>NC_092815.1:220865072-221490072 GCF_023375885.2 Dermacentor andersoni
GACCTAGTTCCTCTGCAGCTAAAGAAAGCGATATATTATGCCCAATTCTGCTACCGTTTCTCCTACTGCCCGCTAGTTTGGCGTACTGCAGCGACTACGAATTCTAGCAAACAGGAGGTATTGCAGACGAAAGTGCTGGGGATTATTGAGAATTATCATGGTGAACCCAAAGATCTACCAACTAATCCTTTGTTTATTAAACACAACTTGCTCAAAGCAAGTAAAATATATGACTACAAACTCCTGCAGCACATACATAAACATAACCTGTTACATTCAGCATACACAACGTCAGCTCGTTATGCACTGTGTAATGAACGGATAACAACACCACGAATACCAACAAATTTTCGAAGAGCTGTCCTCGCTTATCAAATAGCCGCGCTAATAAAGCGTGTGAATTCACACATAAATTTCAACATGAAACTCTATAAATTCAAGTTGCAAATGAGGCGTTTCTTGCTGAATGAGTCAACCCTTTAAGACAAGTGCATATTTATTTTTTCACGTTTCTTTGTTTTCATTATATGCTCATAGTTGCCCTGTCTGTACTTGATTTTATATTGCATTATATATTACTTTCACTATTTCAATATACCTTGGGATTTTATGTCTTTCAAATTTATCTTGCATTGTATATTATTTTCACTATTTCAAAATACCCTGTGATGTAATGTCTTTCAAATTGTTCTTTTGTAATTTTATCACTTTGCCTGCTGTCTGCTGTCAGTCTGCAGGTCCCCTCAAGTTGTCTATGACAACTTTTTTTGCCTGGAGGACACCCAACATTGTGTTATAACTGAACTGAACTGAACTGTATTGAAAGTGTTGCGATGGTTGACGGGTGGAGGCAACGCCTCTCCCGTAGTGAACGAGACAGTCGTTCCAGCCGAAGAACGCCGGGTTTATTCACGCTCGGAAATATAAAGAAAAGATAAGGGGAGAGGGAAGGTATGACAGAAAGAGTGCGCACATGCGCACTGAAGGAAATAGCTTGCTTGTCATGTTCATGGGTTACCGCAGAAAGCTTTGCTGTAATCTAGGAATTTTACACCAATTTGACTGTTCGTATCTAGAGAAGCTGTAAAGGTGTGAATTATAGTAACCAATTGTGTTGTAGCAGAAAATTCTTTTGGAAATCCATGTTGATGATTTGATAAAACTTAGTGTTCTAAGAATTCGTGTAATTTGTGAGATATTATTTGTTCGGTAAGTTTACAACATGAAGATATTAAGAGGATCGCGCGATAGTTTTTTTAGTAATAGACAGTCACCTTTCTTGAATATAGGCACAATTCGGGCTGACTTTCAGTGATCTGGAAATTCCCCCGGTAACAGAGAGACACAAAAAATAATAACTAAGTATTGAGCAACATACTCAGCAAAGCGACGAATAAATACGTTGGTTATATTGTCGGGACCGCAAGAGGTATTAGTCTTAGAGTCAAGCACCATTTTTCATCGCTGAGTTAGAGTTGTAAACTTGATAGCTTCGTTTTCTTAAAATTCTTGAATTTGCCAATTTTTAATAAAAACCTGACAACCTTAATAAAAAATCCGAAACCAACAGTTACAAGATTTTACGTTTTTCTTTTACGTCCAACAACACTCGTCAAATTTGGTGCAGCGGTTGTCGAGAAAAAAAAAGTGATCCGTTTACACGTATTCTGATAAGAGCACCCGAGCTAAAGCTTCCTTTTGATTTGTATTCTTTACGTGAGCGCCCAATGCGAGGCGTCCCACTGACCTTTGGTTGCCTTTCAGTCCCGATTTTACCCTCACTTCAAGCGAACCGCATTTCCAAATGTAAGTTCTGGAAACATAACACCTTTCCATATAGGCCGGAACACGTCGTACCTATTGTATCCTCATAGCGCTCTGTGTTTCGTTTGACCACATTTCTCTACCGCTTTGATAGTGTTGTTTTAGAGCGCAGCTTTAAGGCGCCCGGTGCTGGGCGTTAAGCGTCGGCGTGCCTAGGCGTCACCCTTCATAACCGAGAACACGAGCACAGCAAAACATAAAAAAAAAAACGCGCAGTTCAGCGGCACATGAAAGAAGAGAGCGCGAGAAAGAAAGCGGAAAAAGAGTGGAGGGGAAACAGCCTGCGCATGCGCTGACTTGGCGGTGGCTACGGCATCGCCCACCTGAAAAATTATGGACTGATCAGCTTACTCTCTGTTGCCTACAAACTATTTACTACGGTAATCGCCAATAGAATCAGGAACACCTTAGACTTCTGTCAACCAAAGGACCAGACAAGATTTCGTAAACGCTACTCAACAACAGACCATATGCACACTATCAATCAGGTGATAGAGAAATGTGCAAAATATAACCAACCCTTATATATAGCTTTCATTGATTACGAGAAAGCGTTTGATTCCGTCGAAACATCAGCAGTCATGGAGGCATTGCGGAATCGGGGTGTAGACGAGCCGTATGTAAAAATACTGAAAGATATCTATAGCGGCGCCACAGCCACCGTAGTCCTCCAAAAACAAAGCAACAAAATGCAAAATAAAAAAGGCGCCAGGCAGGGAGATACGATCTCTCCAATGCTATTCACAGCATGTTTACAGGAGGTATTCAGAGACCTGGATTGGGAAGAATTGGGGATAAGAGTTAATGGAGAATACCTTAGTAACTTGCGATTTGCTGATGATTATTGCCTTGCTTAGTAACTCAGGGAACCAGCTGAAATGCATGCTCACTGACCTGGAGAGGCAAAGCCAAAGGGGGGGTCTAAAAATTATTTTGCAAAAAACTAAAATAACGTTTAACAGTCTCGGAAGAGAACAGCAGCTTACGATAGGTAGCGAGGCACTGGAAGTGGTAAGGGAATACATCTACTTATGACAGGTAGTGACCGCGGATCCAGATCATGAGACTGAAATAATCAGACGAATAAGAATGGGCTGGGGTTCATTTGGCTGGTATTCCCAGATCAGGAACAGCAGGTTGCCATTATCCCTCAAGAGAAAAGTGTGTAACAGCTGTGTCTTACCAGTACTCACCTACTGGGCAGAAACCTGGAGGCTTACGAAAAGGGTTCTACTTAAATTGAGGACGACGCAACGAGTTATGGAAAGAAGAATGATGGGTGTAACGTTAAGGAATAAGAAAAGAGCAGATTGGGTGAGGGAACAAACGCGAGTTAATGACATCTGAGTTCAATCAAGAAAAAGAAATGGGCCTGGGCAAGACATGTAATGAGGACGGAAGATAACCGATGGTCATAAAAGCACTTCTTGTTGGGCTAGTTGGTAGCTGTTCATTATGAAATATTAAGACGCCAAATAAACGGACACACACAAGAGAAGAGAACAGGACAGGGCGCCACTCGCAACTGTTCTATTTACAGAACGCAGGCACATATATATCGTCAGTTAACACATGCGCACAGAGCAAACATTTATTCACGCATCTAATCAAATATTCATGACTCACCGCGCTCAGGAAACCTCATCTTGGCCTTATATATAGATATCGAAGTTTCGCTAACGCACAAGCTCCCTTTCTTGCCTATGTGATAGGCTTCAATCAGTTCCCTTGCTCTAGTATCTTTACTTCGGGCAAGAATCCGCACATCTGAAAAACGTGGTTTACAAGAGCGTGAGGGACAGGTCCCGATGTGCTTAGGCAAATTTGGGCCCTCTTAGACTAAGTAGCCGAAAGCCCATTACAAAAAAATGACGAGAATGGCGATGAGAGCTGGAGCAGAGGCCCCTCGGCAAGAGGTGAGACCGGTGGCTGTGCCGTATGTGCACAAGATGGCCCACAATCTGAAGAAGACAGCGAGCAGACATGGCATCCCGCTAGTGTTTTCAGCCCCAAGGAAGCTTGGAAGCCTTTGCTCCCAAATCGCCAAAATAAAAGAAAAGAAAGGAGAACTGAAAAAGGCTGTGGAACCAAGCATGGGCGACCTTTCTTGAAGTGTGCCGAAGGAGTTGTCTACGAGATCGCCCTTTCGTGCGGTGGTTCCTATATAGGTCAGACCGGACGCTGTGTTATTGAGCGTGTCAGGGAGCATGAAACAAATGTTGAGCAAATGAGAGAGGGTCCAAATTTGCCTAAGCACATCGCAACCGGACCCTCACGCTCTTGTGAAGCACGTTTTTCAGATGTGTGGATTCTTGCCCGAAGTAAAGATAATAGAGCAAGGGAACTGGTTGAAGCCTGTCAGATAAGCAAGAAAGGCAGCTTGTGCGTTAGCGAAACTTCGATATCATTATCTAAGGCCGAGATGAGGTTTCTTGAGCGTGATGCGTCATGAATGTTTGATTAGATGCGTGAATGAATGTTTGCTCTGTGCGCATGTGTTGATTGACAGTATATATGTGCCTGCGTTCTGTAAATAAAACAGTTGCGAATGGCGCCCTGTCCCATTCTCTTCTCTTGTGTGTTTCCGTTTATTTGGCGTCTTCATATTTTATAATAACTGATGGTCATTAAGGGTTACGGACTGAATTACAAGGGAAGGGAAGCGTAGCCGGTGGCGGCAGAAAGTTAGGGGGGCGGATGAGAATAAGAAGTTTGCAGGGACGACATGTCCACAATTAGTACATCACCGGGGTGATGTACTAATTCCTGTACTATCACTCGCGTTTGTTTCCTCACCCAATCTGCTTTTTTCTTATCCCTTAACGTTACACCCATCATTCTTCTTTCCATAGCTCGCTGTGTCGACCTCAATTTAAGTAGAACCCTTTTCCTAAGCCTCCAGGTTTCTGCCCCGTACGTGAGTACTGGTAAGACACAGCTGTTACACCCTTTCTCTTGAGGGATAATGGCAAACTGCTGTTCATGATCTGAGAATGCCTGCCAAACGCACACCAGCCCATTCTTATTCTTCTGATTATTCCAGTCTCATAATCCGGATCCGCGGTCACTACCTCCCCTAAGTAGATGTATTCCCCTACTACTTCCAGTGCCTCGCTACCTATCGCAATGTGCTGTTCTTTTCCGAGACTCTTTCTTTATTCTTTATTATTTACTCAGACATATGCCCGCTTAGCCCGAAAGCGTTACAGCAGGGGGTTTCCAAGCATGAAAAGAATACATCTTCATTCTCACTGCATACCTGTTCACATGACAGTCGATTCAACTGACCAATTGTTTTACAAAAAAAAAAAAAAATTGGCATACAGGCCCGCTCTAACCCGGTATTCTATAATTTTGCACTGGTGGTCAGTGAGTGCCGATATATAGTTGGGTGGTTTTATGTACATTTCCCTATCAATTCCAGTTTTGTTGTGATAGATGTCATACAGAAGCTTTAGCATACAGAAGCTTAAAGATTACTATAGTTTACTGCAGGTTACTTTTTAGACCCACCCTTCCACTTTGCCTGTCCAGGTCAGTGAGCATGCATTGTAATTGGTCCCCTGAGTTACTGAGCAAAGAAATATCATCAGCGAATCACAAGTTACTAAGGTATTCTGCATTAACTCCTACACCCCATTCTTCCCAATGAAGATTTGAATACCGCCTGTAAAGACGCAGTGTATAAATAGCATTGCAGAGATCGTATCTCCCTGCCTGACACCCTTCTTTATTGGGATTTTGTTGCTTTCTTTATGGAGGACTACGGTGGCTGTGGAGCCACTATAGATATCTTTCAGTATTTATATACACCACTCGTTTACAACCTGAGTCTGTAATACCTGCATGACTGCTGAAGTTTCGACTGAATCAAATGCTTTCTCGTAATCAATGAAAGGTATATATAAGGGTTGGTTATATTACACACATTTCTCTATCACCTGATCGATAGTGTGAATATGGTCTATTCTTGAGTAGCCTTTACAGAACGCTGCCTGGTCCATTGGTTGACAGGAGTCTAAGGTGTTCCTGATTCTATTTGCGATTACCTTTGTAAATACGTTGTAGGCCACAGACAGTAAGCTGTTCGGTCTATAATTATTCAAGTCTTTCGCGTCCCCTTTCTAATGGATTAGGATTGCGTTAGAGTTCTTTCAAAATTCCAGTACGCTCGAGGTCATGAGGCATTACGTACACAGGGTGGCCAGTTTTTCTAGAACAATCTGCCCACCATCCTTCAACAACTCTGCTGTCACCTAATCTCTCCAGCTTTCTTCCCCTTTTGCATATCTCCGAAGGCTTTCTTTACTTCTGGCGTTACTTGTGGGATTTGAAATTCCTCTAGACTATTCTCTCTTCCATTATCGTCGTGGTGCCACTGGTGCTTTATAAATCTCTATAGAACTTCTCAGCCACTTGAACTATCTCATCGATATTAGTAATGATATTGCCGGCTTTGTCTCTTAACGCATACACCTGGTTCTTGCCTATTCCTAGTTTCTTCCTATTTATTTATTTATTTATGTATTTATTTATTTACTTATTTATTTAGCAAATACTGTCGGCCTGTATTACAAGCCTTAGGCAGGAGTGGGGTACCGAAATAACAGGAACAGACAAAAGAAACATTGCGACAAAAGAAGCAAACAACGAGACTCCACCAGTGTGCAAAACACAGTAGAATCACAAAACAAAACACTCGACTCAAAACAAATTACATTTTTGCCCTATTGTTCACTCAGGGCTTGTAAAAACAAGTTCACCGTTTCAGAACTGACCACGCTTCCAGGCAGATCTTACCATTGAACAATGCTGTGGGGAAAAAATGAGTATTTAAAAACATTTGTTTTACACAAAATTGCACCGACTTTTTTGGAATGATAGGAACGCGTAGGGCGGTGGGTAAGAGGCTCAACTAGAATGCCTTCCTCTAGTTTTATTTTATGATAATATAAGTAAAATAATTTTAGTCGTTCGCGGTGACGTCGGATGTCCAACTGTTCGAGTCCTGCGGTGTGCAGCAGGACTGTTGGGCTTATATTCCAAATGTAACAATTAAATATAAACCTGACTGCCTTCAGTTGCGTATTTTCTAGTTTCACTTTGTTACTTTCGGTCCAGGGATCCCATACTGCCGCAACATATCCTAATAGCGGTCGCACATAGGTTTTATAGGCTAAAAACTTTATTTCTTGAGTAGATTGAGCTAGTGTTGTCCTCAAGTAATGCAGTTGTCCTAGGGCTTTTTTTTCGATATACGAGATATGTGCATTCCATCGAAGATCAGAGGTTATGTGAATTCCTAAGTATTTAAAGGTATTTACAACTAAAAGAGGTTTGTTGGCTATGCGATATGTAAGACTTAAGGGATTCTTTTTACGTGTGACAGTCATTGCTACGGTCTTCTGTCAAATTCACAGTCATTTGCCACGTCGAGCACCAGTTTTCAATTGTAGATAGGGAATCGTTTAAAAAAAGGTGGTCGTCAGGACTAGAAATATCTTGATAAATTATACAATCATCAGCGAACAGTCGCAGTTTAACATGTATGTTTTCAGCAATGTCGTTAATGAACACTAGAAAGAAAAGGGTACCTAAGACAGAGCCCTGCGGAATACCCGAATCCACAGGGACGGCATCAGAAAGGACACCATCGACAATTACACTTTCACGCCTGTGCGAAAGATAGGCTTCAATCCACGAGAAAAGGCAATCGTGTTTCAATATGGGTTTTAATTTTAACAATAATTTGTGATGTGATACGTGGTCGACCGCCTTCTCGAAATCAAGAAAAATGATATCGACTTGACTTTGCCTATCTAATGCTGCTGCCAGGTCGTGGACAGTCGCAATCAGTTGAGTAATAGTGGAAAGACCGCGACGGAACCCATGCTGTCGGTGATCAATAACGTGATTCTCCTCGAGAAAATTGGTTATGTGTTTACAGATGATGTGTTCTAGCAGCTTTACGGAAGTACACAGAAGAGAAATCGGCCTGTAGGAAGAAGGTGTTGACGGGTTTCGTTCTTTACGAATCGGAGTGATTTTTGCGAATTTACAGTCTGACAGCAACTCTGAACGTTTTAGCGATTTCTTAAAAACTAAGGTTAAGTACTTCGCCCACCACTCAGCATAACGGACTAGAAAGGTATTGGGTATTTCATCGATACCTGGCGACTTCTTGGTGTCTATGTTGAGCAGAAGAGCTAACACGCCTTCCTCAGTTATACAAATGTCAGTGATTGGAGGTAAATCAACCATGGAATAGGACTGTGGTGTGGAACCGTCGTCATGTGTGAATACCGAACTGAACTACTGGTTCAGCGCTTGTGCAATTTTTAACTTGTTGTGATAGTCGCGCTGTCTGTAGAGAGGCCAAGAACCGATTTCTTGCGCGGCGCGAGATATCGCCAGAATTTATTTGGAGATAAGACAAGAAATTTTTCATACGCACAGTGTGGAAATAGTGTTTAGCCTTACTGATAGAGTTCCGTAACGACTGGCGTAGTGCGGAAATCTTATCGGCTGTGGTCTGTGAAAGACGTTTTGTATGCTGACGTCTTGCTTTTTTCAGTTTACGCCCCAGACGCGCAATGTCCTTTGTCATCCATGGATTGCTGCTGCGCACTATTTTCCGTTTTCTTGGCACAAAATCAGTCATGCATCGGTGAACTAAGTTTTTGAAAAAGGCCCACATGTGCTCAACAGAACTCTGTGATTCATACAAACCAGAAAAAGAAGAAAACGAACTGTATAGTTCATCTAAAATATCGACGTCACTTGCACGTGAGAACAAGGGAATAACCATCTCTTTCTTCTGGAGCTTTGGTGTAGTGTGCAGTTCCAAGGTTAGATTTAGCATTTTGTGGTCTGATATTACTTCTAAGACATCCACATGGGGCTTACGGCGTAGCAGGTTGGCGGTAACAAGGAAGAGGTCCAGAGTTGACTGTGAGCAATTTTGTACGCGGGTGGGCTCAGTGACTAGCTGAGTCAGATTATGCAAGAGCACCACATCGAGGAATGATTGACAGGCACTAGTTAAAGCCTCTGGAGTATCGGTTAACCAATTTATTGACGGAAAGTTGAAATCCCCTGTCAACAACAAGTTAGCAGAACTGATTTCATTTTGGCATAAGAATTCATTAAGCTTTTCTACGAATGTATTATTGGAGCTCGGGGGCCGATAAAATTCCCCAATTATTAAATGGAATTCCTCGAGGAATGCTTTGACTATTACACTTTCTAGCCCGTCAATGTTTGGTAACCTTGACACTCGCAGAGATTCTTTGTATATTGTTGCGACGCCACCACCGCGACCATTTCTGTCACTCCGGAAAATATTATAACTACACGGTGTTACTTCACTGTCATAAATATCTGGATGTAACTACGTTTCCGTCATTACTACAATGTGAGGGTGATGTGCTGAGATAATGCTGTCTAAGTCAGATAAATTGTTCGCTATACTTCGGGCATTGACATTGATGCACCGGAACGTCTTTTTAGGGCAATCATTTATTCATTGCCTTCGTTTTACACTGCGGCTTTCTTGAACAATTGGAACCCTTTTCATCAAAGTGCTGTCCCATTGAGACATGTCATGATCTATCTTAACGTTATCGTGTACAAGTTTCGCTTTTCTGCCTTCTTTTCTGTCCTCAGCTGCACTCGCCCAGAGGTTTTTCTAATTGTTCTTGTAGCAGCAGAAAAATCTTTAGACACAGAGATTTCGCTTCCCTTAAACTTATGAGAATTTTTAAGTATATTCACTTTTTCGCAGTGATTGAACATTGTAAGAATTATTGGCCGAGATTTGTTTGCTTGTTTGCGCCCTAGCCTATGGATTCTTTGTATCGAGGAGACCTGTACGCCCAACTTGTCCTGAAATAGTTTCACCACTGTCTCAGAAAGTGTTGCCGAAGTTTCAGACACCTTTCACTAATACCAAATAAGATAAGATTATTGCGGCGGCTTCTATCCTCAAGGTCGACCAGCTTCCTATCAAGACTTTGGACAGTGCTTTCCAAACCGGCAATCTTAGAACCTAGTTCTTTTACAGTTGACATAGATTCTTCCACCTGTTTTAACTGAACTTCTATTGCACCCAACCGTTTTTGCATGGTTTTCTGCCCTTCGAGTAACTGACGAAGCAGTTCCTCAGTAGTACCGGGCCCAGGGTTACATTCAACGTCTCCGCAGAGCGTAAGAAGAGCAACAAAAACATTCCGTAAGTGCGAAAATGATGTACACACATTGTGAGGGCACACCAGCTGGACGAAACAACGATCAGTCGTTCGGATAGAACCATATTTGTTACTAACCTGCGTGAAAAGCAGGAATCGATTCATCGCGATGTTGTTGGACTGCCAGCCGGTGTGCCCACTGAAGGAATCCCAGACCGGGCCATTCCTTATGTAGAGTGAAGACGACGACGATGAAGGGGGCGGTGTCCAGCTGTTGGTGTCGACTTGATGCAGCAGTTCTTGTGCGCAGACTCCGTTCGAGTGAGCTGAGCCAACTCGACACACAGCTTCATTCGTTGCATGGTCGTCTCTGTCGTTCCAAGTAGCAATACCTGCGTGAAAAGCAGGAATGGATTCATCGCGATGTTGTTGGACTGCCAGCCGGTGTGCCAACACTTCCTTCAGGCTTCCTCCGTTCACGAGAGCATGTTCAATTCTATCCAAATAATACTTCCTTATGTCAGCTGTCTTACGCTTGTTGATTGACCTGGAAAATTCTTCCAGTTCTATTCTAGCTCTAGGGTCAGAGGCTTTCATACATTGGCGTTTCTTAATCAGATATTTCGTCTCCTGCGATAGCTTACTGGTATCCTGTCTAACGAAGTTACCGCCGACTTCTATTGCACACTCCTTAATTGGGCCCATAAGATTGTCGTTCATTGCTTCAACACTGAGGTCCTCTTCGCGAGTTGAAGCCGAACACCTGTTCTCTAGCTGGATCCGGAATTCCTTGATTTTCCCCCTTACCGCTAACTCATTGATCGCCTTCTTATGTACCAGTTTCTTCCGCTCAACCTCAAGTCTAGGCTAATTCGAGTTCTTACCATCCTATGGTCACTGCAGCGCACCTTGCCGAGCACGTCCATATCTTGTGTGATGCCAGGGTTAGTGCGAAGTAAGGCCTATTTCATTTCTAGCCTCGCCATTCGGGCTTCTCCACGTTCACTTTCGGCTACCCCGCTCGTGGAAGAAGGTATTCATTATCCGCCCATTAGTCAAGCTTAATCTTCCTCAAAAGCTGTATACCGTCATTCCCTATGCCTTCCCCTTCAAGAATATCCCAACAAATGTTGTCGTCTACGTTCACATACACTACGGTAATGTCTAAAATCCACATGTAATGATCTACCTTCTCTGGACATTTCAATACACCCAGTGAGGACAAAGAAGTTGTCATCCAGACGCCTACTGATTCCGAAGCCATTCTCTATTTCCACCACCATGTCATTATTCTCTGACCATGCTTGCTTTAATCGCCTGCATTGCTACCCTGCATATCTTTCATATAATGGTCAATGGTCTATATGAGTGAATTATTTTTCCGCTTTACATCTATAAATTAAATGCTTGCTTACTTCTGCCCAAGTGTATGGTATTTTTATATAATTTAAAGGTTTTTGTACTGCTTTTAGCAGATCATCCTTACTTTTGGGTCCTAGTTCATTATTCTGCCTATTGGCAGGAATCTCGTTCAGCTCTGTGGCTGCTCGGTAGGAATTTTCTGTTCGGACTTTTCTTCCAGTTGATGTTTGTCAGCACCAGCTCCTTTTCAGCCAGGTTCTCTTTCACGCTCTTTTTTTCATCATAGATGGTTTTCTCTTTGTTCTGAGAAACACAGATGCAACGGCGACCAACTTGGCTTGCTTATTCGGCTCCGGCAATGACATCGCGGGCATACTCAGACACGGACTCCAGAAGAGTAGGCAGCATTGTATCAAAAGGCACTACTGGGTCTTGGCCGTACAACAAATACAATGGCAAGCAAGCTGCAGCGTCGTGACGTAAAGATTTATGTGCGAATATGACAAATGGAGTCAGTGTACTTATGTGGTGAATATGACAAATGGAGTCAATGTACCTACGTGGTGAAATAAACTTCTTCTTCTTCTTCTTCTTCTTCTTCTTCTTCACGTGTGCGACCGGGCTAACACAAAGGCGATCAGTATTGCGGTCATGCCGGTAATCAGAAGCATTACAGGGAGAGCACGTCCCTCATTGTTTGATTAGGCCATTAAAAATCAGTCGTCTGCGGATTGAAAGCAGTAGGAGTTTTGCCTTGGGAGAACAGGAACAGAGCATATCCACAACTTTAGAGAGGAAGGAGCGACCCCTGTCGGCAGGAAGGTGACAAAGAGTGCCGTGGTGAAGAATGATACTGTGCGACAGGAAGTCGGCTACGTCTGTTACAGAGGAGGTTAGAGGAGGTCTGGGGATCGCGAGCCGAGTTGTATAATAAGTTGCGACGGCAATCCAATGTTGCCAGAATCAGATGTGGGGAAAGTTCCAAGGAGGTCCACACCAACACGATAGAAGGGTTCGGCGTAAACTTCAAGAGTTAGGAGTTGACCAGCAGGGAGAGCAGACGGCTTCTTACGGCACTGTGACATAGCGCTACAAAGCAGTTCGGTACAAAGCAGGACAAAAAAATCGTCGCCGGGAACGGTCGTACGTACGAGATTCCCCGAGGTGACCAGAAGTTATTACATCGTGTAGCTGGGAGAAAACAGTCGTACGAAGACGCCGGGGAAAGTCTAGCACATCTCAAGTCCACTATGGTGCCTGCTGCACCGATATAAGGTGCCGTCCTGGAGTTGGAACATGCGAAAGGTGTGATCACTTGACCAAGATGTATGCTTGCCCATGATACCATATAGGTTTGGATCTCGGCGCTGTTCGGCAGCGAGGTCAGGGAAAGCAAATAGCGAAAATACAGAATCAGCATTGGTCGAAGGAACATTAGGACGATCGACTGTGTGGCGGAACAAGCAGTCCGCATCTTGGTGTAAACGACCTGACTTGTAGGCAACATAATTGTAGGCATTACCTACATAAATGATAAATAGGTTCAGCAGGAGCAGTGGTAATTCCCGCAGAATCTGTCACCATAAAATTGAAGACGTCTCGCAATACATCATCGACGGCTGCAGAACTTGCAGCTATCCGTGCTGCTTTGCAGATTATTGGGCGCAAATCACCACATTCTGTGTCCATCTTTTGTGACTGCTGTCCTCTTTCAACCACGGACTTATTGTGCAATTAGTCGCAGACATCCGACTATCTCCCCATCACGCAATCGACAAGGGGCACATCATCAGCTACCAGTGGATACCGGGTCACTGCGGAATTTTGGGGAAATCACAGTGTGGATGATGCTGCCCGATCGGCCCACGATGGTGCCCATATTATAACCATACCACTGTCAAGAACAGATGCAGCCACAAGTCTTCGCTCCCTCGCACGCGAGCTTACGCAAACTGTGGAACACTGGTGAATTCACGAACGCACGTCTTCACATATTGGATCCACATTTGCAACTCCGTCTTCCACCAGGGCTACCACGAGCGGAAGCAACACTTCTGTGCCGCCTATGGCTCGTCGTGGCATTCACGAACTCCATTACCACTCTGCAACTGAGAGTGCGCTAAAGATTCTCGACCCATTTCAGAACCTCGGTATACGACCGGAAACAAGCGCCTTTAGAACGAGCCCTGTTGAAAGTCTGTACGTCTAGCCCAACGAATGGTCCTTACATCTGCACAGGACATTCTTAAGTCCTTCATACTACACTAAGGTAAAATCAGACACCGAGTACCAAAGTCATTCCATCGTTAGCGACCTGTCTGCTTCCAGACTCTACCGCAACCGCTCACTTATTAGAACTCCTTTGAGCCTGCGCTTGAAAGCAATTGCAGAAGAAACAGACATCCATCTCACAGAAAATATTCTGGTGCCTCGCACTCGCCTTCCACCGCCTTGGGAATGGCAGACCATGGAGTGCGACATCTCTTTTTTCGAAATAACGAAACATGCACCTGAGGCACACATACGATAACACTTCCTCGAACCCCAAGCGAAGTACTGCTGTGCCGAGTTTTATACAGATGCTTTCAAATCATCTGCTGGTGTAGCGTATGCAGCTCTTGGGCCATTTTTTTCCACCTCTGGTACTCTAAATCCCAACACAAGTATTTTCACGGCTGAAGCGTACGCGATACTGTCAGCTGTAAAACACATCACAGAAAGAAATCTCAATAAGGCAGTCATCTTCACAGACACATTAAGCGTAATATGGGCCCTATTGAGTTTTCGGAAACATACGATTCCTGTTTTTATTGAACTATACACACAACTATGTTTAGCCTTAATATACAACCAAAATATCGTCCTATGTAGGGTACCGGGCGATAGGGGCATAAAAGGTAATATAGCTGCTGACGAAAGTGCAACGTCAGTCGCCTTTAATGAAACGGGTGTGAATAAACCTTTACCAGCAACAGAACTTAAGCCCTTCTTACGCCATAAACTGAGGAAATACTCGCAGGATCAATGGGATAATCAATCAATCAATCAATCAATCAATCAATCAATCAATCAATCAATCAATCAATCAATCAATCAATCAATCAATCAATCAATCAATCAAATCTTTATTTCCAACGACAGTTGGGGGTCCCTTAGGCGAAAAGCGGTAGTAACACCACTTGAAAATACCTAAAGGCCCACGTACATGACAGCGGTATTACGATTCATACGTTCAAAAACAAATTTACAATAATCAAGTAAAAGATGCAGTTCAAAAAAAAATAAGAAGAGGTTGTGCAAATACAACAACGGAACAATAGAACAAATAATGTCAATATATAAGTGCACTCCAGAACAGTTGTACATTATAGTTGAAATATTGAATGTTCACGTGAACACACATCATAAAATGACGAAAATAAACGTGTTACAAGGAATAATGAAACATACTTGATCATGTTCGGGCAGAACACAACAGACATTAGACAAGAGTTAGAAAAAATTCACGCATTTCTTTTTTTGTAAACGTAGAAAAGTTGGCGTCTTTCTCTTCATATTTATTAAGTAGGGACGGCAGTGTGAATCTAAGAGACTGCAAAAAATAGGTCGTGCGGGAACGAGGAACAAGCCACTTGTCGGTGCTGCGGGTGCGTGAATCAGTGTAATGCATGCTTATATGAGATAAATCTTGAATAAAAACTTTGAATTGTTCGTTTGAAAAGAAATAAGCATACATTAAACGAAAATCGAACATGCGTTTCACACTGAACATTTTATAGCGGGTAAACAATGTAACTGTAGAACTATTGCGCGGGACGTTTGCAATATACCGAAGTGCTCTTTCCTGCAACAGGTGAATTGTATTTATGTTACTAAGGGTTGTGGTGCCCCAGACTAACAGGCAGTAATTTATATGGGAAGAAAACAGAGCATGATAAATCTGAAGTTTAGCATTTTCTGGAAGAAAGTGCCTACATCGTGACAGAACACCAGAAGCACATGATAACGATTTAGTCAGTGATTCAATATGACACGTCCATGTCATATGAGCAGAAAAAGTCACGCCCAGAAGTTTATGTTTCTCCACTATTTCGACGGGTATTCCCTCAAGCGTTAATGATTGGTTGACGTTGACTTCCGTGCCTCGGGATCTGAAAAAGACAGCTTTTGTTTTTGTCGCATTTATTCGTAGGCCATTAGCTGTAGACCATTGCAGCACATATGAAAGTACGCTTTGAGTTCTCGCAACAATTTCAGTTGGATCTTGTCCAGAAACAAATATACTAGTGTTATCCGCATAGAGCAGGAATGAGGCGTCATTGTTTATCTTAACAATATCATTTATGTAGATATTGAAGAGCATTGGTCCTAAAATGCTTCCTTGAGGTACGCCACAAGAAATGGTTTTAGAAGATGAAAAACAGTCAGCAATTCAGACGCATTGTTTTCTCTCATACAGATACGAACTAAATAGTGAATTAGCTACACCACGTACCCCATAAGCACTTAATTTCCCGAGTAAAATGTAATGGTTTAGGGTATCGAACGCTTTGCTATAGTCAATGAAAACGCCCAGCGTAAGCTTTCTTTCTTCGATGTTATTAATTATAAGTTCTTTTTGAGCTAACAGTGCAGTCTGTGTAGATTTACCACGTTGAAAACCGTGCTGATACTCCGAAAGTATATTATGTTTGTTGAAGAAGCTATTTACACGGCAGAATATTATCTTCTCTAATCCCTTGGAGAATACAGGAATTATAGAAATTGGTCGGTAATTATTAGCATCATTAATATCTCCACCTTTAAATATAACAGAAACTTTTGAGATTTTCATGAGATTTGTGAAACAGCCAGACTGAAAGACTAGATTAAACACGTAGGTTAAACAAGGAGCAAGGAGGTCAATTAGGTGCTTAATCGCCTCTACCTGAAATCCATCGACATCGACAGCTTTACTGTTTTTTAGAGAAAGAAATGTGCATACTATTTCTGCTTCATCTGTAGGTGCGAGAAAAATTGTGTCAGTATTATGGTAATTAATGTTAGTATGAGCAGTGCTTCCCAGTGGTTGCACCGCATTAGCAATGTGCTCACTGAAGTGCTCGGCAGATGCACACCGGAAAGTTTGTTCCCGTTAATGGTTATTTCCGTTAATGTATTCTGACCCGCTTTGCGGTTCAGTGCCTGATTGATGGCTTTCCAAACTTGGTTTGGGCGCCGTCGACAGATGTCAGAAAACATGTGGTTATAGTAGGAGGCCTTTGCCTTTTTCAACGCGGCAGTTAGTTTGTTTCTGTAAGTTTTAAAGGCCTCAAATTCCTTAATATCGCGTGTGCGCAAAAACTTCTTAAAAAGGCGACCTTTTTTCTTGATCATTTTGATATGCTCGCGCCCTACCCAAGGTTTTCTTCTTTTTCTGTTAGCTTTGGTGCTTACGTAAAGAAAAGATGTGTTGTAATGACTAGTGAATATAGATAAAAATTCACGATAGCTCTCATTTGGGTCTAGCTTATCGTAAACAGAAGACCAATCTTCCCTCAGCATACGCATGCGGAATGAAGTCATATTTCTACTAGACATACATCTATGTTTAACGAAATCCTGGCAAGTTATTTCATTTTCAGTAGTTTTAGGAAAAGCAATAAAGACAGGACAGTGGTCACTTACGCCGGCGCATACCGTGCCAGCTGCGCTTACATCAGTGTCTATGCTGACGATAAACAAGTCTAGTATGGACTGGCAAGTTGTCGTTGCGCGTGTTGACGTAGTAATGACGTTATTGTAGCCACAAGCGTGAAGTTTGTTAAGGAATTCCCTGGAGGTCAAATTATTCTTGAGAAGGTTTATGTTAAAGTCGCCACCTATTAGAGTGTTATACTGGTGAATTGTTGAGTATTCTAACACCTGCTCAATAAATTCCAGGAATACACTCATATCACCAGACGGTGGGCGGTAAAACGCCACGTACATGTTCATATTGTTCTTTATGCAAAGCACTTCATAGTCGGTAGTAATGCACGTAAATTCCGGGATTATGTCGCATATTATGTGTTTTTTTACGTGCATTGCCACTCCGCCACCACGGCGACCACTTCGATTGATAAAATAATGATTGTATTCAATCATATTTAACATGTCGCTTCCTTCGTGATACCACGTTTCAGTCAACATTATCACATCGAACATGAAGTTGAATTCATTAAAGAATGTGCTTAACTCATCGAGCTTGGTGGCGGCGGAACGTACATTGAGGTGAATGGCAGTGAAAATGCCCTGCGACTGCGCCGGAAGTTTAAGTTCACATGGCAGACAAAACTCTTAATTCATCATCGCGTGTGCAAGAAAACGTAGCACAGATTATAAGCATAAGTACCCTACGCAATCTTGACGAGGTCAGAATCTCTTTCAATGCGCACCACCTGACTGGACTGTGTCTTGCGCGCGAAAATCTTCCCATTCTTAGTCCACACAAACTGCCACTGATTCTCCCGTTTTTTTTGCGATTGCCTGTGCAAGCAGCCGCTTCAGTGTCGGACAGAAATGCTCATTCACGAAGATTTGGGCTTCGCTGGAGATTCCTACGTCACGATTCCGAATGCGGCTCTTGCGGGCTTTCTCGACGACGTGGTCCCGTGTCTGCTTGCTTTTGAACTGAACAATAACGTTCGTTTTGCCCTGCTCACGAGTCGGTACTCGGTGGCAAACTTCTATATCATCAGCAGAAATGGGTTCGCCAACGACACCACCAATCTGGCCTACAAGATCAATGATGTTTTCATTCTTCTTCTCAACGAGCCCTTTTATTTCCACATTCGACCTGCGAGAGTACTGCTCACCCTGAACAACTCGCTTCTGCAGCTCTACAATGATTCACTCATTTTCACTGCATTTAGCCTTCAGCCTGTCATTTTCCTTCCTTAAGCTTTCTCTCTCGGTGCGCCCTTCCATTAACTGTTGCTTCATTGTTTCAAATTGCTTTTCCATGAATTCAAGTCCTTCTTTCATTTGTTTCATATCGGAACGTAGTTCGCGCAGGTCAGAGCGCGCATCCCGTTCCTTCTGTGACATCACCAAGTGCAGAAAGTGCAAAATGTGCAAAACGAAATACAATAAGCAAAATGACACAGCAAGTTGGCAGCGGTGACAAATAATAAAAAAAATAATAAAATAATAACACGCGTCTGTAACAGACAGAGAAACAGCACCAACCTGTAGTAGAACAAGCACTCTGATTAGTCCTGCGCCTACTGGCTGTCACCGCTGCCAAATGCTACGATGAATGTCGTAGTAGGGAAAAAGTAGGGAAAAAGCTACGCGTAATCAAACCCAAATTAGGAAACTGGATGTCTGAAAGAACAGCAAGGCATAAGGAAGTGCTTCTTTGTAGATTAAGCATAGGACATAGTTACGGCACTCACTCCTACCTTTTGACGGGAAGCGAACCTCCTACATGTACCAAATGTGGCAACAGGCTTACAGTTATTCATGTCCTTAGCCGATGCGCCGAAATAGAGGCAGAAAGAAAAAAGTGCTTTCCCTCCGCTTATCTGCAACACACACCGTTACATCCAGCATTCTTTATGAGCAATAAACACCTTTTTACTTTTCAATCAGTATTAAAATATTTTGTTTGAAACTGACACCCTAAATGTGATTTGGCCGTACTGGTAGCACGGCCTCCACCTGGAGGTCGTAGCTACAATGAAACCGTTTTCTAGAGCACGTGCGTCCCAGCCCTTGCCTTCAAGGCCTTGCTGAGGCACTAGTGCTAGAGACACTACATATTTTACTGATCATCCCTCACCTCGTGAAACATCTATTGTCATCGCAGAAACGATCAATCACTGTCACTTTTAATATGTATATACTTATGTTTTACGCACTTTAGAGCGAATAGATTTTAGGCTCTTTTACAGCCACATTGCACCACATGTATATTTTGCACTTTTTAGTGAATATTTCAGGCCACTATACAGCCCTTTCATATACTCCCCGCTATGAACACTCATATATCATTGAGAAGCACGGATCATCGACCTGGCGCTCTTTGGCCACACCTGGCCCTTGTGCCAATAAAGTCTACAAATCAATCACTCATCCTGCGTGCCTCTTCTTATAATTCAAAGTGGCTAGGTATATTGAACATTTCAGTTCTACAAGCGTCCGTGTGCCAGCAGATGCCAGCGAATTCAACTCATAAATGAAGGCTGGGGTCAAACGGTAAACAGTGGCCAGATGATCTGAAAGCTTTATGAATTCGGTCCCTGTTTGTCTGTAGGTTTAGGATTGTTAAACTTCATGGCATAAGTAATGCCACGCAGCAAGACATGCCTCAAATTGGAAATCCATGTGAAGTTTGGCTTAGATAGCAAAATGATGGCCAGCGCTTGCTTTCTCGAGCGGCACCCAGAGTTCGAGAAAATGTTCGATGTTTACTTTCGAAAAATTTCATGGGTATTAGAAAACATGCCAAATATGTACAAACTTTTACAGCACTGGTTGTGTCGAGCGTCAATGTTTGTCGTATGCTACTTGCGCTCACTCTCTACTTAACTCCGCAACAAAGTGTCCTAGTGTATTTAATCAAAAATGGTCAAAGTAACAACAATTTTAATAGAAAAGGCGATGCTATCTACACAAAATATAATTGGGCAGGTGGTTTATATGCTTTGTCGGGCACAACGTTCCAGTCAAGTTAGAGTCAGGAAACACAAAACTAAAAAAAACACATTATGGTATATTCTGATATTTTAAGTAATAGGACCATTGCATTTGAAGAATTATTCAGTTTGATTCACCTGGAGTACTTCTGTTCCAAGATATCAACGAAGTAACTTAGAACTCCGCTAATCTCGCTATGAGGCAATGGATAAAGCAGATCAGGTGGTGAGGGAAAGTCAATGTGAGTCAGTCATTTCTTTTTGCCAGCCCGTAGTGAGCGAGCAGCTTTCATCAGCTTAACGCGTTTTCAAACACAATATACCAGACGTAGTGAGCTGCATCACAATGGAGGCTTGACATTGTGTCAAGATCAACGGCCTGGAATGCGAAGTTAGATGGATTAGTCTCAAAATTGAGAATGAATATCTCGGAAAGGAGCATTACGGGATAATAAGACAGAGTAAAACAGTCTTGAAATACGATTGTATGAAAGTTTCACATGTAAGCGTATAACACAACAGTGATCGATAGCAAGATATATTTAAATATTTTTGTTAATGATGCATTTGACACGTCTAACTGTTCGCAAATATTGCGTCCACTAAAGTGCACGAACTGGCTCTGCACAAAAATCAGTAGCTATCATAGCTTTTTTATTATTGTTTCTTTACCTTTATATTTTAACGGTGCGCATCGATGCTCTGTTATTTCTTTATGTGCACTCGGGCATGCTGACGGGCTTCTTCGGCGCGTTGCACGAAAAGTTCGGCATCTTGGTCGAGGTCGAGATGATCGATGTTGTCGCACGGCAGCATTGCTTCTAACATAGTCTGCACTTCACGGCCGTAAACGAGGTAAAATGTCGTGAAGTGTGTTGTTTCTTGCGTAGCAGTATTATAGGCAAACGTAAGGGAGGCTCTCGTTTCACGTCTTGTGCTGCACGTCTACGTACATAGACGGCATGTCAGTCATCGTTTTGTTCAGTCGTTCGGTCAAGCCATTTGTCTGGGGATGATAGGCAGTTGTCCTTCGATGGGTCGTGCAGCTGAGTTTAAAAACGTCTTCAATGAGCTGTGCTGTAAATGCTTTGCCTCGGTCTGTGATGACGTGCGATGGGCGCCATGCCGTAGGACGATGCTCTGTATGAAAAACTGGGCAACCTCGGAAGCTGTGCCTCGAGGAAGCGCCTTTGTCTCAGCATACCGCGTTAAATAGTCCGTGGCGACAATTATTCAGCTGTTGTCACAAGATGACAGTGGAAACGTACCCAGAACATTCATGCCAACCTGGTCGAAAGGTTTGCCAGGTGGGTCAATCGGATTGAGCAATCCCGCAGGCTTCACAGCTGGCGTCTTTCGGCGCTGGCATTCACGGCAGGCTTGGACGTACCGCTTAACACAGTCGGCAAGTTTCGGCCAGTAGTAGGATTTGCGCGCTCTATCAAGCGTTCGCGTAAAACACAAATGGCCAGAAGGAGGCTCGTCGCGGCAGGTGAACAAAACTTCGGCACGGAGGTCTCCTGAAACGACCAAAAGGTAAATCTTGTTGGGGGCAGCGGAGTTCTTCTTATACAAGACCCCATGTTGTAAACAAAAAGACGACAATCCTCGAGCGATATGCCAGGGTATTGATGGGTTTCGTCCTTCGAGATGTTCGAATATAGGCCGTAGTGCGCCGTCTGCGCGCTGCCGTGTGGACAAATCAGCAACGCTCACGGCCCCAAGGAAACCGCCATCGCCCTCAATGTCTTGGTCGGTGGTGTCGATAGGGGCGCGCGAGAGTGTGTGAGCGTCTTCGTGTATGCGGCGCGAGTTGTACACGATGGTCATGTCGTGCTCCTGCAAACGTACACTCCACCGTGCCAGTCATCCAGAAGGGTCCGGGAGATTTGCAAGCCAGCATAACGAGTGATGGTCAGTCACAACTTTGAATTGGCGGCCGTACAGGTAAGGTCGAAATTTGGCCAGCACCCATACGACGGCAAGACACTCTTTCTCCATAGTGGTGTAGTTAGTCTCGATAGTGAGCGATTTGCGTAGGCGATCACTCTTTCAATACCTTCCTGCCGCTGTACAAAGACCGCACCAAGACCAAGGTTACTGGCGTCTGTATGAACTTCCGTGTCCGCCTCCTCGTCAAAGTGGGCCAAAACTGGTGCTTACACCAGACGCTGTCGAAGCTCGGTGAAAGCAGTCTCTTGCTCTGAGGACCAGACGAACGATACATCGTCCGTCGTGAGGCGAGTAAGCGGCTCCGCCATCTTCGAAAAATTTTCGATGAAACGCCGGTAGTATGCGCAAAAGCCCAGGAAGCGTCGGACACCTTTCTTGTCGGTCCGTGTTGGAAACGAGGCTACAGCGGCAGTTTTCGCGGGATCGGGGCTAACGCCTTCCGCGCTGACCACGTGTTCGGGAAACATCAGCTCCTTGATGTCGAAATGACACTTCTGAGGCTTAAAGGTGAGGTTAACTGATCGGATGGCTTCGAGAACTTGCCGCAGTCGTTTAAGGTGGTCGTCCAATGTCGCCGAAAAAACAACCACGTCGTCGAGGTAGACGACGCAACTTTGCCACTTCAGACCAGCGAGAAGGGTGTCCATCGTTCGCTGGAAAGTTGCTGGTGCCGAACAGAGACCGAAAGGATGTACTCTGAATTCGTAAAGGCCATCTGGAGTGACGAAAGCAGTTTTTTCCCAGTCTCGTTCATCTACCTCAATTAGCCTGTAACCACTGTTTAGATCGAGAGACGAAAAATACTTAGCTCGCCGCAACCCGTCTAAAAAGTCATCGATACGTGGCAGTGGGTACACGTCCTTCTTGGTAACATGGTTAAGGCGTCGATATTCAGCACAGAAAATAAGCGTTCCGTCTTTTTCCTTGACTAGAACGATCGGGGAGGACCACGGACTGTGCGAAGCCTGAACGACACCATCATCTAGCGTCTCCTTGACTCCGACGCACGACATCCGCCGTGCGTCGGCGGATGTCGTTATTCGGTGCTCCATGATTGGCGTTTGGCCCACCTTAGTAGCCCGAGCGAAGCACGCGCGGAATTCGTTCAAGAGTTCCTGCAGTGCGCTCTTTTGGTCATCCATAAGCTCGGAGTTTACATCGATGTTTCTGAGTGAACCGTCGTCTGTGTCCACTTCAGAAGCAAAGCACTCGACGATGTCCGTTGATGGTTCGGCGAAGGCGATGGCAGTGCCACGAAAAATGTGCCGATGCTCAAAGGTAACCTTCGTAACGAGGTGTGTGGCTATCACGAAGTTCCACAAGGCTTCGAGCTACACAAATACCTTGGGTCAGCAACAAAGAAATGTTGCCTTCTACAATGGCTTCACCGTCTTGTAGCTCGTCGGACTTAACCGGAACCATTACACTCGCACGCAGCGGTATCGTAATGCTGTCGTCCGAAACGCAAAGTGCGAATCTGTGTCCAATGGCGTCGGTCTGTGTTGTTGCCCCTTGTGTCGCGAAAGTGGTGCAGTGCTCGCGGAGATCAATATTGTTGTGAGAAGAAAGCAGGTGCACGAGAGTAAACTAACGTATATTTACAAATGGTGTATATGGCGTTCAGGCAACTGCCAGACTTCGTCTTCCTCTAGTCCAATTGAACTTCTTCCTTCACTTCACCGTAACATCACCCTCCCGGCGAGGTAGCTCCGTCCCGGTGCAAGTTATACAGCCTCACCTAATGGGGGGACATAGGGCTTGAGCTTGGCGACGTGAAAAACATCGCTGGCTGCGTTGGGAGGCACTGAAGGCTGACCGACTGGGGCGATCTCGTATGTCCCGTCGGACAGTTGGCGTAAGATCTGGTACGGACCAGAATAACGGGAAAGTAGTTTTTCGGACAAGCTGATGCGACGTGAAAGTGTGCAGAAGAGGACAAGGGAACCTGGTGAAAAATGGCGGTCTCGGTGCCGAAGGTCGTAGCGTCGCTTTTGAGAAGCTTGCGAGACTGTGAGGCGATGACGGGCGACTTCTCGGGCCTGGGCGGCTAAGTCAATAGCATCGCGAGCGTAACCAGTGCTGGGTCATTGTACTGCGGAAGGTAGCAACGTGTCAAAGAGCAACGTGGGGTCGCGGCCATACAAAAGGTAAAATGGTGAAACTCCGGCAGTGTCGTGACGGGACGAGTTGTATGCGAAAGTGATGTATGGCAAAGCGACGTCCCAGTCGCGGTGATCGTCGGAAACGTACATGGCGAGCATTTCAGTGAGTGTGCGGTTGAGTCGCTCGGTGAGGCCGTTCGTTTGAGCGTGGTACGCGGTAGCAATCTGGTGTTCTGTAGAACAGGAGCGGGGCAGATTATCGACGACCTTCGATAGAAAGTAGCGGCAGCGATCCATCAGCAACTGGCGAGCGGCGCCATGGTGCAGGATTACGTCGTATAGTAAGAAGTTGACGACATCTGTAGCGCAGCTGGTTGGTAGCGCTCGTGCGATGGCATATCTCGTGGCAAAGCAATCCATTTGTTTCCTTTGATGGAAATTGGAAAGGGGCCAAGGAGGTCGAGGCCCACAGGGAAGAAGGACTCTGTAGGTATATCAATTGGTTGAAGCAAACCAGCGGGAGGCATAGCAGGCGTCTTCCGGCGTTGACACAGGTCGCAAGAAGCGACATAACGGCGCATAGAGCGATAAATGCCGGGCCAGAAGAAGCGGTGCCGCAGGTGGTCGTAAGTACGAGTGATGCCCAGAAGTCCAGCAGTAGGAGCATCGTGAAGAAAATGCAGTCACACAAATAGCTTACTCCAAAAATCGACAGATCAAGTAAGCAGGATGATTAGGAGAGTTTCAAATAGAAGACATGGCATGAAAGAGGCAGACACGATCAAGTTGGTTAAAAGTTTAGTGGTCAGCAGAGTCACATACTCGCTACCTTACCACTTGATGAACAAGGTAGAAAGAGATTAAGCAGAAACCATACTAAGGAAGGCGTACAAAACGGCACTACACCTACCGAGGAATACTTCAAACGACAAGGTACTGCAGCTAGGAATACACAACACGTTCAGCGAGCTGGCAGAAGCGCAACTAAACACACTAATAGCTAGACTTTGGCAGTCCGCTACAGGAAGAATGCTCCTAAAGAGACTAGGATACGATACGAAAGGGGCAATAGATCGAGAGGCAGACATCCCAGACTACGTCAGACAAACCCTCAGAATAAGTCCGATTCCACGCAACATGGATGCGAACCTACACGCAGCCAGAAGGCAGGCAAGGGCAGATTACGTGGAAGGCCACCTGGCAACACAGGAAAACACGATGTACACGGATGCAGGGCTATACCCGTGGGACAAGCGCACTAGAACACACAGAGTAGCTACGGCTGTAGTAGACTACATGGGAGAGACAATCAGCTGCGCAACCATAAGGAATTGAACGGTAGCGGAGGGGGAAGAGGTCGCCATAGCGCTTGCAGTGACCGAAGGCTACCGAAGTAACAGATCACTAACCATATTAACAGACTCCAAAGCTGCATGCAGGCATTACATGCAGGGGAGAGTCTGTAAAGAGGCCCTGCGAATCCTCCTCGGAGCAGGAACCCTCGGAAATAAAGTGAAACACAAACTTTTCTGGGTACCGGCCCATACCGGGATAGAAGGGAACGTGAGAGCAGACAGTCTAGTTCGCGAGATCACATACCGAGCTGGACAGATAAAGCCTCTCGAGAACCCTACAACGGTGGAGCCGACGTGTGCGGAAATATTAAACTACTATAGAGGGCAGAGAATCAAATATCCTCCACCACACACACTACTTACACAACAGGAAGCAGCCGACTGGAGAAGGCTACAAACCGGAACTTTCTATAATCTACACATACTAAGTAAAATGTACCCGACACAATACAGAAACTCCTGCCCATGGTGCGGAGAAATACCAACTCTTTACCACATAACATGGGAATGGAAGCATAACTACACATTCCATAAACATAAAGACCCGAGTGCGGAGCAATGGGAGGGCCTGCTCACCAGCAGCGAGCTCACCGCCCAAAGGGCAATGGTGCAGCACGCGTGCGAAGTGGCAAGGCTCAGTGGAGCCCTGAAATAGGGGCACACCCGTGCTGAAGAGCCAGGCAGCAAGCGCAAGACGGCTCACCGCTAAACCCCTTGATAGCATCAATAAAGCTTTCTCTCTCTCTCCATCGCGCAAGGTGAACATACGAAGGGATGGGTCATTGGGCGAGGAGCTTAGACGTTCTATAAGTGTTCGAAGAACCGGATCCTTGCGCTGCTCGTCGCCAATATGGGGGAAGCTGGAGAGGGATAGAACACTGATGTCCGAGTCTGCATCAGTATCGTCCGGTTGATCCACGGGATTGCGGGACAGGCAGTCAGCGTCTTTATGCAGGCGCCCTGACTTATACATAATAGAAAATGTATATTCTTGTAGACGCAATGCCCAACGTGCAAGTCGTCCAGTTGGGTCCTTCAAAGAAGAGAGCCAGCAGAGGGCGTGATGAACCGTTACGACGCAGAAGCTCCGTCCGAAAAGGCACGGTCGAAATTTCGCGACCGCCCATACGAGCGCGAGACATTCTCTCTCAGTAATGCAGTAATTTCGCTCGGGCGTCGAAAGAAGGCGGCTAGCGTAAGCGGTGACATGGCCTTGGCCCTGTTCACGCTGAGCGAGAACAGCGCCGATGCCATGACCACTCGCGTCAGTTCGTACTTCAGTGGGCGCAGAAGGGTCAAAGTGTGAGAGAATCGGGGAAGTTGTAAGCCGCTCAATCAGGGTACAGAAGGCTTTCTCCTGCAGTGGTCCCCAAGAGAAAGAGACGTTATTCTTAAGAAGGTCAGTGAGAGGGTGAGCGATGTCGGCAAAATTTTTCACAAATCGCCGCAAATAAGAGCATAAGCCCAGAAAACTACGGACATTGTTTGTTGAACAAGGTGCAGGAAAATGTTGCACGGCGTGAGCTTTCTGTGGATCAGGTTCGATTCCGGCGGCGTTTACGAGATGGCCGAGCATGTTAATTTCACGGCGTCCGAAATGGCACTTGGAGGAGTTTAGCTGAAGGCCAGCCCTGCGAAACACGGAGAGTATGGTTGTGAGGCGCCGCAGGTGGGCTCTCAAAGTTCGGCGAAAACACAATCACATCGTCGAGGTAACAGAGGTATGTAGACCACTTCAAGCCGCGCAAGAGAGAGTCCATCATGCGCTCGAATGTAGCTGGCGCATTGCATAATCTAAAGGGCATGACTTTAAATTAGTACAGACCACCCGGTGTGACGAAGGTTGTTTTCTCGTGGTCCATCTGATCGACGCTAATCTGCCAATAGCCGGAGCGGAGGTCAATTGATGAAAAGTATTGCGATCCGTGAAGGCAGTCAAGAGCGTCATCAATGTGAGGCAGGGGATAAACATCCTTCTTTGTTATCCTGTTGAGGTCACGGTAGTCAACGCAGAAGCGCCACGAGTTGTCTTTTTTCTTTGCTAAGAGAACCGGTGATGCCCACGGGCTACTTGAAGGTTCAATGATGTCCTTCTCCATCATCCTGTCTACCTCTTTCTGTATGATGGCCCTTTCTGTTGCGGAAACACGATATGGCCGCCTATGAATGGGGCTGGCGTCACCGGTGTTGATGCGATGCGTGACAACAGATGTCTGGCCAAGTGGACGGTCGTCCAAATCAAAGATGGCCCGATAAGATGACAGGAAGTGACGAAGAGCTGTTTGCTCGGAAGGAAGGTCAGGGGCGATCATCTTAGAAACATAGTCCGAAGGCGTCGAGTGCGAAGGAGTGGGTGACAAAGGTCCGTTGGTACTGGGGAAGGCTTCAGAGGTCAAAGAAGAAATCTGAAATTCTTCCAAAGGAGTAATATGCGCTATGGCGATACCGTGTGGCAGCACATGTGACGAAAATCCAAAATTGAGGATGGGCACGCGAGCGCAGTTGTCGTGGATCCGGATTAAGGTGCTCGGTAGGGCAATATTGTGCGACAAAACCACGTCAGTAAGCGGCGCCACGACGTATTCGCCATCAGGTACGGGAGGACAGGGCGTCAGGAGGACATTTGTAGCCGCCTGTGGCGACAGCCTTGCAAACTCAGCAGAACATAAGCGGTGTGAAGCACAAGGGTTGCGTCGGCAGGAAGCGGCTGATCCAACTGTACAACACCTGCGGAGCAGTGAATTTGGGCAGAGTGTTTAGAAAGGAAATCGAGGCCGAGAATTAGATCGTGTGGACTGCGTTCAAGGACGATAAATAGAACAACGGTATAATGGCCCCCAATGGTCACACGTGCAGTGCACATTCCATGGACAGGTGAAGTACTCCCATCGGCGACTCGCACAGTGCACGGTACGGCGGGTGTCAGAACTTTGTTGAGCCTTCGGCCGAGAGCAGCGCTCATAACTGAAAGCTGCGCTCCTGTATCAACGAGAGATCTAACAGGAACGCCATCAACTTCAATGTCCAGTAGGTTTCCACATGTAGGCAGGGTCAACAGAGGATTTGTGGGCCGGGTCGGAGTTGCAGCTTCACCTCCGGGAGCTGCACCACCTAGTTTCCCTAAGCGAAGCGACCGGTCGCAGAAGGGGACGAAGAGCGGTGAACGAGAGGCGAACGGGACCTAAGACCTTGCAGAGAAGGGGAGCGGCTGGATTTTGGCGGAGCACTGTCGGCGTTGATGTTCCTAGTCGGCGTATAGGGCGAGAAAGTACTAATGTCTCGTACTTGGCGGTAGTGACTCGGAGACGACCACCGAGGAGGCGACGACCAGTGGTTGCAGCAATGACGGGCGACGTGTCCAATACCGGAACAATGAAAACAGATGGGTTTATCATCCGCTGTGCGCCAGTCAGCTGGGTTGCGACGTAATGGCGGAAAGCTTTGCGTCTGGGAGCGAGCGGCAGGAGAAATCTGGTAGGTGTTTGTATGGCGGACCGAGCAGAGAGATGGAATGCGCAAACTTGCTATTTCCTCCCGAACGACCGCTTGTATAAGGGAGATAGCGGGTACGCTTTCCCGACAGTCTGAACGAACTGGAGCCGGGGCCATGGCCTCAAGCTCACGGCGAACAGTGCGCGTTATTTCTTCCGGTCCTGTGGGCTGAACGAACCGCGGCGGGTCTTCGCAAGAAGATGTCGTGGCGGTATTGGGCAATCGGTCGAAAGTTTGAGCGACGTGGCGGCCCTTCGCTTGTTCAAAGCGCCGGCACTCCTTTATAATTGCATCCACAGTGGCACAATCCTTACACATCAAGAGATTGAAGGCATCGTCTGCAATACCTTTCAATATATGACCAATCTTGTCTGCCTCGGTCATGTTGTCATCAGCCTTGCGACAGAGGGCCAACACATCCTATATGTACACGACATAGGATTCTGTGGACGTCTGAGCTCGGCACGGAAGTTCTTTTTTTGCTGCCAGCTGACGACCGACAGGTCTGCCAAACAGGTCTCGCATCTTTTCTTTGCAGACATCCCAGCTCGTTAGGTCCGCTTCATGTGTGTCGTACCATTGCTTCGCAGTTCCCCTCAGATAAAATATCAAGTTTGCTAGCATCATTATTGGATCCCACCTGTTGTTGTCGCACACTCGCTCATACATCGTAAGCCAGTCCTCGATGTCGGCGTTGTCCATGCCACAAGATGTCCCCTGGTCCCGCGGATGAGTGAGGATCACCGTTGGCGCGGGCTGCCGAGGCGTTGTCGCTTGTGTCGGTTGATTTGCCATTGTAGCGGCAGGTAGATGACGTCCGCTGCGAAGTTCCGTGATTGTACCCCGCACCTTCCACCAAAATGTTGCGGTAAGAAAGTAGGCCCACGAGAGTAAAATAACGTATATTTACAAATGGTGTATATGGCGTTCAAGCAACTGCCAGACTTCGTCTCCCTCTAGTCCAATTGAACTTCTCCCTTCACTTCACCGTAACAATATTGGCGCCATACTGGCGGAGAAAGTTGATCCCAAGAATGAAATCGCGGGAACACTCGCGTTGAACCAGACAAGTGGCGAGAAAAGCAGCACCTCGAACTTCTACTCTGCCATGCATAGGGCAAGCGGTGTGACGACGTGGCCACCTTCCGTACGAACTGGTGGCCCATTCCAGGGCAACGTAAATTTTCGCAGAACGCTCGCCAGTTTGCCACTAAGAATAAAGTAATCGGCGCCGGTATCTACAAGTGCACTCATTTTTCTGCCGTCGATCAGCGCCGGTATGTCCAGTGAAATCTTGTTCGCGGAAACTGGTTCTGGCGTCATCCTGTTTTCGCTCTTCTGCGGTCGGCAGGACACGAGGTCTTCTTCGCGTCGAGTATCAGCGGCCCCGCATCGGAAGGTCGCTGACCTCAGTTTTCCCGGCATGGATTTGGTGATGGCCTATGCGTCGTCCTCGAGGTGGTATCACGAGCATAGAAGTATCGCCGCTGTGAGGCTGAGTGTATTCAGAGACCTGGATTGAGAAGAATTGGGGATAAGAGTTACCGGAGAATACCTTTGTAACTTGCGATTCGCTGATGATATTGCCTTGCTTAGTAATTCAGGGGACCATCTACAATGCATTCTCACTGACCTGGAGAGGCAAAGCAGAAGGATGGGTATAAAAATTTATCTGCAGAAAACTAAAATAATGTTTAACAGTCTTGGAAGAGAACAGCAGCTTACGATAGGTAGCGAGGCACTGGAAGTGGTAAGGGAATACATCTACTTATGACAGGTAGTGACCGCGGATCCGGATCATGAGACTGAAATAATCAGACGAATAAGAATGGGCTAGGGTTCATTGGGCTGGTATTCCCAGATCAGGAACAGCAGGTTGCCATTATCCCTCAAGAGAAAAGTGTATGTAACAGCTGTGTCTTACCAGTACTCACGTACGGGGCAGAAACCTGGAGGCTTACGAAAAGGGTACTACTTAAATTGAGGGCGACGCAACGAGCTATGGAAAGAAGAATGATAGGTGGAACGTTAAGGATAACAAAAGAGCAGATTGGGTGAGGGTAGAAACGCGAGTTACTGACATATTTATTTATTTATTTATTTATTTATTTATTTATTTATTTATTTATTGTCATTCTCTCAAGGCCCGGGGGCATTACAGAGAGGAGTGGTGATTATTACAAATAAATTCGTGAACAATATTCTTGAAGTTTGCGGCGTCAGAAATGACAGTGATGGAGGCAGGGAGGCGGTTCCAGTCATTCGTCGTTCTAGGTAAAAAGGAGTCAAAATAAACGTTGGTGCGACAAGTTGGAACTTCAACCTTAAAACGATGATCCGTGCGTGACGATATGTATAATGGCGGGGAGGTTAGTTCATCCTTAAGTGTTTCGTTAGAGTAATAAATCTTGTGAAAAAGGCATAGGCGAAAGTATTTACGGCGTAACTCTAGGTTAGGCAAGTCAAGGGTTAGTTTCATTGATGAGACACTTGCATGACGAGAACAATTCGAAAGAATAAAACGTGCAGCTTGGTTTTGATTGAATTCGATGCTGTTTTTTAGCTTTAGAGTAGAAGGGTCGAAAATGGAGCATGCATATTCAAGTTTAGGCCTCACTAAGGATTTGTACAGAAATAACTTGTCAGCTGCAGCTGCCGATGAAAAATTACGCCGTAAATACCCAAGCATGCGATTAGCATTATCGTAAGTATAATTTATATGAATGTTCCATGTAAGATTATGTGTAATGTAGATACCGAGATATTTGTATGATGATACATTTTCTACAGGTATGTTGTTAATATTGTACGTAGGAAGGGTGGTATTTCTTACAACACGGTACACACGCATCGCCTTACATTTATTTGAATTGAGCTTCATTTGCGATCTAGCACACCATGATGTTACTATGCCAATGTCTAATTGAAGAGTATCACAGTCGCCAAAGTTAGAAATGACACGATAGAGAACACAGTCATCGCCTAATAACCAAATTGATGATTTAATTTGGTCTCGGGGATCATTAATATAAATTAAAAATAATAATGGTCCTAGAACCGAGCCTTGCGGTATACGGGAGGTTACTCGACCAGTGAAAGAGAAGTATTCGTTAGGATAAACAAATTGGAAATGGTTAGAGGAAAAACAGTTGATCCAAGCAAGCATGTTAGGATCAATGTTGAGGTTACTTAATTTAGTTACAAGTAATTCGTGTGAAACAGTATCGAATGCTTTGGCGAAGTCTAAAAAAATGCAGTCAATAATAACGTTAGCATCCATCGTCTGGAATAAATCAGTAGTGAATGACAAAAGCTGTGTTTCACAGGAATAGTGTTTTCTAAATCCGTGTTGGTAGGGGGTGAAAAATAAGTTTGAGTCGAGAAATGAAACCAGGTGTGAGTAAATTATGTGCGCCATTAATTTGCAGGGAACGCTGAGTAGGGATATAGGTCTGTAATTAAGTGGGGAGCACCGACTGCCAGACTTATGTACGGGAATCACCATCCCTGCCTTCCAATCATTCGGAAGGATGGTGGTTTGAAGTGACTGAGCAAAGATTTCGCTCAGAATTATAGATGAATAAGTAATTGTTCATTTAAGAAATTTCGTGTTGATACCATCTATTCCACTGCATACAGAAACTTTTGAGGTCTGTATCAACTTTACAACGCCAACAAGGTCAATGGTAATATGAAGCATTAGAAAATAATGGACATCAGAGAAAACAGCGCGTGCGCACAGCAGAGAATCCGAAAATACACAGATGAACGCGTCATTCAATACTTCACAACAGACACTGCGATCGACAGGTTAGTTGTTAAGATCACACAGTTCAATGGCACTAGATTTTTTACCGTTGACCACACTCCAAAATTTCGGTGGGTTGTCTTTCAAGAAAGAAGGCAACGTGTGCTCATAAAATGTTGTTTGGGATTTTGCTACAGTATTCTTGTAGTCGCTCATTGCTATTGTGTAAGCGTTCCAACGCTCATGATTGCCAGTTCATTGTGCTCGTCGGTAAAGCCTTTTCTTTTTGCTCAGTAAACGTTTAAGACGCGAGTTAAACCAGGGTGCGCGAGGATCAGAATAAATACGTTTTTGCGGGATGTACCGATTAATTAAGGAGTTGGCTTTTTCTTTGAATATTGACCAGTTTTCTTCAACCGATCGAGTGTGGAAACTTGGAATGTAGTCAGTTATGAAAGTTTCTAGTTCGTTATTAATTGCGGCAAAATCAGCATTTCTGTAATCACGTATAACTTTCGACGAGGTAACAGATGGGATGGTTAACTGCAAATTACACTTGATTATACAATGGTCGCTAATACCCGGTAGGTAAGTTAGGGTCGAAACAAATTCCGGGGATGTAGTAAGGATTAAATCTAGGATATTAGCCGAGTGTGCAGAACATCGAGTAGGCTTCAGAACATGCAGGTGCAGGTTAAAATCGAGGCAAAGGCTGATGAATTCGGAATGTTCGGAACAGCACTCTTGGGATGAAGGGGGATCAGTATGCCAGTTAATGCCAGGAAAGTTAATGTCCCCAAGGAGTATTAGTGGCGTGGAAGGGAACCGTAAAATTAGACTACTTAAGACATCGTGAAGGTCTGCACTAAATATGTTAGGTGAGGAAGGGGGCCTGTAAACGACGCAAATGATAAAATTTTTGCGTTCGAAACCTACTCGCGTGCACACTAGCTCTAATGGTGACGCAAGCTTAAATATAGCAGCGGTAATCGAATCACGAACACAGATAAGTACACCGCCACCACACCGCACATCACGGTCATGTCGATAGAAACGGTGAACACCCTCGCATTCCAAAATTTCACGGTCTTCAATTGTGCTAGAAAGCCATGTCTCTGTCAGGATAACAATATCGGCACTGCACGTGTCGACGCAGAAGATAAAGCATCCCGCTTGTTGCATATGCTGCGAATATTTGAATACAAAAGAGAAATATTTTTTGCCACCGGACCATGACTCCGCTATGTTTGTGAATTGCTAGGGCCATCAGAAGGTGCATTTGGGGCAGAATTTGTTGAACGAAGCTGGCTTGCGTTGATTTCGCAGACTCGATCAGTTACCGGACAGTAAACGTAAGTTTTTTGTCGATTTGTAAACGGTTAAGCCGTAGCGCATATTTCTGTCCGCTAGCCTTTCCGAATTCAATCAATTTTTTCTTTGACAAGGGTGTGGCGCGGCAGAAGCCTTCGCTGACAAAAATGCCAGAACCTTTGAATTTTTTTCGCTTGAAATCAAGAAAAAGAAATGGGCATGGGCAGGACATGTAATGAGGAGGGAAGATAACCGATGGTCATTAAGGGTAACGGACTGGATTCCAAGGGAAGGGAAGCGTAACAGGAGGCCGCAGGATGTTAGGTGGGCAGATGAGATTAGGAAGTTTGCAGGAAAAACATGGCCACAATTAGTACATGACCGGGGTAGTTGGAGAAGTGTGGGCCTTTGCCCCGCAGTGGACATAACCTGGCTGATGATGATGATGGTGGTGGTGAGCGTGACTGCCGCTGCGATGTGCCCGGCCTGCGCTGTTGTTCGAGGAATTCTGCGATGTCGGGTGTCTTTTCGTCGAACCTAGGTCGAGGCGAATCGATAGAAAAATCCCGCAGTCAATCGTCGGTAGGGGCACTCCCAAGACACATGACCAGCTTCGCCGCAGTGTTAGCCCAGCAGTCGCCGATCGGGTGCTCCCCAAACCTCTGATTTCCACGCGGGTGTTCGGCGGTCATCGAAGTACGGTAGCGGAGTTGTCGAAGTGGCTTACTCCGATTGCAACGCGACTGGCGGCGCAACATAAGTAGGTGCAATAGCTTGGGCGGGGCTCAGTAATGTTTCTGCGTAAGTCTTGCGCCGGGACTCGCTTGGCAGAGGTGGTGCTTCACTGTTCGAAAGAGATGCCTGCAGTGCCTGCTGTACTTCGTTGCGTACGACGCTGGCGAGGGAGCTGACTAAAGCTGGCGACGTACCGTGGTGCTTCTGCAGCTCGTCGTGAAAAACTGAGCGAATCAGCTCGCAAAGCAAGGCGACGTCGCACCCGAAGTCTACCGGCGTATCCGGAGTGCAGGCGGCATTTACTTGTCGGTTGTACATGTTCGACTTTTGCTGAAGGGTCTTCTCCATCGCGGTGGCTTCGGTGAGGAACTCCGCAACAGTCTTGCGCGTATTCCGAACAAGACCGCCAAAGAGCTGTTCCTTTACGCCGCTCATCAGATGACGCACCTTCTTCTCGTCCGACATGCTCGGATCGGCACGCTGAAGAACGCGTCATGTCCTCCACGTACATCGTGACGCTCTGGTTTGGCTTTTGAACGCGTGACTGAAGGGCCCGCTCCGCTTTTTTCCGGCAGTCGTGGCTGGAGTAAGTCTCCAGTAGCTTGTGCTGGAACTCAGGCCAGGATGACAGGGCACTTTCGTGGCTCATAAACCACGTGCGAGCACCATCCTGCAGGCTGAAGTAGACGTTCCTGAGCTTGGCGTTGTTGTCCCGCTCGTTAAACGCAGCCACGCGCTCGAGCTCCGCCAGCCAGTCTTCGACGTCTTCAAATGTGTCGCCATAAAAAGCCGTCGGCACTTGTGGGTTCCTCAGCGTTAGGTAAGTCGGTGCCACCCTTTCCGTAGAAGTCGCAGTGGTCGCAGTCATCACTTTTTCCTGGAGGTTTCCAAATACTGGGGCGAGGCCTCGGATTCGCCGGCTTGTGCGGCGAACTGAAGTCAACTCCATTTGTGGGGCGAGGTTCTCGCTGCCCAGTGAGGTCTCCTGCATAAGTTGAGCGTACCGAGCAAACTCCACCAAATTGTCGCAGATACTCTGCTGGAGTATACACGCTGAATGAAGATCCAGGCCGTAGCACTTTAGGAAACATAGGCGCAGCGCGATGCCGAGACAAACATCGTTCTCCTCTTCAGTCCCCTTGTTGTGCCACACCATGTGGCATTATAACGTGCCTGGCGGTACAAAGAGCCTCGAGTTCGAGTTATTGACCTGTGCGTTCCTTTAGAAAGGCCCGGGACTGAGCTCGTCAGCATTAAAGAATCGTAAGCTTCCTGCTACTTGAGACAGGGCTGTTCCCTTGACCCCTCTTGCTGCCTTAGCATCAACGTTATTCACATCATGCTGAACTTCCGCCGTGCCGCTTACAGGGGCGGGAAAGTTCAATACAAGTCTTTATTTTATTCTAATGAGTCACCTTTATCAACAAACCGGCAGCTGATGCATAACACAAGTATTAATTTATTTGCAGACAATATTTGTGTCGTAACGGAGAGAACAGAGAGAAAACCCGTTCACAGTTCGTCGTCTTCTCGCTTTGCCCGCTCTCCGAGCGCAACAGCCTAAGTGCGTCTCTTCATTACAGTGCTTATGCAGCACACCGTTCTTCAGCTAAGCTGAAATGCACGCGGCAGTTGTATGCTACAAAATATGTAAATGCTCCTGTGGCTTAGAAGGGTGAATGTTTGGGATAGTTGGTTTTCCATTTTAGATTGTGTGGTACAGCGCGAAGCCGGGACAAAGGATGCAAGAAAAATCAGGACAAGCGCAACTACCTGTGGGCCACTTGGTAGTGCATCAAATTTTTGCGCTGAGGCACCATGGTGTCATGAAACACCTAATTTTTGGTGGATAAACCCCCTTCTCCGTGGAGCCTATTCGGTAAGAAACCAGCCAGCCACGCCAAAAGCTGGGGAAGTACGCAGGATAGCCTTCCTTAAAAATATTTGTTGAAATGTGCGATGCGGTGCATGGCACGCAGCGAACTCAGTCATTAAGTTAAAGTATTGAAAAGGTTAACAATAAACAGCATCTAGGCTTGTCCCATTATACCATGTGTTCGGGCTAACGTTACCAAGCTGTTCAAGGAAAAAAAAGTTTAGAGAACAATTTATAGCCATTTCATTCTGTGAAGGATAACCAGCACAGCTATATTATGTTGACTGTATGTACAATTGTATTGATTTATATGATTATTGCTATAATGATTGAATAAAGACATTGACACTAACTTCGTGGTTGTTATCACCTTTATTTTGCCTCGTTCGTTGCCGCAGTGGCCGTAGCTTTGTGGTCGCTGTGGTACACTGCGATCAGGTGCACTGCTATGCTAGACACGTTCATGCCAAATGTTAAATCTATACACGACTGGTGTCATTTTGATAGGCATATTGACGTCCGTATAGCGCACAATTCCAAACCGTTCCACCAGGAAGAATACACTCCACTTGCCGTTGAGGAGAGCTAGGTCGATGATACAGTTGGCAATTGGCGGGTGCACCATGGCGTTCTATTATACTTTTCGACCCTTCATTGGGAGCAAAGGAGCTCCGCCATCCCTTGTTTTGTATGTGGCCATGAAGGTAGTGCGTCATAACATGGTCGATAAGATAACATTCAGAGATAACATTCACCGCTCTTGGCCACGGACACACTTTTCATCAGAACCTAGCCATATACAGCTTCGCTGTAAAAACAAACACAGTGCAATATAGAGGGACAAGGCCTACTGTGTTGACTCCTGAGTGGCCTGAAAACTGCACACAGTGGGTCTTAAAGTTGTAACTTGTACCATGCTTCTTGTTTTATTTTCTTTGAATAGGGTAAATAAAGTTTGCTTGATCACCCTACATATTTTCACAAGTGTAGCATATTCTCTATCATGAATATATTACAATCAGCATAAATACTTACATTACCTCACGCCTTTCTCATTATGTTGACATTGAGCTGGTTGAAGATATTTCCTATGGACAACATACTTGTTTGTCCCTGAAGCAGGTACAGCTTCTATCAACCTGTCCCGTATACTATGAACTGTCGAAGAAATGTTGCTAAAGCTTATCATCGTGATTTTTTTTCTTAAACGCATGGCGACAGGCGGGAGTAGCACTGGGTGAAGGCTACATGACAACAGCTGGCACCATACGTCATGACAAGAAAGCTGGCCGACTGCCCGACAGGCACAAGGTGTACGACTGCCTTAACAAGTGCGACAAAAATCCGCCCTGCGCATGCGTCAGGTATGTGCAACGCTTCATCTCAGGCAGCCAACATTTCCCGACTCATGGGGAACGTTTGCATGAAAGTAAAAAGATCAGCCGAAAATTTACATGCTCCATTATGTGCCACAAGTTAGGTCTGAATTGAATTCTTCAGTTTTATGTGCAAAACCACGAGTTGATTATGAGACACGCCTCAGTGGTGAACTCCGGAATAGTTTCAACCACCAGGAGACAGCACGAGGCAGGGCCGTTTCTTCTCCCCCATTGAAACGCGGCCGCAGTGGCCGGGATCAGATCCTGCGAGCTCGAGCATAGCAGCGCAACAACGCAGCCGGTGAGTCGCCGCAGCGCGCCCAAATTAGGTTGCGATGACATCATATGCATGTGCCACAGATAAATGTGCTGTATAAAAGTGCTAGTGTGGAATGGTTGGTTGAACATGGACGAAAAAAGAGCTCGCAACGGGACAACACAGCACCCGTACGTGGTCGTGCTCTGTCAGTTTCTAGTGTCTCTTTCTGTGATAACAATACTTGTGCAGAGTAACAGAAGTTGAACAGATATTGAAGTGCACTGGCACGTAGACCGAATGATATAGAGAAGCAGAGAAAACGACAGCTCTTTATTCTCAACTGGACGTTTTAATGAACATATATGCTTCATAGGTAGGTACACAATTTCTTGTGCACGCGTAACGAAGCACAGATGCAGGCTAAATCAACACCTACCACCAGTGACACAACGTGTCTCACTACAAAATCAGCTTCAACATTCTAGAGAGGTATAATACATAAATGAGCTTGCTGCGCCTAATCATAACGTTGTAACTGTTGTAAATGTCTAAAAAACAGCTCTTGATTAGAACCGGAAAAAGAAGACATGAAATATGCGTCTCAGTGCCTCCCCCATAAAAAGCATCGTCCCGATGCTGGAAAGAAAAGCGCATACAAAGAAGGCTACGCAGACACGGAATAATTAAAGATCTGCACTTCGTTCGCAATAAAAATCTTCACACGCACATCATGGATAGGCTCATGTTGTGCACGGCACCCCTGTCATTGCGTGACACTGTCGGGTGTGAACTCATAATCTGAGTAAGATTTAACAAAACTTGTTGCTGAGCTACTTTTTTCATGACTTACATGTTATGGCGGTAAGCAGACGAGGGCGAAGTGAGACACAAATGACACATACGGGCGCCCGAATATGTCGTTTGTGCCTCACTTCGTCTTCGTCTGCTTGCCACCGTAACCTTTGCACATAATCCAAGGGTCCAATAACAATAATAATATTATTATAATAACAATTTTCTTTCCTACATCCATTCACGCTCCAATTGAATATCCAGCCCGCATAAGCAACATTGCTCGTGTGCGAGGGTAGGCATTCGGTAAGTGGTGCTAATGTGTGTACACAACGAATTGATAAAACACTAAAAAGCAAAATAAAGTTATTTCAACATGCAAGAAGATTGCGTAGTGTAATATTGAAAGGCGTGCACACATCATGTGTATAAGATGAATTTAAAAGAGTCAGTGACATTAAAAAACTTCGCAGTCAGGTTCTCATAAAGAGGTTCTGATTGGTAACAAAACGCAAAAAAAAAAGGTGCATAATTTATAGCCATCCCCTGAATGTGCTCCCTCATTGTATACATGCATGAAAATTCTCAAAGAAAACTTTGACAAATCAGGGTATTAAATATCACCCATGACAGTAAGAATGATTTTATTTATTTATATGATCCTCTCATCGCATTATCCTTCAAAGTATTAAAACTAGGCAGTACGTAGGAAATACAAGTCCTCTTGCCATTGTTTGTGTATGCAAGAGGCAAACATACTTTTTTCTCTGACGCAAGCAGCGAGATTTCACGCTCAAGCTCTTGAACTTAGTGGAAAAACAAATCTTACCTATGGCCTTAAATTTACGTTGTTGCTCGATAAACAAAATGCCCTACTGGTACCTGCACACAAAACATCCTCCCCATGACCAAGTGTGCCAGGAAAGAGGCTATAGGCACTTTTTTCACGATGGGGATTATCTCCAGTGTACTAGAAGAATAAACGCCGCAAATTGTTACTCCGTACTTAATGATCGATTCACCATGTGATTTGTAAGACATTTTACGAACAGCCGCATCGCACAATATCTTTAGGGCATACATATGAGCGCACACACCACGTAAACGCCTTGTGAACTCATCAGTGTGAACATTCCATGATAGTGTGTCGTCGAAGTGCACACCGAGGTATCTTGTGTCTCTTGCCAGGGTTACCGGAGGAGACGAGCACGCATTTTAGTCACTGGTGTTGATATAAACAGGGCAAATATCCTTAATTACATTATAAGGACATTTTATTCTAAACAAATCAATCAAGGATTTTAGGCACACCATGCTGTAGTACTCAAGCGGCTTACTTCAAGAATATATGGCATATAACCAAAGCCGTGTCATCAGCACATAAAAAAAGGACTTGTGGTTTTATTGGTAAGCAAGCAAGATCGATTCATGTAGATATTAAACAAAAGTGGTGCCCCGACAGACACTTGTGTCATACCTGGTTTAACACCTAACGAAGTACGTGCGTATACGACTACGTTCAACGACACATTACTGTATGCATCTTAAATAATTTACTCGACGTACTGCTGCTATGCTACTGTTTCAAGTCAGTTTCGCGCACTGACCGCCTGACCGGCTCTTCTAATGTCACAAAAACTTGCCACCAACGACACCCCTGGCCTCTCACCTGGCCGACGCCCTCCCACGCCCCGTCTTTCTTTATTTTTTCTTGTTCATTCTCTGTTTCTTTTGTTTTCTTCTCGGTGTCGCCCCGGATTTTTTTTTATTTTTTTCTCTGCTTTCTTTTTTTTTCTCCCCGCGTTCCCACTCTCCCGCTCTTGTCTTCTCGTCTTGGGAACGAAGCTCACAGACGTCGGACGACAGCGCTCATTACCTCTGAAGTCTCTCCCTTTAAAACCAGCCGCCAGTGACACCTGCACGTGACGTCACTGCACTAACCCTTTAAAACTAACATGCCGAGGATGACGAGGCCGCCTTTGACGAAGGCGGCTTCGTTGAAACGTTGGCCAGGCTTTCTGAGGCACCTTATTCCTGTCTACAAACTTTATACCACAGAGTTCTCTTCGTCCTGTTGTTTAGCACTGTTTACTGCTCGTAAGCGGCGGGGGTAAACTTTTATTGTAGAACCAGCACTTTATGATGAACGGGCCTAAGCTTCTCATGAGGGGACGTCGAGGGCTTGCCTCGCCGCTGCCTCGCGGGCGTGCTGGATCGCCCCAAGTTTGGTCGTCGAGGGCGGAGCTCCGGAAAGCCTCATGCAACCTCGACGAGAAGGTCGTGGTGTTAACGTGCGTGTACTGTGCTGGGAAGTCCCACAGCATATGCGGAAGCGTAGCCGGATGAATGCCACAGCACCGGCAGTTGGGCGTAGTGTAAACATCTGGGAATATAAGGTGGAGGCGGGCGGGTGAAGGGTTCGTGTTTGTTTGTAGCTGACGCGGGGAGGTAGCGTGCACTGGGCTGAACCTGGGGTGAGGTGGGGGGAGCGCACAGGAGCGACTGAGGGAAAAGCCTTAACAATATTGTTATAGGTGGCCAGATTGTCACTGGTGTCCAACTCGTCTCCAGTGATTCCGGCATGGTTGATTAGGCCACGCGCAATGCAGTGGGTGACCTCGTTGAGAGTGGGGAGGTGTGGAGAGAGATAATGCCAGGGAGATAATGCTGTCGTTAGAGTGTCGTGCCTGGCAGAGGATGCGAAGGGTTTGGGGAGAAATAACGCCTTTGCTGAAGTTAGTGATGTCTGAGCGAGAGCCACACACCATGGTGTGACAGGTCGTCTGTAGAGTGGCCAGGGCGATGGCCACTTCTTCAGCCATCTCAGCAGGGGGGGGGGGGGGGGGGGGGAGTGACACTGGAGGCGTGGTGTAGGACTCCATCGCAGGTGGCGACAGCAACAAATCATGTGCCATGGGAATATTAGGCTGCATCAACAAATGTGATGCCAGGCACGTGAGCAAGGGCTTTTATGATAGCTCCGGCCCGAGCGTGCCGCCGGGGCCCTGTCATATTCACGGTGCATGTTTCTATGGATAGTGTCTGTGTAGATCCAGCTACAGATGTCAGTCGGGATCGGTTGTTTGGGGCCCTGTTGCTGATGGTAGGTGAAGACAAGCGCGGATAGAATAAAACGTCCCGTTTTAGTAAGGGTGAGCCGTTTAAGCAGAGAGCATTGTAGGGCTTCAATGAGTTCGGCAAGGGTGTGTGAACTCCCAGTGGGTTGAAGAGTTCAGTGCTGGTGTAATGCGGGAGGCCAAGTGCTTGCTTGTAGACCCCTCGTATGAGGGTGTCGAGCTTCTTTTGTTCAGCAAGGTATCAGTTGAGGTACGCAGAAACGTAGCTAATGTGACATATGACAAAGGACTGCACGAGGCGGAGAAGGCTTACTTCTTTGAGTACCCCTCGTCGGTTAGAGATACGTTTAAGAAGGCGTAGGGTGCCTTGAGATTGGGCAGAGATCTTGTTGAGAGCCAAGGCATTGGAGCCGTTGGTAGAGATGGTGAGACCAAGGACTCGGATATTAGAGCGTGTGGGATAAAACTGCCATCTTGAAGGCGTAGGGTGATGGTGTCACAGGTTGGTGGTCAGACTGGTGTTTGGGAGGGCAACCCCGCTGAATAGGCTTGTACGAAAGAAGTTCCGATTTAGCCGGCGAGCAGCGCAGTCCTGGTCCATGGAGATAGGCTGCAACCGTGTCAATCGCCGTTTGGAGGGCAGACTCCACTTGACAACCACAGCCTCAGTACGCCCAGATGGTGATGTCGTCGGCGTAGATAGTACGGTTGATATTGTCGACTCGTTATAGTAGCTGGGCAAGGTCAATCATGTCTAAGTTAACGAGCATGAGAGAGATAACTGAACCTTGCGGGGTGCATTTGCTGCCATGGGGAAGCTGGTCTGATCGTAAATCCCCGGCCGAGAGAGTGGCCGTGCGATTGCAAAGGAAGTCACGGATGTAATTGTAGGCTCGCTCTCCCAGGTGGAGGTGGGAGACCTGGTCAAGGAAAACTGCATGGGAAAGGCTGTCAAAGGCTCGAGTGAGGTCGAGTCCGAGGATGGCTTTGATGTTACGGGAGCGGTCGTTTAGCACTTGATGTTTGAGCTACAACACAGCGTCTTGAGTAGAAAGGTAAGTGCGAATTCCAATTATGGGGTGGAGATAGAGAGAGTTGTCTTCGAGGGGAACGTTGATGGCCGCTAAAAAGGCGTGTTCGATCACTTTTCCTACGCATAAAGTGAGGGAGATGGCCCTTAGGCTGTTGGGGCTAGATGGTCTGCGAGGCTTTGGGATTAGGATAACATTAGCCGTTTTCCAGGCAGCTGGGAGGGCGCCATTGCGCCAGCAATAGTTGATCTAGTCAGTCAGATGGGACACGGACTCGTCATCGAGATTGCGAAGGGTTTTGTTAGTGACCCCGTCTGGGCCTGGAGTAGAAAGACCGTTAAGCTTGTACTTTAGATACGCCTAAATCGGTGTCTAGTGTAGGGTTGGGATTACCGATGTAATTGCTGTGAGGACAGACTTGTCCCCTGGAGATATATCTGGTGCAGAGGTAGTCAAGCACCAGTTGTGGACTTTGCTTAAGGGTCTCCGTATAAAGGAGTTTCTACAGCTGATCCTGTTGGTTGGTGCGGGTGGTCGTATTGTCAAGATGTTTGAGGAGTTTCCACGAGGATGGGCGATGAACTTATCCATTCAACATGTTACACAGCTCAGTCCATTGTTCCCGGCTAAGGGCATGGCAATGCTCCTGATTGGCTGTACTGAATTGAGAGATCTTACTTCTTTTTTTTTTATTTACGTTACCCCTAAGGGCCCTCACGCGAAGGTATTACATTGGGGGGGGGGGGGGGGGGGGCAAAAACATGAAATATACACAAGAAATAAAAGTACATCAAATAAACACACACCCAAGGAACATAAAATAAATAAATATGAAGAAGAGTTATATGCACTTAGTCATGAAAACACAAGAACATTTTACATAATATGTTAATATGTGCATATAACAATAAGCAATAAATTATCTGCTAGCACTGACCGTTTTCTTGCTACAAAGTTTGGAAAGATGGTAAGTTAACTTCAGTGGCTATGCGTGATGGTAAGTTATTCCATTCTATTATTGTGCGAGGAATAAATGATTTTGTGTAGAGCGATTTGCGGCACATTGTGCGTTTTACTTTGTTAGCGTGGTCACGGCGCGGGAAAACTGCAGGGGGTGGTGAAAAGAAGTCATCGTGAAGCGTGGAATGGTGATAAAGTTTAGGAAATAAGCTTAGGCGAGCAAACTGGCGTCATTGTGATAGTAATTCCAACTCGGCACGTTGTTTTAACGATGTGACGCTGGTGAAGCGTGAATACTTGGAAAAGATGAAGCGAACAGCCCGATTTTGCAGAGATTCAATGTTGTTGATTATGTATGGTTGATCGGGATCCCATATGGCAGAAGCATATTCAATTTTTGTGCGGATCAGCGTGATATAAGCAAGTTTTTTTAAGTGTGATGGTGCGTACTTCAGGTTAAGCTTAAGAAGACGGAGTGCTCGGTTAACTGATGCTAAGACGGTGTTAATATGGTAATGCCAAGTTAAGTCAGACTCAAGATGAAGGCCAAGATACTTGTAAGTTGGCGCAACTTCTACTCTAGCATTTCTACTCTACAGTGCTACAGTTCTACTCTAGCATGAGGCGACGGTTGAGGCGCTACCCCTTCCATCGAGCTAGGATGGAGGCCTTAGCTTCCAGAAAATGGGCGAGGCGGCAATGCATGCGTTCAACTGGGGCCTCTGCAGTTACCACCCGAGTGGCCGCTTGAACGTCAGTGCGTAATGCTTGCATCCAGGTGTGAATGTCAGCAACACCTTCTGCTGAGGTAGCACCAATGCGCATCTTACAAAAAACATCCCAGTCGGTAATGGTGAATTCTTTAGTGGGGGCAGGGGCGGCAGCGAGTTGGGGTAAAGATATAATGATCGCTGCCCAGGTCTTGCTGGGTATTGGTCCAATGTGCATTGTTCATATGTTTGATGAATGTGAGGTCGGGGGTAGAGTCCCAGGTAGTGGAGGTACCGGGGCGTGTGGGGAAGGAGGGATCCGTGATAAGCGTGAGGCCTAAGTCGTGGTAATCTTGCCAGAGGTTGCGAGCTGCAGCTTCCGTGCGAACGTTGCCCCAGCGTGTATGGGCGAGGTTGATATCGCCGCCGATGAGTAGGGGGGGGGGGGGGAGTTCCAGCTACGTGAAGAGCCTCCTTAAAGAGGGTGAGGACGCGACACTTTGCTTTGTCCTTGGGGCTATTGTAAATGTCCAGAAGGAAGATACATTCTTCCCGTTTACGATTGGGAAATAATTCAAGGAACAGATGTTCGATGTGAGGACTATGGAGGTCATGTTGAATAACAGGGATACTATGCTGTACTAGGGTGGAGACCCGGCGAAGAGGGTGGGGGGGGGGGGGGTATGGAAGGTTTGATAACCGGGGAGCGTGGTGGAGCGTTATTGGTTTCTTTAAGTAGGATAGCATCCGAGCGGCGGGTATGCTGTCGTAGGTATTGATAGAGTACCGGTTGTTTCTGGTGGAAACCTCGGCAGTTCCACTGCCAAATGAGGGTGTCTTGATTAGTATGAGCCATGATGGGAGATGGTGGATGTCCCCATCGGCGTCCCGGAAGGGTCTCAGACGAGGCCGGCATGACTGGGAGGCGTGGGAATATGAGTGTACAGGTTGGTCACTCGCTGGACCATACCAATGAAGGCATGCTGGATGCAGTCCAGTGCATGTTGGAAAGTGATACTAGTTGTTTGAAGTGAAATGAGCATGTCTTTAACTTCAGAGCGGACCTGGCCCGTGGCTACATCTTGCAGGGCTCTCTTTTTGGGGGCGGCAGTCGGGGGGGCCTTCTGACTTGGGGCAGGGGCTTTCTGGGCGATAGGTGCAGGGGCTGGTGTTCAGGATTGTTTGAGCTCTCTAACCTCCTGCGTCAGTTTACTTAGGAGATCACGTAGGATGGTGTTCTCGAGCTTAAGCTGAGCAATTTCTGGGTTATCTGGCGAAATAGGAGGGGAAGTGGCTTGTGTGTTGGTGATGTTACGACCCTCTCGCGAGGTGCCCTCGAGGGCCTCTGCGAAGCTCACCTTGTTGTTGGTAGATGTGATGCGTGAAGCCGATACAGACCGGGATCTTGAGCGTTGCCTGGATCGAGATGTAGTTCGGAGCGGGAACGGTTCCCCCTTGACGCTGTGCGGGAGCGTGGCCTGGTTCTGGAGTTGAGGGTGGAGGGGCCGGCTTGTTTATAGGTGGCTTGGCTGGTTGCTCGTTGTTCCCTGATACGCTTGCGGATGACGTACGAGGTTTTATAACGAGTGGCACAGCTTTTGTCCCTGGTGAGATGGGAACCACCACCGAGGGAGCACTTAGAGTTACAGTTCTGGTCGGCTTGGAGGGGGGGGGGGGGGTTGCGGACACCACAGCCTCCGCATCGCATCTTGTTATTTGGGTAGGGGCAAACGTCCATACGGTGTCTGAGGCGGCCGCACTAGAAACAAATGTCAATTTGCTTCCGATATAGCAAACATGGGAGTAACATGGCGCCGTAGCGGACCTGATAAGGCACATCCAGTGCGTCAAAAGCGATGATCACTGTTGTAGTAGAGGCGATGCGCTTGGCTACAAAGGCTGTCGGGTTTAGGGCAGTGACAACTTTGTTGTGGATCTGCTGGGGGGTCTACGTGAGTGGGATACCACGAATGACCCCCTTCGTCGTGTGCTCAGCCGCGGTTTCATAGGCATTCACCTCGTGGGTGACGCCGTTCACCTGGATAGAGCGGATGCGAGCGTACCGGTCTGCATGTTCCGGGTGAGTTGTTCTGATGACAACGATGTTTTGTTGCGTATTCGGGCCGACAGTGTCTTCTAAGCTTTCTTCTTCCGCGAGTTTGGCTGCTTGGAGAACGACTGCGGTGACCACGGGACTGCCGGTCTTGGCTATATGAAGGGCGCCCTTGGACCGGGTGACAGCCTTGATATCCTCTGTCGGAAGCGGTGGCCTTCAAAACTTGAGCTTTACCGCCTTCCTCGCCTGAAAGCGGGGCCGGTTACTTGGGACTTGAGATGATTGATCGGTCGGAGTCTAATTGTCCGTGCTGCGTTTTAAGCGGCGGGACCGGGCAGTGAGCCAGCCAGACTGGGCGGGCACTTCTTCCGGCGAAATATCCTGGCCTGCGACCTGGATATTGTAAGCGCTATTAACGTACTTCATTTTCATTTGTACATAGCCATCATCATCTTCCCTGTTCTTCGACTTCTTCGCGCATGAGCTGGGGCGTTGCCTTTCTTGAAATAAACAGCGCTGGACAGCTTGGTCGGTCTCGGTATTATAAAGTGGTGGAGGTGCGGGGTGGAGGTACAAGACCTAAGCCGTCCACCTGCGCCCCAACCCCCACCTTCGACTTACGCGAGGTCGTAAAGCAAGAGTTGACAGCAATGACGACACCCACGACGCATCTTGCTCCGGTAGCGTGCCCCACACCTACATACGCGGATGTTGTTTCGCTACCCACACCTTCCGTGACCTCCGTGCCTACTGACGTACGTGCCTATGACCATTTGGCTTCAATAGGAACCAGAGTACTTGCTGCGCCATCCTACCCTCCGTGGCGTCCACCTCGTCCTGTTTGTTTTTACTGCGGTATACGCGACCATAAATCTCGCTTCTGCGGCCGTGGCCAGCAGTATGAAAGACGAGGCTATGCAGAGCACGAGAGAGACCGTTCTCGCCGACCAGACGCCTACTATCCCGCATCGTACTCGTTCCCTCAGCACCGTTCTCTGTCTGCTCCAGCTACTCCCAATCTGCCTCATAGTTCCCGTTCGGCCAGACGTCGTTCTCCATCGCCTTACCGGCGCTCAACATCACCGCTTCGCCCCACTTCCCATCTTGTCGACCAGCACTCGGAAAACTAACTGCTGCAGTTTTTGGAGGGAAAACTGCTTCTCATCGGTTTTCAAAAATTCCTCCTGTTCGCCCGGCCAACATGCTTTCTGTGACTGTCGAAGGTGTTCCCGCGTCAGCTCTCATCGATACCGGTGCCGCCGTATCTGTTCTTCGTAGTGATCTGTGTTCCCGGCTCCGGAAAGTCAAAACGCCTTATCTTGGACATATTTTGCGTGGTGATAATAATGCATTCGTTCACCCCGACGGACAGTGTACTGCTTGTGTTCTCATCGACGGCATACGCCACCATATTGAGTTTCTCATCCTTCCAATATGTATCCATGAACTTGTACTGGGTTGGGACTTCCCACATTCTGCTTCAGCCGTCATTCCATGTAGAGAGGAAGTTGTCCATATCACGGATACTGCGCTTGCACCTGTTACGGACTCTTCACTTTCATACGTGAACTTGGCCATCGCTGCAGACTGCGTGGTCACGAAGATTTTGTAGCCGTAACATCTAGTCAGATCGCCGACGGAGACGCGCTAGTCGCCCCTTCTTCCCGCTGTAGTTCTCGCGGAATTCTCATTGCCACCTGTCTCGTCCGGTTTTCACGTGGCCGCTCCCTTCTGTCTATTTGCAATACGACCCCAGATCCAGTGATGCTGCCCAAAGGGATGACTGTGGCAACTATTGCTGACACTCAGCCTATCTCTATAGTTACGCTTTGCCCTTCCTCATCGACAGCACCAACCTCAGGTTTGCGTTCTTCTTTCCCTCCTCCAGCCGTTCTTGGTTCTGTCCTAACAGCCGCGCAGACCGAAGCCTTACTGGTGGTCTTGGCAAAGCACAAAGCGTGTTTCGATAGCTGTTCCCCTGTGTTGAGCCATACTCGTGCGGCTACACACCGCATCGAAACAGATGGTTCCGCTATAATACGACGACGCCCCTATCGTGTATCGCCGTCTGAACGCAAGATGATTGAACAAAAGGTTGCTGACATGCTTGCGTGCAATGTAATACGACCTTCGTCTAGCCCATTGGCTTCACCCGTGGTTGCGGTAAAGAAAAATGATGCCTCCGTTCGCTTTTGCGTGGATTATCGAGCGCTCAATAAGATCACACGCAAGGACGTATATCCAATACCTCGAATTGACGACGCTTTGGACACACTACAAGGGACGGAGTATTTCTCCAGCATTGATCTTCGATCAAGATATTGGAAAATTTCGATGAAGGAGACTGACAAAGAAAAGACCGCATTCGCTACACCAGAGGGACTTTATGAATTTAACGTGATGCCTTTTGGCCTTTGTAACGCTCCTGCCACATTTGAGCGCACGATAGACACCGTACTTCGTGGTTTAAAATGGAAGACCGGCCTTTGTTACCTGGACGATATTGTCATCTTTTCGACTGACTTCAGCCAACATCTTCATTGATTAGACGAAGTTCTCAAGTGCCTTGCAAATTCTCGTCTCCAGATCAATACAAAAATGCAAATTTGCAAGCAAGAGCATAAATGTATTAGGATACGCCGTCTCAAAAGATGGCATCCAGCCAGACCCCGAAAAGATCAGTGCTGTTTGTCAGTTTCCTAGCCCCCAGCAACAGAAAGATCTACGCCGTTTCCTCGGCATGGCGTCATATTTTCGTCGATTTGTACGCAACTTCGCTGCAATAGCAGCTCCTCTACACAAGCTACTGGTTACCGGTGCATCTTTCTCATGGACTAGCGCTTGCGAGTCGGCTTTTCAAGCTCTTAACCGACATCTTACTTCCGGACCACTGCTTCGCCACTTCGATAATCGAGTCCCCACCATACTCCATACCGACACAAGCGCACAAGGTATTGGCGCAGTACTTCTGCAACGTAATGCAGCCCCTAAAGAGCAAGTCATAGCATATGCCAGCCGAACACCTTCTCCAGCTGAGCGGAACTGCACCATTACAGAGCAAGAGTGCCTTGCTATCGTTTGGTCGATTCAGAAATTTTGCCCATACCTATACGGGGGCAACTTCACCATCGTCACCGACCATCATGCTCTGTATTGGCCGTCATCAATGAAAAACATGTCAGGACGCTTAGGACGCTGGATACTCCGCTTGCAGGAATATGACTTTGCAATAACGTACAAGTCTGGAAAAAGTCATCATGATGCAGACGCATTGTCTCGCTGCCCACTCTCGCTCTCTCCGGGTAACACGCCGTCGTATTCCGCACCACGTCGTTCCGATGCTACGCCTGCCTCACACCAGCTCTCGATAACGCCCCTGGACCAAGTTACGCTTTCATCACGGTCTGATTTCGTGTCGCTTCAGCGGGCCGACTCCTACTGTCGAGCTCTCATGGATCGCCTTAGTGGGTTCGCCGAACCACCCAACAGCCGCTTGCGACGCCAACTTCGACAATTCCGCCTTCAAGGTGGCGTGCTACACCGCTACGTTTACCACCCAACAGGTCACCGGTGGGTCCCAGTTCTGCCTCCGTGCCTGCGCCTGCGAGTATTAGAGGCGCTTCACGACGACGTATCGGCTGGCCACTTAGGCTTCCACAAGACTTGCGACCGCATCAAGACTCTGTGCTTCTTGCCTGGCCCATCCACAACGGTGGCCAAATACATTGCCTCTTGTGCGTCACGTCAGCACCGCAAACGCTCGACATCCCCTCCTGCCGGTTTATTACAACCTCTCTCTTGACCGGACGCACCTTTTTGAGCTTGTTGGTATTGATTTGTATGGTCCCTTGCCGTTGACACCCTCCGGTCACCGTTGGATTGTGACCTCGGTTGACCAGTTAACAAGATATGCCGAGACTGCCCCTCTGCGATACGGTACCTCTTCCGAGGTCGCCGACTTTTTCTTGCGCTCCATCGTCTTGCGCCACGGGGCTCCTCGCGTTCTTCTCAGTGACCGTGGCAAGGCGTTCATCTCCCAAGTTCTCGAGGAAGTTCTTCGGGCCGCTAATACCGTCCACAAATCTACTTCCGCCTATCATCCGCAAACCAACGGCCTTACTGAGCGCTTACACCGTACGCTGTCCGACATGGTTTCCATGTACATCCGTCCTGACCACACTGACTGGGATAAAATTCTTCCTTTTGTGACATTCGCATATAATACCGCTATTCAACGACTACCGGCTACAGCCCTTTCTTCCTTGCATATTGACGATCTCCTTCCACCATATTCGACAGAGAATTCTTTTTAGCACCTTCTTCGCCTAACGCATCGCTTCCAGAAGATTTTTCTGCCCGAATTGCACATTGCCGTCAAATCGCCCGGGAAAGCACAGAAGCTACCCAAGCTGAGCGCAAACGTCACTGCCACAACAAACGCCGTGACGTGCGTTTTCACCCTTTAGAAAAAGTCCTGCTTTGGACTCTAGTCCGCACTCCAGGCCTCTGTGAGAAGTTCCTTCAACGCTACATTGGCCCATACACCGTTGTGCAGCAAACATCTGCAGTGAACTATCTCGTGCATCCAGTACACTCCGTCACTGACAGGCGCCGCAGGAATGCCGAAATTGTTTATGTCTCGCGGATGAAGTCCTTTACTCCCCGTTTAGATAACCTGTAATCTGCGGCCAGGCTGGCCGATTCCATGACGGGGGGAAGTTAGTGCAAGTGCTATCAACGTATATTGTTTTGATTTGTACGTAGCCATCATCATCTTCCCTGTTCTTCGACTTCTTTGCGCATGAGCTGGGGCGTTGCTTGTCTTGAAATAAACAGCGCTGGACAACTTAATCCGTCTCGGTACTATAATATCCATAGCGAAGACAGAGGTGCATGCTGACACTGGTGGAAGATGTAAACGGCGCGCGCCGAGGCGCCCCACTCCTCCGCGCCGCAGCTGGTGCAGTCGGAGGCCGACCGACCGGCCAGCCCGGCTTAGCGCGGCGGCGACGTGGCGGGTGGACAAAAGGTGCGGTTCCCAGGAAAATGGAGACACCCACCTGAAAACGAGGTGTCCACAGAGTCCGGAGAACTTGACAAATCGTTTGGTGTGAAAACTTCAAGTAGCTAATCAAAGAAAACAAATCTGCGAATACATTTGAGAAAGCCAGAGCCGACAGCAGCGTTCCTGTAGAAGCAGTTCAATCATTAAAGTATCTGGGAGACACCTCCTGCCATAAACTTCCTGGCGTTTACAGGTCAGTGACGTCATATCATCCGCAAATGAAACACTTGGAGTTTTGCGGCGTCATCTACATAACGCACCTAAACACTTAAAATTGTTAGCTTATAAAACTCTCGTCAGAACAAAATTGGAATATGCTCCGCCAATTTTGAACCTGCGACAAGCTTATATTTAAGATGTCGATGAGTCGCTTCAAAACCGTGCTACTAGATTTATTCGTCCTTTCTTTTCTTATGACGTGAGCGTGTCATCATTAAAAGCAGAATCTAATTTAGCCCTTCTCTCATGTCGCCGCCTTATCGCCAGTCTTTCTTCATTCCATAAACTTTTTCATAGTGCGATGGGTATCCCGGCATATATTGTTCCCCCAACGTGCGTATCTGCCCGCACTGGTCAACCTCTTCAAGTCACGCGCCCACGCGCAGGCACCGTTACCTTTTCTACGTAATTTTTTTCCTCTTACAGCTGCTGACTGGAATGGCCTTCCGGACGACATCGCTGCCATTCCTTGTCCATCCACCTTCATAGAAAGCGTCACTAATCACCTTTCACCATGGATTAACACATAGCTTTTGCTTATTTCTGTGTAACCCACCCCTTATGTAATACCCCGTCACGGGTTCTTTAAGGAATAAAAATGAAATGACATATTCAGCAAGTCAAAAGCCGGCGTATTGCGAGGACATTCGCTCGGCTGCCGAACAATGCTCGGACGTCATCATGCGAAGACGGAGAGGTCTCTCGTCTAGAGTCATCATCGCCGTCGGAACTTACACAAATTGTCCGTCGGGAAATCGAAGCAATTGCTCCACCTCCTTCCAACACCGGCCACGACTACTTTCACGTGCCTGCCGTTTCCCTGCTCCAGTCCATTGTGCGGGACCAACTCGGCAACTTGAGTTTAACCGTCTGCACGGTTGCTCATTGTCGGACACATCACCTTCGCCCTAGGTCGACACCTCGCCCAAGATCGCCGCCCCAGGACAACGATCTTATTCTCGGTCCCGGAATCTGGTTGAATGGCAGCCGGCATATGATAGGCCAAATTTTATTGCGAAGCAATACTACTTTAGGTCGCACTTCAGCCCGTTCCGTGGCGAGGCGGTGGTAGGCACCATTGACCTTTAGCGTCACGTCACACCAGCTGTGTAAAAACGGGGCCCCATCTTACGCCGTCGCGAGGCGAGGCGGTAGCCACCAACGGCGTCCTACCTCCCGCTCCTCTCACCAGGGGCGCGGCGCGGCGCCCGAGTCATCCTCGCGTGTCGCGACATCAGCAGCGGCCTCCTCGCAGCCGCCGACGTTCGGCGGGTGTCGAGCATCGAGAACGTCGTCATGCGCTACTTGGACCTCTCGTCCTTCAGCTCGATACGGGCGTTCGGCAATGGCGTGCTCAAGTCCGAGGTGCACCTGGACGTGCTGGTGCTTAGATGATTCACTGTAAGCCTTAACACTAGCATAACCCAAGGCTACCACAAGCCATACTACCAGCTGATCCGAGAATAACACACTATTGCTTCGCAATCACCAGGCTTAACCAAGCTAAGCCACGGCCGTTTTTTTTAACTGCCGCCGTATCGGGTACGTCGTGCATCATTGCAACAACCTTATCCTTAACCCGGCATGACGCTGCTAGCCGCACCGACATCTATCGCCGATTCCAGCCCACTGAGCCATACAGCAGTGATAGCTATCGCCGCATCCAGCCTTTTCCGCCGTACAATGTCGATGCACAGCCGCTCCCCGTCGCCCTGAGGTCACCAGTCGCGTTCGCCACCAGCGTGTCGTCCGTCGTCGCCTTCGCCTCTATGACGACGCCCGACACCGCCGCACAACCTACAACAGGTAAACTAAGAGATGCAGTTCTAAGAGGTGATGCTACATCTTCAACTTCCACTTCAAGTCCTCTCCTAGTATTGCCGACAAGGCGAAGCTTGATCAACGTTGGCGGCTTAACTGTTCCCGCATTCGTCGGTACTGGGGCACAAATCCTCGTGATGACTACTCAACTTCGTCGTCACCTCAAGAAAGTGCTTACTCCCGCCGCTACTGGTATTATTCATGTTCTGATCGACGAAGTCCCGCGGTCAGCGGAAGGTGCACAGATCGTATCACCATTGCTGTTCCCTATACGCGTATATCTTTTTTGTTTACTGTCATCGAGCAATGCCCCAACGACGTCATTCTCGGGCTGAATTTCTTGTCGTTGCACGCCGCTCTCATTCACTGTGCAACTGGGGTCCTTTAACTTGAGCCTCCTCAACTTGCTGATGTTCCACCTTCATCTTACTCCTTCTGATCTACCAATTACGTTAGGCTGTCAACGCAAGCCGCCACGTGTGTTTCCTTAACGACGGCATCACCAGTCCCCGACGGCTACTTGATGCATGCGACATCGCGGCATTATATGTTGAAAATTGTTGGCACTTTTTCACAACCAGCCCGGCCAATCCAGTCCCCGACGAAATTACCAAGATGATTGCCCCTGACTTTCCGACCTGTCAAGCCACGGAACTCGATGACCTTCGATGACAACCCTCTGGGTCAAACGTCTCTCGTAAGACATGTAATATATACGGGAGATGCTATTCCAATCAGACGGCGACCATATGATGTCTCATTCCCAACGCGAAGTCATACGACACAAGGTGGCTAATATGACTTAGAAGGGTTTGTGTGCGAGCTAGTTGTTGCGGGTCATGTTCGTACTTCCGCCACTTTATACGCCATTTCGCCATCATAGCCCGACGGCTAACCAACCTTCTAAAGAAGGACGCCCCTTTCTCGTGGGGCCACGACCAAGCGGGTGCATTTTCGACGCTGACCAACCGCCTATATTGGCTCACTTCGACCAGCCGCGACTACGGAAGTTCACACAGACACTAGTGGGCATGGAATCCGCGTAGTCCACGCTACGCACTAGCACACGGATTAACGGGACTACTCGATCACAAAACGCGAGTGCCTTGCGGTGGCTTCGGCCGTCGCGAAAGTTAGTCCATAGTCCATTGTCCATTTACTCCATTATTCGGCCGCGCATTCTCGGTTCTTACCGACCACCACGCTCTTTGTTGGCTGTGCCCGCTAAGGACACAACTGGTCGCCAACACAGCTGGGCTCTCAGGCAAGAGGAATATACATTTGAGTGAAGTTCTAAATCTCACAAATGGTATGACAATGCCGATTGTCTTTCGCGCCATCCGGTGCACCCTGCTAGCCTCGCTGAAGATGACAATGATACCAGTGCGCTCGCCATATTTGATTTACGGGACATCGACACCGAACAACGTCAGGATGAATCCCTAAAGCTCACCTTTCAGCAACTCTCTTGCGCACGCTCCGAGCCTTCTCTACGTCAGTATGTCTACGCAAAGATTTATTCCGTCGCAACATGAAATCTGACAAGCCGTAATTTCTGCTACTTGTTGCTCGGCACCTGCGTACCACAATTCTTCAACAACTACATGATGATCCAACTGCCTCACACCTCGGCACCTCACGCGCGTATAACCGCGTGCGACGGCGTTTTTTTTTCCTAGCTTGTATTGTTTTGTGCGCCGATACGTTGCTGCCTATGGGCGCTGTCAAGGGCGCAAATGTTCTGCTGTTCTACAGGCTGGCCTGTTTAAACCTGTCGACATTCCATCGGAGCCCTTCTTTCGCGTCGGCCTTGGCTTGCTCAGACCTTTCGGTACGTCCGTATCCGCCAGCGAATGGATTGCCGTCGCAACTGACTATACAGCCAGACATGCCATCACGCACATCAGGTCTAGTAGCTGCGCTGCAGACGTTGCAGACTTTCTGCTCAATGACGTCATTCTTCGACGTGGGGCTCCGCTCCGCCATCTTGTGGATCGTGACCGCTGTTTCCTAGCAAAGGCCATTGACGCACTTCTTCGTAGCTGCTCTACTGAACATCACCACAGACCAACGGTCTTACCGAGCGCCTCAACTGGACTATCACGGATATGCTGTCCATGTACGTCTCTAGTGATCACCGCGATTTGGACGCCACCCTACCCTACGCAACTTTTCCTTACAACTGGTCCCGGCATGACACCGTCGGCTATTTGCCGTTGTTTCTCCTGTACGGCCGCAACCCTGCGTTGTCCTTCAAAAAGATCTTTCCTGTTGATCCCCCTGTACCAACCGCATATGCTCAAGCCGTCATCTGTCGAGCCAGAATGGTTCGCCAGGTTGCTCATACTGGGCTATTTGCTTCGCAGGCCTCTCAAAAAGAGCGCTATGATGACCGGCACCGGGAAGTCGAGTACCCTTTTGAACCTCTGGTCCTACTGTTCCCTCGTAACATAGCTCTTCCAGTGCTCTTCCCTCGTACCATAGGACCCTACAACGTTCTCGATAAGCTGAACGACGTTAACTACCTAATCACTCCGCTCCCATATCGCCATTCTGCTTCTTTTACGTCTACTACGATGCTCCCTGCTTCACCAGCAGTCCTGGGTGATTTTTGAAGGCGGCGTTACGGCGCTCAGTCCCCCAGGAGGCGCGTTACGACGCATCGCGTATGGGCATGCCGTTAAAGGTCCGCTTCGCACTGCGAAGAGAAAGAAGACGGGCCATGCCGCCTGAGATGCTGTCAGCCATTTTGTGGTAGCAGCCTGTAAATATAGTAATGTATGCTTTCGTTTCTTCCCCTTGAACTCCTGATTCCCTGCGACAATATAACAACACGTGTCACTGTGATAGGTGTATATGTGCCTTAAAGATGCACAGAACAATTCAGAGCCGCGTATCCTATGTACTGGGGTATATTGCTCCACATATTAATTGTAAAGGCGGTAGAATTTCTAATTCGCAAATAAATAGCGGGCAATACTGATGAATTTTAATTCTCCAGAAATAATGAGAGGGTAGCAGTCATCGTAATAAAAGTAAATACGAGATACACAATAAAGGTAGTGCAAGCCTACGCTCCGACTTGCAGCATCTATGGCAGAAAAAAAAAATATTTTCATGAGATATTGAAGTAGCAATGAAAAAAGGGAAAACTCAGTATACTGTGGTCAGAGGGGATTATAATGCAACGTGACAAAAAAATCTGAATGGGAAAAAGAAAATTCTACACTACGACACCGATTCTAGGAATTTTAAAGCAGATATCTTGGCAGAATTCGCCCAAAGAAATTGCGAATTACGAATACCTTTCTTAGGAACGCAGTCATAGCAACTAGACAGGGAAATTTCATAACCGTTAAACAAGAAATTAAATAGATTTCATATTCTCGGCTAATTCCACGATCGTGCAGGATGTAGAAGTAGTAGGTAGCGCAAATTACAATGATCATAGTTCAGTGAGGTCTAGGACTGCTCTAATTTTCAAGAGCGGAAGAGGAAATTAGTCTAGAATAAACAATCAAACTTAAATGTCGTAAGGGTAGAAGCTTGTGTGAGCAGGCTGCTGGTCGACAACAAATATGCGCCTTTAAAACAGGAAGATTAAGAGAGTTAATGAACAAAACCGTAACTAGGCTGATATTAAAAGCAGCAATTGAGGGATATAAGGCAACAAATAAACGAGGACGCTCTACTCAGTTTAAAAAAAAAATTAAATTATGGGGTTTTACGTGCCAAAACCACTTTCTGATTATGAGGCACGCCGTAGTGGAGGACTCCGGAAGTTTCGACCACCTGGGGTTCTTTAACGTGCACCTAAATCTAAGTACACGGGTCTTTTCGCATTTCGCCCCCATCGAAATGCGGCCGCCGTGGCCGGGATTCGATCCCGCGACCTCGTGCTCAGCAGCCCAACACCATAGCCACTGAGCAACCACGGCGGGTATTCTTTACTCAGTTACAATGCAACAACAATACAATATTGACACGTGTACTTATATTTATCGGGCGACCACGTTTCGCCGCCTAACAAACCTTATCGCACAGCGCAGGACGCGCCTTCATGTATCCGAAGTTTCTGGAAAGTTATCGATGCTTCTATCCGCTTTCTGTTGTCGCCGAACCTTGGTTTATCTGATTTCATCGGGTGACGCGAACGGTGTAGAATTTTGCGGAAGGCACGCCGGTCCCAACGATTAGGCTGGAACATTAGATGACTACTGTATAAAAGCCCACGCGCTACACCGGCTGATCACATTTTCGACGATCGCCGACCGTGTTCGCCGCTTTCGTTGTGCTATAAGTGCAGCCTGTTTTTGTGGGCACAGGTTCGCCCAATGAAAGTTAGTTTTGTCCTTCGCAGTATTGGTACTCTGTTATTCAACGTCACCACCACGTGACAATATGTTACGTTACAATAAAGCAACAACAAATCATAAAAGTGTTTATCTCAAGAGATCCGGTAAAATTCGCTGGCCTTTCAAAGCTGTAAAAAAGAAGAGAGTAAGCGCTATTCAAAAGTAAACATGAGAGAGACTGAGGATGCCGGAAAATATGGCTGCAGCAATAAATCAGTGTGAACTTGGCAAGGGACAGGACAAGATGTATGAAGTGAAAGATAAGTGCGCCAATGTCATCAGAAATTTTGATGCTGTAGCAAAGGAAGCAGAAAAATTTTAACTGAAGTTCAACAAGGCTTGTTCTTGGGTTAGTTGGTGCGGTTTACTCATGATGGCAAATCCTTTAGCGCAATTCAAAAAGACAGGGGCGTGACAGAATTTCAGTACCTTCTTAGCGCTGTCCTGTATCTCTGTCACGTCTCTGTCATTTGGAATTGCGCTAAAGGCTTTGTCATAATGAGAATTTTAACTGGCTTGCACAAGACCTAGAGCCGTCATGCAACCTTCATTACAGGTAGTCAAAAACTAGATACAGAGGTTCTTTTTTTATCTAGAGAATAAGATAAAAGCCTTTAGCAAGACATGTTCCGTTGGACAGCAGCAATATAAGAAAGAATAACAGTCGATTTATTCAAAGATGGAAGAGATATTATGCTGAAATGATTGCGGCACTTTGTACGCAACGCCTCACGACTTCAAGTGTACCACGGAGCTAAGGGAATGTCAATATTATACTCATCTATAGGTATGGAGACAGTAAAGAATTGAAGAATTGTAGGCCCATTAGCTTGTTTTCAGCATTGCATAAAATATTCACCAACGTAGTTGCCCATAAATTCAGAGACACGTTTGACTTCAATCGACCAAGAGAACACGCCGGCTTCAAGAAGGAAATATCCTACAATGGATCACGTCTACATCATCTCAGGTAAATAAGAAATCAGCCGTACACAATTTGAATTTAATTAATTTTCTTTGAACAAATATACAAGGAAGGAGCAGGCACAGAGATGTATTGGAATGAGTAGCTTGACGGGTTGGCTGCGCCTTTACACAGCAGCAGGAATTTACAAACACTTTTCACACAAATGACTGTTTCTACACACATGTAGATAGATGTATTTCACAGGCAAACATAAGCATTTTGCTCAATACAAAGGAAAGCTTCATACAATGAGAACAAGAAAATAAATGAAATAAATACAGCATAACTCGCAGAAACTGATTTCACATTATTTTTTCTGGACAACTCTTACACTTCTACAGATTTGCTGGCAAGACTATTTAGCAAAGCTGGAAGGGCAAAAGTGATCGATCGTTTTCGCACGGTTGTTTCGGGGAGCGAAATGTGGGGGCGACGCGTAGTGTGAGCGGCGATATTTTCTCTTATTTCTTAAATCTCGCTTTGAAATTGTGATTCCTTTTGTGGCCGAGCAGTATGACAGGAGTAATCGATAATTATAATAATCAGTCGTATTTATAACGTTATATTGTTTAGAGTTACGGCGTGTCAAAATCATATGCTACGTTTGCAATTATCCACACAATTTTTTTTTTAAATTACGAACAGTCGGTTTAGATTTGTTTGTCTTGTTGTGACCCATACTAGGTGTGCATAGGTTAACTGAAAAAGGGCTAACGCGTTATTTAGTAGTAGTTTTATACGTTGAGAGATGATATGTCTGCATTTTTTAGCATACCTGCAGTTCTCCACAATTTTTTTATTTTACTTTCGCGGACATTGTCATCCTAAGATAAAGTACTTGAAAAATATGCGCCCCTCACTTTCCTGCATTCTACTATTTCAATGACATTATCACCGAGTGTAATCATTGGCAAGTGTACAACCTTATTTTTCGGTCTGAAGAGTATTGCTTTTGTTTTTGAGGCATCAATAAGGAACTGCACTTTGTCCATTCTAATACCAGCGGCATTATTTCATCAGATATTCTTTGTATATCGTACGATATTTTACCGGTTTTAACAGCCTTGCAAATCGATGTGACATGTTGATTTAAAGTAAGAGAGCGTACGTCATTAACGTAAACGCAAAAGAAATGTGGCCCCAATATTCTGCACTGAGGATCTCCCATCTTTATGGATTTACTATTTGAAGAAAATGCACATGCTTAAATGCATTGCTTACGATGCCTCAAGTAAGAAGCTAGGAAGTCATGCGCAGTGCCCCCTACACCATATGACTACAATTTATCAAGTAGTATATCGGCTGCAAGGAAGAAAAAACTTGCGGTAAATCTACGTGTACTGCCAAATGGTAAATTATGGTTTACGAATTTTTTTAACATTATTTGCTTTTGCCTCGAACAATGCTGACGAAATTCATGCTGAAAGTTATGCAGTAATGACTGTTTATAAAGATAGTTAGACAATCTTGCATACATGAGCATTTCTATTGCTTTGGAAAAGACAGGCAAAACCGATATCGGTCTGTACTTTAAACCACTTTTGTCATCACCTCAAAAATTGAAGTTACTTCTGTAATTTGCGTTCTTTAAGTACATCAGTGGAGAGAATAAGGTTGAAAATGTGGGTTAATGGACGCGTTATCTTGTGCACGTTGTACTTTAGTGGTCCTAGTGCAGGTTGTCTACGTCACAAAGGCTGCTGTTTTTAATGTTTTTATACTCGATACCACCTACTGAGCGTCTGTTGGGTAAAAAAATATGGTATTTGAGCTTGTACAGTGTCTTTATATTGTTTTGTTGTGATGTGTTTCGTTATTTGTGAATTGGTTAATGAAATATTGTTAAACAGATTAGCTAAAACAGAACCCGCAACATGATTGTTACCGTAACATATTGATTCAATTTCATTGCATTCTGGGCTACGCCCGAGCACAGTATTTTTTCCCAGGTGAGGCCTCTATGCCTGATGTCATGCGAATGTAGCGTAGAGTAATGCACAGACTTTGCTTTCCATAGCAATTTCACAACGTTCTTTCCGAACCGCTTAAATTCATCAAGTACATTTAAGTCTTCGGTTTGAAGGACGGGAGCATAAAGTTGTTCTTTGGACTTATTTTACTCGTATATATTCTTGCTTACACAAAGCTTCCGTATTCTGCTTGACCACTAAGCAATATTTGTCGAAATATTTGCGTTATAAGCATTCTAAATACAATTATAAATTCATCATATGCCTGATCAGAACATCTGCTGCTATATATGTGCTCCCATGTACTAACCCGCAGTGCTTCTTTAAATCATGTCAAGTTTGTGTCCGAAATGTCCTAATAAACGCGCTCATATTTTTCTTTTTTTACTATGAACACTCGAAGACAAAACCAGGTAAATGGGTACTCATATCACAAGCTATGCTGTAAGTGGTACTTTGTTCAAGCATGGTATTCGTTATGAATAAATCTAACGAAGCCTCTGATGTGTCCCTGATTCTCGTTGCGCCTGTAAGAACAATATCGAAAGCGCACATACTAACAATCAATAACAAAGTAATTTGCTTGGAATCGCGTTGAAGTAAATTAATATTAATACCAGCTTCAAGTTTGAGATTCTGCTCAGTTGAAAAACATAATAAGCGTTCAAAAATAAAATAAAGAAATTGTCAGAATTGCTAGCCGGCTGCCTATTCAAGGCAACAATTATGATGCCATTCATTCGAACCGTTACAGCTTTATAGTCATTCAAGACGCCTTTACACTCTTTTGCAAAGCGACAATCGATGCACTTTCGCGTAGGGATAGATACACCGCCCTCCTCGCCTTTTGTTGTTTCGTGTCACGATTAGATGAACTTAGGCCGGTGGTGCATGCATTTCCGAGTCCTTTTCATACCAGGTTTCTGTTAATATTAAAACGGAGAAGGGAAAGTTCACGCTGTGAAAGAAAGTTCTAAGTCATCAATTTTTGATTTTGCAGACCGTAAATTGAGAGCGGGAAAATACAAAGCAGAATTCCATGGTTGTACTTATTCAGAAAACTCAGACAACCATATGGGATCGCAAGCAACGCTACTACATTAACTATTGCAACCGCTTGCCTTTCTTGTCAACACTCGTTCGGTCAACAGCGGCCTTCCACATAACAGGTTTTTACCGTTGGCATGCAAGACAAAACATTATTTGTTCGCCGCCGCCCACGTTTTTATTCAGCGTAGTAGTTCTCGGTTCTGTTTCGTTATATTAACGCGACAGCGTTAAGGAGCTCGTGTCGCAGAAAAGCCGGTGCCGTCGGTGTCGGCGTCCGCGGCGTTGGCCGTGAGCGAAAAATCCCGGCAGGCAATTCATAAATAAAAACAACTTGCAACATGGGCTGCGTGGGAATCGAATCAGGGTCTCCGGAGTGTGAGGCGGAGACGCTACCACTCAGCCACCAGTTCTTTTTTTTTTTCTTTATTGCCTGGCTGTGGTACATAGTTTCACAAGAGGCAACGCTCACCAATACGAATACAAAAGTAGAATATACATTTTCTCTATGTGCACATATTACAAAGCATTGTGCTGGCTCAGTCTAATCAAAATTCGCGCAATGCTACCAACGGTTCTACTCTTGGGAGCCACTCCGGTGGTTCCGCTGCCGCTTTATGGATAGCGACAAACCAGTGCATGTTTTCCCTGAAATACATACGTGCAGGCTGCGCATCTTTATCGACATGGTAGCCTGCCATTCTCGCGCGCCAAATACAATGGAGGCCCAAGAGCATAAATAAATCAAAAGGCACCCCATCCTCATTATCTATGTTTAAGTAGCGGATGCCATATGGGTCCAATGGAAATTCTTTCTTTAGTGTCCTCTGCAAAACATCCCAGAAGAACACGCCTTCCCAACAGTTTAAGAAAACATGATCTATTGTCTCTGGCTGCTTGCAAATTAAACAGTGCGTTCCCCACGGTAAATATACCCCTTTTCTCTCCAAAAACTTCTTAACTGGTAACGTTCCCGTGTGTAATTTGAAAAAGAAGGTTTTGGTTCCTGGCGGGACCTGCTTTTTCTTTACTCTCTTTAAAACATCGCTGCTTGGGCCTCCACCGTACAAGGACCTGTACAATGGCACTGGGAAAAGAACGTCGCACAAAGCACAATACAGTTTCTTTTTGTTCACACCGGACAGGTAATCATTCGAGAAGCGCACTGAAAGAAATCGGACACTCGATACAACTTCTTTGTAAAACCCTCGAATACCTCCCGAAAGCTCTTCGGTTGAAACCACATACTCTGGCAGCCGTCTACTCAGCCTCATTTGACATACCGTGCGCAAGAAAGGGTCGGTTGCGTCCCTAAAGAACAAGAACCGGTTTACCAACTGCCGTACAAAGAGATGGCCCAATCCCAGCCCCCCGTCTTTTACCCGCCGGAACAAGTTGGTCCGGCTGCAGCGCTCCCATTCCGACGCCCAGACAAAGACGGCGAAAATCCTGTGTAGCTTCTGAACATTTGACCGTGAACAGTGCAATACTTGCATTACGTACCAAAGCTTGCTGATAAAGAAAAGGTTACAAACGTTGGCTCTGGCAAAAATAGAGAGATTAGTGCCTTTCCACTTCTCAGCACTCTCCCGTGTGTCTTTGACCTGCCCTTTCCAGTACTGCTCGCTATCGCGATAGGCATCTAGCGGGACGCCCAAGTACTTGCCTAGGGTCGTCACCCAATGCACGTTGGCAAAATGATCCGGCTTTGTTGGCCACGATCCATGCCAGAGCCCGAGGCACTTCGACCAGTTAACTCCACTACCAGTGACATGGCTAAATTTACGGACACATTTGACAGCCTCAATTATGCTCCCCTGATCCTCCGCAAAAACAGCGACATCACCTGCATAAGCCAGCAGCTTCACTTCAACTGCTTGAAGCTTAAATCCCGTAATTCTATTGTTTTCAATCAATCTCATACACAGGGTTTCAATGTAGATACAAAACAACAGAGGGCTGAGGGGGCAGCCCTGACGCACAGAATGTTGCAGCCTAATGGGAGCTCCCAAACTCTTATTCACGATCAATCTGGTCGTGCAGTTACGGTACGGAAGGGCGACCCCCTCGCATATTACAGATCCGAGATTGGCATAGTCTAAAACGGCAAACAAGATTTCATGAGCGACGCAATCAAAAGCCTTCTCGAGGTCAATCTGTAAGATGGCAATCCGACTATTACAATCATCACAGCACTCAAGTACACTGCGCGCTTTGTGAATATTAGTAACAATAGTCCGGCCTTTAATCCCACATGTCTGGTGAGGCCCGACGATGTCCTGTATCACTGACTGCAATCTTCGTACCAATGTCTTCATAAAGATTTTATACTCGATACTGGTGAGTGCTATGGGACGATACGCCGTAACAGATCTTAATTTCACTGCATCATCAGTTTTAGGAATGAGTACTGTGTGTGACGACCCATAAGACGGAGGCAATGTTTTCCATTTGTAAGCTTCGTTAAAGATTACATTCAATACAGGGCTAATTTCGTGCTTAAATTCTTTATAAAAACCGGCGCTAAAGCCATCTGGCCCAGGCGATTTTCCAGGGTTTAAGTTGTCTATGGCCTGTTCAACTTCGGATTCTGTTATCTCTAGTTCCAATCTTTGTTTTCTTTCGTCGTCCAGTCGGGGTATAGCACGCAAGAACTCATTCCCAAATGTGGTAGCGTCTACTTTGTGGTGCGAGAATAGCGCCTGGTAATGCTCATGAAAAGCTGCTTTGATGTCGTCTGTGTCTGTTGATAGGATCCCGCGCCATTCTATTCCGTCTATGTGGTTCCTCTCAGCGCGTGCTTTTTCTAACCCTAGCGCTCGTTTCGAAGGCGCTTCACCTGCAGCTGTGTCTTCAGCCCTTGCCCTCACCAGGGCTCCCCGATAGCGTTGCTCTACAAGTTGCTCTAACTGTTGTTTCACTTTTTTTATGTCTTCTATCCATTTGCCCGGTGCCTGAGATTCCGGCCTGAGCAGTTGATGAAGAAGCGTCTTTAACTCAGTCTCTTTCTATTTCTCTGCGAAACGAATACAGGTGGCCCTCTCGATTGCCTTTATTTTTAGGGTTTCATTACTCAGCTCCCACTGTTGCCATACGTGAAGGTTATTACTGGGGTCTATTTTCCTTATTTCTTCTCTTACTGCTCGGTTAAACGGTTCATCCTGAAGAAGCTTGTCATTTAATTTCCACGTTTCCCATGAGAAAGCGTTACCTCGCTTTGGAATTCCTATGCAGCATTGAACCAAGCAATGGTCTGAAAAAGACACTGGCACTACCTTGTAACTGTTGCACTGCGGAACGATGTCAACGGTCGCATAAATTCGGTCGAGCCGTGCGTGACTAGAGCCCTCAAACCGTGTGTACTTCACAGCACGCGCTCCTTCGAGGCACTCTGCCACATCCACAAGGTCCCAGTTCTCTACAATTCGCGACAATACTTCCGTGCTTTTGTCTCTAAACCCACGAACGCTTGTTTTATCACGCGCACTGAGGACACAGTTGAAATCGCCCATTCCTATGAGCTTTCTTCCCTTGCATAGACGCTCTTCAATGTGGTGAAAAAACTCAGCCCTTTCATCCACCTTATTGGGCGCGTACAAGCATAGATACGCCACTCGTTGTTGTTGTACGAAAAATCGACGACAACACATCGGCCCGACACACACGAATAAATTGCATGCACCTCTAGCCCCGGCAACTTCTTAACAAAAAGGACACAGCCAGCGGATTTGTCCACCGCATGACTGACTACGGCAGAAAACCTAGACGTGAAACGCCGCACCATAACGCCGGTCTCTTCTTCACCGTCGACTTTCGTCTCCTGCACGGCTAGCACATCAATGTCGTGCTCCGTTATAAGCCGGTACAGCTGGCCTTGCTTTCTTTTCCCTGCCAGTCCTCGAACATTTAGAGTAGCGACTTTCAACGGACACGTTGGAGCCATTTTAACAATAGGAGAAGAGACCGGCAATATGGTGCTTACCTCTCGCGTCTAGCACGAGGCTAGACGCCGCCATCGCCGCCAGTGCGGTCCGGCGGAAGAACATGAGCGTGTCCTAGGGACTTCGAATTTCCGGCACGCTTGTCCACCGGAACGTTAGGGCGCGGCCGCAACGATGAACGGCGGCTTTGAGGCGCCTTTGCCGGGGGCTCCTCGGCTCCAGGCGTCGCCGTCTGGTCACCGTCGGCGCTGGTTTGGGCGTGGGAACGCTTCGCCGCAGCGGAGACGCTGGTCGGCGTGCGGGCACCACTCTTGTCCGGTTGCAGCTCGTTCGGACCCTTTGGCTCGACGAACTTGGCCCCATCCTTTCCGGTTGTCTCGTTTGACCTAGGCAAGTCATCCGCTGATTGTTGGCTCGCTGAACCATCCCCAGTGAGGGCGTCGCCGCCGGTAGACGCTGACGAGTCGAGTGGCCCCGTCTGCTTGCCCGCCTCGTCCGTTCCCCTCGCTGCATCCTCGGCTTCAACGACGTCCATGAGTTCCGCGACCTCGTAGGTCTTTCCCAGCCCGGTAGCCGACGCGTAGATACGGACGCAGTCAGCGTCCGCGTGTCCGTAGCGTCTGCACTTCGAGCACCTGGGCACCTTGCAGTCGCGGCGAACATGGCCCGTGCCATGGCAGCGCAGGCACTGCATCGGCCGCCCGGGTACCACCACAAGGGCCAACTCACCGGCGACTCGAACCTGGTGGGGCAGGTCGTCCGCCTTCATTCCCGGCTTGAGCTTGAGCAGCACGGTTCTCGTGGTCGAGCCCTTCTCTCTCATGCCTTGGACGCGGCAACGCTCGCGCGTCACCTCGGTTACGTTCCCGAACGCCGCAAAAGCAGTCCGGATGTCTTCATCTTGCACCCCGTGGAGCATCCAATGCAGGCGCAGTTTAAGCTGCTGGTCCTCAGGGTCAATGACAATGCAGCGGCGGCCTTTAACTTGCAGCTCCTTGAAAGCAGCCAGTTTCCTTGTGGCTTCGGCGCTGTTGAACGTCACCGCCCACACATGGTTGATCTGGTACGCTCCCAACGCCACGACCTCGGGGAGCACACCAGCATTGGCGAGGGCGTCTCGGAAATCTTCGACCCTGTAGGGCCTCACCCGCACGTCGCCGTGCAAGAACAAGGTGTTTAAAACAACACGACCGGTGGGCAAAGTAGGCAGCACGATCTCATAGTCCTTTTCGTCTTCGACGCTGCTCCTGTTTCCGCGGCCGGCAAGGGCCGCAAACGCCGCTCCAGCGGAGCTCATGATCCTGCGTCCGTTCGCTAGCGCGACGGGAAGTAGAATCCAGCCACGAGTTCGATGCTTCAAAGCGGTACAAAAGCGCCTCTAGTGAATGCGGTGTTGTCTTAGAAACGTGCCGTAGAAAGTTATACTGCGGTGTATATCGGGAATTATGAGCATATAACTTAAAGAAGTTGCAGTTACACGAGTAGCGAAGTACGTTTCCGCTACATTTCTTCTGCATTTTCCGCACACGCAGAGCCATCTTGCGGCAAACACAGAAGACCCCCTCCTCTCAATGTACGGCGCTGCCCCGACAGGTGGCGCGCCACGCGCGCATTTGGGCTGTGCAGGGACCGGAGCGAGGCGCGCCGCGGCCCCGACTCCCTCTCTTCGGACGACGCTTCGCCGTGCTCCCTCACGGGTTGCAGAATCAAGCGTCTTTCCTTTCTTTAGATCACTATCTATATATCTCTCTGCCCGTGCCGATCACGACCTTTGGCTGGCGTAGATCTTTTCCCCCTCCTAGACACCGAGTTCTTTGGTTCGTTCCGCTTGCTCAGGCGCACGTTTCGTTGCCGCGCCGAACGCTGCGTTGCTCGACGCTCACCGCGTGATTCGTGGGTGCAAAGTCCGATGCGGGGCACCTCGTAAGTGATCGCTGCCCCGTAGCATATTGTCTTACACACCTTGGCGGGTCGACGGGAACGCTGTCACGTTTCACTCTTGAAGACGAAGCTTAAGCGTCCTCGAATTTTTTACAAGGATTGAAGCACGATAATTCCGGACGTTTCTTAGCATTTCATATTTATCTACTACATCTCCCTCTGTGTTTGACCAACCTCTCAAACAACCTTCCTGTATGGATTTAGGATATTATGGAAGGGCTTTTGTTAAGCACGATTGTTGTTGAAAATGCTCAAGACACCAGCTGACACTAGAACATTGCGGCCTAATCGTCTCAGGAACAACACTTCTTCTCCATCATCATCATCATCATCATCATCATTTCTTGCCTGCACGTCCTGTTCTGCATCTGCCGAAGGTGTCGAAGGATTCGGTGGGGAGCTGAATATCGCGACGGCAGTTCTTCCGATAGGCACACACGATGAGATGGCGACCACAGGAGCACGAGGGAGTCAGGTAAATACTGAACGTTACGGGAATTATGAAAGCGTGGGAATTAATGAGGCGAGCGCGGGCAGTCTGACGGGCCTGCGCTGACACAGAAATCGGATCGGGGGGCATAAGCGGTGTGCGACTGTGTGACTTGTGGAAGTACAGTGTCCAAGGGCAAAATGGGATCATGGCCAAACACTAGATAAAACGGTGGGTAATCTGCGGTGTCATGGCAGGACGAATTGTACGCGAAGATGACACATGACAGAGCAATGTCCCAGTCCTGGTGGTCTGGAGAAACGTACATAGCTGGCATAATAAACGAGTTTTGCTTGAAAACCACACACACAAGGACACAACACGGATGCTTTCTTGTGTGCGCGGTTTTGGCGCAAATCTCGTTTGTTATGTAGCATAACCAACTAGCCCAGCAGTTCACTCTTCTAAAGTACATTGCTAGCATGTAATTAAAATTCTGTTCAGTCGCTCGCTGATACCGTTAGTCTCTGGATGGTAAGCAGTGGCTATTTGAAGCTCAGTAGAGCATAGGCGGAGGATATCATCAATGACCTTTGACAAGAAAAAACGTCTGCGATCCCGGAGGAGCTGGCGTGGAGCACCGCGGTGCAGGATGACGCTGTGTATGAGGAAATCGGCAACGTCAGTGGCACAACTTGTAGGTACATCTCCTGTATTGGCGAAGCGCGCGGCGTGATCGGTTGCAACCGCAACCCACTTGTTGCCGTTACTTGACGAAGGGAAAGGGCCAAGTAGGTCGAGTCTCGCGCGAAAGAAAGGCTCAGTAGGAATATCAATGGGTTGTAGATGCCCAGCTGGAGCCATGAGAGTGGGCTTCCGGCTTTGGCGTAGGTCGCAAGTGGTCACATACCGGCGCACAAAGCGGCAGAGGTCGGGCCAGAAGAATCGGCGCAGGACTCTGTCAGCGGCGCGAGTAACACCAAGGTGCTCAACGGTGGACGCGTCGCGGAGTTGTCGAAGCATGGTGCGTTGAAAGTGCTCCAGTACGGCTAACAGTAGGTCAGTACCATCAGGGCGCATGTTGCGTTTGTACAGTATTCCGTCGGAAATACAGAACAGACGAAGGGAAGGGTCCCGAGTTGGCGAGCTTAACCGATCCATGATGGTTCGCGGAACGGCATCACGGCCCTGTTCATGGCCATGAAGAGCCCTGAGATGGACGTCATGCTAGTGTCGAATTCGACGTCTGTGGCTTCCCGTTGGTCAACAGGGTGCGGGACAAGCAGTCCGCGTCTTTACGCAAACGGCCGGATTTGTACACTACAAAAAAGTGTACTCTTGCAAGCGCAATACCAAACGCCGAAGACGCCTTGCAGGGTCCTTCAATGACGAGAGCCAGCAGAACACGTGGTGGTGGGTAATTACGCGGAAATGACGACCAAATAGGTATGAGCAAAACTTCGCTATCGCCAATATAGGCGCTAGGCACTCTCGTTCTGCGATAGAATAGTTGCGCTCGGCCGTGGACAAAAGACGGCTTGCGTAAGCGATAACAGACTCTTGACCACGAAGTATCTAGGCAAGAAGAGTGCCAATCCCGCGACCACTGTACGCATTTCAGTGGGTGCTGAAGGATCAAAGTGAGATAAAATTAAGAAGCTCGTGAAGAGTCTGATGAGTGCTGCGAAGGCTTCAGCCTGCCGCTCTCGCCACGCGAAAGCGACGCCGTTCTTTAAAAGGTCGGTGACAGGAAGAGCAATTTCAGCAAAATTTTGAAAAGACGAAAGTACTAGCATAAGCCTACAAAGCTGCGAACGTCCTTAACTGTACACGGTACAGGAAAGTCTTGCATGGCTGGAACTTTGGCGGAGTGAGGTTGAATTTAATTGGCGTTAACAACATGCCCAAAAACGGTTGTTTCACGAGGACCGAAGTGACACTGCGATGAGTTGAGCTGCAGTTTCGCAGCGCGAAAGAAAGCAGGCTCCGTCGCGAAACGATCAATGTCGGTTTCAAAAGTTGGAGCAAAAATGATTACGTCATCCAGATTAAACAGGCAGATGGTACACCTCAAGTCTCGTAGAAGAGCGTCCATCCTGCTCTCGAAACTCGGTGGGGTATTGCAAAGCCCTAAGGGCATGACTTTGAATTGAAAACGTTCATGAGGCGTATAAACGGCGTCGTCTCGCGATCCTTCTCATCAACAGCAATCGGCCTCTAGCCCGAGCGGATGTCAATCGGTGAAAAATATTTTGCCCCATGTAGACAGTCAAGTGCATCATCGATACGATGCAATGGATACGCGTCCTCTAATTAACACAGTATCTCCAGGTGTTGTGTTTCTTGACCTCGACAACTGGTGAGGCCCAGGGGCTAGCCGAAGGCTCGATGATGTTCTTCTTCAGCATCTTCACGACATCGATTTCAATGATGCTGCGCTCTGGAGCAGACTCGCGGTAAAACGGCGATGGACGGGACTTGCATCCCCGGTGTTAATCCGATGAATGACTACGCCTGTCCAGCCGAGCGGGCGGTCATCAAAATAAAGAATATGGCGGTTACTAAACAGAATGCGCCTAAGGTCTTCAGTTCGAGCAGGAGAGAGGTTGGTAGCGACTATTTTATCGATGTCGTGGTAGGGTGACGAAACCGAACAGGAACAGGCGACAATAGGGCCGACAGAGGCAGAAATAGTGGGCGCGAGAGGAGATATCTAGTACTCGTGCACCGGTGTCAGACGGACCACTGTCACGTTACCGGGAAGAACATGCGCAACGAACATGTGGTCGACCGTTAAAAGGTGCAGTAGCAGCGGCTTGAGGCGACAACCAGGCGAGTTCGCCAGAACACAGGGACGGATGACGTGCATCAGAAAGAGAGTAGCTGTCAGAAAGGAGGTCCAACTGCACGACATCTGTAGAACAGTCTCTTAGCGTAGAATGGGTCGAAAGAAAGTCCAGCTCGAAAATCAGGTCATGCGGACACCGCTCTAACACTATAAATGAGACTGTGGTTTGATGGCTGGCAATCTTTACTCGCACTGTACGCATGCCGAGAACCGGTGGCGTACTGCCGCCATCAACGCGTACTGTGCACGGTACGGCAGGCGTGAGGACTATCCCGAGTCTTTCGCGAAGGGTGGCACTCATTACAGACATCTGCGCACCGGTGTCGACGAAGCACTTCACTGGGACACCATCTACCTCAACGTCTAATATACTTCTAAGGGTATGCAACGTGATCAGAGTATTTGTAGATCGGGTCGTTGATGTAGCGCCATCTCCGGGAGCTGCACCGACGAGTTTTGCTGTGGCCCGAACGCGGGGGAAGAAGAGCGGCAGGTCTGCGACGAACGACACAGACGACTTAGGGGCGATGGTGACCGGCTGCTTCCTAAGGTCGTATGTACATTGTCGGTATTCGTAAATGGACGCACAGGGAAACGGGGAGCCCCTTCATCTGGATGGTCGCACGGGAAGCTCCACCTAGGGGGCGAGCAACGACTGCAGCAATGACTTGCAATATGTACAACACGCGAGCAATCGAAATAATTCGGCCTATCGCCTGGTGTACTCCAGTCGACCGGGTTACGATGGCGAGTTGGAACCGCAGAAAACGGGGAAGCAGTGGTTGGGCGGGGCCGGTCCAGACTGACAGCGGCATCATATATGCCGCAGAGAGACGGGAGGCCTAAATATGCCATCCCATGTCTGACAAGGACCTGTATAAGCGAGACAGAACATGCGTTGGCTGGGCAATGCAGACGAGGAATGGTGAGAGAGATGGCCTCGAGCTCACGACAAATTAACCACGTAATATTTTCTTGTATAGACAGAGGAGTTCCGCTTTACTCTTCGTCACGCGAAGATGTTGAAGTTGTATTTAGTAGCCTGTTGAACTGCTGCCTAAAGCGACGACTCTTCATCACTTCGAAATAGCGGCACTCCTTGATGATCGCGTCTACCAAGTCATAGTTCTTGCAGATAAGCAGGTTGAATGCGTCATCTGCTATGTCCTTCAGGGTGGGGACAATCTTGTTGGTCTCGTTCATGTCTCTGTCACTTTTACGACAGAGCGTGATGACATCTTGAATATATGCCACGTAAGATTCTGTCGACGTTTGAGCAGGGCTCGATAGCTTCTTCTTAGCTGCCAGCTGATGGCCGGAGGGCTTTTCAAAGAGGTCCAAAAGCTTCTGCTTGCAGACGTCCCGACTCAGTATGTCGTGTTCGTGGGTCTCGTACTATGCTAGCACTGTGTTTCGGAGGTAGAGCTTCACACTCGCTAGCATTAGCGTTGGGTCCCACCGATTATATTCGCTTGCATGCTAATACCAGGAAATCCAGTCTTCAACGTCTGTACTATCGATGCCAGTGAAGGTCCCTGGGTCTCGGGGCTGGGACAACATGACGCAGATCAAAGTCTGCGGCACCGGAGGTGGGCGGTCGGTCATTGTGGCGATTTGGCTGTCGATCATCGCGCCAGGGTTCACGCAGTGACTGCTGCGGAGCTCCACCAAAATGTTGCGTGGGGGAAGCAAGCACGAATGTTGCTTATGCATGGCAAAAGCTGAAGGCACCAGCTGACACTAGAACATGGCGGCCGAAGCGCCTCAGCACCAACACTTCTTCGTCATCATCTCTTGCCTGCACGTGCTGTTCTGCATCAAAAAAGAATATAAATCGGCAGTCTTCCCATACGTTCATGGCCTTTTACATAAGCTGAAAAAAGGGGGGAGCGCTTTGGTGGTCCTGTAGTCTTTTAGGCGAAGCATAGGCTACAAAGGATCTGTAAAGCTGTCACAAAATGTGCTAAGGCACAGTCATCTGCGAAGGGATGCTAGATAAAGCACGTCAACAAATTCGTAATGTGCAAATATGGCGTTGTATACAGAACATCGATGACACGTGGCAGATGTTATATCGGCGAAACTGGCCGACGTATGGTCATGCGAATGATCGAACACAGGTATTCTTTAAGACGCCTGCCTTGTTCATACTTGGTTCAGCATTGCACTGCGTACGGATGGTCGCCAAAGTTTTAAGGACCACCGTGTTGAATAGGCATCATGACACTTTCACATGGGAGATAGCCGAGGTTTAATATATATGTTGTAGTGGTGACACGTGAGTAAGCGAGACGTAGGTATAAGTGTCGAAAGAAGAGATGGGTTTCATCCCGCCTCGCGATAATTTATAAATAACTGTTGGCTTTCTGGCTGGTTCTGCATTTGAATGCGAAAGCACTATATGCCCCACTACGCGAAAATGAGGCGTCGTAGAGTGACGATACAAAAAATTACCGACGGCAAAGATTAAAATAAAAAAAAACTCGAAATAACGTCAAATTCCTAAGGGAGCTTTCTGTAAACAAAGAAAATATTGCCTTTGTAAAGAAAATTAGGTAAATTTGAGTTCGAGTGAGAATCGAACCCTGACCTACGGAGTACAGACAAGCGCGCTTCCCTAACGTCACTGCAGCTCCAAGGATCTCATTTACTAACTGTGTCCCTAATGCGTGCGTCATTGCGCACGGCCCGTCGCAGCTGCCTAAACGTGTGGCCTAGTGCTTGCGTCATTGGGTACGTGACGGCCAATGGGTAGGAGGTGGCGCCACGTCATGAGCGTGCAAAATAAAAAGCATTAATGTCCAATTGAAGGCTGCTTAGGGGTCCTTAGAGCTATGAACTCCTCAGGGGCAAGCGAACGCGTTGATATGCTTGGTGCGTTTTCATTTGGCCTTACAGAGGCGCAATAAACACGCCAGCAGGAGCTTGTGCGGACAAGGAACGCGAAGAAAAGCATTTCACCAACGCTACTATATTGTTTTTTCATGCCTGTATGTAAGTAGTCTAAGGGTCTCTGCTGTATTGTTTTGGTGCGTGCGTAAGTTTCGTTTTTTCTTCCAAAAAACTTCACTTTAAAGTTGTAGCGCTTGGTTTGTGTCTCCTTTCTTTATCCATTTGTTTCTTCAAGTCAGCGCTACTTAAGACCATGGCATGCTTATCGATTATGAAACAGCAGAGGCCAATGTACTTCAGTTTAACGAATAATTTATGCGGTGAAAAAGATCGAAAGCTCTTCGGACTTTCAAGAAAGATATGTCAGCTTGTCGAAGTTTATAGAGAGCGCTTGCAAAACTGTGGATTACATTGCTTAGTTGTGTGACTAGAAAAATCTTTCCTGAAGATCGAAATAGTGTCTTTGTATGTCAAGAAGTTATTTATGTACTTAGCAGTAACATATTCAAGTTCCTTACATCACGAATTAGTAAGATATATCAGGTGATAATTTTCTCCCGGCGTAGTGTGTCATTTTTTCTGTATATGAAGAACACGTGTCACCCGCCAGTCAGCAAAAAGACAGCATGAAATTAAGCAAGCATTTCAGCGTAGTAATGAAGGAACTCATTTTCAAGGCTGTCGAAGCCCCGGGATGCTTTAGTTTTCTTGGTAAGGAGCACCGAAAGAAAGAGTACCAGTGAATGGATGCCAACATTAGGAAAATAACATACAAGTGTGTAAAACTATTTCATGTGGAGAAAAAAGCACTCTTAAAATGCACATTAATAAGCTCCGAAATGGAACCTGTGTCGACAGTTCTCCAGCCATTGAGTTCCATTTCCTCAATAATATCTTTTTGCCTGTATAAACGGCCCAGAATTCTTGGTGGGAATCTTGAAAAAATTAGACAGGATATGGTAACTATATCGACGTTTTGAGTGCACCAATGCTTTCCTAAGCATCGTTTGAGCAGTTTTAGCAATGTGAGTCGAAGGACTTATTTTTTTTTTTTTGAGGACGCTTCAGTTTTGTTTTCAAGTCAACATTTCTCTTGTTCTATAGGGATTTTACGTTCTAGTTTTCTTCGTTTCTTTCGGTATAATCGAGTAATACTAAAGATTATTTACATCTGAACCTTGAAAGTTGCTTACCATCAGATCAAGGCAATCCAGGACCCGCTCCCCCTAGCACTAGGTAAAGGTTTTACAGAAAAATTTTTAGGAGGAATCATGTCCGGCGTTCGAACACTACTCGCGAAAGAAACCATAGCCTCATCAGAAATATCGCAATTTATAGTGACCTTAAATATTTCAATTGTCCTAGTTACGAAAAGGCGATCTAACCTTGAAGAGGATGCATTACTAACGCGCGGAGGGTCAGTTAATACACGCTGCACATCCTGCTTTACCACACTTCAAGCAAAAAAACATAAATCTGCTCTTCTATCTGTATTAGTAAATAGGGCGATTCCGGTACCCAGCTGGCAAATTGAAATCAGCAACAATAAAAGATCAATTTGAAGGTAATGTCGCCAACTGATCGCCTATTGCCACTGTTCTGTCTCAACTTATTTCTTTATTGCAGTTTTCACCTTGCGCCACACATCCTTCTTAAGCTGTCAACGAACTAGTTCAATAGTGCCCAGAGAAACTATTGCGAAGGACTCTGTGCCCTGCACTTGAGCTAATATTTCACAACACAAGCACTGTAATGCCTGACCAGAGCGAGAGAGAAGTAACCTCCATTAGACTCCAAAAAAACTAAGGTCCCATTCCAGGCCTCCTGGTTACCCTATGCAACCTGGCCCAGCACGTGCTGCACCAGAGGCGGCCGCCGCAGTTTTTTCAGCTTTTGTGAGGGAGTGATACACTCCTCCCAGTAGCCGGGATGCTGTCTGGATGGTAGTTTAGAAAGTATTGTTTTTCTTTAAGTACATTTAGTTGGCGGCGCACTCCCGCAAGGTGTGTTTATTTGATGGATAAACCCTGCAGGGTTTTGCAAGTGGCGGAGCCTGATTCTTTATCACAATGCGTAGAGCGTGCGGTGAGTATTGTGTGCGTGTGCGGCTTTTCGAGGGGGGGGGGGGGGTATGATTAAGGCGTCCTCCCTCCAATGCGTGTGAGATTGTTTATTGAGAAACGTTTACGCTTCCCTGCAAGAATTTAATATATGCAGCACTTCCTCCCGCTGCATCATCCACCCACTTTTTGGCGTTGACTGTTCGAGAGACAGATGATATGAGGACACCTTTCCTCGTCCGAGGATGCTGGTGTGCTCCTAAGTTTTCTCGCTATCCTTGATGACCCGAAAGCGGTTGATTACTGTCGCCAGAGGAAAGCCGAGAGAAGTCCACTGGCAGCAAAAGGCACCTTCACTGTAGATGCAGATCCTAGCAATATGCTGGCATATCCATTCAGGGGATTGGCCAAGAAATCGGGAGGTCAATGTAATGTGCAAAGTAAGCGGTCACAATTTAAAATGAATTAGCTAGAATATAATGATGGCGTGTGGATATCTTGCATGATTTGATGAAAATGACATTGCTAGCATTAGTACAAAAATAAACAATTTGAATTCAATTCGGCAGAAAGAAAATGAGGCTTATTATTTTATATTCAGAGTTTAAATCTCATTATTTCTAAAGGAAACTCTTGGATGGCAGCGCTAACCTTCCCGTCGCATGAAGACGGCAAGTTGGGCCAGTTGGTTGGGATTCATAGTAAGGCTCGTTACAGCGCAACACAAGACAAGGACAAAAGAAGGTATAGAACAACGACACGGTGCTGACTGTAAACTGCTATTTTATTGAAGCTATGTCTAACATATATATAGGTGCCAGTTGATAACCACCACATGTACGAGACAGAGATGCATCGAAGCAACTGTGACAAACTGACCCATATTGAATATTGAGACAGGTAACGCAGTTCCTTGTCATGAAGAGTGATAGACGGTTCGCTGATAGGTGCCTTTACCTAATCTTTATATTGCAAGCCTCGGAGATTTCCCTTGTCAGTTGGCTCGCGTGTTTGAAAATGACACTAGTTTTTTTTTCTTTTTTTTTTAATTCGGGGCGACAACCGCATGACTTGCAATTCCCCGGGAGATGAAGCGGTGCAACCGCTTGAAGGGATTGCTCATGGCCCCCAAGTCGAACGTTCACACATCGCTTCGCTTGTCCCACGTAATCTCTACCACAAGATAATGTAATGGCATACACAACCTGCTTAGCACAAGTGAAGTAGCTGCTCACATGTTTAACAGTGCATTTTCCCTTCCCTTGCTCATCCTTCAGCAAATTATCAACTAACGGGCATATGTGACCTATCTTATGTTTCGCAGAAAACCTAACATCAATGCTGTACCTTGAACCAACGTTCTTGAGCCCATGCGCTAACTTGTGTACATACGGTACTACTGTGTTTTCTCCTTTTTCTTCTGATTTCATTTTTATACTTTGGTCATTTATGCTCCTGACGCCGCGAGCCATACTTTCTCTCACAGAGGAAATAATCACTTCGGGGTAACCAGCGTCCAGTAAACTATTTACTCAATCAGAAAAAGCAGCTTTGAAAACACAACTTCTTTAATGCAGAATTTAGGATAGTCTTCGCTATAGGCCGCTTCATTACCTTAGAATGACCAGATTTATAGTTCGAAATGTGCTTGACTGACCTGGGATTATATTTCCAGCACACATTATTTTTACCAAAGGTTCATCTCGGCTCTAGAAACTACAGTTGATGGTCCTTAGGGACTCCGAAAGTAAAGTCAAGGCCCATGCCGTGCTGCCTGAATAAGGTTAAAATTTCGCCAACACCCTCGACGTGAATTTCACTGGTAAAAAATATAACAAAATCACCAACCTAGCGAAAAGCCCTGCTGGAAAGCTTAGCAAGGTGGTCCTCCGATTGCCTATCAATATAACCTAGAAAATGTCACTAATTATAGGAGCTACGCACGAGCCAATACATACCCCCAATTTTTGTATATACAGAGCCCCTTTCCAATAAACAAAGGTAAATCTGAAGTAAAAGGAAAGAAGTTCAAGAAAGGCTTCTACTCAGATACCGAAACCATTGATGAAGGGTTCTTGATCATTGTCACGCACTGTGCAGTCTTTAACACAGTTCATAACCTGGGCATGTGGAAGGAAGTAATATAAGTTTTCCACATCTACGCTGAAGGCACACCAAATGTTCAGCAAACTGTCTTCCAGGTACCGGCACACATTATCCGAATGAGATATGCGGATAGGATCAACGATTGTTAAGCGCGCAAGATTCCTCCGTAGAAATCGCGACACGCTTAACTGCCAGCTGTCCTTTTCCGAGACTATGGCCCGCAACGGCATGTCATCATTGTGCGATTTCACAGTAAAGAAAGCCTGTGGTTCCAAAAATTTATTTTGTTTACGCAGGCCTCTAAGTGTTGCAAATTCATTTCTTCCAACAAGGCTAGTGCTTGCTGCTTGACTTTCGCAGCCTTAACCTTGAGAGCTTTCAAATGTTTCCGCATTGCATCCTCAGACTTTCGTGAATAAACAACAAAATTCATGACAATGAAGTGGCCTCCTTCGTCTGCTACTGCCACTCGCAAATTCTTTTGACACCGAACGTGAACTAAAGGCCCAAGCACGTCCTTGCCCTCCCTGCCTCTTCCTGTCCTAGCAATGGCAAGTATGCACACTCTGAAACACACCTTGAACGGTTATCCTCGAAGAGCATCAAGAGCATAAATGACCAAGGTATAAAAACGTAAGTAGAAGAAAAAAAACAAGAAAAAACGCAGTAGTACCGTCTGTACACAAGTTAGCGCATGGGCTTAAGAACGTTGGTTTAAGGAACAGCATTGATGTTCGCTTTTCCGCGAAACATAAGATAGGTCGCACATGCCCATTAGTTGATAATTTGATGAAGGATAAGCAAGTGAAACATGTGAACAGGTACATCACTTGAGCTAAGTAGGTTGTGTATGCCATTCCATTATCTTGTGGTGGAGAGTACGTGGGATGAACGAAGCGTTGTGTGAACGTTCGACTTAGGGAGCATAAGCTATCTCTTCAAGGGGTCGCGCCATTTCATCTGCTGGAGCATTGCAATTTGTGCGGTTGTCGACCTGAAACAAAAGAAATTGTCATTTTTAAACACGCGTACCAACTGACAGGGCAAATCTCCGAGGCTTGCAATACAAAGATTAGGGAGAAGGCGTGTGTCATCGAATTGTCTATCACTCTTCATGACAAGGAACTGCGTTACTTATCTCAATTTTGATTATGCGCCAGTTTGTCACAGTGGCTTCGATGCATCTCTGTATCTCGTGCATGTCATGGTTATCAACTGGCACCTATATATATGTCAGCCATACGTTCAATAAAATATCAGTTGATAGTCAGCGCGGTGTCGTCCTTTTATACCTTCTCTTGTCCTTGTCTTGTGTTGCGCGGTAACGAACCTTACTATGCTTCCCGTCGCTACGCACAAGGGCAGAGGCACCCGAAGATAGTACATTTGGAAAAGTTAAATCTAATCCAAGAACATGGAGTGATCTTTCTATTGCTCGTTTTCTTAGTCCGGTAAAACGTGGACAAGAAATTTAAAAAAAAATGTTTTATGGTTACTTCTTCTCTACACCTATGACAAGTTGGTGAGGATGCCAAAGAAGTTCTGTGTAAATAAGAATTGAAAGAAAATATGCAACAGCGAAGACTACTAATAGATACTTCAATTTTTCTCGACTGAGGTAGATGAACTTTCCAGAGGTACAAAAAGCGTTTAAAATTCCAGGAATTTGTTAAAGGTAGTACCCAAAACGCTCACAATACCATTGGCTGCCAAAATCTTGCAGCTATGATCAAGGCTGATGCAGCGAGGGTTTCAATGGCTGGACCAACCATCGATATCTTCGCCAATGAATCTGCCGTTTCATTTTGAACTAGGCCTATATGTCCAAGTACCCAGACTTCATGTATATTAGATAAGTGCTCCTGTACTAATGATTTAAGCACTCGCAGCACCTGAAATTCATTAGGTGCTTTGAGTGAAGTGCTCAGGCCCAAAGAATCAGTTACGATGACTACATAATCTATTTATGGGCTTAATTTGTGTAGGGCCAGTACTACCACAAAAAATTCAGCAAGGATGAAATCACCCGCCATTGCGCAGCTGTAAACGTGGATTACCAGTAAAGCTGTTTTGCACACGACGTAGAGGTGACACAGGATTAAGGTCAAAGGTGTGAGCAAATTTTATTCCTCTTGAGCGGTGTTCGCGGCCACCCCGCAGAAAGGCAAACACACATTTATTTTGATCAGCATGAGTGATCGACGTCGGGCTAGTCGGTGTTGCATATTTGGACATAGCGTGCGTTGTCGCTCTTTCACTTGTTCTCGTCTTACCAGCTGTTTACCGCGCCCAAACATTTTGATCGGCCGTCTTTATCGGTGGCACACTATAACACACATATCTGCTCATCGGTGGCACGAGCAAGCGCACATTTATTCTAGATCGGCAGCACACGAACGCGCGCACACATTTTCTTGATCGCTACGCCTGAATTGGTGGTCTCAGTAGGACCATGTTCGTATACGTTTCACCACTTGGATAGGCATTTATTGTCCTCATCGGTTGTTATCATGACGATGGGTACGCAAGCACAATCTCGTATCACCTCTGTTATAAATGTGTACGCACTTTTATGCCTACACAACACGAAATAAGTCCGTCACGGAAGAGAATGAATGGCTGATACACCCGTGAGCAAGCAAAAAAATTATCAGCCTGAGAGTCTGCTGATCTTGAAAATGGTGCCTATTGATAAATAATCTACAGAAAATACATATCGAAAAGATGACACGTATAAGCTTTTGCATAGAACGCAGCGATGTTGCCTCAAATTCTGGAGCTGAATTTTTGCATTCGCAGATTTGTTCACGAACACAATAAGATCCACTGAACCCTAGCCATAACAAGCTTCGCTCTAATTGGTACAAAGTATGCGAGCCACATGGGAAATGACTAGACAAGAATAGGGCTTACTATACGAATGCCGCATTTTTCTTCATTGTGCGCGCCTTCAGTCACTGTGACTTCATTTGTTTGTAATTTGATAAAAGAATGCTGTAGAGTAGCATTGAACGATAGATGATTTTACATAATGCCTCACTAAATGTGTGAAAGCTGGCACATATTTTTGGCGGTGTCCTATGGTCGAATTGTGAAAACTGTATATGCTAGGTTTTTAAATTGCGTTGCTTTTCTGGTTACCTTTGTCCTTCTTCCTGTGCTTTGTCGATTTATGAAACTCATATATCCTCAGCATTTTTTTCTTTTTTTTTCTGTATGTTGCATCTTGTGGTAATTGCCGCTGTTGGCTGTTTCCTACAATGGTAGCTGTGGCCCTTTGTCAAGCTGCCTCTACGGAGAGACGCTTTTACCTACAGCTTCATTCACCCCTGTTTTGGTAAAAAATAAACAGTGTTATTATATAGTCCTTGTCCATTCAGCTTACTTTTCAAAACTTGAATTATATAATAATTTGATTGAGCAGATTCCAAAGGCGGACAGGCAGCCATTGGAATCTGATCTTGTCAACATTTAACGGCAGAACGTTATCTAGTGAGTTATCTAGTGAGTTCGAGAACGTTAGCTAGTGAGTCTAGCAGTGCTATTGGAGGAATTAGGGGGAACTAAATGGGATATAATAGTGCTCAGTGAAGTTGGAGGACAAATGAAGCATATACAGTGTTTAAAAGCGGGCACGTCCTGTGCCACCGGGGTTTAGCGGAAAGACGATAACTAGGAGTCGGATTCCTGATTAATAAGGAAATAGCTGGTAACATACAGGAATTGTACAGCATTAAACACGAGGAAGGCAGGTCTTGTCGTGAACCTTAATAAGCGGTACAAATTCAAGGTCGTACAGGTCTACGCCCCTACATCCACTCACGATGACCAGAAAGTCGAAAGCTTCTCTGAAGACGTGGAATCGGCGATCGGTAAATTCCAAACAAAACACACTATAGTGATGGCCGACTTCAATTCTAGGGTAGGCAAGAAGCAGGCTGGAGACAAGTCAGTGGGAGAATATGGCATAGGGTTTAGGAATAGCAGGGGAGAGTTATTAGTAGAGTTTTCGGAACGGAATAATTTCCTGATAACGAATACCTTCTTCCGCAAGCGGGACAACCGAAAGTGGACGTTGACGAGCCCGAATAATGAGACTAGAAATGAAATAGACTTCATACTCTGCGCTAACACTGGCATCATACAAGATGGGAACGGGCTTGGCAAGGTGCGCTGCATGGTAAGATCTCAAATTTTCCTAGACTTGAGGAGGGAACGGAAGAAACAGGTACATAAGAAGCCGATCAATGAGTAAGCTGTAAGAGGGAAAATAGAGGAATTCCGGATCAAGCTACAGAACAGGTATTCGGCTTTAACTAAGAAAGAGGATCTCACTGTTGAAGCAACGAAAGATAATCTTATGCGCATCATTACGGAGTGTGCAATAGAAGTCGGTGGTACGTTCGTTAGACAGGATACCGGTAAGTTATCGCAGGTGACGAGAGATCTGATTAAGAAACGTCAATGTATGAAAAATTCTAACCCTACAGCCGGAACAGAACTGGCAGAACTTTCCAAGTTAATCAACAAACGTAAGATAGCTGACATCAGGAATTATAATAGAGATAGAATTGATCATGCTCTAAGGAACGGAGGAAGCCTAAAAGCAGTGAAGAAGAAACTAGGAATAGGTAAGAATGAGATGTATGCTGTCAGAGACAAAGACGGCAATATCATTACTAATATGGATAAGATAGTTCAAGTGCCTGAGCAGTTCTGTAGAGACTTATACAGTACCAGTGGTACCCACGACGATAATGGAAGAGGGAATAGTCTAGAGGGACATCCCACAAGTAACGCCGGAAGAAGTAAAGAAAGCCCTGGGAGCTATGCAAAGGAGGAAGGCAGCTCGGGAGGATGAGGTAGCAGCAGATGTGTAGAAGGATGGCGGCCAGATTGTTTAAGAAAAACTGGCCACCCTGTATACGCAATGCCCGATCACCTCAAGGGTACCGGAATCTTGGAAGAACGCTAACATAATCTTAATCCTTAAGGAGACGGGAAAGACTTGAAAAACTGTGGGCCGATCAGCCTACTGTCCGTTGCCTACAAAGCATTTACTGAATATTAACACATCAAATAGAATCAGGAACACCTTACACTTCTGTCAACCAAAGAAGTAGGCAGGATTTCGTAAGGGCTACTCAACAATTAGCCATATTCACACTATCGATCAGGTGATAGCGAGATGTGCGGAATATTACCAACCCTTATATATAGCTTTCATTGATTAGGAGAAAACGTTTGATTTAGTCGAAACCTCCGCAGTCATGCAGGCATTACGGAACCAGGGTACAGACGACCCATATGTGAAAAAATAACTGAAATATATCCATAGCGGCTCCCCTGCCCCCGTAGTGGCTATGGAGCCGCTAATGACTCCAATAAAAAAAGGGCGTCAGACAAAGCGATACAATCTCTCTAATGCTATTCACAGCGTGTTTATAGGAGGTATTCAGAGACCTGAATTGGGAAGAATTGGGGATCGAGGTTCATGCAGAATACCTTATTAACTTGCGATTGCCCGATGATACTGCGTTGCTTAGTAACTCGCAGGACCAGCTGCAATGCATGCTCGCTTATCTGGACAGGCAAAGTGGAAGGATGGGTCTACAAAGTAATCTGCAGAAAACCACAGTAATGTTTAACAGTCTCGAAAGAGAACAGCACTTTGCGATAGGTAGCGAGGCACTGGAAGTGATAAGAGAATACATCTACTTAAGGCAGATAGTGACCATGGATCCGGATCATGAGACTGAAATAATCAGAACAATAAGAATGGGCTGGGGTGCATTTGGCAGGCATTCTCAGATCATGAACTGCAGGTTGCCATTGTCAGTCAACATAAATTTGTATAACAGCTGTGTCTTACAAGTACTCACCTACATTGCAGTAACCTGGAGGCTTACGAAAAGGGTTCTACTTAAATTGAGGACGACACAACGAACTATGGAAAAAACAATGGGCGTAACGTTAAGGGGGATAATAAGATAGCAGATTGGTGGAAGGAACAAACGCGAATTGATGGCATCTTAGTTGAAATCAAGGAAAAGATATGGACATGGGGCGGGCATGTAATTAGGACGGAAGATAACCGATGGCCATTAAGGGTTAGGGACCGGATTCTAAGAGAAGGTAAGCGTAGCAGGGGGTGGTAGAAACTTGTCTGGCCGGATGAGATTAGGAAGCTTGCAGGGACAACATGGCCACAATGAGTGCATGACAGGGGTAGTTGGAGAAGTATGGGAGAGGCCTTTGCCCTGCAGTGAACGTAGCGAGGCTGGTGGTGATGATGATGACGTTGATTAGGCAGTGAGACATGAAAAATCTGTGGAAGTTACAAAAATTGAATGATTGCTTCACTGCAATAGTTTTAAAGATACGTTGCAACAGAACTACATGTTGACCTATTTGGCGCTTGCTGACACGTTTTCTGGCGCAAGGTAAAAAAGACAAAAAACAAAGACACATAGAAGTAATCATAGAAGTAGAAACATAGAAGTTTACATACATCGGTGACATCAGTCACCGGAACCTTTTACGGAAGTTGAAATGTACCAGCGTCACAAGGGAGGAAGAAAATGCCAGAGCCGCAAGACTTGCAGTGATTCCTTATGTTCATAAGGTCTCCCATAACCTCAAGAAGTTGACAGGCCACTATGGCGCACCCATTGCCTTTTCTGCCCTGGTCAAACTGGTTCGACACTGTTCGAGAACCACTCGCGAGGAGACCGGTTCGCAAGGCTATGGCAAGAAACATGGAGCGTCCTATGGGCAATGCGCCTTGGGATGGTGTACGAAATTCCCCTTGAGTGCAGCAAGTCCTACAAAGTACAGACTGGATGCTGAATGAACAAGCCAGGGAACACAAAGTAAATCTAATGAAAGACGGCGTGTCACATTTCCTAGTGCCCTGCAAGGCCTGCATGTGCAAACCACGTTTTTCTGATATTAATATTCTTGGCGCAATCAGAAATCATACAGCACGCGAGCTAATGGAAGCTTGTTATGTAGAAGAAATTGCATTAGCGATGCGTCTATCTTGCTCTACAAATCGGAAACCGGACCGTTGGAGAACGGAGGTTAGTGAAAAGCCTTCACATGCGCGTATGTGTAATATATTCAAGGGGTCACCGCCCAAACGAAATCAGTTGGAAGTGGCACCCGTGTTGTCTTCAATGCGTCTTCTTTTTGCGTGTGTTCTAACTTGCTGCAAAAAGGAAAAAGTCTTTCAGTTTTAAAGATGCCATAGTGGAGATAGTGTTAGAGTAGATATAACCTTCTCTGAACTACCTATTTTGAGGCACTTATTAGGCGGAGAATTTCATTCTTATTCTGGGATGACAAGGAGGAAGCATGGTGTAATGGCGACTGGCTACGGATGCTCATCTAGCATCATTTATATAGATGTTGACTCACGAAGGAACTCCGCTACTGTAGCAGGAGTAAAATGCCTTCGAACAATTGCTCTTTGACTGAACGCATGAAGGGCCGCACCTTTTTTTCTTCGGACATGCAGTGATCTACTCGCGAAAACAGCCGAAAACTTTCTTCAACAAGCATACCAACGCTCTCTTTTAGCCTCAGGTTTCCTTACGACAAGGCTTGCTGGGCTAGTTACTTTCTTTCAGCGCTGATGCAGATGTGAAGAAGCTGTGGCTGAAATTCTCTCCAACTCGTCAGTGATGATTTGAGGTTCATGAACTATATGCGCGTTGAACCGTCGTGGACAAAGCAGAGGCTCCGGACCTTTCTTGTGTCCAAATCGTCGAAGCTGGCGATTCGTTCGAAGTCATCTAACCAACCTTCGACGTTCTCGAATGCGTCGTCGCATAAACATCGTGGTGTTCATGGCGCATAAGCGATCCATGGGACAGGAACAGTTTGGGTCCCTCGCGTTTGGTCTGCCGTAGTGATGGATATAGTTCTTGGTGAGCGTGCGAGCGGATACAAGTTAGCTGGTAGTTAGTGCCAGCCACGGCTTCTTCCTGTGACTTTGGGTGAGAGAGCTGGTGGCGTCTGCAGGTTCGGGTCCAGATTACTAAAGTGTCGGGCTGCACAACACCTCCACCAGTTTCTCGCGAGAAAAAGGACTAGATATGGTGGTGTAGCAGTAGTCACTAAGTTTATTCCGAGTCGAAGATGCGGCGAACCGATCACGCCCACAGCAGGGATCCCACTGGAGAGCCAGCCCCACAAGCAATAATGAAGAAGAAACCCATATGAACCCCACAAGATAATGATCATGTACAGATGACAAAGAATAGCTTATAAATGGCCACACTAAAGTCCCCTCGCGCGAGAGCGGCCATGCTGGCCGCAATTCAAAGGGGCGGCGAACGCCTCGTGGAAGGCTTCATACGGGAAACGTGGACAAGCTCAGCGGCGCGGCAGCGGCGGTCTTTTGGAACATTAACTGGTACCACGCGATAGTTAACCGCAGAAGTCTGCTCCAAGACTCTGTAGGGGCCGATGAACCGAAGTTGAATCTTGTCACACAAGCCATGAGTACGAACTGGTGTCCGGAGTAGCACTTCGCCGCCAGGGCGGAAGCACACGACGCGATGAGAGGCGTCGTAATGCTGCTTGCGGTCCTGTTGCCGTGCTTCCGTGTTGATGCGGGCGAGCTGGCGAGAACGCAGAATGCGGGACACATATTCTTCACAGTAGGATGGACATTGATTGACAGTTGGCGCGAAGAATGAGACGTCAAGACGGGAACTGGGCGAACGACCATAAACAAGGTAGAATGGCGAGTAACCGGTCGTGCGTTGAACGGCGGTATTACACGCAAAAGTCACGAATTGCAAAATTGCGTCCCAGTTTCTGTGATCCGGTTCGATGTACATGGCTAGCATGTCTGACAGCGTGTGATGAAATCGCTCTGTGAGGCCGTTAGTTTGCGGATGGTAACTTGAGGTAGTCCTGTGAGTGGTTCAGGAGGCTCTGAGTACTTCGTCTACTAGTAGCGAGGTGAATGCTTTTCCACGGTCCCTCAAGAGGACGCGAGGAGCACCGTGGCGCAGTATTAAGGATTGAAGTATGAATGCAGCAACTTCAGAGGCTGTGGCAGAACTCACACAAGTTGTTTCGGCGTAGCGTGTCAAGTGATCCACCGCTGTCAGAATCCATTGTTTACCAGTGAGAGTCACAGGAAGAGGACCATACTGGTCAATGCCAACGATTTCAAATGGTTGTGACCGACAAGGAACCGGTTGCAGTTGTCCGCTTATAGCTGATGGAGAGAGCTTTCGACGCTGACATAGGGCGCAGGAAGCGACATACCTCGCTACACTGGCGTACAATCCAGGCCAGTAGAAGCGACCTTTGATGCGGTCATAGGTTGTCTGGAAACCAAGGTGACCAGCAGTCATGTCGTCGTGAGAAGCCTGCAGGACACGAGCAGGTAGAGAGCGTGGCAGGACAGGAACCCAGCGTTGACCGTCAGGGTGATAGACATGACGGTACCGGACGCGGTTGTCAATCTTAAATTGCGTCAGCTGTAGACGAAGGCGGACGTTAGGCGGGCGCGAAGCTCCTTGAAGGTGGTCTATGATGCGCCGACAGCAAGAGTCCGCAAATTGATGAGATTGGAAGAATCTGTTGTCGTGTTTAGGCATCTCGTCTACAGTGGCCAACAAGAAAGCATGTGAAGAGGGGTCGTGCGAAAGCTTGTCACGGATGGTAATTGGAGGTCCATTACGTGGTGTCGTAGGAAGCGGACAGCGAGAAGGCGCGTCTGCATCCTGGTGTTTTTTTCCGCACTTGTAGATAATAGTAATGTCGTATTCTTGTAGACGAAGGATCTACCGACCAAGCCGTCCGGACAAGTTCTTCAGCGTCGAAAGCCAGCATAATGCATGATGGTCTGTAACGATGGTGAAATGGCGGCCGTGAAGATAAGGTCGAAACTTCTGTACAGACCAAACGATAGCTAGGCATTCCTGCCCCGTGATGGTGTAATTCTTCTCGGCGTTTGTCAGGACGCGACTTGCGTATGCGACGACCCTCTCCCCTAAAGTGTCATCTCGCTGTAGGAGAAGGCCACCAATGCCGTGACCACTAGCATCCGTATGCAGGAGGGTAGGAGCAGCTTCATCAAAATGGCGTAGTACTGGTTCAGATGTGAGAGCGCGCTTCAGATGGGCGAGCGCAGATTCACATTCGGGAGACCACACAAAGGGAACATTAGAACCCAGTAATTTGTGCAGAGGTGATGCTATTGAGGCGAAGCCTCGTATGAATCGGCCAAAACAGGAGGCGAGGCCTAGGAAACTGCGGAAATCTTTGGTCTTTTCGGGGCGAGGGAAGTGACGAACTGCCGAAACCTTGTCAGGATCCGGACGAATGCCATCTTTGCTCACAATGTGACCTAGTACCTTGATAGTCTTGCTCGCCAAATGGCATTTCTTGGTGTTTCGCTGAAGTCCAGCGTTGGCAAGGCATGTGAGAACTTCATGCAGACGTTGCAGGTGCTGAGATAATGTTGACGAGAAAACAACGATATCGTCCAGATAGCACAGGCAAGTCTTCCACTTCAGGCCACCAAGAACGATGTCAATCATGCGCTCGAACATTGCGGGTGCATTGCAGAGGCCGAATGGCATGACATTAAACTCGTAGAGCCCATCTGGCGTTGAAAACGCTGTTTTCTCTTTATTGTCCTCATGCGTAGGTATCTGCCAGTAGCCGGAACGCAGATCGATGCTGGAGAAGTACTCGGCACCCAGCAGGGAATCCAAGGCCTCGTCAATTCGTGGCATAGGGTATACACCCTTGCGTGTGATCTTGTTAAGTGCTCGGTAGTCGACACAAAATCGAACAGAGCCGTCTTTTTTTCTAATCACAACAACGGGGGAAGGCCAAGGGCTAGCATAAGGGCGTATTATATTCTGTTGGAGCATGTCGGTGACATTCTCGTCAATGACTTTCCTCTCGGCTAGCGATACGCGATATGGTCTACGGCGCACGATGGATGTACCATCTGTCTCTATCCTATGCGTCGTAATCGACGCATAGGATAGAGAAGCTGAATGCGCGTCAAACGAATCTTCATGTTTTTGAAGTAAAGCAAGCAATTGTTGTGACTGCGAAGGTGTCAGGTCGGAACTGATGGCGGCTGCAAGAGCTGAAGGAGATGCGACCCGTCCGGTACAAGGAACTTCAGAGGAAGCTGGTTTAAAGGAAACAACAGATATAGACTCCGATTCGGTGGCGGAGGCCAATGTAGTGCCTTTAGGGATCAGAATTTTTTCGGATGTCGGGTTTGTAGCGTAGAGAAGTGCAGACCTATGATGAAACCTAACCAGCCCTGATGCAAAGGGAATCCCTCTTGCGAGACAGCGTGCAGATGGTAATACGAGCACGTCGCCGCAGTCAATCACATCAGACGTGATAGTCACAATGCTTTGATGGCGAGGAGGTAGCGCAGTATCTTCTGCAGCAAGAAAGTAAAGTGGTGCGTCATCTGCGTGAAGTGAATAGGTCGTGTCGGTCATGTGGAGAACGCGTTGCCCACAGCATGTGGAGGCGGAGGCCGTAGAAAGAAAATCCCACCCCAATATGAGCTGCTGGGCACACGAACTTAGCACTGCAAATTGTACGTAATGCAGAAGTCCATCGATGGAAATACGAGCGGTATGGTAGGTCGAATGGTAGCCCCTTGAGCAGCGAGTAGCGCAGGCCTATCATAGGGGGTCGTAACTTTCTGAAGTCGCGAACACAATTCACAGTGAATGACTGAAACAATAGCACCAGTGTCTATTAAAGTTTCTACTTGTAGACCTTCTATTACAACCAATATCACATTGCACGGACGCGATGGAGGAATTTCTGTCCTGTCGTTTGATGCAGCTTTTCCTCCAAAAGCTGCATAATTTAGTTTTCCGGACGACGCTCGGCGAATTGAGAAGCAGGTCTCAGTGGGGTCGTAGAGCGGCGAAGGGGTGACGGCGAGCGGCGTCTCGCAGGACGGTACGTCTGAGCCGTCTCGGATGCTTCAGTAGGCCATTGAGAGCGTCCGCGCGGTGGACCACAAGGAGGGCGTTGGTCATGGAAGCTCCCTTGACGTTGGAAAGTAGCTCCGGGCGAAAAGTCATCCCGTTCGTATACGTCATATCCGCGACGCTCGTCTTGCTGGCGCTTGCGGCAAAAACGTGCTATGTGGCCACGATAGCCGCAGTAGTAGCAGATGGGACGAGGAGGACGCCACTGTGGATAGCTGGTTTGGGTAGGTGCGCTGGTAGTCATGGACGCGATGGAAGCCGGTGTTGGTTTTGGAGGCATCGGGGGAACGATGACTGGAGTAGCTGCGGCTACTTGTGCGTACGTGGATTGGGCCCTAGGGGTTAGAGGGTCCGTGTACGCTGCACCAGCCATAGACGCCAATTCCTCCTTGATAACGTCGCGCAGATTGGTATCGGAGGCATGAGAATGCATAGGCCCTGCGGCTAAGCCAAGATAGTGGAGCTCTTCTCGAATTATTGCGCGTATCATTGCTCGTAATGTAGAGTCGTCGGCAGTAGTGTTCCCAGTGGTGTCTGGCTGCAACCGTACTGATTCGAGTTCGTCAAGGCGCTGGCAAGTAGCGCCAATATAAGCGACGTTAGCGGGGTTCTGGATGGCTAAAGCATTGAAAGCAATAGCTCCGATGCCTTTGAGAATGTGGCGAACCCTGTCTGATTCGGTCAAAGCCGTGTTCACGCGTCGACAAAGAGCAAGCACATCCTCGATGTACGACGTATAAGATTCACCAGTTTGTTGCTTGCGAGTGTCGAGCGTCTTTTTGCGAGGGCGGAACGCACAGCCAGTGTGCCGAAGATTTGGCGGAGCTGCTGTTTGAAAGCGCCCCAAATCGTGAAATCAACCTCATGGTTGAAAAACCAAGTCTTCGCTACTCCGGTCAGATGAAAGGCCACGTGACACAGCTTGGACGCATCGTGCCAACGGTTAGCCGAACTCACTCGGTCGTAGTCGTCCAGCCAATCCTCGACGTCTTCCCCGCGAATTCCAGCAAACAGATGGGGATCACGCTGATGTCCACTGACAACCCAATACGGGGAAGCTGGGGTAGCCGAGGCCGAGATGGTGGAAGTAGATGTGCCTGTTGGCTAGTCCTGCGACATGCTGGCGGACAGCTGGCACAATCGGCGACCTGATCGAAGCTCCAGGAGGTTGAGCGGGGAGTCAGAGGACGGAGGACCGAAAAGCACACTCCACCACTTGTGACGTAGCAGTTGTCACTACGTTTATTCCGAGTCGAAGATGCGGCGAATCGATCACGCCCACAGCACGGATCACACTCGAGAGCCAGCCCCACTAGCGATGATGACGAAGAACCCTATATCAACCCCACAAGATGATGATCATGTACAGATAACAAAGAATAGCTTATAAATGGCCACAATATGTCTACTGAAAGCGAGCGGTTCCTTTACTGAAGCGGCAGCAATGAGCAACGTCGCTGGATGTCTTTAGCATAGTTGAATACTCTAGGCTCCGGCTTACTTGCCTTGAGGTTCTCTAGAAGAGCGCGATGGGCGACATTATGAAATGTTCGTTGTATATTGACCCCACAAATTTTATTAGCTGAGCTGTACTTGGTAAATCTTGCAAGGCCCTCCTAACTTCATCGTTAATAATGGAAAGAGCCCCTGTATCCTGTTCCTCCCTACTTCTAATAAAGTTTGCGTGCCTGCTCTGGGTTCTCTACAGGTCTGTACAAAATTATTCTGCGGCTTTTACAATATCATCAGAATTGCGAATGACATTAGCCTGCTTTCTTTATCTACATATGTCTCTCCTTGTCCTATGGCAAGTTTTGCGCTCACTGATTGCATGCTGCGGTCATTTTTTACTGCTTACCGAATCTTTGCGAAGGTCATCATCATAATCATCATCATCATAAGCCTGGTTACGCCAACTGCAGGGAAAAAACCTCTTCCATACTTCAACTACCCCGGTCATGTAATAATTGTGGCCATGTCGTCCCTGTAAACTTCTTAATCTAATCCGCTTACCTAACTTTCGGCCGCCCCCTGCCACGATTCCCTTCCCTCGGAATCCAGTCCGTAACCCTTAACGACCTTCGGTTATCTTCCGTCCTCATTACATGTCCTGCCCATGCCCATTTCTCTTTCTTGATTTCAAATAAGATAACATTAACTCGCGTTTGTTCCCTCACCCAATCTACTCGTTTCTTATCCCTTAACGTTACACCCATCATTCTTCTTTCCATAGCTCATTGCGTCGTCCTCAATTTAAGTGGAACCCTTTTCGTAAGCCTCCAGGTTTCTGCCCCGTACGTGAGTACTGGTAAGACACAGCTGTTATACAGTTCTTTCTTGAGTGATAATGGCAACCTGCTGTTCATGATCTGAGAACGCCTGCAAACGCACCCCAGATCATTCTTATTCTTCTGATTATTTCAGTCTCATGATCCGGATCCGCGGTCACTACCTGCCCTAAGTAGATGTATTCCCTTCTAACTTCCTGTGCTTAGCTACCTCTCGTAAACTGCTGTTCTCTTCCGAGACTGTAAAACATTACTTCAGTTTTCTGCAGATTAATTTTTAGACCCACCCTTCTGCTTTCCCTCTGCAGGTCAATGAGCATGCATTGCAATTGGTCCCCTGAATTACTAAGCAAGGCAATATCATCAGCTAAGCGCAATTTACTAAGGTATTCTCCATTAACTTTTATCCCCAATTCTTCCCAATCCAGGTCTCTGAATACCTCCTGGAAATACGCTGTGAATAGCATTGGAGAGATCGTATCTCCCTGCCTGGCGCCTTTTTTTATTGGGATTTTCTTGCTTTCTTTATGGAGGACTACGGTGGCTGTGGAGCCGCTATAGATATCTTCCAGTATATTTACATATGGCTCATCTACACCCCGATTCCGTAGTGCCTTCATGACTGCTGAGGTTTCGACTGAATCAAACGCTTTCTCATAATCAATGAAAGCTATATATAGGGGTGGGTTATATTCCGCTCATTTCTCTATCACCTGATTGGTAGTGTGAATATTGTCTATTGTTGAGTAGCCTTTACGGAATCCTGCCTGGTCCTTTGCTTGACAGAAGTCTAAGGTGTTCCTGATTCTATTTGCGATTACCTTAGTAAATACTTTGTAGGCTACGGACAGTAAGCTGATCGGTCTATAATTTTTCAAGTCTTTCACGTCTCCTTTTTTATGGATTAAGATTATGTTGGCGTTCTTCTAAGATTCCGGTACGATTGAGGTGTTTGGGCATTCCGTATACAGGGTGGCCAGTTTTTCTTACACAATCTGGCCACCATTCTTCAACACACCTACTGCTACCTGATCCTCTCGAGCTGTCTTCCTCCTTTGCATAGCTCCCAGGGCTTTCTTTACTTCTTCCGGCGTTACTTGAGGGATGTCAATTTCCTCTAGACCTCTTCCATTATCGTCGTGGGTGCCACTGGTACTACATAAGTCTCTACAGAACTGCTCAGGCACTTGAACAATCTTATCCATATTAGTAATGATATTTCCGGCTTTGTCTCTGAAAGCATACATCTGATTCTTACTTATTCCTAGTTTCTTCTTCACTGCTTTTAGGCTTCCTCCGTTCCTTAGAGCATGCTCAATTCTATCTCTATTATAATTCCTGTTGTCAGCTATCTTACGTTTGCTGATTAACTTGGAAAGTTCTGCCAGTTCTGTTCCGGTTGTAGGGTTAGAATTTTTCATACATTAGCGTTTCTTACTCAGATCTCTCGTCTCCTGCGATAACTTACCGGCATCCTGTCTAACGAACGTACCACCGACTTCTATTGCACACTCCGTAACGATGCGCATAAGATTATCTTTCATTGCTTCAACACTGAGATCCTCGTTCTTAGTTAAAGCCGAATACCTGTTCTGTAGCTTGATCCTGAATTCCTCTATTTTCCCTTTTACCGCTAACTCATTAATCGGCTTCTTATGTGCCAGTTTCTTCTTACCATCCTATGGTCACTGCAGCGCACCTTGCTGGGCACGTCCACATATTGTATGATGCCAGGGTTAGCGCAGAGTATGAGGTCTATTTCATTTCTAGTCGCGCCGTTCGGGCTCCTCCACGTCAACTTTCGGCTATCCCGCTTGCGGAAGAAGGTATTCATTATCCGCATATTATTATGTTCCGCAAACTCTACTAATAACTCTCCCCTGCTATTCCTAGTGCATATGCCATATTCCCCCACTGCCTTGTCTTCAGTCTGCTTCTTGCCTACCTTGGCATTGAGGTCGTCCATCAGTATAGTGTCTTTTGCTTTCACTCTACCCATAGCCGATTCCACGTCGTCATAGAAGCTTTCGACTTGCTGGTCATCATGAGTGGATGTAGGGGTCGTAGACCTGTACAACCTTTATTTTGTACCTCTTATTAAGTTTCACAATAAGACCTGCCACGCTCTCGTTAATGCTGTATTCTTATTAATCAGGAATCCGACTCCTAGTTCTCGTCTCTCTGCTAAGCCCCGGTAGCACAGGACGTGCCCGCTTTTTAGCACTGTACATGCTTCTTTGAGCCTCCTAACCTCACTGAGCCCCATTATATCCCATTTATTGCCCACTAATTCCTCAAATAGATCTGCTAGAGTCGCCTCACTAGATAACGTTCTAGCATTAAACGTTGCCAGGTTCATATTCCAATGGCGACCTGTCCGGAGCCAGGGATTCTTAGCACCTTCTGCTCCGTCGCAGGTCTGACCGCCGCCGTGGTCAGTTGCTTCGTAGGTGCTGGGGACTGAGGGCCGGGGGTTTGATTATTGCATTCATATACGAGGTTGTGGCCAAGTAGTGCCCCAGGGAGGTCAATCCTGCTCTGGTGAGGGAGTGCGCGTTACCGGTTCTGGTCACCGGGATCAGGCCGCACTCCAGGCCGGATTTTTTTTTAATCCCGTGGAAATTTGCGTGGCACCGGGATTCGAACCACGGACCTCTTGCACGCGAGGCGGATGCTCCACGTCTACGCCACCGCTGCACACACATAAAATATTTTTAAATAATGCCCTAAATACCAAAGTGTAGAAGTGCTTCTCATATGGCAATGAGAGCTTCTCATGTATTCACAGATATTGCACAAAACTGGACGACGTGTATGACATAGTTATGACAACTAAAGAAAGAGAAAATTCAATGGTGTAGGCAAAAACAGTACCACTCAAAATCAGTAAAAAATAGAAGAAAATGCAAAGATCGTTTCATTGACAGCCATAACAAAACACAAGAGCTTACTTATAAACCTGTACAAAAGTATATGCAATGCTTGAGATGTTCATTACTACTGAACGAAATGCAAAAGACATGGTAGAACAAAAATAACATTGTGCTCAAAACGAAAATACACACTATCACATTATTTTCCTTTGGGCACAACTTGAGTAACGGTGGCAAGGGGGAACAGAAACTAGTCAGCTTTTGCAGCAGCATAGAAAACATTCGCAGAAAGGCCTATTCCTCAATCACAGACCTGGCAAAATAAGCCAACAACACAAGTTTTCTTTCACCCCCAATGCAATGCTTAACAGTAAAAGTACATCACTTAAGGCACTAAGTCGTATCTACTGGGCAATTCTTTGTATAATCAACAGGAACAGAAAAAAATCTGCATTTAGGAGACTTACAATGCTCCTGATTTCCACAAAAAATGCCTATCATGCCTACACATGAAGGTTGTTCGCACGGTTTATCAGCTGGCTGCGGTTTGGGCCACTTGGGTGTTTGTGACATTGGCATGTGGCGATTGGCTTGACTCAGAGATGATCATAGAGCGCGGTCGCTCGGTGGAGGATGCTACGGAGGTAAACTGTGTCGTGTTTTGACTTAGCATTGTTGTTTGCACAGATATTGGTGCTTCATTTGTCGACTGAAGTACGCATAAGGTTTCGTGATTTACGGATGACATACTGATATAGCATGATACAATAAGTATAATAAGTATCCTCATCAAATATGAAGCCTATCTATCGCCAATTACACATCCATCATGAAAACGATTGCTGATTGCACAAAAGTTGCCAACCTTCCTTAATGCATAAATTCGCTGCCATATTCTTTCCCGATACATTGCTGCACTGACCTAAAAAATTTATTCAAGTGTTCAAAAATTACTGCTCAGGTGCAGTAGTCCATAGAAAACGCACTCAGTAGGAAATATTTATCTGCGAGTCACAGCTAAGCTATGCTTTAAGTACGTGTCTGTGTTCACAGCCGCTTTGACGTACTTTGCTGCGCAGGGTATCCAACAACAAGAAATACTCATGCGACCTACTGACACCATTCCCACATGGCAAGCCGCTGATGTCGAAGGGATACGTTTACTACGCTGCGGTAAGTACGGAACACCACGACGTATAATATTTTTGGTAAAATAGAGGTGGGAGTTTGTACTGATCTAGGGTAGTAGGGTATGGCGGCGGGTTTTGGCGCACGAACTGGATGACAACAACGATTGAACGGGAAGGCAGAAGCACGAACTTGTCCATTTCGCTTCCCGCTTGCAAAAATCCGCACCTTCCAGTGCCTTTCAGTGTGAAAGCAGTGCGTTTTTCGACACTGAATCGGGCTTGCTTGCTGAGACTCAATGTAACGCCTAGCTGCATGGCGAAAAGCAATGCCTCGTTGGAAGACAGGCTCATTTCACGTCGATGGCGCTGAGACGATGACTGGCGCGTACCGCGGAACCTGCGTCGGCTCCGTTTGTGCCGCGCTGGTTCCGTAGGTGCCGGCGCCATTGAATTTAATAAGGTGCCGGATTAAATTTTATCCGGAGATGCCAGTCTCGTGCACCGAATAACGCCATACTTCGGCGTCACAGATGCTCCTTCAGAACAATAAAATATAACTGTGTCTCAGCGAACACAATTTTTTTATTTGCCTGTGGCAGAGAACACAATTCTAGTGCATGAGCTGGTCTACTCAAAGAGGTTGATAATAATTCAAAAAAGCAATCAGATGCGTATTCGACTGATTAGGAAAAATTAACTAATTAAGTGTTTACCTAATGATTTTATTGCTGATACAGCAATTGACCACTTGCAGAAATACAACTGCGCTTTCGCAAAGCTGGGTCGGGGCGGTGCGTTGTGAGCGCCCTTGGTTGGTGTTACGGTTTGCGCCAGGCGTGCCGGAAGGATCAGACAAGTTCCGGGAGAACGACGTTTATTAACCCATGCTTGTGGGTTAAGGCTCGGGCAAGAAAAGAGGACCGCTAGCAAGCGGCACAATGCTTTCAACACTTAGTGACACATGCGCACTTAGCAGAGGACTCTTATCAACATGAGCGCCAGCCGACACAAGAGTTGGGAAGTGCAGCTCAGGCAGCCCTCGGTGGTGTGACGTGCCCCACGAACTCCCGGCCAGCTGCGTCAATTGCACGAGCCATTATTATGGAAACCGAAATTGTAATTTCTTCAGATTTCCATCCGCGAAGGTTAATGCGGAGAGAAGTTTGTGGACGGCAACGGTCAAGCGCTTGAACCCGGATGGCATGCCGTGGCAGCCAACAGTGCATTCTAGGAGCTGTGGTCCCTGTACGCGACTTGCATTCACTTGTCCTCTCCTGCCAGTTCAGCAAGGCTGAGCAGAAGGCCGGCGACATGCTGGCATGTCTCGCTGAGGCCGCAAAATATGAAGAATGCAGTTTTCCTTCGCGCTCGTCACTGATTCAATCTGAGCAAATTATGGGGTTATACGTGCCAAAACCAGTTTCTGATTATGAGGCACGCCGCAGTGTAGGATCCCGCAAATTTCGACCACCTGGGGATCTTTACCCTGCACGTACCTAAACCTAAGCATACGGCTGTTTTCGCATTTCGCTCCCATCGAAATGCGGCCGCCATGGCTGGGATTCGTTCCCGTGACTTCGTGCTCAGCAACCCAACACCATAGCCACTGAGCAACTATGACGGGTGTCTCAGCATATGCGAGTACGAAGTGTGAAAAACGGCGCAAGCAGATACTGCCAGTCTATGTACTTCGTCTCATTTATGAGTCTGCGCTCGTCTTCTTCCGTACGTGCTAGTTAAGTTGAGCTCTCTTCCGCCATGACTTCGAACCAACTCGTCCAACTATCTGCCTTGATATGAGTATTCGCGAGTGAGCGGGAGCGCACTGGCTTGTGGACGCATCCGCTGCCCTTATTTAAGCTAATCTAACGTATAAAATAGGTTATCGTGCGCTTTGAGGTCTTAGTGCTCCCAAAAACACCCTGAATAACCTGCTGCATACATATAGCGCATGCAATATATGGGATATGGTTTGGTACACTACAAGCATGCAACACAGCAGTTTGGCGAAACAGCACCAGACGAATACGAAATTCGCAAGCTAGCACGTGTATATCTACTTTTCCATGCAGCAACTATGTGTCTTGAGAATACGACAGACATAAAGTATTCACCCGGTAACATATTCGCAGTGCGTTGCGGCAATGTCGCCAATGGCTTTCGTGAACCATGCTATAAAGACGTAGATGCCCGACTTCATGGATGGCTTGCACGCAGCTCGTGTGAGGCAGTATCCGCGGTGTTTATATAAAGTTTTATGTTCTTAACTTAGCCTTCTTCTTTTAAAACCAATTCGCGGTGTGCCTGACAACCGGACGAAGTGTTAGCAAGCAAATAACCCCACGCATTCTCCCTCGTTAACCGGCAGTCTTAGAGGTCAGTTGTCTGTACGGTTTGCAAAAACTGCAAGGGAATGAAGCCCTCTTCAATCATATGTAAGGCAGGTCATATGCAGCAACCAAAGAACGTCGACTCTTTTACAAAACGGCAAAGAAGCTCTGCAAACATAATGTCGTCATTTGATGCCGCCGTACCAAAGCAAGGCTGGAGCCCGGATGTTTTTCAACCATGCGGCGGGGCAGAAGCTTCCTGTTTATCGCGCTAGGGGGCATTCTAACTTCTGGAAAATGGGAGTGAACATAAACGTATTATGTTGAAAATGGCATATGTAGGTGGGAAAGAGAGGAAGGAGTACAAAATGCCACTCCGAATTTCAACGCTGAACAAATAACAAACATAGTCACAAGAGTCCAGGAAGAACTTGGCAAATGACCAATAACGGGAATATAGGGAGGGAGCTTCTAAGTGCAATAAGGACAAAAAATACGGAAAGAGAAACAACAGATTTGCTGGAAATGAGAAAGAAGCCGAAAAGCCGGAGGAACAGAAAGATACGAGAAGCGGTCTCGGAACGATAGAAAGCATCCCGAGAGCACAGGCAGACAAAGAAGGTGGAGTTGCGGCAGGATCAAGTAGCCAGCAAATGGGAAATATACCGCGAAAGAAAAGTCTATGGTTCATATACTGGTGCAAGCAAAGATAAAAGGTGAAATTGAACGTTGGTTGTCTGAAATACGTGAGAAAGAGGAGGCCGGAACTAGAATATTTTGGAACGACATAACATTATTAGGCAGGAAGTAAACAACAATGCAACAACCTATCCTAGACGAAGATGGAAACAAACTGGAAGGGGAAGCGGCAATAAATTATATCTGCAAAATAACAGCCCAATCTTTCCAAGGCAATGACGAGGTTGATTTGAGCAGAAAAAGAGCATGAAAGGAACAAGGTTGAAAAGGAGCTGATGCTGACAAGTTTCAACTGGAAGAAAGCCGAAGAGAATATTCCTAAGCGTACAGCCACAGGGCTGGATGAGGTTCCCTTTAGGCATATAACTGAACTAGGACCAAAAAGTAAGGTAGCTCTGGTGAAAGGAGTGGAAACAATTTTAAAAGATAGACCCATACCAGACAGTTGGCGACAAAGTAGAATGAATTTAATTTATAAATTCACGGGGACAAAGATACAATTCACTCGTATAGACCATTGACCATTACAACGGCAATATACAGGCTAGGAATGCAGGTAATCAAGTTAAAGCTGCAAGCATGGGCAAAGAATAATGGCATTTTGGGAGAACTTCGGAATGGCGTCAGAATAGGTAGGCGTTTGGATAACTTATTTGTTCTTACTCAGTGTATCGAAATATGAAGAGTAGAAAGCAGACTGTTATATGTGGCCTTTTAGATAGCATAGGAGCCAATGACAACGTAGACCGGAACATTTTGTTGGATATTCTGGAAAGGGAAAACTTAGGTGACGATTGTCTACTGCTTTTGACAGAGATTTGCGTAGAACATACCGTTTGCGTTGAACGGGAAGGGATGAGGAGCGGGGAGAAAGTTGATATCGTTACGGGGATGTTGCGAGTATGTAAAAACTATATTTACAATACATATACAGGACGAGTCTGAATAGCTAAGATGGCTGACCACCAACAACACACAGAAGCCAGTGTCTCCGATCTTTTTCTTGCCCTCTCTTCTCTCATCCTTCCGTAACAAAACCCCCGGGTGGCAAAGCGCCGCCTCGGCGCATTGCAGGCGCAAAATAGCGAGCGAAGTATGGCTTCAGCCGCGAACCATGCACGACGTCGACAGGCGTCTGACTTGAGGATACGTAAAAGTGTAGCGGCGAAATCTCGTAATTTACGTCGTTAACTTGGCGTAGGACTTCATAAGGCCCTGTGTAGCGAGAGAGAAGCTTGTGGGAGAGGCCAACCCGACGATATGGTAACCAGAGGAGCACCCAAGCACCTAGTACGAACTTAACAGTGCGATGGAAGCGGTCGTAACGTTCTTTCTGTATGTGCTGTGAGGCTAATAAACGAGATTGGGCGACTTGACGTGTCATCCGAGCGTGATCGGTGCCTTCACGAGCGTACTCAGTTGCAACACGTGACATAGAAGGGATGATGGTGTCAAACGGCAGTGTGCGGTCGTGACCATACAAGAGATAAAAGGGTGAATATCATGTGGTGTCATGTCGGGACGACTTATACGCGAACGTCACGTAAGCCAGCCTGGCATGCAAGTCGCGGTGATCGTTGGAGACGTACATCGACAGCATCTCTGTGATAGTTCAGTTGAGACGTTCCGTAAGGTCGCTCGTTTGTGGGTGGTTGGCGGTGAACAGCTTTTGCTCAGTGGCACAAGAGCGGAGGAGGTCCTCGCTAACTCGAGATAAGAACGAGTGGCCGCGGTCTGCAAGTAATTGTCGAGGTGCACTGTTGTGGAGAATGACATCGTGGAGGAGAAAATCGGTGACCTCTGTTGCGCAACCAGTCGGCAACGCCTTTTTTATCGCGTAGCGTGTCGCATAATCAGTAGCGACGGCGATCCACTTGTTCCCTCTAGTCGTCGTCGAAAAAGGGCCAAGCAGGTCATGGCCTACGCGAAAGAACGGTTCAGAGGGAACTTCAATTTGATTGAGTCGGCCGACAGGTGCGAGGGGAGGTTTCTTCCGGCGCTAACAAAATTCGCAAGTTGCAACATAACGACGCACAGAGCAGCAGAGACCCGGCCAGAAGAACCGGTGTCGTACGCGGATGCACGTACGCAAAACTCTAAGGTGTCCTGCCCTCGGTTCAACGTGAAGTTGTTCAAGAACGACGGATCGCAAATGACGAGGAAGGACATGCAGCAACTCAGAGCCGACAGGGATGATATTGAGGCGGTAGAGGATGCTGTAATGCAGCAGGAAAATGCGGCACGTGCTGTCGGTGCTGCCAGCTTGCACTCCGGCGACGATAGTCTGTAAGGATGTGTAGCGTGGTTGTTCAGCGCGCACGTCGGTCATGTCAGTCAAAGCCAACACGCAAGTCACTGGATCATGTGCAAGAGATAGGGAGGATTCACGGGGGGGGGGGAGTCAGCGTGTTTGTGGAGGCGTCCAGTCTTGTGGTAAACACTAAATGAAAATTCCTGGAACCGCAAAGCCCATCGACCAAGGCGTCCTGTCGGATCCCGTGGGACAGACAGCCCGCAGTGTGCGTGGTGGTCTGTGATGACCGAAAACATGAGGCCATACAAATATGGCCGGAACTTGGCGACAGCCCAAACTAAAATCATGCACTCACGCTCGGTGATGGAGTAATTTCTCTCGGCAGGCGACAGCAGGCGGCTGCCGTAAGCGATCACGCACTATATGTACCATTCAGCTGTTAGGCGAGAACAGCGCCGATGCCGTGGCCGTTTGCATCAGTGTGGACTTCGGTCGGTGCAGATGGATCAAAGTGGGCAACTATGGGAGGGTTGGTCAGAAACCCGATGAGAGCGGCGAACGCGTGAGCTTGCTGAGGGCCCCATGAGAACGGCGTGTTCTTCTTTAGAAGGTCTGTCAAAGGCCGAGCAACATCGGCGAAGTTTTTGACGAAACGGCGAAAGTAAGAACACAAGCTAACGAAGCAGCGTATGTCAGAAGCAGAAAGTTACACAGGGAAATTGGGTACGGCGCGAACTTTTTCCGAGTCTGCTTGAACACCGTATGCGTCGAGCACGCCGCCGTCGGCCACACGAAGCACTCGGGCAGCTGCTGGGGTGATGACCTTCTTTAAACGTCTAGGTAGGCGAGCACTCATCACAGAAATGTGGGTTCAGTGTCCACGAGTGCTCGGACAGGTACGCCGCCTAGTTTGGCGTCAACTACACGTCTCCTTGTGGGCCCAGACGGATAATTCGCTACAGTAGTCGGCAATGCAGCGCCACCTCCGAGCACGGCATTGCCCAGTTTTCCGAAAGGGTGCGGCCAAAGCCACAGGGGACGAAAGGCGACGTGGCTGCGGCGAACGGGAAGATTGGCGACGCGTTTGCGGTGAACAAGACTGGTGTCTACGCGGCGATGGTGAGTGGCTGTACCACGAAACTCCGAGCAGAGTTAGTGGAGTTGTGTGACTCGGCGGTGGGCGAAACATTGTGGGCATTTCCATCAAAACAGATCAGGTTGGTCGGCGTGCGAGTTGTTGAGCGCAACGAGTTCCGACACTATCGGACGACAGAACCAATGTGGTGCCAGGTGAAACATACCGGCTTGTCGTCAGCAGTTCTTCATTCAGTCGGGTTGCGATAACGCGGAGAGAATTGTCGGGGTGGAGCGAAAATAGTAGCAGGGCGTTCGTTAGCTCTGGAATTGGCGACAGCACACACAGACTGTAAACAATGTTTTCAAGTTCCTGGTGAACGATGGCTTGTACAAGAAAACTGAAAATGTTGTAGCATCACGGCTACGTGAACAGAAAGCTGCGAGCGCCATCGCATCCATTTCACGTCTAATGAATCGCACCCCATCCTCTGATGGCGACGCAAGCTGTTGTGCGGGTTGATCTTTACGCGCCAACGTTGCGGCAGTATTGGGAAGTCTGGCGAATGCTTGCAAGATGCCTGGGCTTTTGGCCTGGTCAAATTGTTGGCACTCCTTAATGATTGCGTCAACTGTAGAGCAGCTCTTGCACATGAGCAGAACAAACGCGTCGTCAGCAATGCCCTTGAGCACGTGTCTGACCTTCTCAGGTTCTGTCATGATCGGCTGTATGACAAAGTGCCAGCGCGTCCTGGATGTACGAGACATAGGACGCCGTTGGGATTGGGCACGGGAGGCCAGTTCCTGCTTTGCGACAATATTACGGCCGGCTGGGTAGCCAGCCGGCCGTCGTCTAGCGCTGTTTGAATTTTATTGTTACCATGGAACACCAACTCGCCCAATCCGCTGCCCTTCTGTAGCCAAACAACTCTGTCAATTTCTGTTTGCATTGGTCCCAACTGGTTACCTCCTCTTCGTGGTTTTTGTACGACTCCTTTGCCGTGTCTCTAAGGTAGAACAACAGGTTGCCTAGCATAAGTGTTGGGTCGCACCTGTTGATTCCATTCACGCATTCGTACATGGCCACCCACTCTTCAACGTCGGCGCCGTCGATGCCACATAAAGTTCCAGGATACTTGGGCTGCACAACGACAACCAACGGTGACAGTGACGTAGCTGCCAACGGTGACGTTGGAGGCGGCAACAAAGTTTATCCCGCGTGCTCAACGTCATTCATGGTGCGGACGATGATGCGACGTCCACTGCAGAGCTCTGCTTCCAGCCGTGGTAACCCGCACCTCTCGCCAATATGTTACGGGGATGTTTCCAGTATATAAAATTATGTTTACAATATATATACAGCGTGAGTCAGAATAGCTAACTTGGCTGACCTCCAACAACACGCAGCAGCCCGCGCCTCCGATCTTCTTCCTCTCTCTTTTCTCATCCTTCCGTAGCAATATCAACAAGGGACTGAGACAGGGGTGCCCTTTATCCCCACTGCTGCTTATGATGTACATGGTGAGGATGTAGAAGGCGCTAGAAAGAAGTAATATCGGGTTTAATTTCTCGTACAAGCAGGCGGGTACGGTAGTAGAGCAGCAGCTTCCCGATTTATTTTATGCAGACAAAATTGTGTTCCTAGCTAACCAGCAATGTGATTTGCAACGTCTGGCTAACATCTATGGACAGGAAGGTAAGAATTTAGGTTTGAAATTCAGTGTTAGAAAATCAGGCGTTATGGTATGCAATGAAAACAGTGAACAGGCAGTGACAATACAGGGCCGAAAAATATCTCACGTACCAGAATATAAATACCTTGGTATATGGATAAACGTAGGCAATAGATATATAGAAAAACAGAAAAAAAATAACAGTGAAGGGGAAGAGAAATGCAGCCATAATGAAGAACAGAGCGCTATAGGGATACAACGGGTATGAGGAGATCCGGGATATGTGGAAAGGTGTAATGGTTCCACTACTTACTTTTGGAAATGCGGATGTTTGCTTTAAGTCAGGTGTACCATCAGGACTCGATGGTAACAAAAGGTCAGTGGGACGCCCCGCATTAGGCGCTCACGGGAAGACTACAAATGAAGCTGCAGAGTGTGATATCGGCTTGAAAAGTTTCGAAGTGAGGGAAACTCAGTAAAATTGATTATGAAGAATGACTGAGGAATATGGAAGAAAGTAAATGGGCTGGGAGAGTGTTGAGGTATCTGTGCAGGAAAAACATTGATTCTCAGTGGAGGAAAAAAACTAGTAACCTTGCCAGCAAGTATGTGGCCTGTAGCATGGGTAACACAGCAACAAAGAATGTCAAGTGGAAAGTCAGAGAGGCTGAAATAATTTCATGGGTAGCAGCAATGGAAAACAAACCTGACATGAATAACTACTTAAGAGGAAAAAACAAAATCGGGAAAAAAACCCATTTATGATAACTCAAAGGGAAGCTCATTACTTTTCGAAGCGAGATCGGGATGCCTTAGAACACGGACCTATAACGCGAGCTATAAGAAGGAAGAAGAAGCATGCGCTTGCTGGGGTAAAGCTAGGGAAACGACGGAGCATGTTTTATTAGAATGTGAAGACGTCTACCCAGTGGTCGATTTAGGCACCACTGGCCTCCTTGAAGCCGTTTGGTTCAGCGGGAGCAGTGGTAAAGCAAACATGTCCGCAACAGGCATTAGTAAGAGGCGATTGGAAGATGGGTGGAAGAAAAGTAGGGAAACGATAAAAGGCGGAGACGTACAAAAGCACAGTTCGCAATAGTGGATCAGAAGATTTGGTTGTGGGAGTTCACAGAGTTTTTTTTAAACCTACGTAGGACATTAGGCAGTATAATAGCAAGAGCTTGGTGACGCAACCCATGGCCCCGTTCTAAAGGGGACGCTCATAACATCCATCCATCCATCCATCCATCCATCCATCCATCCATCCATCCATCCATCCATCCATCCATCCATCCATCCATCCATCCATCCATCCATCTATCCATGGTGGATTTACAAATGCTCGCGGAATAGAAAAAGAAAAAAAAAATAGCTAAGGAGGCAACACATGGTCACAGATAGCCGACTTGAACACATCATGGTCTGTGATACTGACGATGGATGCGGGAAGGCGATTCCAGTCTTGACTTGTTTTCCGGATGAAGGCTTCGAGGTATACATTGCTTTTATACTGAGGCACCCCAACTTTCATTTTATGATCAATACGGAATGACAAATGGCTCGGTGACGAAAAAAGTGTCATTGCTAGCTCATTATTAGTGTAGTATATTTTGTGAAACAGGCATAAGCGGGAAATTTGACGTCTAGTTGAAAGGAGAGGTAGTTCCAGAAGAGGGTTATAGCGCCGAAAAAAACACAACACACAGCAAGCGAGACGGGACGGGAGAGGTAGTTCAAGCATTTGCTTCATGCGAGAAACGCTGGCTAAGCGATAGTAGTTAGAGAGGATAAACCTAACAGCGGTTCTGAATCGATTCTATGGACTGTGTTAACGAGCTAGTGTACGGGTCGCATATCGATGAAGCGTACTTGAGTTTAGAACGCACGAGTGTTTTATATAGTAGTAGTTTCAGCGGAACGGGAGCGAGGCGGAAATTCCGCCTAAGAAAACCAAGGGAACTGTTAGCTTTGTTAATAACATGGTGGGTATGCTTCTGCAATGACAGATTATAAGTGATATGGACGCCTAGATACTTGTAGCTGTCGACGAACTGAAGAGGGCAACCGTTAAGATCATAGCCCTGAGAAATGAACTGGTTAATCTTTCGAGACACCCTCATTGCTTTACATTTGTTAATGTTTAGTTTCATAAGCCATGCATCACACCAAGAAGAAATTTCATTTAAGTCAGATTGAAGAACGGAGAAGTCAGACTCATTAGAAATTACGCAGTACAGAACGCAGTCGTCTGCAAAGAGCCTTATGTTAGAAGTAACAGAATCAGGCAGGTCATTAATATAAATTAGAAATAGAAGAGACCCTAGGACTGACCCCCGAGGAACACCGGATGTTACATTGCATGATTTAGAATCATGATCATTAACAGAAACGTACTGTGTTCTATCTGCAAGAAACATTCAATCCACTTAAGCAGGTTGCAATCAAGATGGAGTGTGCTAAGTTTCAGTAATAGTAGTCGATGTCAGACGGTATCGAAAGCTTTCGCGAAGTCAAGGAAGATGCACTCAATAACTGAAGCTCGATCTAATGCGGAAGACAAATCAATAGTAAAGGCTAATAGTTGAGTCTCACAAGAATAATTTTTGCGAAAACCATGCTGCTGTGACGCCAAAACATTGTTAGACTCGAGAAAGCTAATCAGGTAGCATCCTGTAAGCACAAAAATCCTGTTATAATTAAACTCTATTCCGTCTTATGTAAAGCATATGTATCTAACCAGCATGTGATTATATGCTGGGTGCCTGGACATCGGGGCATCGAGGGTAACGTTCTAGCGGACCAGATGGCCACATCAATTTCATTGCATGCAGCTAATCCTACTGCTTCGCTCCTGTCACAGACCTGAAGTCTTTCTTAAGAAGGAAACTGCGAAACTACTGGAAACGCTTGTGGGACCTGGAAACAAATAATAATCTGCATGTAATAAAGCCCCAATTAGGTTTCTTGCCTCCTGTAACAAAATCACGCCGGACAGACGTCCTATTCTGTCGTCTAAGAATAGGACACACATTTTGCACACATAATTTTTTACTCACGGGAAACGAGCCGCTAACCTGTGGTAGATGCGGGGACAGGCTGACCGTCTTCCACGTCCTCCTGGAGTGTCGGGCAGCCGAATCTGAGAGAAAGAAACATTTTTCTCTAGCATACCAGCAGCACATCCCCCTACATCCCGTAATGCTACTCGGCCCAGAACCTTTATTTGACACCAACGCAGTCCTAAGTTTTCTGAAAGATGTCTTGCATGTTGTTGGCCCCACATGTTCGTAGCGGGTCCTCTCTTCAGAGGATGCCGCTGTGATAGCTCTTTCGTATAGCACATGCCTCTAGGCCCTTGTGTTTCAAGGGCCCTGGCGAGGCAGCAGTGCTCCAAGTAATTTTACCATCTTATCTATTTTCTATTTTGCATCATTCTTCTACGATGGATTTTAATCTTCATAGTATTCGTCATTAGTCATCGCCATAATTTTATAGCACGTAGATTTTACGCACTTTACAGCGACTATTTTTAGGCCACTTTACAGCCAAGTCACATCTTCCATAACACATCGTCAACATTACCACTTGTCATGGCGCTCTTTGACCAAACCTGGCCCTTGCACCATAAAACACCACACATCATCATCATGACGGCAGGCGCCCAGCGTAGAAAGCTGCCCAAGCAGAGAAATGCGTTTACTCGCCGACCACTTTGCTGTCGCAGCCGCCAATGACGTCGCGTGTCGAACCTTCCACGCTTACGTAGAGATTAAATGTGGCGTCCGCCTCAGCCGCTAGGGCCGCAGCAAAGGTATTTTGATGAACAGGTATATTGATGACTCAGGCGCAACGTTGCCGTTCTTTCACGTTAAGTGACGGCAGACGCCCAGCGTCGAAATCTACACAAGGAGAGAAACGCGTTTAATCGGTGTGCAATGGGCATTCGCTGCTTCCAATGAAGCAGCCTGTGGAAACTTCAACCCTTAAGCACAGATGAAATTTGGTGTCCGCCTCAGCCGCAGGGTCACAGCACAGGTATCTTGATGACCCGGTATCTTGACGGCTTAGGCGCAGCGTTGTCATTCTTGCATATGTCGTGACGGAAGGCGCCATGCTTCGAAAGCTACACAAAGAGAGAAACGCGTTTAATCGGTGTGCACTGTGCTGGCTGCTTCCAATAACGCCGCCTGTGGAAGCTTCTACCCTTAAGTAGAGATGAACTGTTGTGTCCGCATCAGCCACTAGGGCCGCAGCACAGGTATCTTGATGACCACGTATATTGATGAATCAGGCGCAACGTTGCCGTTCTTGCACGTGTCGTGACGGCAGGTGCCCAGCTTCGAAAGCTGCACAATCGGAGAAACGCGTTCACTCGGTTCCCACCTTGCGGTCGCTGCTTCCAATGGCGGCGCCTGAGGAAGCTTCAACCGGCAAGTAGAGATGAACTGTGGTGTCCGCCTCAGGCGCTGGGGTTGCAGCATAGGTATCGCTATGACTAGGTATCTTGACGACTTTGGCGCAACGTTGTTGTTCTTGCATGTGTCGTGATGGCATGCGCCCAGCGTCGAAAGTTGCACAAGCAGAGAAGCGCATTTACCCTGTGCCCACCTTGCGGTCGCTGAATTCGCCTGTGGAAGCTTCAACCCATAAGTAGAGAGGAGCTGTAGTGTCCTCCTGAGCCGCTTGGGTCGCAGCACAGGTATCTTGATGACCAGGTATTTTGACGGCTTAAGAGCCACGTTGCCGTTCTTGCACGTGTCTTGAAGGCAGGCGCCCAGCGTCGAAAGCTGCACAAGCAGAGAAACGCATTTACTCGGCGCCCAATTTGTTGGCGCTGCCGCCAATGACGCCGCCTGTCGAACCTTCCACGTTTAAGTAGAGATGAACTGTGGTGTCCGCATCAGCCACTAGGGCCGCAGCAAAGGTATCTTGATGACCAGGTATATTGATGACTCAGGCGCGACGTTGCCATTCTTGCACCTGTCGTGACGGAAGGCGCCCAGCGTCGAAATCTACACAAGGAGAGAAACGCGTTTAATCGGTGTGCAATGTGCTGTCGCTGCTTCCAATCACTCCGCCTGGGGAAGCTTCAACCCCTATGTAGAGAGGAGCTGTGGTGTCCGCCTCAGCCGCTAGGGTCGCAGCATAGGTATCATTATGACCAGGTATCTTGACGGCTTAGGCGCAACGTTGTCGTGTTTGCACGTGTCGTGACGGCAGGCTCCCAGCGTCGAGAGCTGCAAAAGCTGAGAAACGCGTTTTCTCGGCACCCACTTTGCTGTCGCTGCCGCCATTGACGTCGCTTGTCGAAGCTTCCACGTTTAAGTAGAGATTAACCGTGGTCTCCGCCACAGCCGCTGGGGTCGCAGCACAGGTATATTGATGACAAGGTATTTTGACGGATTAGGCGCAACGTTGTCGTTCTTGCACGTGTCATGACGTCATGCGGCCAGCGTGGAAAGCTGCACAAGCAGAGAAACGCGTTTTCTCGGTGTCCACTCGGCTGTCACTCCTGTGAATGACGGCGGCTGTCGAAGCCATTCCGCTTAAATAAAACGTGGTGCTGGGCTAGTTGGTGATGCATTCTTTAAAACTGATGGTAGCGCTAAAAAGGACGGACACACGATGAAAAGACGACACGGCGAAGGAGCAAACACACAAAAAGATGGGCCCACTGTACTAGAAATATACTTCAATAAAACGTGGTGCTGGCCTAATTGGTGATGCATTCTTTAAAACTGATGGTAGCGCTAAAAAGGACGGACACACGATAAAAAGACGACACGTCGTCGTGTCGTCTTTTCATCGTGTGTCCGTCCTTTTTAGCGCTACCAACAGTTTTAAACATTACGCTTAGCTATCGACGAACTCTAACATCCGCCTCAGCTGCTAGGGTCGCCGCACAGGTTAATTGGTGACCACGTAGCTTGATTACTCAGGCGCAACGTTGCCGTTCTTATACGTGTCATGAGGTCAGGCGCCCAGCTTCGAAAGCTGCACACAGAAACGCATTTACTCGGTGCCCATTTTGCTGTCGCCGCTTCTAATGACGCAGCCTGTGGAAGCTTCAACCCTTAAGTAAAGATGAACTGTGGTGTCCGCCTCAGTGGCAGGGTCACAGCACAGGTATCTTGATGACCAGGTATCTTGACGGCTTAGGCGCAACGTTGTCCTTTTTGCACGTCTCCTGATGGCAGGCGCCCAGCCTCGAATGCTGCACAAGCAGAGAAACGCATTTACTCTGTTCCCACCTTGCGGTCGCTACTTCCAATTACGCCGCCTGTGGAAGCTTCAACCATTCGGTAGAAATGAACTGTGGTGTCCGCCTCAGCCGCTGGCGTTGCAGCACACGTATATTGATGACCAGGTATTTTGACGGCTTAGGCGCAACGTTGTCGTTCTTGCAGGTGTCGTGACGGCAGGCACCCAGCTTCCAGAGCTGCTGCACAATCAGAGAAAGACTTTTACTCGGTGCCCACTTTGCTGTCGCTGCTTCCAATGACGCCTCCTGGGGAAGCTTCAACCCTCAAGTAGAGATGAACTGTGGTGTCCGCCTCAGCCGCTGGGGTCGCAGCATAGGTATCACTATGACCAGGTATCTTATCGGCTTAGGCGCAACGTTGTCGTTTTTGCACGTCTCCTGATGGCAGGCGCCCAGCCTCAAATGCTGCACAAGCAGAGAAACGCATGTACTCTGTTCCCACCTTGCGGTCGCTGCTTCCAATTACGCCGCCTGTGGAAGCTTCAACCATTAGGTAGAAATGAACTGTGGTGTCCGCCTCAGCCGCTGGGGTTGCAGCACAGGTATATTGATGACCAGGTATTTTGACGGCTTAGGCGCAACGTTGTCGTTCTTGCACGGGTCGTGACGGCAGGCGCCGAGCGTCGAAAGCTGCACAAGCAGAGAAACGCAATTACTCGGTGCCCACTGTGCTGTTGCTGCTGCCAATGATGCCGGCTGTCGAAGCTTCCACGCTTAAGTAGAGATGACATGTTGTGTCTGCCTCAGCCGCAAGGATCGCAGCACGTATAGCTTGATGACAATGTAGATTGATGACTGAGGCGCAACATTGCCGTTCATACCACGTGTCGTCACGCCAGGCGCCCACAGTCGAAAGCTACACAAGGGGGACGAGTTTAATCGGTGTGCACTGTGCTGTCGCTGCTTCCAATGACACCGCCTGTGGAAGCTTCAACCCTTATGTAGAGATGAATTGTGGTGTCCGCCTCAGCGGCTGGAGTGGCAGCACAGGTATCTTGATGACCAGCTATCTTGATGGCTTAGGCGCAACGTTGTCGTTCTTGCACGTGTCGTGACCGCAGGCGCCCAGCGTCGAAAGCTGCATAAGCACAGGAACGCATTTACTCGGCGCCCACTTTGCTGTCGCTGCCGCCAATGACACCGCCTCAGGAAGCTACAACCCCTAGGTAGAGATGAACTGTGGTGTCCGCCTCAGCCGCTGGGGTCGCAGCATAGGTATCATAGGTATAGGTAAGTTGTCGTTCTTGCACGTGTCGTGACCGCAGGCGCCCAGCGTCGAAAGCTGCATAAGCACAGGAACGCATTTACTCGGCTCCCACTTTGCTGTCGCTGGCGCCAATGACGCCGCCTGTAGAAGCTTCCACCCTTAAGTAGAGATAAACTGTGGTGTCCGCCTCAGCCGCTGGGGTCGCAGCACAGTTACCTTGATGACCAGGTATTTTGACAGCTTAGGCGCGACGTTGTCGTTCTTGCACGTGTCGTGACTTCAGGTGCCGAGTGTGGAAAGCTGCACAAGCAGAGAAACGCATTTACTTGGTGGCCACTGTGCTGTCGCTGCTTCCAATGACGCCACCTGTCGAAGCTTCAACCCTTAAGTAGAGATCAACTCTAGTGTCCGCCGCTGCTGCTGGGGTTGCAGCACAGGTACCTTGATGACCAGGTATCTTGCCGGCTTAGGCGCAACGTTGTCGTTCTTGCACGTGTCGTGACGGCAGGCGCCATGCTTCGAATGCTGCACAAGCAGAGAAAGTCATCTACTCGGTGCCCACTTGCTTTCGCTGCTTCCAATGAGGCCGCCTGAGGAAGCTTCAATCCTCAAATAGGGATGAACTATGGTGTCCGCTTCAGCCACTGGGGTCGCAGCATAGGTACCTGTATGACCAGGTATCTTGACGGCACAGATGCAACGCTCAGGTGCAACGTTGCCGTTCTTCCACGTGTCGTGATTGTACGCGCCCAGCGTCGGAAGCTACAAAAGGAGAGAAACGCGTTTAATCGGTGTGCACTGTGCTGGCTGCTTCCAATGACGCCGCCTGTGGAAGCTTCTACCCTTAAGTAGAGATGAACTCTTGTGTCCGCATCAGCCGCTAGGGCCGCAGCACAGGTATCTTGATGACAAGGTAGATTGATGACTGAGGCGCAACGTTGCCGTTCTTAGCACGTGTCGTCTCGCCAGGCGCCCAGAGTCGAAAGCTACAATAGGAGAGAAACGCGTTTAATCGGTGTGCACTGTGCTGTCGCTGCTTCCAATGACGCCGCCAGTGGAAGCTTCTGCCTTTAAGTAGAGGTCAACTGTAGTGTCCACCTCAGCTGCTGTGGTTGCAGCACAGGTATCTAGATAACCAGTTATCGTGACGGCTTAGGCGCAACGTTGTCGTTCTTGCACGTGTTGTGACGGCAGGCGCCCACTATCGGAAGCTGCACAAGACGAGAAACGCATTTACTCGGTGCCCACTGCGCTGTTGCTGATGCCGCTGACGCCGCCTGTGCAAGCTTCTGCCCTTAAGTTCGAGGTCAACTGTAGTGTCCGCCTCACTTGCTGGGGTCGCAGCACAGGTATGTTGATGACCAGGTATCTTGACGGCTTAGGCGCGACGTTGTCGTCCTTGCACGTGTCGTCACTGCAGGCGCCCAGTATCGGAAGCTGCACAAGCAGAGAAACGCATTTACTCGGTGCCCACTGTGCAGTCGCTGCTGCCACTGACGCCGCCTGTGGAAGCATCTGCCCTTAAATCGAGATGAACTGTAGTGTCCGCCTCAGTTGCAGGGGTCGCGGCACAGGTATGCTGATGACCAGGTATCTTGACGGCTTAGGCGCGACGTTGTCGTTCTTGCACGTGTCGTGACTTCAGGTGCCGAGTGTGGAAAGCTGCACAAGCAGAGAAACGCATTTACTTGGTGGCCACTGTGCTGTCGCTGCTTCCAATGACGCCACCTGTCGAAGCTTCAACCCTTAAGTAGAGATCAACTCTAGTGTCCGCCGCTGCTGCTGGGGTTGCAGCACAGGTACCTTGATGACCAGGTATCTTGCCGGCTTAGGCGCAACGTTGTTGTTCTTCCACGTGTCGTGACGGCAGGTGCCCAGTGTCGAAAGCTAGAGAAGGAGAGAAACGGTTCAATCGGTTTGCACTGTGCTGTCACTGCTGCCAAAGACGCCGCCTGTGGAAGCTCCCCCGCTTATATAGAGAGGAACTATGATGTCCGCCTCAGCCGCTAGGGTCACAGCCCAGTTTATTATTTATTTATTTGTTTATTTATTCATTTATTCATATTTATTTATTTATTTATTTTAATTATTTATTTATTTATTTATTTATTTATTTATTTATTTATTTATTTATTCATATTGCGTTCCTGTTTCTAGGACCTTAGCAGGGTGCACACAATGTGAAATTAAAGATATAATAATACAATATGCAGCGGTACAGAACATAGGTCACTCGCGATGTGCAACGGCAAGCATTTAGTGAACCGTACGCAGTAAATCACTCACTACATAAACATAGATGCGACTCAAATAATGGCAGTGAGCATTGGGTTACAACGTCATCAGAAAGATTATTCCATTCAAGAATATTTCTAGGAAAAAAGGAAAACTTCAAGCAATTCTCTTTAGCTGTTATGGATGTTATTGCCTATGTGTGTCGATGACGTGTAGCATAACAAGTAAAAAATGGATAAAGCGTGATGTATGAATGTTGTAGTGTCCTTTTATAAGGTGAAATGAAAATTTTAAACGGCATGCTCGGCCCCTTTGCGTCACAGATGGCAATCCACCGCTCTTGAGCAGCTCTGTAACATAAGTGCGGCCATACGAATTACATATGTATCGTACTGCCCTTTTTTGAATTTTTCTAGTTTAGTTATGTTTCTTTCAGTAAAGGGATCCTATATGACAATTGCGTATTCCAACATTAGTCGAATGATGACATTGTAAGAAAGGAGACGATCTGGAGGTGCAGCAAATCTCAAAGAGCGTCGTAGGAAAAATAGTTTTCGAAGGCAGTTTGCTGTGTCAATTTCAACATGCTTGTTCCACGAGGGATTGTTAGCAGTACAGAGGCCAAGGTATTTGTGTGCGCTTATCTCAGAAAGCGTGATTATTTCGGCATTGTAGTTGTACAACACGGTGTATTTGTAACGATACCCTCATAAAGACAGTTTTCTCGATATTAATTTCCATTTTTCATTCATTGCGCCATGTTACTATGTTTTTAAAGGCATCATTCAGTCTAATTTGATCGTCAACAGAGGAATTTTTTTTCTATTGGGCATAGTCATCAGCGTACAGCCTAATACCCACAGAAATCTGATACACAATGTCATTTATATGAAGTAAAAACAGAAGCGGACCAAGAACTGATCGCTGTGGGACGCCAGAAACAACGGGCAACTTATCTGAACTGGCTGAACTTAGTGTTACAAACTGACGTCGGTTAGTCGAACAATTCCTTATCCAGGCGAGTAGTTTGTTATTTTGCACAATGTAGCTTAGTTTGTGCAGCAATTTGCTATGTGGGACTTTATCGAACGCCTTACAGAAGTCCATGAATATACGTCTGTTTGTTTACCCTCGTGTATGGCTGCTGCAAAGTCACGAATGATTTTGACAAGCTGGGTATTAGTGTAAAATCCACGCCTAAAGCCGTGTTGCATACAGGTAACTAGCTCATTTTCCTCAATAAAAACAGTTATACGTTTGTGAATAATAAGCTCTAAGATTTTACAAGCTCTTGAGGTTAGCGAAATTGGACGGTAATTCTGAATGAGTGTTTTGTCACCAGATTTATTCAAAGGCATGATTCTGGCATCGCGCCATCATCAGGTAGTGCAGCTTCGTTTAAACATCTAGTGTACAGAACATATAAGCATTTTGCATACCACTCAGCATAACGTTTCAAGAAAGCATTTGGGATATTGTCTGGTCCAGGAGATTCTTTTACCTCAAGGTTCAATAGTTGATTTAAGATGCCATGTTCACTTATTACAACATCAGGAATAGGAGGTACGGACAGTTCAAAAGGCGGAAGACGACCCTCATCTTGCCTAAATACATCTTTGAAAATATTTATTGAATGCCGTCGAAGCCCCTGCATCATCAGGCACGCAACCACCATCAACTATACATCCGTCGTTAGAGTGAGACTTCGGGCTCACCAACCTCCAAAACCTTTCGGGTGACGTCTTGATAATGGATGGCAGTGTTATAGTGAAATAGTTTTTCTTATCATGCGCAATCTTGTTCTAGACCTCTTCCGATATCTGTTCGACCATTAGTTTCAAGTCAGACATGTTTGTCGCCTCGCTCTCTTCTATAGGCGTTTCGATTCCCGCTGCAACTGCAGCGTTACTCGACATATCCATGTATTACGAAAGTTATGTTTTTTAGCTATCCTTAGCACGAAACGCTGAATGCATTCGTGAATTACCCCCTTGATAAAAAGCCACAAGGCATTCACTAACATGTGTTGTTTATGAAAGTGTCATAATTAAAACTGACAGCATCAAGAATAGACTCGTATTCTGCTTTATAAAAAATAGGAAACAACATCGCCTCGCCGTTCAGTGCGACGCCCTCTAACGTCAAGGCTACTCCTTTTTGATCTGAAATGCCGGAGCTGGTGCTGCACATCACTTTGTATTTAATATTCCCGCTTATAAGAAAGATCAAGGAGCGACTCAGAACCGTTTTGAATTATGGTTGCCTCTTTTAAAGCTTGTTAGAGATCGAAATCGAACACAGTGTTTAACATTTCATTGTGGACACTTTTGCCACTGGTTATCGAAAAGGTGTTCCAGAGCAGATTCCGAAGGTTAAAATCACCTGTTAGAGTCACTTTGTCTTCAGGCTTTATGTGGCGATGCATATACTCGTTCAGCTGTTCAAACATTGTGGCAGATGAATTCGCAAGGCTGTAAACTGCTCCTAAAAGGTAGCAGATTTTATTTGGGCAAACTTTGCAAAAGAGGCTTTCCACGCCTCTTACATCAGGCATTGCTATAGCAATAATGAAGATTTCAAAAGAACCGCTACGCCTCCTCCTCTTCGATCACGATCTTTGCGAAAAACGTTGTAGTTTTTTGGAACGAACTCACTGTGAAAAACTTCTTCGCTCAGCCACGTTTCTATGAGCACAACTAAATCAGGATCATGGCAGACCAACAGCACTTTGAGGCACTCAATATTATTCACGATGCTGCGGCAGTTAACATTGAGGATGGTGATGTTCCGCCTATTTAATATTATAGGTCACGTCTTATGTTATGCCGTATTGAAACGCCCTCCCTTCTCTTCATTCCGCCCGCACAGTGTGCCATTTACGATTAGCTGGTCAAGGACCAGCCTAACTTTCGCGCCTTCTGCTCGTTGTTCTGCTGCGCTCAGCTAAAGTTTCCTTCTGGTATGGCGCACGTTTTTTCAGAACTCCTTTGATATTCAGCAATCACTTCCTTTTAGTTTCGGACAAGCCTTCCGTATGGACAGTTTATCTCGGTGGTTGAGCAGTTTGATTATAACTGGACAAGTCTTTCCCTTCTTTTTACCCATTCTGTGACAGCTTTCAATATTGTTAACAGTGAGGCCGAGCTTCGCCAAAAAAAAATGTCGTTATTATTGTATTTGCAAGTGCATCAGGGCTTTCAGTGGTTTCTTCTCGCATGCCAAATATAACTGAATTGCTCCTTCGACTTATGTTCTCCAGTTCGTCTACCTTGGACGTCAAGAATGACACGTTACATTCAAATTTTTTTATCGTACATTTCAATTCTTTTTTTCTGCCTTTAATTCAGCTATTACGTTCATATGTGCTTCTAAACCACTGATTCTCTCGGACACGCTTGCAATGTAGGCTTCCATTGTCCCTTGTTTTGCCCGAACATTATTGATAGATGCCGTCATGCTACTCTGTCCCTGAAGAAGTGCCATCAACATTTCGCCTTCAGTTGGGCCTGGATTGGCATCAACATCATCACATAGCAAAAGATCATGTTTAAATGACAAAATACATAAAGAGACATCACCAATATTGTGAAGACTCGGCAGCTACACCAAAAAGCGGTCATCACTACGCTAGCCTTTTGTAGGCAACTAAACACCAACCTGCACAGCTTGGCGAAACGGGTTCGTCAACATGTCTGATGTGCCGCTGCCATGCCCACTGGTTGTAGTCGATGCGCCGAAGCCTTTTACACCTTCACTCTAAGAACAGTTTACACCCTTTGGCGTGCCCCTTCTGCCACACAACGATAATCGTCATCTGCCTTGATGCGTTTCCTGTCTTTATCGCTGCGAGCCCGGAACTTTCCAGTAAAGAACGGCACGCGCGTTATCAGCATAGAACAGTTTACACCCTTTGGAGTGCCCCTTCTGATAACGCGCGTGCCGTTCGTTACCGGAAAGTTCCGGGCTCGCAGCGATAAAGAAAGGAAACGCATCAAGGCAGATGACGATTATCGTTGTGTGGCTGAAGGGGCACGCCAACGGGTGTAATCTCTTCTTAGAGTGTTGTCGAACGTTCACGTGATGAGATGCGCCCAGCTTTTGCGCAATCGCAGTTGCTGTCACAGCTGCAACGTTCATTTCCATGATGACACACCGGTCCACACGTGCCGTTCCATCTAGGCCGCGGGATTGAAGATCATTTGTAGGCAGCCTTCTCATGACAAAGCCCAGCATTACGGACAGCACACCCAGAGCTACTGCGAGAACTTCCACAGCGTAGCGAAACGGGTTCATCAACATGTCTGATGTGCCGCTGCCATGACCACCGCCCACTACTTGGTGACCACGTAGCTTGATGACTCAGGCGCAACGATGCCGTTCTTGCACGTCTCGGGACGTATGGCGGCCAGAGTCGCAAGCTGCACAAGCAGAGAAATGCGTTTACGCAGTGCCCACTGTGCTTTCGCTGCCGCCAATAACGTCGACTGTCGAAGCTTCTACGCTTAAACGTTGGTGAATTCTGATGTCCGCCTCCGCCGCTACGGTCGCAGCACACGTTACTTGGTGACAGGTATATTGACGGCTTAGGCGGAACATTGTCGTTCTTGCACGAGTCGTGATGGCAGGCGCCCAGCGTCCAAAGCTGCACAAGCAGAGAAACGCATTTACTCGGTGCCCACTCTACTTTCGCTGCTGCCAATGACGCCGCCTGTCGAAGCTTCCACGCTTAAGTAGAGATGAACTCTAATGTCCCCCTCAGCCACTAGGGTCGCAGCATAAGTTACTTGGTGGCCATGTAGCTTGATGACTCTTGCGCAACGTTGCCGTTATTGCACGTGTCGTTACATCACGCGGCCAGCGTCGAAAGCACACACAAGCAGAGAAATGTGTTTACTCGGTGCCCACTGTAGTGTCGCTGCTGCCAACGACGCCGCCTGTTGAAGCTTCCACGCTTGAGTATAGACGAACTCTAATGTCCACCTCGGCCGCTAGGGTAGCAGAGCACAGGTTACTTGGTGACCACGTAGCTTGATGACTCAGACGCAACGTTGCCGTTCTTGCACGTGTCGTGACGGAAGGCGGCCAGTATGGGTAGCTGCACAAGCAGAGCTGCACAAGCATTTATTTCGACATCCTAGCCATAGACAGCTTGGCCGTAAAAATAACAATTTGTTCATTGTTTTCAGTGTACTATGATCTTTCGACTGAGAAAGACATTCAATTTGTTCTGCGAGGCACGCAATATTTGCTGTGCCATACTTTTTTTATTGCGAAACACTGGATGCGGTAGAAAACCGTTATTGAATATCAGAAAGAAATAATAGCACAATGCATATGACCAGGCACATAACCTTTTATTGACCTTTCTTAATTCTTGATTTCTTAAAGTGATTGTCACACTATAACATTATCGCACAAAAGCTACTGCACTGAAATAAAATGCTAGCACATAATTAAAAAGGCAATGGGCGCGTTAAGGCGCTCGAGCGCGCTCTAGCCAGCAGAGTGCGCTCTTTTAAACTTAACGGCTAAAAAGCGAATTCCAATGCGTGATTACGGAGCGCGCTCTACACGCCCCACCCTGGAAACCGTGTGCGAGAGAGCGCGCCTGCTACGGCTTCCCGAAAAATGACGTGTTTCCTACTCTTTCCACTGATGCGAGTTTGTCCTCCTTGCCCACTCGTTCCTGGCGTCGCCGCGCCGCCGGGCGTCTGAAGCTGCTCTCAGGCTAGATCGGGAACTTGTTGGCGCGCTTTGAGCTTGGCGCGAACGTTGAGCTTACATCGCATACGTAAGCCGCTGCTGCCGCCTCCGTCACCACGCGTCAAGTTCTTCTACCTCTTCATCGTCTAACAAGAAATGCGGTCGGTGGGGCCATTTTCGAATAGCGCGCCAAGAGCGATAGCGGATGCGGAAGCAACATAACATTCGCCAGACGGAGCGGCGCGTTCGTGCACGCGAAAGCAGTCGGCGAAAATGGGACGAAAATGGCCGTTAAGTTAAGCTCCGAAGGCGTCGCACTCGAGCGCACTCGAGCGTGCTCCTTTGGAGTTCGGAGCACGCTAACTTAACGCGCCCAATATTGTCACGTAGTAATGACGGTGAATGATACAGCGCGAATCTGCCAATGACGTACTAACATTTTTTTGGGCAGACTTGTGCCCACAAAAGCAAGTTCCACTAAAAGCACAGCGATAGCGGCGAACACGGTCGGCTATTGTCGAAATCTGATCTGCCAGTCAAGCACATCGGCTTTTATACATGAGTCAACCAAAGTTTCATAGTAATTGCTGGTGCCCGCTTGTCCGCCAGAAAGTTCTACACAATTCGCGTCGCATATGCAGTCAGATTACGCAAGTTTCGGTGACAACAGGCAGCAGAAAGAACCATCGGCAAGCTTGGAGAAACCCGATAAATGAAGGCGCCTCCCGCGCTGAGCCATAACATTTGATAGAAGGTGAAAAGCCATGACCCGAAAAAGATAAACAAGTAGACGTCTCGATGTTTCACTAACATAATAATCAACCAATCAAATGTTTACTAAGTCGGTAACTTTTTCTTTGCCTGGGCTGACGCCACCTCCGGTGTCCCTGAAGGCAGTGTAGTCAGACATTCTCTCTTTTCGATTTACATTAAAGACCTACCGAATTATATTAGCTCTTCTGTGTTATTAATTGCTGACGACTGCATTTTATCATCATCATCATCAGCCTGGTTATGTCACTGCAGGGCAAAGGCCTCTCCCACACTTCTCCCACTATGCCGGTCATGTAATAATTGTGGCCATGTCATCCCTCCAAACATCTTAATCTCATCCGCCCACCTAACTTCCTGCCGCCCCCTGCTACGCTTCCCGTCCCATGGGATTCAATCTGTAACCCTTAATGACCATCGGTTATCTTCCCTCCTCATTACATGTCCTGCCTTGCCCATTTCTTTTTCTTGATTTCAACTAAGATGTCATTAACTCGAGTTTGTTCCCTCACCCAATCTGCTCTTTTCTTATCCCTTAACGTTACACCTATCATTCTTCTTTCCATAGCTCGTCGCGTAGTCCTCAAATTAAGTAGAACCCTTTTCGTAAGCCTCCAGGTTTCTGCCCGATACGTGAATACTGGTAAGACACAGCTGTCATACACTTTTCTCTTGTGGGATAATGGCACCCTGCTGTTCATGTTCTGAGAATGCCTGGCAAACGCGACCCAGCCCATTCTTATTCTTCTGATTATTTTAGTCTCATGATCCGGATCCGCGGTCACTACTTGCCCTTAGTAGATGTATTCCCTTACCACTTGCAGTGCCTCGCTACCTATCGTAAACTGCTGTTCTCTTCCGAGACTGTTGAACGAAAAAACCAGTCAAAAACACAAAGGACAAGAGGAGAGGCTCACACCACAACGACTGGACTATCAACTGAGCTGTATTAGAATCGGTGTAGTCTCAGCAAGGCCAGCAGAGCATGCGCGACTGCATCATCGCTAATCACAGAGCATGAAAAGACAAGAAACGCTTCTATCGTGACCGACCTAGAAATTGAAATTCTTTTTCAAGTAAGCGCACCGAGGTTGTACTAACGCAGTCGTCACCTAATAAACTGATGTAGTACGCTTCCGAGATTTCTCGCTCTTCTTTGCCCTTGCCCCTACCAAGAATCGTCACATTGCTGAACAAAGGGTAACAACCACACTGATTGCAATGGCGAGGCAAGTTTGCACCGTTATCTGACCCCAGGGAGAAGTGGTGCTCACGCAGGCGGTCGTTAATACATCGACCGGTTTTGCCTATGTAAAATCTTTCGCATGTGAGAGGGTACTTATAGACAACCCCTGCAGCACATGCCGTAAAACGGCTTTCATGCTGCGTTGTGCAAACGTGGTTGCTTGCCCTGCCTCGAGAAATGCGCGAGCACAGACCCGAAAGCTTACAAAGGGCAGAAAACACAACACTTACTCCCTGCTTGGCGGCAACTTTCTTGATACTGTGGCTCACTTTATGTAAATACGCCATAACTTCAAGTTTCGTGCGTTCAGTTGCCCCACCATCTACCAGCTTCGTACGTTCCTTCTTTAGCCTCTGAAGCAGCGATTCAGCCACCGCATTCCAAGGAGGTGGAGGGAACCCTGCGGCTTCTAACCGTTGGAATTGTGCGTCAAACCTACTTTTAATATCGTGGTGACAGCTTCTTTCAAGTGCATTGTGGAAACAATTCATTGCAATCCGTCTATTTACAATCGTTGAATGTGCAGATCCAAATGGCAAAAGAGCTTTCTTGCCCGTAGGTGAAAACATCCAGCACAAATGCCCGTCATCAATGAATGTTAGTTGCAGTTCTAGGAACCTGATGGAATGATTGCTAGGAAGTTCATGACTGAAATTAAGAGTGCGTGAAGAAGCTTTAAAAGCAGTCAATACATCGTCTACTGCTGCGGGCAGAGTGTCATTTGGTAAAAGCACTAAAGCTGCAACTAACATTCTTTGATGACGGGAATTTGTGCGGCATGTTTTCACGTAGGGGCAAGAAACCTCTTTTGCCATTTGGACCTGCACATTCAAAGATTGTAAAAAGAGGGATTGCAATGAATTCTTTCCGCAATGCACTTGAAAAAAGCTGTAACCACGCTATTAAAAGCAGCTTTGACGCACAATTCCAACGTTTACAAGCCGCAGGGTTACCTCCGCCTCTTTTGAAAGTGGTGACTGAATCGCTGCTTCAGAGGCTAAAGCAGGAACGTACGAAGCTGGTAGATGGTAGGGCAACTGAACGTAGGAAACTTGAAGTTATGCCGTATGTGCATAAAGTGAGCCACAACATCAAGAAGGCTGCCGCCAAGCAGGGAGTAAGTGTTGTGTTTTCTGCCCCTTGTAAGCTTTCGGGTCTGTGCTCGCGCATTTCTCGAGGCAGGGCAAGGAACCACGTTTGCACAACGCAGCATGAAAAGCGTTTTACGGCATGTGCTGCAGGGGTTGTCTACAAGTTCCCTCTCACATGCGAAACATTTTACATGGACCAAACCAGTCGATGTAATAATGACCGCCTGCGTGAGCACCACTCATTCCTGGGGTCAGATAACCGTGCAAACTTGCCTCGCCATTGCAATTAGTTTGGTTGTTACCCTTTGTTCAGCAATGTGACGATTCTTGGTAGGGGCAAGGGCAAGGAAGAGCGAGAAATCTTGGAAGCGTACTACATCAGTTTATTAGGTGACGACTGCGTTAGTACAACCTCGGTGCGCTTACTTGTAAAACAATTTGAATTTCTAGGTCCGTCACGATAGAAGCATTTCTTGTCTTTTCATGCTCTGTGATTAGCGATGATGCAGTTGCGCATGCTGTGCTGCCCTTGCTAGGACTACAGCGATTCTAATAAAGCTCAGTTGATAGTCCAGTCGTTGTGGTGTGAGCCTCTCCTCTTGTCCTTTGTGTTTTTGACTGGTTTTTTTGTTCAAGTATGTACGAACTGGCCCAGATTTCTACCCTTCTGCCAAACATTAGTTTTCTGCTGATTAATTTTTAGACCCACCCTTCTGCTTTGCCTCTCCAGGTCAGTGAGTATGCATTGCAATTGGTGCCCTCAGTTAATAATCAAGGCAATATCATAAGCGAATCGCAAGTTACTAAGGTATTCTCCATTACCTCTTATCCCCAATTCTTCCCAATCCAGGTCTCTGAATACCTAATGTAAACACGCTGTGAATAGCATTGGAGAGATCTTATCTCCCTGCCTAACGCCTTTCTTTATCAGAATTTTCTTGCTTTCTTTATGGCGGACTACGGTGGCTGTGGAGCCGCTATAGATATCTTTTAGTATTTTTACATTTTACTGCGTTAGTACAACCTCGGTGCGCTTACTTGAAAAACAATTTGAATTTCTGGGTCCGTCACGATAGAAGCATTTCTTGTCTTTGTCTACACCCTGATTCCGTAATGCCTCAATGGCTGCTGACGCTTCCATAGAATCAAACGGTTTCTCGTAATCAATGATAGCTATATTTAAAGGTTGGTTATATTCCGCACATTTCTCTATCACCTGATTGATAGTGTGAATATGGTCTATTGTTGAGTAGCCTTTACGTAATCCTGCCCGGTCGTTTCATTGCCAAAGTATAAGGTGTTCCTGATTCTATTTACGATTACCTTAGTAAATATTTTGTACATAACGGACAGTAAGCTGATCGGTCTATAATTTTTCAAGTCCGTGGCGTCCCCTCTCTTATGGATTAGGATTATGTTAGCGTTTTTCCAAGATTCCGGTATGCTCGAGGTCATGAGGCATTGCGTATACAGGGTGGCCAGTTTTTCTAGAACAATATCCCCACCATCGTTCAACAAATCTGCTGTTACCTGATTCTCCCCAGCTGTCCTCCCACTTTGCATAGCTGCCAAGGCTTTCTTTACTTCTTCCGGCGTTACTTGCGGGATTTCAAGTTCCTCTAGACTATTCTCTCTCAGATTATCGTCGTGAGTGCCACTGGTACTGTATAAATCTCTATAGAACTCCTCAGCCACTTGAACTATCTCATCCATATTAGGAATGATATGGCCGGATTGCTGCATTATATACCGTTTGATTAACTGGTCTGCTGGCCCCGCGGCACTCCAAGATGATCTTGAACATATCAGTGATTTATTTATTTATTTATTTCATAATACCCCTAAAGGCCCCCGAAGGGGTATTACATAGGGGGTACCGATATATGAAAAGATATGAGCTTTGCGCGTTACGAAAAAAACAACTGAAGTACACAAAAGTTATAAAAAATTTTTACAAAAGAAAACACAAAAGTTATACTAAAGTACGATATCTAGCAAAATACACAAGTAAAACAATATACGAAATAGATTAGGCAAGTGAAACTCAGATAGAAAATGCAAAACTGTCTGAGAAAATAAATTAAGGGAATTAAATAGGTACAATCTAAAAGAAGTAAAATGGGGTGTTGCTCGAAACTGCTTCAGTTGTCACGTTAACAAATTAATGAGACATGAATCCACTTGTACAATGTGCACGCAGAACGGTAGGAGAAATGATCAAAACAATACATACACTGAACAACGTATGAAGAAACGGTACATGATGGATATTTACACGTAACTATTGCGTAAAAGTTCCTGAAAGGTTGCGAAATCGGTTTGAGTAGCAATGTGTGATGGTAGGTTATTTCATGCTACAATTGTTCGGGGAACGAAGGAGTTAGCATGGTTAGCTGAGCGACAACTGATGCATTTTATCTTGAAGATATGGTCTGTGCGTGGAAAGAAGGCTGTCGCTGGTTTGAAGATACGGTGAAGGTGCGGATGATGATAAAGTTTGTGCAGCAGTGAGAGGCGGGCAATTCTGCGGCGATGAGATAAGTCGTCAAGCTGAGCGCGAGCTTTTACTGCTGAAATGCTAGTATAGGATGAATAATCAGAAAAAATGAAACGGGCCGCGCGGTTTTGCAGTGATTCGATTTCTTGGGTGATATATGTTCGAAAAGGATCCCAGATAGCTGATGCATACTCGATTTTGGGGCGTATTAATGTGATGTATGCTAGTCTGCGTAGTTTAGCTGGAGCATGCTTAAGGTTGCGTTTGAGGAGGCCTAAAGAGCGGACAGGCCGCCATTGGAATATGAACCTGGCAGCGTTTAACGCTAGAACGTTATCTAGTGAGGCGAGTCTAGCAGTGCTATTGGAGGAATAAGAGGGCAGTAAATGGGATATAATAGGGCTCAGTGAAGTTAGGAGGCCAAAAGAAGCATATACAGTGCTAAAAAGCGGGCACGTCCTGTGCTACCGGGGCTTAGCAGAGAGACGAGAACTAGGAGTCGGATTCCTGATTAATAAGAACATAGCTGGTAACATACAGGAATTATGTAGCATTAACGAGAGGGTAGCATGTCTTGTTGTGAAACTTAATAAGAGGTATAAAATGAAGGTTGTACAGGTCTACGCCCCTACATCTAGTCATGATGACCAGGAAGTCGAAAGCTTCTATGAAGACGTGGAATCGGCGATGGGTAAAGTCAAAACAAAATACAGTGTACTGATGGGCGATTTCAATGCCAGGGTAGGCAAGAAGCAGGCCGGAGACAAGTCAGTGGGGGAATATGGCATAGGCTCTAGGAATAGCAGAGGAGAGTTATTAGTAGAGTTTGCAGAACAAAATAATATGCGGATAATGAATACCTTTTTCCGCAAGCGGGTTAGCCGAAAGTGGACATGCAGGAGCCCGAATGGTGAGACTAGAAATGAAATCGACTTTATACTCTGCGCGAACCCTGGCATCATACAAGATGTAGACGTGCTCGGCAAGGTGCGCTGCAGTGACCATAGGATGGTCAGAACTCGAATTAGCCTTGACTTGAGGAGGGAACTGAAGAAACTGGTACATAAGAAGCCAATCAATGAGTTAGCGGTAAGAGGGAAACTAGAGGAATTCCGGATCAAACTACAGATCAGGTATTCGGCTTTAACCCAGGAAGAGGACCATAGTGTTGAAGCAATGAACGACGATCTTATGGGCATCAATAAGGAGTGCGCAATAGAAGTCGGTGGTAACGCCGGTAAACAGGAAACCAGTAAGCCATCGCAGGAGACGAAAGATCTGATCAAGAAACGCCAATGTATGAAAGCCTCTAACCCTACAGCTAGAATAGAACTGGCAGAACTTTCTAAGTTAATCAACAAGCGTAACACAGCGGACATAAGGAACTATAATATGGATAGAATTCAACAGGTTCTCAGGAACGGAGGAAGCCTAAAAGCAGTGAAGAAGAAACTAGGAATAGGCAAGAATCAGATGTGTGCGTTAAGAGAGAAAGCCGGCAATATCGTTACTAATATGGATGAGATAGTTCAAGTGGCTGAAAAGTTTTATAGAGATTTATACAGTACCAGTAACACCCATGACGATAAGGTGAGAGAGAATAGGCTAGAGGAACTTGAAATCCCACAAGTAACACCGGAAGAGGTAAAGAACACCTTGGGAGCTATGCAAAGGGGGAAGGCAGCTGGGGAGGATCAGGTAACAGCAGATTTGTTGAAGGATGGTGGGAACACTGTCCTACTAAGATTGGCCGCCCTATATACACAATGCCTCATGACCTCGAACGTACCGGAATCTTGGAAGAACGCTAACATAATCCTAATCCATAAGAAAGGGGACGCCAAAGACTTGAAAAATTATAGACCGATCAGCTTACTGTCCGCTGCCTACAAAGTATTTACTAAGGTATTCGCAAATAGAATCAGGAATACCTTAGATTTCTGTCAACCAAAGGACCAGGCAGGATTCCATAAAGGCTACTCAACAATAGACGATATTCACACTATCAATCAGGTGATAGAGAAATGTGCGGAATATAACCAACCCTTATATATACCCTTCATTGATTACGAAAAAGCATTTGATTCAGTCGAAACCTCAGCAGTCATGAAGGCACTACGGAATCGGGGTGTAGATGAGCCATATGTAATGATACTGGAAGATATCTATAGCGATTCCACAGCCACCGTAATCCTCCACAAAGAAAGCAACAAAATCTCAATAAAGAAAGGCGTCAGACAGGGAGATACGATATCTCCAATGCTATTCACAGCATGTTTACAGGAGGTATTCAGAGACCTGGAGTGGGAAGAATTGGGGATAAAAGTTGATGAAGAATACCTTAGCAACTTGCGATTCGCTGATGATATTGCCTTGCTTAGTAACTCAGGAGACCAATTGCAATGCATGCTGACTCACCTGGAGAGGCAAAGCAGAAGGGTGGGTCTGAAAATTAATCTACAGAAAACTAAAGTAATGTTTAACAGTCTCGGAAGAGAACAGCAGTTTACGATAGGTAGCGAGGCACTGGAAGTGGTATAAGGGAATACATCCTCTTAGGGCAGGTAGTGACCACGGATCCGGATCATGAGACTGAAATAACCAGAAGAATAAGAATGGGGTGGGGTGCGTTTGGCAGGAATTCTCAAATCATGAACAGCAGGTTGCCACTATCCCTCAAGAGAAAAGTGTATAACAGCTGTGTCTTACCAGTACTCACCTACGGGGCAGAAACCTGGAGGCTTACGAAAAGGGTTCTGCTGAAATTGAGGACGACGCAACGAGCTATGGAAAGAAGAATGATAGGTGTAACGTTAAGGGATAAGAAAAGAGCAGATTGGGTGAGGGAACAAATGCGGGTAAATGACATCTCAGTTGAAATCAAGAAAAAGAAATGGGCATGGGCCGGACATGTAAAGAGGAGGGAAGATAACCGATGGTCATTAAGGGTTACGGACTGGATTCCAAGGGAAGGGAAGCGTATTAGGGAGCGGCAGAAAGTTAGGTGGGCGGATGACATTAAGACGTTTGCAGGGACAGCAGGCACTACGGAATCGGGGTGTAGATGAGCCATATGTAAAGATACTGGAAGATATCTATAGCGGTTCCACAGCCACCGTAATCCTCCACAAAGAAAGCAACTTCCGATAAAGAAAGGCGTTAGGCAGGGAGATAAGATCTCTCCAATGCTATTCACAGCGTGTTTACATTAGGTATTCAGAGACCTGGATTGGGAAGGGCCTCAAATTCGAACCACCGGAGGACACCTCATTACGCCAACGGGAATCTGCACGGCAAGAATTACCTTTCATGACCGCACTTACGCTGCCACCTTCATTATCCTCCAACAGTATTCACGAGACGTCATTCTTAGCATGGAATTCCTGAACCAACACGGCGCAATCATCGACCTGAAGTCGAAGTCGATAGCGCTGTCGGAGGATCGAGCGATACCGGCGGAGAGCTCTCGTAGTCACCTTGCCTTAAGCGTGCTCGAACGCCCTCAGCATCCCGCCTCGCTCCAGCATTGTCATTTCCGTCGGCACCAAAACATCTGCCGACGTAGAAGGCGTCATCGAAGGCGACCAACGTCTCCTGCTAGACCGTGAAATTTGAGTCGCAAGAGGGATCGCTCGAGTGCACGAAGGAAAAACTAAAGCGTTGCTGACAAATTTCACCCAGGAGTTCAAACACATGAACCAGGGCTCTACGATAGCGTACATCGAGGAAATTCTGGAAACCAGTAATGCGTTTGTTCGCTCCGGTTCTGCCGCATCTACCCCGACGACCATAGTTCCCGAACCAGACTTCGATGCAAATCCAAGTCTCCCCATGAGCAAGCACCAACCGCTCAGAAGTCTTGTCCGACGATTCAAGGACTGCTTTTCGACGTCATCGAGGATTCGACAAACACCAGTTGCAAAGCATCTCATAATAACAGAAGAGTGCGCTCTACCACTCCGCCAGAGCCCTTACCGAGTTTCGACGCGAGAACGGGAAGCTATGAGGCAACAAGTCGACGAAATGCTGCACGACGACATCATCCAGCCGTCGAAAAGCCTGTGGGCATCTCCTGTCGTCCTGGTGAAGAAAAAGGACGGAACCCTACGCTTCTGCGTCGATTATCGTCGACTGAACAAGATCACGAAGAAGGACGTATACCCTCTCTCACGGATAGACGACGCATTGGATCGGCTCTGCAACGCTAAATACTTCTCGTCGATGGACCTCAAGTCTGGCAGCTGGCAAATAGAAGTCGACGAGAGAGAACGCGAAAAGACTGCCTTAATCACGCCAGACGGCCTCTACGAGTTCGAGGTCATGCCATTCGGACTGTTCTCGGCGCCTGCAACGTTCCAGCGTGTCCTGGAACGGTGTTAGCAGGATTGAAGTGGCAGACCTGTCTTGTTTACTTGGTTGACGTCGTCGTCTTCGCCGGAAATGTCGACGATCACCTTAGGCAGCTTTCGACAGTACTAGAGGCCATCAAATTATCAGGGCTCTAAGACCTCAAGTCAGAAAAGTGCCGCTTCGCTTACGATGAGCTTTTGTTCCTAGGCCACGCCATCAGCAAATCCGGAGTACGCCCCGACCCGCAGAAAACAGCTGTCATCGCAAAGTTCCCGCAGCCCATCGACAAAAAGGCAGTGCGTAGATTCCTTGGCATGTCTGCCTACTACAGGCGCTTTGTCAGGGAATATTCACGCATCGCTGAGCCGCTAACGCATGTAACCAAATCTGATGTCGATTTCAAGTGGGAAACGCCGAAGGCCGACGCATTTCAAGAACTGAAACGGCGCATGCAGTCACCGCCGGTACTTGCACACTTCGACGAAGACGCCGATACCGAAATCCACACTGACGCCAGTAGCCTAGGCCTCGGTGCCGTCCTACTCCAGAAGAAAGACGGACATGAATGGGTGATATCTTATGCTAGCTTGTCGCTGTCAAAAGCGGAAGGCAATTATTCTACGACTGAAAAGGAATGGCTCGCCATCATTTGGGCTACAGCAAAATTCCGCCCTTAGCTTCATGGCAGGCCATTCAATGTCGTCAGCGACCATCACGAGTTGTGTTGGCTAGCTAACTGAAAGGACCCTTCAGGACGGCTGCCGAGGTGGAGCCTCAGACTGCAAGAATATGACGTCACGGTAATCTACAAGTCCGGACTACACACTAAGACGCCGACTGCCTATCACGCGCCCCCATCTATCCCCCGCCGGAAGACGACGAGGATGACGACGCCTTCCTCGAAATAATAAGCGCAGAAGACTTCACTAGGCAGCAACGAGCAGACCCGGAGTTAAAAGGCCTCCTCGAGTGTATGGAAGGGAACACCGACGTAGTATCTAGAGAGTTTAAGCGCGGATTGTCTTGGCTCACATTACAAAAGATCCTGCTCGTGAAGAAGAACTTCTCACCAGTCCGCGCCAGCTACCTTCTTGTTGTACCGTCAGCGCTGCGTCCAGAGATACTGCACGCCCTACACGACGATCCAACCGCTGGGCACCTCGGATTCTCCCGGACGCTGTCAAGAATATAGGAAAGGTATTACTGGCCGCGTCTGACCGCCGACGTCGCCCGTTACGTCAACACATGCCAAGATTGTCAACGACGCAAGACACCACCGACAAGGCCAGCAGGATTACTACAGCCGATCGAACCTCTTCGCTGACCATTCCAGCAGATTGGGATGGATTTGTTGGGGCAGTTTCCGATGTCAACATCCGGGAATAAGTGGATCGTCGTGGCGACGCACTATCTCACCCGCTTCGCTGAAACCAAAGCTCTACCGAAAGGCAGTGCAGCCGAAGTGGCGAAGTTTTTCCTCGAGAACATTCTGCTGCGACATGGTGCCCCAGAAGTCCTCATCACCGACAGAGGAACAGCGTTTACAGCAGAGATCACCCGAGCCATTCTGCAGTACTGTCATACAAGCCACAGGAGGACGACTGTCTACTACCCGCAGACGAATGGTCTCACGGAGCGCCTCGCCGACATGCTAGCAGTGTACGTGGGACGTGGTCCTGCCGTATGTAACGTTTGCTTACAACAGGGCGGTGCAAAAAACAACACAGATCCCGCCGTTTAAGCTGGTTTACGGCAGGAACCCAACGACGACGCTCGACGCCATGCTTCCGCACGTCACCGACGAAGAGAATCTTGACGTCGCGACCTATCTCCAGCGCGCCGAAGAAACCCGACAGCTCGGCCGCCTACGGATCAAGAACCAGCAGCGTACCGACAGCAGACACTACAACCTCCGACGACGCTTCGTCGAGTACCAGCCTAGTGACCGCGCTTGGGTTAGGACTCCTATACGCCGACGAGGACTGAGCGAGAAGCTTTTGCGTCGCTATTTCGGACTGTACAAGATCATCCAACGTATTGGCACAGTGGACTATGAGGTCGTGCCAGACGGCATTTCGCTATCACAGCGGCGCCGCTCACGACCTGAAATAGTCCGCGTTGTGCGACTCAAGCTGTACTACCAGCGTTAATGAACTTTGGGACTTCGCGTAACTCACCTTTGGACTTTGCTTCTTTTCCTTGTTTTGTTACTTTTGTTTAATAAGTGTCCTTTTGTGTTTCGCTCTCTTATATTTGTAGCATCGGGACGATGCTCTTTAAGAGGGGGGTAATGACACATGTACTTCTTTATCTTTATGGGACGACCACTTCTACCCACCTAACAAATGTTATCCCACAGCGCAGGACGCGTGTGCATGTAAAAACAGTTTCTGGAGTGTTATCGATGGTTCCGTCGGCGGTCTATAATCTGATCGCATGTGTTCGCGACGCGAATAATGTAGAACTTTGTGGAAGGAACGCGGGTCCCAGCGATTACTCTGGAACATTCGACGACGGATGTATAAAAGCCGACACGCGTGACCCGCAGATGAGATTTTCCACGATCGCCGACTGTGTTCGCCGCTCTCGTTGTGCTTTAAGGGTAGCCTGTCTTTGTAGGCAGAGGTTCGCCCAATAAAAGCTAGTTTTGTCTTTCACAGTATTGCTACTCTGTTCTTTAACGTCACTACCACGTGACAATATGGACGACAGTCTTTTTTACAACAAGGCCAGGCAGAGAATGAGTGATACTGGCTGGTATACTGTTGTGGCACGAGAAATTGCGTATGATCAAGAAGTTTTGGGGAATGTGCAGTCCAATTGTCCGCCTTATACTGGAACAGAAGGTCTGATTAATTACGTCTTCAGTCTAGAGATATGAGTTGAGCGTTATTTGAGAGGGCTAAACTATGGTCGCCAGAATGGCAAAAGTGGTGCTTGAAGATCGATTTCAGGTTATCTACGAAACGTTTAATGAGGTCAGAATTAGATTTGCACGTTGCCCCTCTACTTACATATGCGTATTCTAGTTGGGGAAGGCACACAGCAGAATACAATTTCAGAAACATAACAGGTGAGTGGAAATCATGCAATATACTGACGCGTGTACTTATCTTTATCGGGCGACCACGTTTCGCCGCCTAACAAATGTAATCGCACAGCGCTGGATGCGCCTGCATGTATTCGAATTTTCTGGAAAGTTATCGATGCTTCCATGCGGCTGTCTGTTGTCGCAGAACCTTGTGTTATCTGATTTCATCGCGTGACGCGTATGGTGTAGAACTTTGTGGAACGCACGCGGGTCCGAAGGATTAGTCTGGAACATTCGATGACTGCTGTATAAAAGCCGACGCGCTTGACCCGCTGATCAGATTTCCGACGATCGCCGACCTTGTTCGCCGCTATCGTTGTGCTGTAAGTGTAGCCTGTTCTTGTGGGCACAGGTTCGCCCAATAAAAGTTAGTTTTTGCCTTTCACAGTATCGCTACTGTGTTCTTAACGTCACCACCACGTGACATCTGGTGGAGGTGCTTTTCTTTCATGTACCGGACGCCCCCGACAAGCCGTGATCCAAGCCCGGACCGCAAAGACAGCACCAACGTAGTCCCGGACCATCGAGCAAGCCGCCGTCTTCAACAACTGCCCCCGGAGCATGGACTTTTCCCTGAAACCAGGAAGATCACCACCAAGTCCACCCCAATGGCAGCCCCAGCATCTCCCATCGTGCTGCAGCAGCCCAGGGAGCCTCCGACATTCCGCGGTTCAACGTTCGAGGACCCGGAAAGCTGGCTTGAGACATACGAGAGGGTCGCTGCTTTTAACAAGTGGAACAGCGACGACAAACTGCGACATGTCTTCTTCGCATTGGAAGACACTGCCAGGACGTGGTTCGAGAACCGAGAAGCCACCTTGACGACCTGGGAGCTATTCCGAAGCGGCTTCTTGCAGACATTCGCAAGTGTTGTACGCCGAGAACGAGCTCAAGCGCTATTAGAAACCCGGGTGCAACTACCAGATGAGACCACCGCGATTTTTACAGAAGAAATGAGCCGCCTATTCCGCCACGCCGACCCGGAAATGTCCGAGGAAAAGAAAGTCCGCCTACTCATGCGTGGTGTAAAGGAGGAACTTTTTGCCGGGATGGTGCGAAGCCCACCGAAGACTGTCGACGAGTTTCTTCGCGAGGCCACCAGCATCGAGAAGACACTCGAGATGCGAAACCGGAAATTCGACCGCCGCACGAACTCGACAAACTACGCCGGAGTTCAGTCACTGGCCACCGACGACCTACGCGAGACTATCCGAGCTGTCGTATAGGAGGAGCTACAAAAGCTGTTCCCATCATCACAGCCTCAAGTGGCTACGATTGCCGACGCCGTGCGTCAGGAACTCCAACAACAACTTGGAGTAGCCCCTGAATCGCCGCAGCCTGAGCCGCAAGCGATGACCTACGCCGCCGTCGCACGCCGTCAAGGTCCCCCTCCGCCACCGCGCCAGGGCCCTGTCACGCCGCAGTTCCGTCGTCCGCCGCCGCCAGCGCCAGCACGACCACCCGTCGCCCAGCGCACCTACGCGAGGAAGACGGACATTTGGCGCGCTCCTGACCACCGCCCGCTCTGCTACCACTGCGGCGAAGCCGGCCATGTATACCGCCGATGCCCATACCGCGACCTGGGATTGCGAGGCTTCGCCGTGAACGCACAGCGCCCGAGGGAAGGTGAACGCCCTCGTGACATCGCCGACTACCTCGCCGCTACTCAGTGGAGCCCTCGACGACCGTCCCGTTCGCCGTCACCAGGCCGCTACCTGTCGCCGCAGCGCCGACCCTACACCGGCCCAGCCCGGGGCCGCTCTGCGAGCCCATATCCAGAAAACTAAAAGCAGCAACCGATGGAGGTGCGGTTGCTGTTCGTCGAACTGACGAAGATCCTCCGCCGCCGACGAAGACGACAAAGAAACCATCTCGACGACCTAATGACGACACGCCGCCGTCCCGACGAAGTCGGGAAGCCAAGACTACACCGACGAAAGATGGCTTGACGACACGACGTTCCAGCTTCAGTTCAACACGACGCAGCCGTGATCCGACGCCAAGACCCAACTGCAACGCCAGACGAAGAACCACCGATCTCGACGTGCTCCTCGATGGCCACGCAGTCACTGCCTTAGTCGACACAGGGGCCGATTACTCCGTAATGAGTGGACACATCGCCGCCCAGTTGAGGAAGGTTAAGACTGCATGGGAGGGCCCCCAAATTCGGACCGCTGGAGGACACCTCATCACGCCGACTGGAATCTGCACGGCAAGAATTACCATTCATGACCGGACTTACCCTGCCACCTTCGTTATCCTGCAACAGTGTTCACGAGACGTCATTCTCGGCATGGACTTCCTGAACCAACACGGCGCAATCATCGACCTGAAGTCGCAGTCAGTAACGCTGTCGGAAGATCAAGCGATACCGTCGGAGAGCCCTCGTAGTCACCACGCCTTGAGTGTGCTCGAAGATCAAGTGAGCATCCCGCCTCGCTGCAGCATCGTTATTTCGGTCGGCACCGAAACACCCGCTGACGTAGAAGGCGTCATCGAAGGCGACCAACGTCTACTACTCGACCGTGAAATTTGCGTCGCAAGAGGGATCGCTCGACTTCACGGAGGAAACACGAAAGTGCTGCTGACAAACTTCAGCCAGGAGTTCAAGCACATCAACAAGGGCACGACGATCGCATTCATCGAGGAAATACAGGAAACCAGCGATACGTTTGTCCTCTCGGATTCTGTCGTATCTACCCCGACGACCGTAGTTCCCGAGCCAGACTTAGACATAAATCCAAGTCTCCCCGTGATTAAGCAGCAACAGCTCAGAAGTCTGCTTCGACGATACAAAGACTGCTTTTCGACGTCATCGAGGATTCGACAAACACCAGTCGCAAAGCATCGCATAATAACCGAAGAGTGCGCTCGACCACTCCGCCAGAGCCCTTACCGAGTTTCGACGCGAGAACGCGAAGCTATAAGACAACAAGTCGAGGAAATGCTGCGCGACGACATCATCCAGCCATCGAAAAGCCCGTGGGCGTCTCCAGTTGTTTTAGTGAAGAAAAAGGACGGATCCCTACGTTTCTGCGTCGATTATCGTCGACTGAACAAAATCACGAAGAAAGACGTATACCCCCTCCCACGGATAGACGACGCATTGGATCGGCTCTGCAATGCTAAATACTTCTCATCGATGGACCTCAAGTCTGGCTACTGGCAAATAGAAGACGACGAAAGGGATCGCGAAAAGACCGCCTTCATCACGCCAGACGGCCTCTATGAGTTCAAGGTTATGCCATTTGGACTGTGCTCGGCGCCTGCAACGTTCCAGCGAGTGATGGACACGGTTTTAGCAGGATTGAAGTGGCAGACGTGTCTTGTTTACTTGGATGACGTCGTTGTCTTCGCCGCAAATTTCGACGATCACCTTAGGCGGCTTGCGACAGTATTAGAAGCCATCAATTCATCAGGGCTCACTCTGAAGCCGGAAAAGTGCCGCTTCGCTTACGATGAGCTTTTGTTCCTAGGCTACGTCATCAGCAAATCAGGAGTACGCCCCGACCCACAGAAGACAGCTGCCATCGCAAAGTTCCCGCAGCCAACCGACAAGAAGGCAGTGCGCAGATTCCTTGGCATGTGTGCCTACTATAGGCGCTTTGTCAAGGACTTTTCACGCATCGCGGAGCCGCTAACACATCTAACCAAATGTGATGTCGCGTTCAAGTGGGAAACGCCGCAGGCCAAGGCATTTCAAGAACTCAAACGACGCATGCAGTCGCCGTCGGTACTTGCACACTTCGACGAGGACGCCGATACCGAAATCCACACTGACGCCAGTAGCCTAGGCCTCGGTGCCGTCCTAGTCCAGAGGAAAAACGGAGTCGAACAGGTGATAGCTTATGCTAGCCGGTCGCTGTCAAAAGCGGAAAGCAATTATTCTACGACTGAAAAGGAATGCCTCGCCATCATTTGGGCTACAGCTAAATTCCGCCCTTACCTCTATGGCAGGCCATTCAAAGTCGTCAGCGACCACCACGCGTTGTGTTGGCTAGCTAACTTAAAGGACCCTTCCGGACGGCTGGCGCGGTGGAGCCTCAGACTGCAAGAATATGACGTCACGGTAGTATACAAGTCCGGAAGGAAACACTCCGACGCCGACTGCTTATCACGCGCCCCAATGGATCCCCCGCCGCAAGACGACGAGGACAACGACGCCTTCCTTGGGATAATAAGCGCGGAAGACTTCACTAAACAGCAACGCGCAGACCCGGAGCTAAAAGGCCTCGTCGAATATTTGCAAGGGAACACCGACGTTGTCCCTAGGGCATTTAAGCGCGGTTTGTCCTCGTTCACACTACAAAAGAACCTCCTCGTGAAGAACTTCTCACCAGTCCGCGCCAGGTACCTTCTTGTTGTGCCATCAGCGCTGCGTCCAGAAATACTTCACGCTCTACACGACGATGCAACCGCTGGGCACCTCGGATTCTCCCGGACGCTATCGAGAATACAGGAAAGGTATTACTGGCCGCGTCTGACCGCCGACGTCGCCCGTTACGTCAAGACATGCCGAGACTGTCAACGACGCAAGACACCACCGACAAGGCCAGCAGGATTACTACAGCCGATCGAACCACCTCGTCGACCATTCCAGCAGATTGGGATGGATTTGTTGGGGCCGTTTCCGATGTCAACATCCGGGAATAAGTGGATCGTCGTGGCGACGGACTATCTAACCCGCTTTGCTGAAACCAAAGCTCTACCAAAAGGCAGCGCAGCCGAAGTGGCGAAATTTTTCGTCGAGAACATCCTGCTGCGACATGGTGCCCCAGAAGTCCTCATCACCGACAGAGGAACGGCTTTTACAGCAGAGCTCACCCAAGCCATTCTGCAGTACAGCCAGACAAGCCACAGGAGGACAACTGCCTACCATCCGCAGACGAATGGTCTCACGGAGCGCCTGAACAAGACCCTCGCCGACATGCTAGCAATGTACGTCGACGTCGAGCACAAGACGTGGGACGCGGTCCTGCCGTATGTAACCTTCGCTTACAACACGGCGGTGCAAGAAACAACACAGATCACGCCGTTTAAGCTGGTTTACGGCAGGAACCCGACGCTCGACGCCATGCTGCCACACGTCACGGACGAAGAGAATCTTGATGTCGCGACCTTTCTCCAGCGCGCCGAAGAAGCTCGACAACTCGCCCGCCTACGGATCAAGAACCAGCTGCGTACCGACAGCCGACATTACAACCTCCGACGACGCTTCGTCGAGTACCAGCCCGGTGACCGTGTTTGGGTTTGGACCCCTATACGCCGACGAGGACTGAGCGAGAAGCTTTTGCGTCGCTATTTCGGACCGTACAAGATCATCCGACGTGTTGGGTCACTGGACTATGAGGTCGTGCCAGACGGCATTTCGCTATCGCAGCGGCGCCGCTCACGACCTGAAATAGTCCACGTTGTGCGACTCAAGCCGTACCACCAGCGATAATGAACTTTGGGACTTCGCGTAACTGACCTTTGGACTTACTTTCTTTTCATTGTTTTGTTACTTATGTTTAATAAGTGTCCTTTTGTGTTTTGCTCTCTTATGTTTGTAGCATCGGGACGATGTTTTTTAAGAGGGGGGTATTGACGCGTGCACTTATCTTTATCGGGCGACCACGTTTCGCCGCCTAACAAATGTAATCGCACAGCGCTGGATGCGCCTGCATGTATTCGAATTTTCTGAAAAGTTATCGATGCTTCCATGCGGCTGTCTGTTGTCGCAGAACCTTGTGTTATCTGATTTCATCGCGTGACGCGTATGGTGTAGAACTTTGTGGAAGGCACGCGGGTCCGACGGATTAGTCTGGAACATTCGATGACTGCTGTATAAAAGCCGACGCGCTTGACCCGCTGATCAGATTTCCGACGATCGCCGACCTTGTTCGCCGCTATCGTTGTGCTATAAGTGTAGCCTGTTCTTGTGGGCACAGGTTCGCCCAATAAAAGTTAGTTTTTGCCTTTCACAGTATCGCTACTGTGTTCTTAACGTCACCACCACGTGACAATACGACATACAAATTCAATAGCGTGAAGGGCACGTTTCGCATATGTCTTGTATGACGCACGCCCTCCTATGCATTGCACACTGTACACATACTGCACAGAGATAGTTTTTCTTTTTTTTTTGCAGTTCGCAAGTACAGCGACACACTGACTGAAACACGACAGCGCTGCCCCACGTTTCCTTCAGTGCGTAAGCTTTTCTGAGCGCTGCACGAGCGATTGATCCCCAACTAGCCCATAAGACGCCTGCACTTGAGAGTACTGAGTGAAGGAGTACTGTAAGCTTTATCTGAACTGGACTTCACATTCCGATTCGAAGATCTCATATTCAGCTGAAAGGGACTGCATGGCTCAAGCTCTACTTCCCATTGTTCGGCTGCTAGTGTCTTCTGCTTTCGAAAGTTATATTTGCTGCTAGAAACAGCTCAGGCCTTGCCCTGTAAACTTGGGTCAACGGAGTCTTCCTAATTCACACACAAAACACGCCGCGGTTCACCACCCGAGGTACCACAGTTCATTCACCACGTCACGCACCACACGAAGGGTGCCATATTTCAAATCGGTGCAGCGCCAAACGGCACTGAAAACTCATTTCCTTCGAAGAAGTTCCTCAGCTGGGCTCGTTCACTCGCCAGTTACGAACTCGATGGATGCGCTTTGCCTACGCGCAATGTAAACAAACTCGGCGGTCGATGAGTGCTGATTATCCAGACTTGAGACTTTGAAAGCATGTTTTCATTCCTTTCCAGCACAAGAAAATGTACACACAGCAAACAGGCGTTGCCACAATCGTAAATCGGTGCGGTGTTTCAGCAGACGATCGCATTGAGACCGGTGTCATGACAGTCGGCATGTTGGATTTGTCGGCGTTGTTCGAACTCGTCACAGATTCACGTCGAGTTGCCACGGTTGTCGGTCGTGTCGGCCTAGTATCAACACTGTCTTTTTGGAACGCCGTCGTGCACGTCGTGCGTCCGAAGAACTCGGATTGGTGCAGGCGTCTTCTAATGCGACGCGTGGCGACGTCTGTTTGCGACCGACGCTTTTGACACATTTCACGCATTGGCGCGTGCCGAAGCGTGCCAACGCATGACAGTGGTTGGGCCTTTACGCTTTTTCAATCGTTCGCAAGCCCCAGCACGCCATGCATTTCGGAGGCCATACGCAGGGTTAGCGGGGACTGCGCTAGATGCCGATGAGTCTTCCTAGGGAAGCGCGAAAAGCAGTCCCGTGGTGGTACGCGCCTCATACATACCACCTTTCGACCATGGTAATACCTTGTGCCTCGATATTGGCTCAACCCTAAACGTATTAACGTCAACAGCGATCGAGACACCGGTTCTGACAAGTGTGTCGTTCATTTGGCCGCTTTTCGAATGTCGAGCGATACCAGAGCGTCCACAATTATTTCCATGTACGTGTGGTGCTAGATGATCGGGCGAGAAAGCGCTCTAAATACAATCCATTATGGGCTTTACGCTACAGTCTGCTTTTTTTTTTTCAGAACCGCTACAAGGACACGCTGTACAATGGTGAGTGCCTAAAGTTCATTTGCAGGAGAGACAACCAGTTGGTGTATTTTTATGCTCACTTCATTCTTTGAAATGCACTGAGCCACATCTTTCAAGCTACGCCTCGCCAAAGGTCAGGCGCTGGGCCATGCATGCGCAAGCCCATGTGAGGCGTATACCTTACCCTAGAGTAAATATTATTTGTTTATCTTGTAAACAAGAAAATATAGAATGCAAATCCACAGTACAAAGCAAGCACAATGCAGGTGCTACAATAAGAAAGATACATTATCTCTAAAAGAAAAAATAGATATTGTGCCGCTATTTGTATCAGTGTTGTACTCTTTGCGGAAGTTTTTATTTGATTACGGTTTCCCGACCGCTTTATAGATTTCATAGTGCATCTTGCTTTTTCTTTTCTTTCGGTTATACATTTTCGCGTCCAGCCAAGTGCGAGCACGCTTTGTGGCTGTGGCACTGCGCTGCTTCAGATTGCGAGATCGATGCAGTGCACCTGTCTGACCTCACCTGTGTATAATGCTGTTCGCATGCCTAAGTTGGTGGACCATCGGGGAAAATAAAAATCACTTGTAAGTGTGCGCCTGTCTGTGCCTTTTATTCTGTCCTCCGTGTCTCATTTCTTGCACCTAAAACCATCTCTAAGAGATTGATGCAAGCCACGGCAGCCGCATCTCAATGAGGCCAAAACACAAAAATGATCGTGTACCTAGATTAAGGTTAACCTTAAAGAACCCCGACGAGCAAAAATTAAGCTAAAGACCCCCACTACAGTGTGCCTCACAATCACATCATGATTTGACACACAAAACATTTCAACATACTTTTAAAAGCAGGTACACAGCATAGTACAAGAACATAACTTGTAATTAGGGGCAACCCGTTCAAATCCCCTCTTTTGCCTTCACGTGGAGCGCACTACCTTAACGAATTCAAACTTGCCGTCATGTCTCACGCAGCGACGCAGAGCAAAACAACATACAATTTAAGAAACACACCCCGAGAACCGTCGCTTCAGCTCTCTACGTGGAAAGGAGGGCTCTTGTGTCGCCTCATTACGCCGACAACCACATAACAGCTCAACTAGTTTAGAAACTACAATCGCGGCCACCTGTGGTCCTCCCAAGGAACCGGGGAAACTTTGTAAACGTTTCAGATAACGCTTCATAACGGGCCGAAGAGATGTTTTATCGTTTGTTTTCCAAAAAACCATCAAAGCAGCCAGTTAATGTTTCTGGCCGCTTCATGTCGCACTAGCAGCTTCGCTGCAAAATGGTTTGCATCCACAGAGCAGACGACTGGAAGGGTATATCTGTATATTACATAGGTTTTCTGCGTACCTGCTTTCCAGAAACCGGCGCGGGTACCAACTACGCGTACAAGAAGAAGACACAGCAAAGTTCCACGTACGAGCTGTACGGGATACAATACACGTCGGACAAGGCGGTCGATGGATCGCACAACACGGACGGCTTGAAACCGCCCTACTTCGCCCACACTCTGGACTCCTACTGGAATGAGCTGTTCCCCTGGTGGATGGTGGATCTGGCGCAGGACATCACCGTCACCGGCATACGCATAAGGAACCGCAAGGAGTGGGGTACCGTTTCTTCCTTTCTATAGGGCACATTCAGATAATTCGGGTACACAGGTATATGGGCATATTTTCATGCTATTAGCATTCTCAGAGTACTTGATGCACTTCCCGGGCACTAGGCGTGCAGATATGTGCTAAATGCAGATATGTGTACAGTATGTCTGCATTTAACCATTCTTCCCTAAATCTGGATCTCTGGGTAGTCCATGGTAGAATGGATTGCGCGTCGGGCTGTTGTGCTGAGGGAACAGGGTTCAAAATTAACTATCGGACCAACCTGCAGGAGTGGGAGTTTGACATTGTGTACTTGTGCTTTCCGCCAAGCTTATTGACGCCGACATGGGTCGCTTTTGAAAGACTCGCTTTCACGTTGCAGTTTCACTAACTCTCCAAACATGCTTAAATGTGTCCGTTTATGTTCCTGTAGATCGTGAATAACTTGTATTGTCGCGGATATAAACTCTAAAACTTCTTTTACTATGCCCAAATGCAAATTCTGGTTAGGTAAACATGGATGGATGGATGGATGGATGGATGGATGGATGGATGGATGGATGGATGGATGGATGGATGAATGAATGAATGAATGAATGAATGAATGAATGAATGGATGGATGGATGAATGAATGAATGAATGGATGGATGGATGGATGGATGGATGGATGGATGGATGGATGGATGGATGGATGGATGGATGGATGGATGGATGGATGGATGGATGGATGGATGGATGCTATGAGCGTCCCCTTTGGAACGGGGTGGTGAGTCTCGCCACCAATGTCTTGTTATTACATAGCCTAATGTCCTACCTATGTTAATAAAGATGGGAAAAAGAAACCTGAAGCATTCCTTTAACCAACCTTTCTGAACCCTAATGGGGAAAATTGTTTTTATACGCCTCCGTTGTAGGTGGTTTCCCTACTTTTCTTCCACTAATCTTCCTATCGCCGCTTACTAACCTCTACTGCGGACTTGTTTCCTTTACCCCTGCTCTCGCTGAACCCATGGGCTTCAAGGAGGCCAGCGGTGCCTAAATTCAATGCTGGGCAGATATCTTGACATTATAACAAAAGATGTTCCATTGTTTCCCTAGCTTTACCGCAGCAAGCAGATGCATTTTCCTTCTTATGTTCTCAAAAAACAAATTGTCGCGCAAAAGGAAGAGAAAAAGGGATGAGAATGCTTGCAGTATTACGAAAACAGTGAAAAAAAAAAAAATAACGTAGCGACAACAGTTGCAATGTTCACATACACATTTTCATCAAGTAAAAAGATCGTAATTTGCATCCATTTATTTCTTCTACTTTTGCACCTATATTCGTTTTCGCTGGTTTTCGTTTGTACTCCTGTATATCACGAGCATATATTCACAAGAGCTAAATTGCATGTATTACAAGTGCGGCGTCATAACGAACGTCAATACCTTCCCCGCGCTAAGTGTACAAACAATGTCTAACCGATTAAACACGCATACACTATAGCTTAAAGGAGGCGGTGCATAAGCACTTTCCAACCATAGTGCCAGGCCACTTCCAAGGTCGCCTATTTTACGCGCAGCTCAGAACCATATTGTTTGGCCACTCTGAGGATTTGCCCTTTGAACGAATGTCTCTGTCAATGCACCTTTCTCTCAAATGGCACCTCAGCCTTGTGCGACGCTTCAGTATCAGTTCCGTCTCGTTCGGAAAGCATATCCTGCTTTTCTGGACACGTACTACTAGCGCCCCACGCATCCGCGGCACGAAGCTAGCGCGTTTTCAATGGAAGGAGAGGCTTTCTTGCGAATAAAAAAGCTGCAAGTCGATTACTGAAAAAGGCTGTGGCAAGCAAGAATTTTGTTCCCAGAGCGGTTACAGATTCAGCAATGGAAGCCTATGAAAACGAGGAAAATTTGTGCGCGATTTTCGATACAGAAACGGTAGTGGTGGTAAAGCTACGACGTCTTTCGTAGCAGCCGCTGCAGCGTGCGTAGTCCGGAGACTCAGCTTTAGATAGATGTCTATCTTGACTCTGTGCACACGGCGCAACACTGTTCCCAAAAGCGATTTTTGAAACACAGTCGTGCAATTTCACGTGGTATAAAAACCCAAGCGTATCGCATGCGGGAACGTTGGAAGTCGTGGCCGAGTCCTTTAATCGCTCGCACCTATCTTTCCGCGTCATGCTGGCAGCGGTTCAATGCCATGGTGGGTGATTCCTTTTTTTTAGGTAGTGGCTTCAGTAACGGGGCCCGGCACTTTAACACTGTAGTGACGGATCCGTCACTATAACAATGGCAGTATTGGGGGCGAGCATAGAGTTTCATACAACTATGTGGGCGAGGACTTACGCAGTCGCCATCTGTCGGAAGCGCTTTACTTGCGTAGTCTAAGGGTTAATGTGGCGTGCTCCGCATAGGTTTGCCTATCGGCTCTAAAAATGATACTACTCGGGAGCCCTCCTGGACATATTTGGAAGTGCTCTCGAAATGACTGAAGTATTTTACCATTAAAATAATCTTGGACAAGCAGAAAGCACAGATGGTTTACAGACGCTATCTCTTTACCTACTACATGCAGTAAGCTAGGACGCTGCGCGCAGTCGCCGCAATCGACTCCTCCGAACCGGCTTCCTGCGTGAAAGGTAGGCAATCTCTTAGAGAAAACTGTGCGAAATGTGTTCTCATAGTGAGCTGTTTGTGTAACCAAATGGAGCAAAGCAGAATGGAGCTTCAATGCAGTGATCGCACGGGTTCGCGGTGACCGACTGCTCGTCTTCATGCATGTCCCCGCACAATGTTTTGCTTTCGCTGCGAGCGCGCTTTCGCATCGTGCCGGGAGCATTATGCCACCGTATAGAGCATTTCACAGTGCGCAAGCAAGCATTGTTACATGGACGCCATCAGAGCTGCTCAAAAATAATTTCGTTATGGCTAGGCTTCAACGTTGACGGCGACTTGGGATGTGCCGTCGCGACGATTCAGTCATTTCTTTTTCTTTTCTTTTAAAGTCTTGGAAGCTTCAATACAATTATTTCTCAAGTTTCATCGCACTGTATGTTTATCGGTCTTCTAAGCGAGCAATTATCGGCTGCTGCTGTTTCTTAATCCAGTACAATATTCATTGTGTGGTGCTACACAAGCATGAACATATGTCATGCCTATCTTTAATGTGCTTTTTACCGTTCCTTTTCCAAGTTAGTTAACTTTCTTTCTCTCTTTCTTGGTTATTATCACCATAGGTGTTACAGTGCATATAGAAAAGACTATTGAACCTAATAGCCGTAGGCTAGTAGACGGGTCTCAATATGCGAAATATAGACATTCGGTACAAGGAAGGAGGATCAATACAGGGGATGAATGCAACAACACGTGAGCCCATTAAAAATAGAAGAAAAACATTTTTTTTACATCATGCACAAAAATTTTCACCATTTACATAAATTATCAAACTGCAAACAACAGGATGCCAAGCAAGAATACAGGCACAATATTAGTGTTTTGTAGCTAGTAAATAGTGCCTTGCCGAAATTTTGTGTTGCTTACTTTGCAGGCTACGTTATTCCATGTCTTAACTCCAAGAAATTCATGTAGTATTTTGCCATGTACATTATGTACACGAGGCAGGTTGAAATTTCTAGTGACAGTACTTCTGGTAGCACGTGATGATGAAAAAAATATAGACGCAGGGAAAGGATGATTACGTTTCACAACACTGTTTACGTAGCTAACTGTTTTATGCTGACGCGTCAGATCGAATGGCAATATGTTTAGTTGATTGAACAATGGCCTGACTGGGTGTATCGGTTGTCGAATGCGTCATGATTCTTAATGCCCGCTTTTTGTATAACCAAATGTAGCATAACAGACTGAAGCTTCAATGCAACCGCACCCCATCATGGTAGTGTAGATGCTCAAGTGCCGCGCCCCGTCACTGTAGTGTAGATGTTAAAGTGCCGGGCCCGGTCATTGCAGTGCAGATGTTAAAGTACCAGGCCCCGTCACTGTGGAACAGGTGTTACAGCGCTGGGCCCCGTCACTGTAGTCACTACCTTTTTTTTTTTTTAACGCCACGTAGACTGAGTTCGACAGTCTCCCACCAGATGGCCAAAACACAAAGCACAAGATCTGGTTAGAATTTTGTATTTTTCAGGAGGGCTCTTAGAAATATTCGAAAATAATATATTTATAATATTTTCTATTATAACTTCCTAAAACGTAGCAATGGCTTGCTTATTTGTTAAGTCAACACATAACGACAACACAACAAGCATGCGTAGTCAAGAGTTCGACGAAAGTTCGTCTGGTCAGGTAACATGATGATGAATAAATTGCGGCCACAAGCATGCGTATATCTTTGTTTTACGTAAAAAAAAGCACTGTCGTGCTTTCTAGCATCGACATACTCAGAAATTCTGGGCACTGCACCTTCACCGTCCTGTGGAACTTCACGACATGCGTACCTGAATGGGCAAAATTCTAAACAATTTTATTTCTATATAAAGCCGAGTATCAAAAAAGTGTCAACTATGTGCGCCAAGAGGGTAGTCCCTTGTAACAACATATGCATTTAGGTACTCAGTCGGAACATTGGTGGTGCGCTAAAGCAGCGTTGTCATCAGGGGTGGGCGGTTATGTCACACCACAGAAGCAAATGGTCTTGCACCCTCTGAGCACAAGGCACATTGACTTGAAGAAGCGCGAAATTTAAACCGTAAGACGGTTTATTATAGCTGGAGTTTTGAAAGGTAATTGCAGAGCGAGTGTCATTGAGTATGTTTGCGCGCACGCGTTCTTCTGAGGCAGCAGGGAAGGAGAAGTAGCGTATATGGATGTGCCCACCTTGAGCTCGCCTGTTTGCATCTCAGTATTTGAATATGCGTTCGCACAAGTGCGTGTATGCCTGTGCGAACATACGCGTGTTTGTGGGTGCGTGCGCGCATTTTTGTGCGTGTGTGCATGCGTGGGCGCGTGCAAATGGGAATGCAGGCGAGCATTTTTCGTATCTCTTTGTGTTTGCGTTTGTGTGAGTGTGCGCGAACGTCCGTGCGCGCGGGCGTGTGTGTGAGCGAGCGAGCATTTCCCCGCTTACACTAACTCTTGCGGATGAATGGGATATCGAGTTTATTTAAACCCATATTTAAATCGAGACAACAACCATCGCATATATAGCGTTATCTAAAAGCGAAATGAATGAAAAAAATATAAAAACGCAGCTCCATTCCACTCTATGAAGAAGTATGGCCAGCGACGTTGTGTACGTGGGTCCCTTAATGGCGAACTGCACCTCCACCGCGAGTCGGTCCAGCATTGCACGGTCTTCGGGATGTTGTTCTCCACGTGGACGCGACAGTGGGGAAAATAGCCCTTAAGAGGAAGGTTTAGCTCGGATGCTCTTATCTGTATACATTTAAAAGGATAATTTGCTTTCTCGGCAACCACTGCACAGAATTTGACGAGGTTTGTTGCGTTTAAAAAAATATAAACATAAATTTGGTGACTGCTTGTTTCAAATCTTTCATTTACCTCACCATTTGTTTATAAAAATTGGCAGGAATTCGAAATTTTCAGAAAAGAGTCATGCAAAAACATTCTGAACACTCAAATATTATTGCTTTTTTTACTGAACCAAATAAACACGGAAAATTATGAAATACATTCGATGATGATATCATATAAAAGAAGGATGCCAGAACAATACTCCTAAATAAAATTTCTTTGGTAGGGTACCGTGGTAGGTATTTGGTAGGGTTCCGTGACCGTTACTTGAGCGCCGGTCACGGATCCCTACCAAATTGTTGCTAGCCAGTGCCTACGCGTGTTCTTCTGCCTCTTTTGTAACGTAGGCAATAGGTAGTTGTAGACGACGATTGAGCCGCTGTCTCCTGCATCGTTCCGTGAGACTCCGGCGGGCCTCTCAGAGATGAAGGAGGTACAGGTCCGGCGCCTCCGTGGTGGCATTGCGCGTTTGGAGAGGCTGTGGAGAGAGGATTTGGAGAGGCTGTGCCAGACCCGTGAGCCATGTGTCATACGCCGCACTTGGGGAGGCGTGCGCGCGGCGCTTACGGAACTGATACCAGTCCGTGAATAGACAAAAAATCTTTTAAGCGCACAAACAGACGAGGAGAGGGAAAAATGACAGGACACGCGCCAACCAGTGCTTACACTGGAACCTTCGAGAGTGATGTATAAAAACCGACGCGCATAACACACTCATCAGACTCCGGCGATCGCTGACTGCCTTGGCCGCTACCCTTGTGCTTTAAGTGTAATTTCTTTTTGTAGGCACAGGTTCGCCCAATAAAATGGTACTTATGTTATTGACAGTTTAGCTGCTATGTTCCTCCCCTTTACTATTACGTGACATCTGATAGATGTACTTGTGCGTTCATGTACCAAGCGCTCCCGCAAATCCGTTATCCAAGCCTAAACCCCAGAAACAACACCAACCATGTCAAGAACTAGCAGGCCAGCCGCAGGTGCAAGAACTGTTCCCGGAGCACGGACATTTGTATGAGACGACCAGGAAGATTGTGACCAAGTCACTAACCCCAATGGCAGCCCAAGCGTTCCCCATCGTTCTTGAGCAACCCAAGGAGTCACTTAGCTTCCGTTAAGAATCGTCAGAGGATCCAAAAACCTGGCTCGAGACTTTTGAAAGGATCTCAGCCTTCAACAACTGGACCTCGGGAGATAAACTATGTAATGTGTACTTGTCCTAGGAAGAAGCCGCGAGGACATTGTTCAAGAACCGGGAGTCCACCCTTACAAGATAGGACCTGTTCTTCAATAGCTTACTGACGACCTTCACGAGCTTTGTTGGGCAGGAAAGAGCCGAAATTCTACTGGAAACTCCAGTGCAGCTACCTAACGAGAATATTGTCATTATAACGGAAGAAGTGATACATCTACTCCACCACGCCAACCCGGAAATGTCCCAGGACCACAAATTTCGCTTACTCATGCGTGGTGTGAAGCAAACGCTTTTCGCCGTAATGATACGAAACCCGCAGAAAATTGTACAACGGTTCCTTCACGAGGCCATCAACATCGCGAATAGGTCGGAAATGGGGAACCGACAATTCAATCGCCGCACGATCTCAAGAAACCACACCAAAATTCAATCATCATCATCATCATCATCATCATCAGCCTGGTTACGCCCACTGCAGGGCAAAGGCCTCTCCCATACTTCTCCAACAACCCCGGTCATGTACTAATTGCGGCCATGCCGTCCCTGCAAACTTCTTAATCTCATCCGCCCACCTAACTTTCTGCCGCCCCCTGCTACGCTTCCCTTCCCTTGGGATCCAGTCCGTAACCCTTAATGACCATCGGTTATCTTCCCTCCTCATTACATGTCCTGCCCATGCCCATTTCTTTTTCTTGATTTCAACTAAGATGTCATTAACTCGCGTTTGTTCCCTCACCCAATCTGCTCTTTTCTTATCCCTTAACGTTACACCTATCATTCTTCTTTCCATAGCTCATTGCGTCGTCCTCAATTTGAGTAGAACCCTTTTCGTAAGCCTCCAGGTTTCTGCCCCGTAGGTGAGTACTGGTAAGACACAGCTATTATACACTTTTCTCTTGAGGGATAATGGCAACCTGCTGTTCATGATCTGAGAATGCCTGCCAAACGCACCCCAGCCCATTCTTATTCTTCTGGTTATTTCCGTCTCATGATCCGGATCCGCCGTCACTACCTGCCCTAAGTAGATGTATTCCCTTACGACTTCCAGTGCCTCGCTGCCTATTGTAAATTGCTGTTCTCTTCCGAGACTGTTAAACATTACTTTAGTTTTCTGCAGATTAATTTTTAGACCCACTCTTCTGCTTTGCCTCTCCAGGTCAGTGAGCATGCATTGCAATTGGTCCCCTGAGTTACTAAGCAAGGCAATATCATCAGCGAATCGCAAGTTACTAAGGTATTCTCCATTAATTTTTATCCCCAATTCTTGCCAATCCAGGTCTCTGAATACCTCCTGTAAACACGCTGTGAATAGCATTGGAGAGATCGTATCTCCCTGCCTGACGCCTTTCTTTATTGGGATTTTGTTGCTTTCTTTATGGAGGACTACGGTGGCTGTGGAGCCGCTATAGATATTTTTCAGTATTTTTACATACGGCTCGTCTACACCCTGATTCCTTAATGCCTCCATGACTGCTGAGGTTTCGACAGAATCAAACGCTTTCTCATAATCAATGAAAGCTATATATAAGGGTTGGTTATATTCCGCACATTTCTCTATCACCTGATTGATAGTGTGAATATGATCTATTGTTGAGTAGCCTTTACGGAATCCTGCCTGGTCCTTTGCTTGACAGAAGTCTAAGGTGTTCCTGATTCTATTTGCGATTACCTTAGTAAATATTTTGTAGGCAACGGACAGTAAGCTGATCGGTCTATAATTTTTCAAGTCTTTGGCGTCCCCTTTCTTATGGATTAGGATTATGTTAGCGTTCTTCCAAGATTCCGGTACGCTCGACGTCATGAGGCATTGCGTATACAGGGTGGCCAGTTTCTCTAGAACAATCTGCCCACCATCCTTCAACAAATCTGCTGTTACCTGATCCTCCCCAGCTGCCTTCCCCCTTTGCATTTCTCCCAAGGCTTTCTTTACTTCTTCCGGCGTTACCTTTGGGACTTCGAATTCCTCTAGACTATTTTCTCTTCCATTATCGTCGTGGGTGCCACTGGTACTGTATAAATTTCTATAGAACTCCTCAGCCACTTGAACTATCTCATCCATATTAGTAATGATATTGCCGGCTTTGTCTCTTAACGCATACATCTGATTCCTGCCAATTCCTAGTTTCTTCTTCACTGTTTTTAGGCTTCCGCCGTTCCTGAGAGCATGTTCAATTCTATCCATATTATACTTCCTTATGTCAGCTGTCTTACGCTTGTTGATTAACTTCGAAAGTTCTGCCAGTTCTATTCTAGCTGTAGGGTTAGAGGCTTTCATACATTGGCGTTTCTTGATCAGATCTTTCGTCGTCTGCGATAGTTTACTGGTATCCTGCCTAATCGAGTTACCACCGACTTCCATTGCACACTTCTTAATGATGCCCACAAGGTTGTCGTTCATTGCTTCAACACTAAGGTCCTCTTCCTGAGTTAAAGCCGAATACCTGTTCTGTAGCTTGATCTGGAATTCCTCTATTTTCCCTCTTACCGCTAACTCACTGATCGGCTTCTTATGTACCAGTTTCTTCCGTTCCCTCCTCAGGTCTAGGCTAATTCGAGTTCTTACCATCCTGTGGTCACTGCAGCGCACCTTGCCGAGCACGTCCACATCTTGTATGATGCCAGGGCTAGCGCAGAGTATGAAGTCTATTTCATTTCTAGTCTCGCCGTTCGGGCTCCTCCACGTCCACTTTCGGCTATCCCGCTTGCGGAAGAAAGTATTCATTATCCTCATATTATTCTGTTCCGCAAACTCGACTAATAACTCCCCCCTGCCATTCCTAGTGCCTATGCCATATTCCCCCACTGCCTTGTCTCCAGCCTTCAAATTCAATCATTGGACACCAACGACCTGCATGAAACCATCACAGCCGTCGTGCGGGAGGAACTTCAGAAGTTGTTCCTTTAATCACAGCCTCAAGCGGCTTCGATTACCTACGTTGTACACGAGCAGATACAACAGTCACTCGGAGTCCCTTAATTACCGCCGCCTCCGCCAGAAGTGATGAAGTACACCACCGTAGCCCGCCGTCACGTCCCCCTCCACTCCCCCGCCAGGCTCCGGTAGCGGTGCAGTTCTGTCGTCCACTGCCGCCGTTGCCACTGCGCCAACCCGTCGCCCCGTGCAGCGCCCCAAGGAAGACGGATGTTTGGCGCGCCGCCGACCTCTGTCCGCTCTGCTATCACTGCGGAGAAGCGGGCCGCGTCTACCGCCGAGGCTGCTACCGCGAAATGGACCTACGAGGGTTCACCATCTGCGGGCCACATCCATAGCTTGGCGAGCAGGCACGTGACATTGCCGACTACTTCACCGAAACGCAGAAGAAACCCCAACCTCCTTCGCCAGGACACTACCTGTCGCCGCAGCACCACCCATACACTCGCCCAGCCTGGTGCCGGTCTGTGAGCCCATATCAGGAAAACTAAACCGAGCAACGATGGAAATCACGTTGCTTTACGTGGAAATACCGAAGGTCTCCCGCCTACAACGACGGCGCTTCAAGATGTATCGCGACAATGTGGGAACAACACGCTGCCATCCAGCCGAACACGACGCCCACGAAAGAAGACCTGATGACGCGACCTTCCCGCGACAAGTCAACACGACGCAGCCGTGATCCGGCGCCAAGACCTAACTGCAATGCAAGACGAAAAACCACCGACCTCGAAGTGCTTCTGGACGGCCACGGAGTCACCGCCTGCCGTCGACTGCTCCATCATCAGTGCATTATTCACCGCCAAGCTGAAGAAAGTCAAGACTGCATGGGATGGCCCTCAAATTCAGACAGCTGCAGAACACCAGATGGCGCCCACTGGAATCTGCGCAGCAATAATTACAGGTCATTACCGGACGTACCCAGCGACGTTCCTTGTCCGCGAACAGTATTTGCGAGACCTGATTCTCGGCATGGACTTCCTGAACAAACTCGGCGCAGTCATCAACCTGAGGTTGAAATCAATAACGGTGTCCACCGACTAAGCGATACCGCCGGGGAGGGCTTCCAATCAATTGCCTTGAGGACCAAGTCAGCATTCCGCCTCGCGCCAGCACCATGATTTTGGTCGTGACAAAAACAGACTTGGAAGCCATTACAGAGAACAACCAACACCTACTACTCGACCGTGAAATCGGGATCGGGATGGGTATCGCCCACTTACGCGGAGGAAAAGTGGAGGTCATGGTGACGAACTTTATCCTATCAGGAGTGCCTGAACAAGGGCACGAAATTCGCATTCGTTGAGGAAGTTATAGCCGTCAGTGATGAATTTGTCCTCTCCGAGTCTACCGAAGCTGCGACTGGGCTGGGTGTTCCTGAACCAACTTTTGATATTAATCGCACTCTTTCTAGGGATAACCAAGAACAAATCAAGGGTCTCATCCCGAAATTCAGGAACTGTTTTTTGGCGTCACCAAGGGTATGACGAACACACGCTGCTAAGTATCACATAATACTGGAATCCATCCGACTCCTCCATCAAAGCCCGTACCGAGTTTCGGCAATGGTGCGATTGACCATTAAGCAACAAGTCCAAAAAATTCTGCGCTACAAAATCCTCCATTCATCGAACAGGGCGTGGCGATCTCCTGTGTTCTTGATGAAAAAGAAGGATGTAACTCTGTGTTCTTGCGTCGGTTATCGTCGCGTCAACTAAGTCGCGAACAACTACTTGACTTCCTCCTCCCTCCTACGGACGATGCACTTGACTGGCTCTGTAATGCTAGCTACTTTTTTCCGATGGGCCTCAAGAAGGGCTACTGGCAAATCAACATCGACGAGAGGGATTGAGAGAAAACTGCCTTTGTCACTCCGGACGGCCTCTATTAATTTAAGGTCATGCCATTCGGCCTTTTCATGGCTCCCGCAACCTTACACGCTTAATGGACACTGTGCTGGCTGGCTTGAAGTAGCAGGCGTGCCTCGTCTACTTGCATGACGTCGTTGATTTTGGAGCGCCGCTCTTAGGTACCCGTTACTGCGTTCAACCTTGGCGTCATACCTCATAACCGCGCGAACAAGCAGAGCGAAAGATGAAAGTGAACGCTAAGCGCAGCGCAAAATGAAGGAGGAGAGCGCGAGGAAGAAGGTGGAGGAGACGGCTTCAGTGAAAGCATGACCCGGGAAGTGGAGCAGGAGGGGGGGGGGGGGGGGACGGCCTGCAGACACGCTGAGTTGCCAGTGGCCAAGACATCCCTAGCCACGTCGGCAATCTCATCTGCGCTTCCGAATGGGCCCAGGGTGACAGGAGGTGGGAAGGGCTGCAGTCGTCCGCGGAGCCAGCTTGTGAGGTCCGTCTGCGGTAAAGTGCGCGTTACGGGGATCACTGCTCCGGCAAGGGGCGATTACGAGGGGCTAGGAGTAAGGCTCGATGTGACGTGTGTTGCCGCTGACAATGGTGGCACGCTTTCCTCTCGATGAAGGGCCGCTCTTATCCTGGTGGAACGAAAGCGTGAGAAGAAAAGCGCAGGGCTGTGCAAGACAGGCAGTGCGGCGACCATCTGGTGCCAGAGCAGCACGCGTCATCTGTACGAAAAAAAAAGCTCTGCATGAGCGGAGGTGGCTGTTATGAATCGCACCCATTTGTCACTCACGCGCTGCTTGTCGCGATCTACCTAATCAGCGAGGCAGTAGTTCCACACATCGCTCCGTTTGAAATGTGCCGTATTAGACAGATTGCTTGGGCCAGCTACGCTGCCCACAACCTTATCTTCCTAATATAAACAGTGTACCTATATAATCACAGCACAAGGTATTGGCATGCGAAATAAAAATCATCTATACAGCTGTGCTTAAACTTCGTGAAAGAGCATAGGTTTGGGCATGTTGGTCTTCAATAACTTTTAGGTTTTTAGCACACGCAAAGGGTCTAGAGACAGAGGTACGATGCGGACGCAGCGCTAATTTCCAACAATTGTTTGATCCTACGAAGCGGTGCATATATATATATATATATATATATATATATATATATATATATATATATATATAGGTAACAGTCCATATATATAGGTAACATATATATATAACATAACAGTAATATATGTATAGGTAACAGGTAACAGCATACGCATGCGCATATGTATTGGTTGCTAATCAAATGAGACAGCAGCGAGACATGGAACGTTAAGATGATATCGAAGATGAAAAAACGACCATGCATAGCCAAAATATTCTTTTTTTTGTAATTGCAAGAGTAAAATGCCATCTCCATCAAGCCACCCTCTGTGTCACAGTTAAAAATCGAATGTTTTCTTTTTTTGAACTTCTGAGGTTTGAACTTCTGACCACGGCAACCGAGCATCAAAGCTAGCTCAGTCAGATAACACTGCAGGCTGTGAGGCCGCCTTATGTTGCAGAATCCCAGCCCAGAGAATCCTACATGCCTGAAAACATGCATGAATTAACCTCGATACACATGCTTTGCTTATCCATTTACAAACAAATTTAAACGACATAGTATTTCTCAATGGTTCTAATATCGTGGTTTCGGAATCTCATGTACGCATGTGGCCATGAACGCAACTAGGTACGATAAATACTTTGTTTAGCGCAGTGCAATGGACACAAGAAAGGCGACAGGACAACGCTGCTTGTCCTGTCGCCTTTCTTGTGTCCGTTGTATTGCGCTTAACAAAGTATCTATGGATCCGCACCAACTAGCCCGCCAACGCATTGTGCAACTAGGTACATGATAAACGAGAAGAAAGGGGGTTAACCGAGGGTCCCAATTTTTATTAGTCCTATCATAAGAAGCCAACAAACACTGACAACAAGGACAACATAGGGGGAATTACTTGTGCTTAATAAATGAAATGAAGAAACAATAAATTATCGGAAATTAAAGTGGATGAAAAAACAACTTGCTGCAGGTGGGAACCGAGCCCATAACCTTCGCATTTCGCGAAGTTTGTGGGTTCAACCTTCGCGAAATGCGAAGGTTGTGGGTTTGGTTCCCACCTGCAGCAAGTATGCCCCCAATTATTTCCCTAGAGACTTTGCCATCTGCACTCATGGGGTACTGTAGCAACTACAAATCGACCTGTGCTTAAGTATCAGGACATATACATGGATACGTTGGTTTTGCACCTTGACATAAAAGTCACGATATAAGAATTGAGCAAACTGTCTTTCTGTCTTTTTTCGTTAGCATGCTATGGCCGAAGCTGCTTGCAATACTACGTCACATTTACAGGCAACTGGGCCAGGTACACCCTTGGGTAGGACATATATAGTACTTGCAGTTAGTTCCCAAAGTAGTCTCCTATCACGACTATCCACGTACGTGAAGGAAGACCGCTATGTAAAATTATTGTGCAGTAATACATGCGGGATTTGTCTGTTCACCATGTTGACACGCGTACTTGCTTATCTTTATCGGGATACCACGTTTCAGCAACTAACAAATGGTATTGCGCAGCGCAGGATGCGCCTGCATGTTTCGGAAGTTCCTGGAATGTTATCGATGGTTCCATCTGCTGTCTGGTGTCCGAACCTTGTGTAATCTGATTGCACGTATGTATAAAAGCCGACGCGCTTGACCCGCTGATCAGATTTTAACAATCGCCGACTGTGTTAAACGCCGTCGCCGTTGATTAGGTGTAGCCTGTTTTTGTAGGCACATGTTCACTCAATAAAAGTTAGTTTCGTCTTACACAGTATTGCTACTGTGTTCTTTATATGTCACTACCACGTGGCATCTGGTGGAGGTGATTTTCGTTCATGTACCGGACGTCCCCGAAAAGCCGTGATCCAAGCCCGGACCACAAAGAGAACATCAACGTAGCCCCGGACCATCGAGCAAGCCACCGTCTGCAACAGCTACACCCGGAGCACGGACTTCTACCTGAGAACACCAAGAAGATTGTGGCCAAGACAACCACAATGGCAGCCCCAGTGTCACCCATTGTGCTTCAACAACCCAGAGATTCGCCTGCTTTCCGTGGAGCTACGTCGGAGGATCCGTAAACCTGGCCCGAAACCTTCGAAAGGATCTCGACCTTCAACAACTGCACCTCTGAAGATAAGCTACAACATCTGTACTTCTCCTTAGAAGATGCCGCGAGGACTTGGTACGTGAACCGGGAGTCCACCCTTACAACATGGACGTGTTCCGCAGTAACTTTTTGAGGACGTTCACGAGCGTTGCCCGAAATGAAAGCGCAGAAGTTTTGCTGGAAACCAGAGGCCACCTTCCCAATGAGACCATCGCCAGCTTCACCGAAGAGATGAACCGTCTTTTCCGGCACGCCGTCCAGGAAATGTCCGAAGGAAAAAAAGTTCCGTTCTTGGTGTGAGGCGTAAAGGGAGAACATTTAGCCGGACTGATCCGAAACCCGGCGAAGACCATAGTTGAGTTCTTGACAGAGGCAACGACGATTGACAAAACTCTAGAAATGCGGACTAGGCAATATAACCGCCAAGTGCTCACACCGCAGTGTGCCATCTCAGCACTGGGCTGCGGTGATTTCCTAGGGACCATCAGGCCTATTGTGCGCGAAGAACTGCTCTAGATGTTTGTTTCATCCCAACCTCAGGTGTCCTCAGTTACTGACATCGTCAAGGAAGAACTTCGATAGTCACTGGGCATTACCGAAGTGCAGCCCGAATCGTCGCTTCCCGTGCCGGAAGCGATGACATACGCAGCCGTCGCCCGTCATCAAGGTCCCCTTCCGCGACCGCGCCAGGGCCCTATAACGTCGCCATTCCATCATCCACCACCTTCGCCGCCAGCACGCCCACCCGTCGTCCAGCGCAGCTACGCGAGGAAGACGGACATTTGGCGCGCCCCCGACCACTGCCCGCTCTGCTAACACTGCGGTGAAGCCTAAAATATGTACCGCCGATGCCCATACCGCGAAATCGGACTACGAGGGTTCGCCGTCAATGCTCCGCACCCGCAGCAAGGTGAACGCCCTCGCAATATCACCGACTACCTCGCCGCTACTCAGTGGAGTTCTCGACGACCATCCCGTTCGCCATCACCAGGCCGCTACCTATCGCCACAATGCCGTCCATACACTGGCCCTTTCCGGGCCGCTCTGCGAGCCCATATGCGCAAAACTAAAAGAAGCAACCGATGGAGGTGTGGTTGCTGTTCGTCAAAATGACGAAGATCCTCCGCCGCCGACGAAGACGCCGAAGAAACCATCTCGATGAAATAACAATGACACGCCACCGTCCCGACTAAGTCTAGAAGCAAAGAATGCAGCGACGAAAAATGACCTGACGACGCCACGTACCAGCCATAGGTCAACGCGACGCAGCCATAGGTCAACGCGACGCAGCCATGATCCGACGCCAAGACCTAACCGTAACGCAAGACAAACGAACACCGACCATGACATGCTTCTCGACGGCCACGCACTCACCGCCTTAGTGGACACAGGGGCCAATTACTTCGTCATGAGTGGACACATCGCCGCCCAGTTGAAGAAAGGTAAGATTGCATGGGAAGGCCCTCAAATTCGGACCGGTGGAGGACACCTCATTACGCCGACTGGAATCTCAATGGCAAGAATTACCGTTCATGACCGGACTTACCCTGCCACTTTCGTTATCCTCCAACAGTGTTCACGAGACGTCGCTTTCGGCATGGACTTCCTGAATCAACATGGCGCAATCACCGACCTGAAGTCAAAATAGATAACTTTATCGGAAGATCAAGCGATACCTCAAGAGAGCCCTCGTAGTCACTACGCCTTGAGTGTGCTCGAAGATCAAGTGAGCATCCCGCCACACTCCAGCATTATTATTTCCGTCGGCACCGAAACACCCGCTAACGTAGAAGGCGTCATCGAGGGGGACCAACGTCTGCTACTCGACCGTGAAATTTGTGTCGCAAAAGAATCGATCGACTGCAGGGAGAAAAAACTAAAATGTTGCTGACAAACTTAAGCCAGGAGTTCAAGCACATCAACAAAGGCACGACGATCACATACATCTAGGAAATTCTGGGAACCAGCAATGCGTTTGTCTTCTAGGATTCTGCCGCACCTACCGCGATGACCGTAGTTCGCGAACCAGACCTAAACGTAAATCCAAGTCTCCCCATGATTAAGCAACAACAGCTCAGAAGTCTGCTTCCACGATGCAAAGACTGCTTTTGGACGTCATCGAGGATTTGACAAACACCAGTCGCAAAGCATCACATAACAGCCGAATAGTGCGCTCGACCAATCCCCTAGAGCCCTCACCGATTTTCCATGCGAGAACGTGAAGCTAATAGGCAACAAGTCGACGAAATGCTGTGCGAGGACACCATCCAGCCGTCGAAAAGCCGGTGGGAACCCTGAGTTTAGGTGAAGAAAAAGGATAGAACCCTACGTTTCTGCGTCGATTATCGTCGACTGCACAAGATCACGAAGAAGGACGTATTCCCCCTCTCACGGATAGACGACGCATTGGATCGGCACTGCAACGCTAAATACTTCTCGTGGATGGACCTCAAGTCTGGCTATAGGCAAATAGAATTCGACGAGAGAGATGGCTAAAAGACCGCCTTCGGTCCTCACCCCAAATGGCCTCTACGAGTTCAAAGTCACGCCATTCGGAGTGTGCTCGCCGCCTGCAACGTTCCAACGCGTCATAGGCACGGTGTTAGCAGGGGTGAAGTGGTAGACTTGTCTGTGACGTCTTTTTCTTCGCCGGGAAATTCGATGATCACCTTAAGCTGCTTGCTGCAGTCCCAGAGGCCATCAAGTCATCGCGGCTCACTCTGGAGCCGCATAAGTGCCGCTTCGCCTACGATGAGCTTCTGTTCCTGGGCCACGTCATCAGCAAATCTGGAATGCGCGCCGATCCACAGAATACAGCCGCCATCGCAAAGTTCCCGCAGCCCATCGACAAGAAGGCAATACGTAGATTTCTTGGCATGTGTGCCTACTACAGGCGATTTGTGAAGGACATTTCACGCATCGCTGAGCCGCTGACACAGCTAACTAAATGTGACGTCGAGTTCAAGTGGGAAACGCCGCAGCCCGACGCATTCGAAGAACTCAAACGCCGCATGCAGTCACCACTCGTACTTGCGCACTTCGACGAGCACGCCGATACCGAAATCCACACTGACGCCAGTCGCCTAGGCCTCGGTGCCATCCTATTCCAGAGAAAAGATGGACATGAACACGTGATAGTTTATGCTAGCCGGTCGTTGTCAAAAGCGGAAAGCAATTATTCTACTACGGAAAAGGAATGCCTCGCCATCGTTTGGGCTACAGCGAAATTCCGCCCTTACCTATATGACAGGCCATTCAAAGTGGTCAGCGACCATCACGCGTTGTGTTGGCTAGCTAAATTAAAGGACACTTCAGGACGGCTGGCACGGTGGAGCCTCAGACTACAAGAATACGACATCACTGTAACATACAAGTCCGGACTAAAACACTCGGATGCCGATTGCCTATCACGCGCCCCCATTGACCCGCCGCCGCAAGATGACGAGGATGACGACGCCTTCCTTGGAATAATAAGCGCGGAAAACTTCGCCGTACAACAACAAGGGACCCGGAGCTAAAAGCCGTAGTCGAGTATTTGGAAGGGCACACCGACGCTGTCCCTAGGGAATTTAAGCGTGGATTGTCTTCGCTCACGCTTCAAGACAACCTACTCGTGAAGAAGAACTTCTCACCAGTCCGCGCCAACTTGCTTCTCGTTGTTCCGTCGGCGCTGCGTCCAGAAGTACTGCATGCCCGTCATGACGATCCGACCGCTGAGCACCTCGGTTTCTTCCGGACGCTATCGAGGATACAAGAAAGGTATTACTGGCCACACCTAACCGCCGATGTCTCCCGTTACGTCAGGACATGCCGAGACTGTCAGCGACGCAAGACACCACCGACAAGGCCAGCGGGACTACTAAAGCTGATCATGCCTCCTTGCCGACCATTTCAGCAGATCGGGATGGATTTGTTGGGACCGTTTGCGGCGTCAACATCCGGAAATAAGTTGATCGTTGTGGCGACGGACTAACTCACCCGCTTCGCTGAAACTAAAGCTCTACCGAAAGGCAGCGCAGCCGAAGTGGCGAAATTTTTCGTCGAGAACATCCTGCTGCGACAGGGTGCTCCAGTTGTCCTCATCACCGACAGAGGAACGGCTTTTACAGCAGAGCTCGCGCAAGCCATTCTGCAATACAGCCAGACTAGTCACAGGAGGACAACTGCCTACCATCCGCAGACCAATGGTCTCACGGAGCGCCTGAACTTCGCCCTCGACGACATGCTAGCAATGTACGTCGACGTCGAGCACAAGACGTGGGATGCGATCCTGCCGTACGCAACATTCGCTTACAACACGGCGGTGCAAGAAACAACACAGATCACGCCATTTAAGCTGGTTTACGGCATGAACCCGACGACGACGCTCGATGCCTTGCTGCCGCACGTCATTGACGAGGGAAATCTCGACATCGCTACCTATCTCCAGCGCGCCGAAGAAGCCCGACAGCTCGCCCGCCTGCGGATCAAGAACCAGCAGAGGACCGACAGCCGACACTACAACCTCCGACGACGCTTCGTCGAGTACCAGCCCGGCGACCATGTTTGGGGATGGACCCCGATACGCCGACGAGGACGCAGTGAGAAACTTTTGCGGCGCTAATTCGGACCTTACAAGGTCATCCGACGTATTGGCGCGCTGGACTATGAGGTCGTGCCAGACGGAATTTCGCATTCACAGCGGCGCCGCGCACGATCTGAAGTGGTCCACGTGGTGCGCCTTAAACCCTTTTACGGACGCTGACGAACTTCCTTATTTTTGTTGTTTTCTTTGCTGCGAGTGCTTCTGTTTATTGCTTTCGCTTGTTTGAAGCATCGGGTCGATGCTTTTTAAGAGGTGGGTAATGACACGTGTACTTATCTTTATCGGGCGACCACGCTTAGCCACCTAACAAATGTTATCGCACAGCGCAGGACGCGCCTGCATGTAAAAGAAGTTTCTGGAATGTTATCGATGGTTCCGTCCACTGTCTTTCACCGCAACTTATGAAATCTGATTGCATGTATGCGCGGCGCGAATAGTGTAGCACTTTGTGGAAGACACGCGGGTCCCAGCGGTTAATCTGGAACATTCGACGACTGCTCTATAAAAGCCGACGCGCTTGACCCACTGATCAGATTTTCGACGATCGCCGACCATGTTCGCCGCTATCGTTGTTCTATAAGTGTAGCCTGTCTTGTGTGCACAGGTTCGCCTAATAAAAGGTTTGTCGTTCACAGTATTGCTACTGTGTTCTTCAACGTCACCTCCACGTGACAATAGTCTAAAAAATTATGCGGATCCTACGCACTGGCCGAATCGATGTAAGCGAAGCTTACTGAGTTGTTCGTTTTGAGTAACGTTAATTGGGTAATGCTGACTGCGAATGAATGATTTTTTCAGCGTATAGTGCAATACGAGAGTAGTGAGTTGACGGCAAATGTTACCTCGCGCGCACCACTGCTCTTTGTCCGCGTAGTACACAACATACAGCGAGCCGTGTTTGCTTGAGGTGTTGTTGTGCGCCATTGTTTGTAACCTGTGAGAAGGTTGAGCATTGTCACTGCGTCACATGGCACATCGCGTCGAGGCACATGTGTTGACACAATTATGGTGCTCCACATGGCAAAACACAATAGGAATATGAGGCATGCCGTAGTGGCGTATTCCGGATTAACTTTGATACCTTGGTGTTCTTTAACATGCTCCGAAATCAAAGTGCCGGACCGTTCTTGCATTTCACTCCCGTCGAAATCTGGCTCCCGCGGTGGGATCAATCCCGCGGCCTCAAGCAACGGCATAGCCGTCCAGCTACCGCGGCGGCCATATAAGCGTTGATTCGACGTTCAACCACTACAGTGGTGTCACCTATACCCTACGGTAATTATTTGCGACTTTGCGTATGCACGGCCTGCATCAGTTGTCCACTTGAAAAGTTTGCGTGGTGTTTATTCTTTAGAAATAGCAGAAGCGTAGAGTACCGTGCCTTCAGTTTGCCTGAAACCGCTGTCGTATCATCAGTAGCAGAGCTTCATTATCTTCTCGAGTCGTCTTTTCCCAGTCCCGTGTCTTCCTCCTGTAGGCGAACTACGAGCGAAGAATGCGAAGGGCGTTATTCACTCGTTTGGCGAATACCCTGGCTCTACCCATTCTCCGCCTCTTCTCCCTGCCTCCTCTCTACCATTCTATCTACCTCTCTTAAGGACTTGCATGTTAGGATAAGGGTAAGCGCTCAGTTTCTGCAATGATTTTTTGCGGGGGGTCAAGGATAAATACAACTGTCAAGAGGCTAATGTGACATCGACGAGGCAGCTACAGGGGGCACTCTGCACATGTGACGCGATGGAAAGTTCCAAACGAGTTTCTTCCACCGCCTGTCCTGTTTTTCACGCTCCTTCCATATATATGTGTGGCCTGAACTTTCCTCCGACATGGCGTGCAAGACAGAACAGCGCCAGTGGAAAAGTCGAAGGAAGAAACAAAGAAAGCTTCACTTTAGAAAAGTTGTCTTTATTTTATGGCGTACAGTGGCGTGTCGGGTTGGCGTGATCGCGTCTTTTGCGGGATTTCTAAGTGGGAAGAGCCAACTGGTCGGCTTATTTGCCCACTACACTTTCCACCTTCAGGAGCAACCTTATCCTCTGGCCAAGGTGCGAACGGTCTATCCAGTTTACTACAGACATAAGAGACTTTCTTTAGCATGTTCATTATTTGCGCTCTCCACAGCTATACCGTGGTGCTACTTACTTTTACTAGACTGCATTAATAAGTATACTTCTTTTCAAATTGTACTCTCTAATAATGTTGTATTCTTGCTATCATTATCGTATGAAATTTCCATAGAGTACTCAGGCACTTTCTAATGAAATGCTTTCAATTTTTGCCTGATTACATGAGGCTTATAGCGCAAGAAAAAACAAGGACGAAAGGAAGACGTGACACACACAGGCGCTAACTTGCAACAATTTTTATTTCGAGCAAGAGACCAATACATATATACAACTTTTTCGCGTACATCAACCTGCGCTGTTTGCAAAAATTCCTCCGACATGTCGACGACGTCTTACCAACAAGCCCAAATAACTGCATTACGCCTGATTACGCCCGCCATTGTTATGCAAATAAATGTAAGTTCAACTCATTTTCTCAAAAATAAACGCTGAATGAAATGATGACCCTGAACAAGATCAATAAGGCGCCGTAGTGCTCTTGTGATGCTCCCATGCGCAAGCTTATTTTTGCATGTTTTTTTGGTGGGAGGGGCGGTAATGTGCTCTCGTACCGTAGCGACGTCCTTCGGACGTCTCTGACTTGCTCGGTTTTATTCTCAAGCCCCCATTGTAAACTGTCACCGCCGCAATTTCATCATGTCCTGGTGGCAGGCAACCATTGCGTGTCGCGCAAATATGATCATGCTGATTAATTTGGATTGGCATGTACTACTTTTTGAGGTCATACTTTGAAGTCATACATTCATTTTTCAAACTGCGCCAGAGCATGAAAAGCCCGTCCAACTCACTTGGCCTCTTTCCTTTGTTTATTTCTGCAAAGTGTGTGCCTATCGCTGTGGTTACCAAATGCGCCAACGGTATGCTACCACTCAAGCCTTCCTGGCGACCTGAGCAACTGAATACGCAGGCTTTCTTCAACACGGCGTTGACGTTCAATATGGCTGTCCTCAAGTACATTTCGTGGACTTCACTCACCGCTTTCTTTCCAGTCTCATCTCTTACACTACTCGCTACTGCTAGACACAACACAAACACGCAACGACCTTAATGAAGTATCAATTACACGCTATTTGACATGCTCTCGATGTACATTTCCGCTGATCACCGGGATAGGAGCGTGGTCCTGTCTTTAGTGACAGTGTCGGTCTACAGCCTCGCTGAACAACACCAGTCGTTACACACCACTTTCTTTGTCGGCAGGAGCATACTTTATTTCCTCAGAATATACTTTCGGCTTTAAGTGTTACTTTGCACGCCCGCTCATTCTGTTACGCTGAAGGCCACCATTGTCGTCAGGCTACCACCTCATTCTGAGCTTCGCCGTCACCAGAGAGCATAGGAAGCTGTCTTCCCAGACAGACCACCGGAATTCGATCCCATGTATTCTCAGCGTTCTGCATTTGTGAGCTGGGCTAATCATTACGATACAGCCACCCCCCCCCCCCTTTCATTTTACCTGCCTTCCCACTTCTTGTTTTCGTCGCGGACGCAGGCAGAACTGACGCAAAAACAAAAAAAGTAAACATTGCTTGATGCACTAGGGCTGACACGTGACCTTCACTTTGGCAGGCTGCTCTCATTGGAGCGCACGTAGGCTTGCGGCTGCGTGCAGATCGCCGGTCGCCTTAGCTTTATTGTAAACTTGCTTTCACCGACTTTTTTCGGTTAAAACTGAAACGCCGTGCAAAAGGTGAGACCTGCCTCTGAAATTCTTTTTTTTTCCAGGTTTAAACGAAAAGCGTTCATTCGCAACTTTAAAGCAGCAACAGTTTCATCATCAGCGACGTGAACGCTCATTTACACCAATAGCGACTCTTTTAAGAAATGTTAGAAGGATGCCATATTTCGAGGTCGTGTCGCTGCCAATATGGGCCGAGACACACGCTTCGACGAAAGGGCATCACTGTGCCGATGCACGGGGCAGGACACTGAATGATGAAAACAAAAAATACAACTGTTCTTTATCCTTTTTGCAACCTATTATGCACCGAACACGAGGCACCCGCCCACCATGACAAACTTGTTTCGACAACAGCGACGCACAAGGGCACACTGATATACTTCTTAAAGGGGTTTAATTTTATTTTTCATCGCGGAACCGCAAGCGTAGAGATCGCCGCACGTATACTGCAGCCACGTACTGTAGCCGTGCTCTTTTTTCCTCTGGCAATGTGGTCGTTGACGGTTTCACGCGCTCCCGTAGGTGACGGCAGGGACTGGCACTCCAGAAGTGTAAGTACATAACCACCTTGCATCGAAACGACAGCATGGTTGCTTATAGATTGTTGGCTTGATATGTTTGGCACGAGGCCCAAGGCGGCACTCTCTTCCAACGAGTTCGTATGTTTGCGTTCGCGTCTCTGTCAGGAAGGAACCCGCACCGTAACATGCTGCAAACGTGCCTGCGTTGAGCGTATGTAAGGCGGGAAGCACTATTCTAAACTCTCTGTTCTCCAACTTATGCAGTAAACCATTGTTTACATTGTACTCCCGCAATAGCAAGGGTCACTAGTATGGCAACCGTAACCGCAAGCGTCGCGGTATGGCCGTGACTTGTCGCGACAGCGCAGGCGCAATCACCAGACACTGGCTCTAAGGAATAGGCGGCGAGGTATGGCCGATGAATAAGTAATTGCCAAGATTGGATTTCAGTATAAGTTTATTACCAAGAGTGGCGGGTGCTTATACTACCGCGAAGGACGGATGCTCGGCGGTGACTCCAATAATTTACTGGCCACATCACTTAGGTACCCTGGAATTAAACCGGTTTTACCAACTCTCGCTTGTATTCTCTCGGCCCTGTATATGCTTCTTTCTACGTCCTCGTTCTGTCGCGCTTATACACTCTATGATGAATTCTAACCAACTAGCACGCCAACGTGTTTTAACCTAAACTGCGACTTCGCCTGCCACCCGGCTCCAGCTCTTCCTCCCTTTGTCCCCCGGTCTTTTCCCAATGTGTTGAAACGTGCGTCTACCGATGATTGCTCCTACTTTTTCCCAATCAATGAAGGCATTAATTCGTTCATTCATAAGTCGCTGCAGGAAATAGCGTGTCTTCATCTCCATAACCACCCTGTCTCTCACCTGGACGCTCCCATCGCAAATCCCGTCACAAATGACTGGGCGTCGCATATACAATTTTCTAGGAATGGCGATCAGCGGGGCGTGCCATTTTCGGGGGGTGACGAGACAGTATGGAACAACTTGTCTGCCACTTCTACTCTTAGCGCTCTGCTCCGTGAGCTACTATTAGCCGCTAGGATGCAGTACGAAATGAAAGAAACCTAGCTCGTCTGGTCGCAGGTAGCTCTTTTCGGATTCGTGATGCGTCGATTTAAACTATACATTTCTTATCTATCCTAAATGACAGCGATTTAGGCGACGTGAGTTACGGTAACTCGTGGGTTTAGACTAAGCACTCTCTTCACGTAGCACTTTTGTCTTATGCGTGTTTGCGAACAGAAATGAAAGGCAGGAAGGTAACACGCCTTCCTGAAATGAAACATTCGGAACAACTCTTTCTTTGGTGGCTCGAGATATGTGAAGGGCCCATGATGCGAACCACTTGCAAGTGGGTATCAGCTTGCAAAGGGGGAACTCAAATGAAGTGTTGTCAAGCGGATAACTTTCAATTTTCATAAGAATGGTTTTTTATTGAAATTCCTTACCATCAGGTCAAAGCCGACTAATAAGCATTTAAATTTTCTGTAATAATAACAACTCCTCTTAATATCAGGTCGCTGGGGCCTGATATTAAGAGGCCTGTTATTAATTTAGGAGGCCTGTTACAGCCTCCTAAATTAAAAAGTAACATATGAAAAATAAATTGTTGCCGGAAATGTGTAAACGGGCACGCCCAACAAAGTCCTAGTCCATTTCCTAGTATTCACTCAATGAAGATGTAGCACGTCTATACTATCAGGTTATAGCGATGTGAAGAACAAAACACTTCCAATATAGTTATTCACGAATATAACTCAATATAAGGGGAGTGTGTTCTGGAAAACACAAAAAGCACAACGATGGCTGCGCACAAAGTAGTGCTTCCTCTGAATCTGATCTACGGATCAAGGCATCGATTCATCAGATTGGAATGCCCGTACATCGCAGCGCAATCTCGGGTCCTCAAATGTCATGGAGAATGTACGCCAGTACGTATTCGCTTTACACGCGCGACCTGGCAAGATAACGGTCTTTCACTATTGCATCCGCGACAACATACTAAATAAAGAAATACATGCAGGCGCGCCTTGAGCTAACTGATAAGTTCGGAGCAGTGGCGAGACGCTAAAGAAACTCCCTCCTCCCCCAAAATTGTATACAGTTGCTCTGAATGTTAGCTGAAACGTAGTGCTCGTGGTAAAAAGGACCCCAAGACTGCAAAGCGGCGCCAACATACCGAAAATTCAAGAGCGAAACACTTTATAATTACATGTATTTATCAAACCGGCATTTCATGGTTCAATTGAACATGTTTGTAGCTATTATACATTCTTAATTAGACTGATTTGAATGTACAATGTATATTGCTGTATATGAATGGTTGTAGGGTAGTCTTCCTGTAAAAAAAAAGAAATTGTTTGTACTTTGCAACTTAACATGTCGAAACTGTGCCTGCATGAATTCAGGGTGTCTAGGGCATAGTCAGGTGACCATGTGTGTCACATTTAGCCCTCTTCACCTGGACAACTGTATATTGTCTAAATTTCAATAAAATCAAAGCCAAAGTCAAAGTCAATTAGCCTTGTAGACCAGGGGCCAGTTCCAGCACGGGTACTGCGTCGGAGCTGATATTTCATGTCAGCATTATTGGTCACAAAATGACTGTTTTTTTTTGTTTAGATCTTAACTCCAGACCACCAAATTTCATGCAGCGAAACCCTCATACTCATACATCAATACTTTCTTGTTCTAACGTACATGTACGTGCTGATTCACATGCTATAAAATGCTGAATATGTATTGAATGCTATCCCCCAGGAAGCTGTGTTATTCCTGATGATGCCAGGAAACCGAGCCTGATGCCACCAACGCTGAGAAATATATTCGGGAGCGCGCACAATGTTCTCGTACACCTTGTGTGATGTACCGTAGCGCTGAGGTGCTTCTTGTGTAGGAGAATGTTGGAGAATCAGTTATAAAGGCAGCAGTGCACGGTTGGGCGCATGTGCCTCAGCTCATGAAGTTGATTTGCGCCACGAGCACCTGTCCAAGCTTTTACGCTGGCTTTATAAGAAGCCGACAGCACCAGCTATGTGCCAGCTGCTTTTAACTGCTACAAACAAAACCATTAAAGAAATACAAGTATTGGTGTCATAATTTTATCATTCGATTGCTCAGATTGGTAACCTCTGGATGCGGAGTAAGTTGAAAAGTTGTATGCATAATTAACAAAGCTACGTTATTAATTTCCAGTAATTGGTCTTAAGTGGCCAAAGAAAATGAGCAGTTTCGAGCCCGTCCTCGAGATTATCCAACCGAGCGAAGAAATTTTGAATAAGCAAGCTTCTGTAAGAGCCCTGCGAACAAACATTTTACGTGTAAACGCTCTTGCAAGGCGTAACTGACGCAGAAAAAGAACATCCGTAAAGTCACAGAATGAACGGCGCTTCAAGACGGGACACAAAGGAGGAACCACACACACACTGCGCTAACAACATGAAGCACTGTTCTTTCTGTGATAGTGAAGGAACTAACCCGTCAGTCAATCTTTGCAAACTTGTAAAGTCAACCTGACCGTACCGAGCCTTTTGTAATGCTGTCATCAATAGTATGGCCCCGTGAGTGTGTTCCTTGTCGCCAGTCCGCTTTCGGTTTTTATGCACGCTGTTTTTTCGAAGGCAAGCAGTTTAAAGTTTTAGTGTCAATCTAGCAGTGAATGTGTGCCGCCGAAAGCTTACTTGGTCGCAAAAGCGATGCATGACGCAATGATGGTGCAGATTCAGCGCGTCACCGGCATCAGCACAACCTCCGAGCGAAGGAAGATAACGGAAGCGAACAGTCCATGCAGACGTGGCGATGGTGGCGGCGCCATGGCGATGAAATCTCGGGTGGCGATATTGACGGCTGAGGCGCTTTCTTTCTCTTTTATTAATTTTTTTACAGCGAAGCTGTTAATAGGAAGCTTTACCTCGGTCCCAACTGTGACGACGCCTATTCAAATAGATGTAAAAAGCAGAAAAGCTTTTTTGAGACAACCCCTGGACCGATTTTAATGAAATTTATTGGATTCAAGACAGCCAGATAAATTCCAGTGACTGTTGGAAACGGAATTTCTACTTAAGCCTCAATTTTCTGAAAAGAATTTTCAAAAATTCGCAAGTGCAAAAAGAATAGAAGCACGAAGATTACAAATAATAGTTCTGCATCAATAACAGATGCCGTGGTTCTGTAAACGGCATCCATTAGATAAGTCAAAGTGAACATATTCCATATGTCAATCTTACGTGAATTCGTCGTTGTGTACAAGGGTTCTGCAAATGCTGTACTTCAATATTACTAAATTTTTTGAGATTCTTATGTAATATATCAGTTTTGTCCGCTTTAGATGTGCGGTTAGATCCATTGCACAGAAGTGCGATGTCATTTTATTGCTGAAAGACAGAGTTGTAAACTTGATGGTTTCGTTTTGGGTCATTCCATGCGAAGCGTCTCAGACGCAAAAGTAACCATCATTAATTTTCTTCAAAAAATTGGGCTAGATGGCTGTTGTGTGAGTAAAGTTTCCTCGAAGTATTTTCGTTGCAAAAAATGTTTGATCACGGGGGCGCTCTTTGAAATTTCCGCAAAGAAGGAAAAGTTTGTTGGAGGTACAATTTTTTAATTCAGTCTGAAACTAGGTGCAATAACAAACTTTATTTTAGAGCATTGTATTGGCATCCTTCTTTCATATAGCGGCATATTTGAATGGATTTTAGAATTTAGCATTATTATTTGGCTGAGTAAAAAAGCAATAAATGTTGCGTTACCATATTTTTTTTTTTTTTTTTTGCATAAGCTGCGTCATTCTTTCAGGTACCGTAATGTTTCCCCCTTTTTGCCTGTTACTAGTGTCTGCTAAAAATAAGTTGAAATAATTAGGAAATATGTTTTTTGAGAAAAACACTTTTAAAATTGGCAAGTCGTGAATTTCTTGTGATATTCAAGCCAAATTTAAGCATTAATACCCTCAAGATAAAAATATGTCAGATAGCTCAAAGTACGCACCGTCCTATTTGTGATTTAAACATTTTCGTTTGAGTAACTGTTGTCGGCAGCGAGAAAACATTTTTGGAAGTCAACATCCAATATTACTAGCAGGCATTGTGTATGTCCCGTCATCTGCTCGTCATCGTCTGCGCACTGTCGCCTGATCTTCTCGTCATCATCTGCCGCCCAGCAGACGACGACTAGTATACGGGGAGAGAGAGAGAAACTTTTATTTGAAGTAGTGATTTGTCAGTCGACGTGGGAGGGTCCCTTATTCCAGGAGCCCTCTGGCTTGGATCGCCCTCCGGGCCCGGGCGACTAGTTCGCGCTGGTCGACCAGGTCTGGCTTGGAGATCGCAGCCTCCCACGTTTCAGCGAGGTGGTTTGGATCTGCGTCTGCTGCTATTAGTTGTGTCGCTGTGATGCTTTCTCGGGTGTTCTTGCATTGCAGGAGGAGGTGCGCCAGGGTGTCAGGCACGTTGCAGTGTGGACAGGTGTAGCTGTATAGCGTCGGGTGGAAGTGATGCAGCAAGATTCCGTGGGTAAATGTATTGCTCTGGAGTCGCCTGTAGTCGGTGCCTTCGTTTCTTGTTAGTTTGGGATGTGGTGGAGGGTACACCCTGCGTCCAAGCCGATAGTGTTGTAGTAGTGCTTGGTAAGTTAACGGTATTGTTTCCGTTTCCTCCGCTGATTTGTGTGGGTGGGACCTTTCTCGAATACCGTGCGGGGAAGCCCGGTTGACGCTTGCGCGGGCCGCGGTGTGTGCCGCTTCATTCCCCTCGAGTCCCTCGTGTCCCGGAACCCACATGATGCAGGTGTAGGGGGGAGGAGTATCGCCACGTTTCAGTAAGTTGACCGCTTTGGTGGAGACCCTGCCTTTCATGTAGTTGCGTGCCGCTGTTTGAGAGTCGGTGAAGACCACTATGGCATCCTCGCTTGTATGGGTGGCGAGTGCTATAGCGGCCTCCTCAGCTATGTCCGCGCGTTTGGCGAGAATTGTCGCCAACGCCAGTGTCGTCCCCCTGTAGTCTGTGACGCTGATGGCGAAGGCGTTTCGGCCAGGATACTTGGCTGCGTCCACGTAGCGAGCCTGCGGGTCGTTACGGTGCTTGTGTCTGATGGCGTTTACCCTGGCGAGCCGTCTGCCTCGATGGTGTTCTGGATGCATGTTCCGAGGGATCTGAAGAACTTGTAAACATTCTCGCAGCTTCGATGTGATCTTTTCTTTACGTTCGCCATCGTGTTCTATGTTGGTTACATATCCTGTGCGTCGGAGGACTGCTCGGCCTGTGGTTGTGAGCTTGAGTCTCTCGATCTGGTTGATGAGGTGCGCTTCCGCGAGTTCTTCCCAGGAGTTGTGAACTCCCATGCGAAGCAATCGGTCAGTGGAGGCGGTTGTCGGTAGTCCTAGGGCGAGCTTCGTGGCCTTTCGTATTAGAAGGTTTAGCTTTTGTTTCTCGGCTGTCTTCAGGTTGAGGTAAGGAGTTCCGTATGTAATGCGGCTGTAAAGGAGGGCTTGTACCATTTGCAAAGTTTCGTGCTCTTTGAGGCCATTGCGGCGATTGGCCACGCGTCGTATCAGATGAGTAAGCTGTGCCACGGTGTTGTGTAGCCTGGGGAGTGTGGCGGAGCCGGACCCGTCCTTGTGTATATGGACTCCGAGGACTCGAAGTGAATCGACCTTCGGTATCGGGACTCCCTGGAGAAGGACTTGCGGGTCCGGTGCGTCGTGGCTTGGGGGCCGGCCCCGGGTGCGTGCCCCGAGTACTAACAGCTCGGATTTATCTGGGGCGATTATTTGTTATTTTTATGAAATTTTTAAAGATCGCTTGTTGCAGATAGCATAATTCTAGTCCTTGAGCTGAGTTCTTAGGTGAGACCGAAAATTGAAACACATTTTCAACGAACAAACATATGCTAATTAACTTCCTAATGAATATCAAAACTGCAAGTTGGGCCAGTTAGTTGGGATTCATAGTAAGGTTCGTTACAGCGCAGTACAAGACAAGGACACAAGAAGGTATACAACGACGACACGGTGCTGACTTTCAACTGATATTTTATTGAAATTATGTATAACACATAAATATATATATATATATATATATATATATATATATATATATATATATATATATATATATATATATATATATAAATCAAATTGACATAGGTAACGCAGTTCCTTGTCATGAAGAGTGATAGACGGTTCACTGATACACGATTTGTCCCTAATCTTTATATTGTGAGCTTCGGCGATATCCATTGTCAATCGGCTTGCGTGTTTAAAAATGACACTAGTTTTTTCTTTTAATTCGGGGCGACGACCGCATGGCTTGCAATGCTCCGGGAGATGAAGTGGCGCAACCCCTTGAAGAGATAGCTCATGCTCACGATGTCCAACATTCACACATCGCTTCGTTTGTCCCACGTACTCTCCACCACAAGATAATGGAATGGTATACACAACCTGGTTAGCACAAGTGATGTACCTGTTCCCATGTTTGACAGCGCATTTTCTCTTCCCCAAATTATCTGCCAGATTCCTTCTCCAAATTATTCCTTCAGCAAATTATCAACTAACGGGCATATGCAACCTAACTTATGTTTCGCAGAAAAACGGACAGCAATGCTGTACCTTGAACCAACGTTCTTAACCCTTTCGGCCCTGGTGTCCTATAAAAAGGACACGAAGAAGAACGGCTACAAGTCATGATTTAACTGCTCAAGAATCTGAAACAAGAACTGAGCTGACTCCCAAGACATCCCCATAAACATAGACATCACTTTCTCCTTCGTCTTCCTCTTCGTAAGGCCGACAGTAAACAAACAAAATGGCGGAAGGCGGAAACGGCGGCTGCAGTGGTAAGCGCAATTTTTGTTATTTTTTACTCCATACCTACGAGCGTGTTCGTGATGAGAATTTTGTAGGTGTTTTCTAAGACACTCAAGGCTTCAATAGTTGAACAAAGTTTTCTCTCTGGCTAGTACATTTGCCACAGCACGCCGCGATGCGTGTGTCCTATATATAGGACACCAGGCCTCAGTGGTTGTAAACCATCGGCGCGCGTTGCATGCAAAGGCAGGACTTTTTTTTTTTTGGTAATGCCTATTTTCTTCACGTTTTTTATTGCAGAGGCCACAATTCCGACCGGATTGTTTTATTCAACGGCAAAGCGACCTCGATTAAGACATCTACGTCTCGAGGATCCAGATCTCATGTTTGCTGCACTAAAGGATGGTGACATGTCCGAGGTCGAAGACGCAGAGGATGACGTGGATGACATGGTTGAGGCTCTTGAAGACGTTTGTGACAATGAGTGTGATGCACTAGAGGAGCTCTCGGCTGCCTCCAGCGATGAAGAAGTTGACAAAAATACACCGGAGGACAGGTCGTGGTCCAGGAGAGCTTTCAATAAGCTAGCAGCCACGTATCAACCTCAATCATCTGGTGACGAGAATGAGAATAATCTTGATGGTCTACCGACCCCGTATGAGTATTTTTCTCGGTACGTGCCGAAGAGTGTGTTTGTTGATCTTGCCGAGAAAACAAACATGTATTCTGTTTCTCAAGAGGGAAAATCCGTTGAAACAAATGAAGAAGAAGTCAGAAAGCTGGTTTCACTGCATCTAGCGATGGGTGTCTTTCGTTACCCACGGCTGCGCATGTACTGGAAGCCGTCACTCAAAACTGAGCTTTTCTCAACTGCGAACATGTCACGAAACCGATTCGAGAAGCTCAGAAACTGCTTACACATTGTTGATGTGAACGGAGACCACAACAGCAATGATCGTCTCTGGAAGGTCAGGACACTTTTGGACGCATTTCGTGAAAGATGTCTAAACCTGACTTTAGAGGAGCATCTTTGCATCGACGAGCAAATTATCCCGTTCAAAGGACAGCTAGACATAAAACAATACATCAAAGGGAAACCAAATCCGTGGGGAGTGAAAGTTTTCATGTTGTGCGGTGCCTCGGGAATTATCTACGACTTCCTCGTTTATCAAGGCTCAACCACTGAGCTTGTTCCAGCAGAGAAAAAGGACTTCGGAGTGACCGGAGCATTCGTCCTCCATCTTGCGAGGCGAATACCGGATGGCACTGGCCACAAGCTTTTTTTTGACAATTATTTTACGTCCTTGCCAGTTTTGCGGGTGCTTCGAGACAAAACTATATATGCTGCTGGAACAATCCGATCAAACCGGACCGAGAAATGTCCGTTGAAGCCAGAAGGCCAAATGAAGAAGGAGGGAAGGGGGTCCTCTGACTGCCTGGTAAGCAGCGATGAGAAAATCATCATCACGAGATGGCTGGACAACAGAGCGGTGACCCTAGCCTCAAATTTCCTCGGCATTGACGAAGAGGATGAGGTGTCACGATGGAGCAAAGCAGACGGGAAATATGTAAACGTGAAACGTCCCGCAGTTGTCCGCGAGTACAACCGAAGTATGGGAGGCGTAGACAAGACAGACTTTCTGATAAGCCTCTACCGAACATTCATTCGCAGCCGAAAATGGACACTGCGAGTTATCACGCATTTTATGAACCTGTCCGTGACTAACTCCTGGCTCGAGTACAGGCGTGACGCTGAAGTTCAAGGGCTAAGGGAGAAGATGGATTTGCTCGAATTTACTCTAAGTGTCGTGGAAAGTCTAGCAAAAGCTGGTTCTCCTGATCTGCCACGCAAACGTGGAAGGCCATCCTCCTCTCCCCTGCAGCCACTCAAAAGGCAAAATTGCACAGCCCAGCGACCAGTGTACGACGTGAGATATGATCAAGTCGGGCACTGGCCGCTCATTGCCGAAGACCAACAGCGATGCAAATTGGAAGGATGCAAAGGAAAGCCAAAAACCAAGTGTGAAAAGTGCAAAGTCCACTTGTGCATAACAAGCACCAAGAACTGTTTCAAAACGTTTCACACGCACTAATCAATGTCCAGTATTAGCGGCACCTCAAGGCAAGCAGCATGTTTGTTTTCAATATTTGAATATTTGTGAAAGCTTGAAAATAAACAGTAACACCAAACATTGCTTTTTCCTTTTCTTGCAACCACTAAGCCCTGGTGTCCTATATATAGGACGCGGCGCCATCTTTAAAACTAAGGGAGTCCTAGAAAAATTTTTTGTCTTAGTGTGTTCCTTGGGTGGCAGTGAAGCAAAATATCACTACAGAAAAATTCCCAAACAGGTAAAATAAATTCAGGGCTGAAAGGGTTAAACCCATGCGCTAACTTGTGTACATACGGTACTATGGCGTTCTTTCTTTTTTCTTCCAATTTAGTTTTAATACCTTCGTCATTTATGCTCTTGACGCTGCGAACCATGCTTTCCCTCACAGATGAAATATTCGCTTCGAGGTAACCAGCGTCCATTAAAGTTGCCGCAGTCGCCTCGATGCATCTCTGTGTCTCGTGCATGTTATGGTTATCAACTCACACACATATCTTCAATAAAATAGCTGAGAGTCAGCACCGTGTCGTCGTTTTATACCTTCTAGTTTCCTTGTCTTGTATTGCGCTGTAACGAACTTTACTATGAATTCCTAGTGAATTATTGCACATATTAAAGCTTGCGAATTGTAGCTGGTGAGGTTGTCAGGCGTATCCACTTTGAATGAATTTCCACAATCTACCAGTTTCAAGATATGCACAATTCAAAATTCAAATTCAGATTCTAAAAATTCACCTATGGCCTCCTTAATTGTTTAACGAAACTCTCCTTTACGCATTTAAGCAGTAAAGTAACTGTTTCGTCCCGTAATTTGGTAAATATCTCGTAGTCGGTGTAATTCTCGAAATTCATTCTAATTGAATACGTCGGACAATCTCACCCGCTACAATTTATAAATTTCAATATGTGCCGCACAATACTTAATTAGGAAGTCAGTGAATTTTAGTTAATTCGCTTTATATGTATTTAGATTTTTGATGCATGTAATCTAGCTCAAGGACTACATTTATGGTATCTGCAACATGCGATTTTACAAAATCCCATAAGCGTTAAAAATGATCACCCCGTTTACTAGCCGCCGTCTGCTGGGCAGCAGATGACGAGAAGAGCAGACAACTAGCAGAAGAGCGGACGACTATGCGCAGACGACGATGAGCAGACGACGAGGAGAGTTGCGGCACACATAGAGTTTCTCACTACATTACCTAGAGGGAAATCTGGCGCTGCTGCGGTGTGGTATGCATGGGAATGCCGGTATATTATGGATTCGGATTGGCATCGTTCTCGTAGAGACAGGACACCTTGAAGACGCGCTTGGCAAGTACCGTTCCGTCTGTCACAATGATTCATCTTCTACTAGAACAGCACGTGAAAAGCTCTTTTACCTTTATTATTACGCGAAAACATGTTTTGTTTAACTATGAGAACTTGTTATTGTGTGTTCGACTACATGTTACGTAAAAAGTATCTGCGCGCCGCTAAAGTTGGAGGACAGACGACAAGGTTCGCGCTCGCTTTGAAACAGTTGGTCGTCCGTTCTTCCTTTTCTTCGCTTTGTCATGCATCGTGGTGAGTAAAGATGTAATATGCGTGAATGGAAACATTTTATGAAGATTTTACTTTGAGAACGCGTTATTTGCCTAGCCATATCCACGTTTTAGACGAAACCTCTTACAACACCAGCCAACACGAGCCTCGCAGACACATATACCGTCATTCCCATGACGGCACGGTGCCCCCTTAAGAAACTCCCATAGACGATGGCGCCAGATTACCCTCTAGGTGTTATAGTGAGAAACTCTATGGCGGCACATATGCAGTGTGCCCACTGGTGATATTGGTTGTTGACTTCAAAAATTGTTTCCTCGCTTCAGACAAAATTTACTCGAACGAAAATGTCTAAATCACAAGCTAAGACGTCGGCGCGTATATTGAGCTGTCTGACATTTCTTTATCTGCAGGGTCTCAACGAATAAATTTCTAAAAATATATAATTTATAATATTTTAAATTCTGTAAAAAGGGAGAAAACGTGCAGAAAAGGAAAACATTGTTGTAGCTGAAAAAATAACGCAGTTTATGCAAAAAGTTTACAAAAACGCAACTTGTATAGCAGTTTCTCTGAACCGAATTAACACGGGAACTTCTAAAATGCATTCGATTATGACGTCATATGAAAGAAGCATGACAATAAAATGCTCTAAAATAAAATTTATTGAAGAGTTTGTTGCTGGACCTGTTGGTACATACTTTTAGAAACGATTGAACCCAGCCTTCCAAACCCCAACACCAGGAGAGACGTAGTCAGACACAAGCTCGCACTAGCCAACAAGTTTAATGCGAACAACCACACAGAAGTTCACAGAGCAGCCAGAGCGCGCATGCCTCGTACATACCACGTGACTGTCAACAAACCCAAAATGACATCCAGTAACCACATTTTTCTAAATAAGCTATCTCTTTCTTAGACAGTGATAACGAGGGTACACTCACACATTGATTGTGACCATGTTTTCGGATATCGTAGGCTTCAATTAGTTTTCGTTCGTATCTCCTGGTTCCCCTGCCAATAAGTTCTGTCTCTTGTAGAACAGGTGAACAGCCGCTTAGTCGGCAATGAGTAGGCAGGGCTGCCCCTCCTCTTGACGTGACGGCCGTTTCGTGTTCTTTTAAGAAGACAATAAAACAGCGCCCCGTCTTGCCCGTATACACGCGACCACACTAAAACGGTATGCAATAAACAACATTTTCAATGCAAGCTGTGAAATTATGCCTGGTAGTGCAGGGCACTCCTAGGTTTACAATTTTCTATCCTAGCACAGACTTGACATCTTACATGACACCGAGAACACAACCCGAACGCCGTGCCTTGTAGCGACTTTTTTCACATTGTTGGACATCGTGTGGATATAGGGCATGACTTCCACTCGCTTACGGTTCAACTGGCAGTGCTAAGTGCTCTGCCTTCGGTCTCTTTTTTTCAATTTTTCGAGTTTCGTCTCGGCTACTCCTTTGAAAATAGTTTCAGGAAAGCCGGCCACCTAAAGGCGTTTCATCTCCTCATGAAAACTTTGCTCCATTGAATGGTGGCAGCTTTAGAAGAGTTAACTGCTGGGCTAGTTGGTGATCTTGCATACTGGTGTCGTTGTCTTACTTGTGTGTGTTGTTTTTTCGCGCAAAACTTTTTCAGTATGAATGATGGCAGCTTCTATTGAGGGCAGTCTTGATGCAGAGGGTGGCTTTTCCACTCTTCATTTGTTTAGAGTGCAACGACTGTAATGGTAGAGGCTGTTTCTGGGTACGAGGCGCATATATCCAGCAGACGTGGCCATTGTTAGAAAAGCTTAGTTCTAAGTTCAAAAACCGTATTGCATTTTCTGGTGCCAGTTCTTTCGTAAAATTTAGAGCCTTCGTGCACACTATAAGTAAGCTAACAATATCACTTGAGACCGGTTCTAGTTCCAAAGAGTCCTTCAGGTTTAACAAGATCAAAAAATAATCAACATACCTGAACACCTTGACTACCCTATCGTCATTTAAAGAGCTGCTAAGAGCTTTGTCAAATTTTGAAAGAAAAATGTGGCATAAGACGGGTGCCACACTGGACCCTATGCAGATACCATTCTTTTGCACAAACAGTTCATCCTGAAATTCAACAATCATCGACGATAAGTTCAAGGTTACAAGTTCCAGAAAAAAATCAATAGGCAGACCGCAGGCGTTCTCGAGCATAACTGACCCGCTTTCTTCGATGAGCTCCCGCACAGCTGCAAACAAATCAGCATTGTGGCACTGAATAAAATAAATCTTCTACGTCTAAGGAGAATGCCGTGCTGGCCAGGGGCTGTTTATCACGCAGGAAGGTCAGCACGTGTGTCTGTCTACGTATCTCCTGGTGCTTGCGTCTTAAAGGATGGTTCTATTGTTTCTAAAAATTTGTTACTGCACATAATTTCAAACCTGAATAAAAATTTGTACCTCCAACCAACCTTTGCTTTTCGTTTCGACGAAAATACTTTGGAGAAATTTTAGTCAAACAATAGCCCAATTTCTTTCCAGATAATCAATTATCTTCACTTTTGGGTCTGGGATGTTTCGCGAGCAATGACCCTCTTGTGAAAATTTCTAATTCTGTCCAATTTAAAAAAATATATATGACCTAAAGAAAAATTACGAAACCAACAGTCACTAAATTGTAAGTTTTTTTTTTTTAATGCAACAAAGGTCGTCAAATTTGGTGCAGTGGTTGCCGAGAAAAACGGATTCTCCTTTTACATGTATTTAGATAGGAGCACCCGATCTAAACCTTAGTCTTAGGGGCTGCTTTCCCCACTATCACGTCCACGTGTAGAACAAGATCCCGAAGATAGTGCAATGCCGGACCAACCCGCGGCGAAGGTGACGCAGGCGTTAAGCACTCCCCATACGTGGGCCAATCCCGAAGCTGGCGCAATGCCGCGCCGACCTGCGGTGGAGGTGCATTTCACCATTGAGAGCCCCACATACACAACTTCGCTGGTCATACTTCTTGACAGAGTGGAAAGGGACTGCGTTTTCTTCTTTTTTCGCATTCATTTCGCTTTTAGAAAGAGATAATTCCATAAATTCAGTGTCATTCGCTCTTGTCTCGCTTTATATATGGGTTTGAATATAATCTATATCCCATTCATCCGCCAGAACAGGTGCAAGCGGGGAAATGCTCGCTATCTCGCTCGCGCACACACACACACACACACACACACACACACACACACACACACACACACACACACACACACACACACACACACAAGCACGCACACAGTGATGCGGAACGACGTGCGTACACGCGCACGCACGGTCGCACACACTCACACAAACGCAAACACGCACACACAAACATGCGTATGCTCGCACACGCATACACGCACTCGTGCCCAGCATATTCAAATACTGTAACAGAATCCTGCGCGCACACACAAATGCAAGTACACACGCACGCACGCTCAAGGTGTGCACACCCATGTACAGTCCCTGTCCTTTCCGGTTGCGTCACAAAAACATGCGTGAGCAAAGAGACTGAATGACACTGGCTCTGCAATTACCGTTCAAAACTCGAGCTATAATAAATCGCTTTACGGTTTAAATATTGCGCTCCTTCAAGTGAATCGGCCCTGTGCTGAGGGGGTGCAAGACCATTTGTTCCTGTCGTGTGACATAACCGCCCATGCTCCACCAAAACACTGCTTTAACGCACCACCAATGCTCCGAATAAGTTCCATAAATGCACATGTTGTTGCGAGGGACTACCCTCTTGGCGCAGACAGTTGAAACTTTTTTGATACTCGGCTATCATATAGAAATGAAATTGTTTAATATCTTGCCCATTCAGCTATGCATGTGCACTTCCGTGAAGTTCCACAGGATGGTGAAGGTGCAATGTCGAGAATTCCTGAGTTTGTCCATGCTACAATGTACGATAGTACTCTTCTTACGTAACACAAAGACATACGCATGCTTGTTATGTTGTCCAAAGAATCAAATTTCATAATAAAAGCGATGACTTAACAAATCAGCAACCCATTCCTACTCTTTAGGAAGTAAAAATAGAAACAAATAGAACATAGAAAGCCCACTGCACCGTTTTCTGGTAGTGCTGCCGTGCCCGAGTGTGCTTTTTTCCGAATTTGCATCTATGTGCCTCTTGTTGTCGGGTGATGTAGAGCTAAATCCCGGGCCTGTCACTAAGGTTTTGTTGAAGGTGCTTCGCGATGGGCAAAAAGAAATTGAAAACGATCTAGATAGCCTCGGAAAGCGGCTCAAGTGTGTCGAAAAGAGCATTCAAGTTGTTAGGGATCAAGCAAATAGCATAGTTAAGTTAACAAAAACTGTTGAAAAACTAAACGAGACCGTTGTGAAGCAAGCGGAGAGGTTGATAAACTTAGAGGACAGAAGCCGGCGAAACAACCTCGTGGTCTTTGGAATCAAAGAAAGCGAAAAAGAATCCGCTGATGACCTTAACACAAAAGTTCTAAGTGGAGTTTTCGAAGAAAAACTTGGTGTGACGTTCACTACGGTAGTAAGAATTCACAGAATTGGCAAGAAAAATAGCAAGCAACCTCGACCAGTGATCTTGCGACTTTAAGACTGCAGAGAAAAATCAAAACTGTACCAAAACTGCAAGAAACAAAGGAAGCGGCATTTCGATTGGCGATGACTTTTCCAAGGAAACACTGGCAAAACGCAAGCTGCTCTGGAATTCGGCAAAACAGGAACGTGATGACGGTGAACGAGTCCACCTTAATTATGACAAGTTAATAATAAACAGCGACGTGTTTGCCTGGGATTACTCTAAGAACCGCCGAGTACGAATACGCCGTAGGAACCCTCCGCCGGCCGAAGACTCGGAAAGGAGCCATGTGCGCCTAAAGTGTTCTGATTTTCTATTAACTAACTTCAATGCTAGGAGCCTTACTAATAAAATTACTGATCTAGAACACTTACTGCCTAGCTATGATCCACATATTGTCACTATTAGTGAAACATGGCTTCGTCCCGAAATAAAAGATAATGAAATTGTACCCCCCGGCTACGAAATATTTCGCAATGATGGAAAATCGCGAGGAGGTGGTGTAGCCATCATAGTGAAAGAAAATATTCAGTGCCTACAGATCGGAACGATCACAAGTGGGATCATCCCCACTTGAAGTGGGGATGATCCCACTTGTGATCGTCTTAGTTGGCGCTGTTCCTTCCTAATTCAAGTATGCACCATCTAGCCCAAATGAATGTTGTCCTGAACTATTATTGGAGCGTTGTACAGGCCACGAAGGGCACACGTATCGTATTTAGATTTAAAACGCCACTTGGAGGGACTTACACCCTCGAAATGCAAGCCGATTCTCGCGGGTGACTTTAACCACGGGGGTATTGACTGGAATAATTTGACAATTGATGCGAAAGAGCGGGCTTCCTCTGAAGTTGTTCTTGATATCGCTTTCAATCATGATGATGATTTGGGATTTTTATGGCGCAGCAGCCCTGCAGACTATAATGCTCCAACCTTCAATCATGATTTGACGCAGGTTGTTCGTGAAAACACACGTATAGCAGGATCAGCGCAGTCTACGGTTGACTTAGTTTTCTTTTATGCGTGTTTGGATAATTACAAAGTACTAATTCAAAGTGGACTATCTGATCACAAACTTATTTCTGTTGAACTTAAAACCGATCTTACTTCTGTCCGAATTAAAGAAAAGACCACATTTGTTCGCCAGTATGACAGAGCCGATGACACGAGCATTATCGACTACTTATCATGTACGTTGGACAGTTTCAGAGCGGAAAGCGACGTCAATGACTTGTGGCTGTGGTTTAAAGATATTGTCTCGTATTGTATCTAACATTTGCACCGTTGCGAAAACAAAGACAAAAGAAACGAAATCCATGGGTAAACCGAGAAATAATTATCTTAAAGAGACAGATCGCCCGCCAAAGACTGAAGAGAAAAAGGAACCACGATAAAATAGCTCTGTTATCACGGCAGTTACGAACTAAGCTTTACCCAGCCAAAGAGAAGTATTACACCCAAACCTTCTCCAACTTTATGGTCTCCTCCCCACACCGTTCTTGGTGTCACTTATCACAGGCTGCAAATAACCCACATAGCATTATCATGAACGGTTCGGTTCTGCACGATCACGGAACGATAGCGTCACGCTATAACACGTTTTTTCAGTCTGTTTTTTCCCCGCGGTGTGGTGGTGATGCGTCGCAGTATCAGATGCCTGCTCATCGTTCTTCGGAAATGCCGGACGTAAACGTAACGTACGAAGGTGTCGTTTCCCTCCTGCTAAACATTAACATAAAAAAAGCTAATGGTCCCGACGCTATACCAAATGCTTTTTTACGTAGAAATACGGAATGGGTTGGACACTATCTTACGATCATTTTTAAAGCATCACTCGAACAAAAACGCGTCCCAAATGACTGGTTAGTGGCCAAGGTTGTTCCAGTTTTCAAATCTGGAGACCGGCAAAAATTGAAAATTACTACCCCATTTCCTTATCTTGTGTATATGTAAACTTCTTTAGCATGTAATATCAAAATCAATATGCACCTACCTGGAAGACAAAAAACTTCTATATTCCAATCAGCATGGTTTTAGGCAAGATCTTTCGACAGTGACGCAACTGGTTGAAACAATTGAATATTTTTGCGAGGGCTTTAGATAACAAGGGGCAAATTGACTGTATTTGTCTTGACATGTCCAAAGCCTTCGACCGAGTCCCTCATTCAGAGCTCATTGATAAGTTGGTTCATCTTGGCATAAAATACAATGTAACACAATGGATTCGTGCATACCTAACAGGCAGAACTCAGTACGTAGAAATTAATGGCTCCAAATCGGAATTATTAGACGTCACATCCGGTGTTCCACATGGGGGTGTGTTGGGTCCAGTCTTATTTCTTGTTTATGTTAACGATATTGCGCAGTGTATTAACAAAGACATAAGAGTGCGACTTTTCGCAGATGATTGCCTCCTTTATAAACACATAAACAACCAGGACGATTCCAAAATTCTTAACGAAGCTCTGCAGGTGGTTGAACAGTGGTGCGAAATTTCAAAAATGAAAATTAACAGAAATAAAACTTTTGTATTTCGTGTCACAAACAAGAGAAAACATGTTGTTGACTTTAACTACACCCTGGGTTCATTTACACTTGCCGCAGTTGATAGCCTTAAATATTTAGGCGTAACTATTTCCAAGAATCTGAGTTGGAAGGAGCACGTTAAAACATTTGTTCGACAGCAGAAATGAAACTCTTGTTTTTGCGTAGGAAGCTCAAGCTTGCTTCGGAAGACGCTAAGTTAACTGCCTACCTATATCTGGTAAGACCGACACTGGAATACTCCAGCATTGTATGAGACCCTTATGAAACAGGATTGATAAACATGATTGAAAGAGTCCAACGAAGAGCTGCTCGATTTATTCTTTCTCGTTACTCGCAAAAAGATTCTGCTACGGAAATGCTGCAATTACTTAACTTACCCTCCTTAGCCGAACGACGCCATGTAGCCAGATTTTTGTTTCGTTTTTTTGCTTTGGAAAGGGCATTTTAACATAAATACTACTCTTTATTTAGCACCCAAACAGGGCAGAAGCTCAAGAGGTACACATGAACATAATTTTCCGATATCTCAACTGCACATTAATGCATACGCCAATTCTTTCTTCCCCAGAACAATAAATGAGTGGAACAGACTACCAATAACGATTATTCAATGTGATACCGTAACACAATTTGAAAACAATCTAAGGCAAATCATGTCCTAAACAAAATTACAGATTGTGTTTATTGTCTCTGCATATTGCTTTTGTATTTGTGTTGTTACTAGTTTCCTGGTTCTTTTTATGAATGTCTGCTCAAAAAGAGTGTTCGATGTATTATTTACGTGCATTGTGTATAATGCACATTATGTTTTTCATTTTCTGTGCTGTACCCCACCCCTGTAGCGGCCTCCGGGCCAACAGTATGACTAAATAAAAATTTAAAAAATTATACATTTGAAGAGCTCTCCCGAAAGAACCAAAACAGAAACCAAATCTACAGTCTTGTTCTTCGTCCGTCTGGTGGGAGACTGTCGAACTCAGTCCTACGTGGACAAAAAAGAAAAGAAGAATGGTGTCATGCAGCACGGCATCGAACCGCTGCCAGCATGATGCGGAACGACAGCTTCGAGCGAATAAACTGCTCAGCCATGGCTTGCAAAGTTTCCGCAAGTGATACGCTCCCGTTTTTACAGGTACCACGTGAACATGCACGACTTTGTTTCAGAAATCGCTTTTGGGAACAGTGTCTCGCCTTGTGTAGAGAGTCGAGATAGGCGTCACTCCAAAGCTGTGTCTGTGGACTACATACGCTGCAGCGGCTATGACCAAAGACGTCGTAGCTTTATCACCACTACCGTTTTTGTCTGGAAAATTGAGTACAAATTTTCGTCGTTTCCATAGGCTTCCATGGTTGAACCTTTAACCGCTTTGGGGACAAAATTATCGCTTGACACAGCCTGTTCATTGCATTTGGCTCGTGTGGATTGTCTTCCACAATATGTCTGTCACCCAGCTTTTTCAATAATCGACCTGCAGCTTTTGTTAATCTGCGAAAAACCCACTAGTTTCGTTGAAAACGCGCTAGCTTCGGGTCAGGGCCGCTTGGGGCGCTAGTTGGTACGTCTCTAGAAAAGGTACATAGGAATTGCGAATCTGGATTGAATTCGGTAAATGCTTTATTGTTCAAGACAGCAAGAATTTCATATTTGGTTGTATTTACCGTTCTGTTTCATCGTCTGTCAACGAATGCTGTACCAATCACCATCATACTTCACATACTGTATCACTAGAAAATAAAAATATTTTTTAATGGGTAAGATAAACATTAGTTTACTCGATGAAACATCACCCATCTCTATTAACTACAGTAATTTATTCCATGGATATGGATATGATTGCTCAATTACCACTCCGACACGCGAGTGCAGACACGCCTATTGACCGCGCTCTTTCTAACCTACTTCATTAACCAGAGGCAAAAGTTTGGCGCATTTACATCAGTGATCACTACGCCCTACTCTTTCGTTTCAATTATAATGGATCACCTAAACCACATTCACACAATAAAGATATGCTGGACAAAGATGGCTTCATAACGGCTGTTGCTAATACAAATTGTTGTGATATTAAATCACTAAACGACCCAAAGAAAGCCTGCGGCATTTTTTCACAATCCGCGGCTCTCACAGCAGTTATTAGCAGAAATGCGCAAATGGGGTAACTTAAATGGGAAAACTAAAGGGCAACTCTTCAACACGAACTTACGTGCCGGATATAAAAGCTTCTGTAACGCCTTTAACTGCAAAAATAAAATCAGCTAAACAATTGTACTTCGAGCAAAGAATTTTACACGTTGCTAAAGTAACTGGGAGATTGCGAACTCCTTTTTAAATAGGCACAGACGCCTGAACCAGGCATACAGAAATTCTAAGGATGGAGTAGTTCCGCTGCTGAAATAGCTGAGGCTTTTACTAGTTCTTTCTTCCATAACAATTCGCCTTCTCCTAAACAAATCATCAACATGAACCGTATAGGTTATTGATTCTTTTTGTTTCCTACAACGCCAGAAGAAATAGCTGTTGGTATAAATTACCTAAAAGTGACAAACGCTGGAATTGATGAGGTCTACCTCACTAGCAGCGAACTAATTGCGCACCTAATTTCAGACATACTTTCATTTATTGTTAATTTATTATTAAAGACAGGTTTATTTCCTTCTGTACCTAAGCTTGGCAAAGTCATCCCAGTTTTTAGAAGCACGAACTAGGTCATTATTCGGCAACTGCAGATCTGTTTTCATTCAAGCGTTCTTTGGCGAATTTATTGAGAAACAATTTGAAAGAGGACTAACGAAATACGTTTCCATATTTAATATCCTGCCATCATGGCAGATCGGTTTTCGCCATGCGTATTCCACAGAGCAGGCACTTATTCATCTTACTGACCAACTAAAAAAATTAATCGACGAGGGATTTCTCGCCACCTCAGTTTGTATAGATCTAACACAAGCATTTGATAGCATAAATCATAATATCCTATTCTCTAAGCTCGAAGCAATTGGCATCTGCCCTTTCACATCTAAAAGCTACTTATATAGCAGAGTTCAAGTTGTTTCTGTTTCCAGTGCTTATTCTCGACAGCGAACAAGTAACGTCTGTGCGCCCGAGGGCTCCATCCTAGGACCGCTTCTGTTCTTAGTTTATATTAGTGCTTTACCTAATTGTTTTTCTTCAACAAAATGCAATCTATATGCTGATGATACCACTATATTCACCTTACATAAAGATATCTCATCTCTCGTTAATAAGATAACTGCCGACTTAGAAAATATTCTAACGTGGTCTAATGTTAACATGTTATCTACAAATGCACCTAAAACGAAAGTTGTTGTATTCTCTTCACATCAGCGAAACGTAGCTTCAATTCCACCTATCAGTTTTGGTCCCCACTGCCTTCATCCAAATTCATGTTCATCTTTCCTTGCCATTCTACTCGATTGCACTCAGAAATATCACAATCACATTGCTCAAATAAAAAAGAAAATAGCTTACTACATACGTACCTTAATTAAAGCACGCCCTTATTCACACGTACCACATTGCTCTCACTTTACTACTCTGTTGTCCACTGTCGCATTACTTACGTTATAATATGTTGGGGAAACACCTATGGATACTCATACTGCGCCTCTTCAGACAGTTGAGAACCGAGACATAAGAACAATTGCTTGTAGTTCACGCTTTTCTAATGCCACTTTCCTGCTACACGAGGATGACCTCCTTACAATTTCCGGTCCCACTAAGTACCTAGGTAATTTTTCTACAGATTTGTGCATAATGAGCTACCATCGATAACATCTTCCCTAACTAACCTGATAATTCATAGAACCACCAGATTCACATTGAATAACAATTTTATTTTACCGAGAATCCGCACTAACTACGCTAAACAAACCGTGGAATTCATCGTCATCACCAAGATTATCATCAGCGGCCGGCTTACGCCCACTGCAGGGCAAAGGCCTCTCCCATATTTCTCCAACTACCCCGGTCATGTAATAATTGTGGCCACATTGTCCCTGCAAACTTCTTAATCTCGTCCGCCCACCTAACTTTCTGCCGCCCCCTGTTACACTTCCCTTCCCTTGAAATCCAGTCCGTAAACCTTAATGACGATCGGTTATCTTCCCTCTTCATTACGTGTTCTGCCGATGCCAATTTCTTTTTCTTCATTTCAACTAAGGTGTCATTAACTCGCGTTTGTTACCCAATCACCTCTTCTCACCCAATCTCCTCTTTTCATATCCCTTAACGTTACACCTATTATTATTCTTTCCATAGCTCGTTGCGTCGTCCTCAATTTAAGTAGTACCCTTCTCGTAAGCCTCCTGGTTACTGCCTCGTACGTGAGTACTGGTAAGACGCAGCTGTTATACACTTTTCTCTTGAGGGATAGAGGCAACCTGCTGTTAATGATCTGAGAATGCCTGCCAAACGCACCCCAGCCGATTCTTATTTTTCTGATGATTTCAGTCTCATGATTTGGATCCGCGGTCATAGTGTGAATGTATCCTAAGTAGAATTATTCCCTTACCACTTCCAGTGCCTCGCTACCTATCGTAAACTGCTCTTCTCTTCCGAGACTGTTAAACATTACTTTAGTTTTCTGCACATTAATTTTTAGACCCACCCTTCTGCTTTGCCTCTCCAGGTCAGTGAGCATGCATTGTAATTGGTCCCATGATTTACTAAGCAAGGCAATATCATCAGCGAATCGCAAGTTACTAAGGTATTCTCCGTTAACTTTTATGCCAAATTCTTCGCAATCCAGGTCTCTGTATGCCTCCTGTAAACACGCTGTGAATAGCATTGGATAGATCGTATCTCCCTGCCTGGCGCCTTTCTTTATTGGGATTTTGTTGCTTTCCTTATGGAGGACAACGGTGGCTGTGGAGCCGCTATAGATATCTTTCAGTATTTTTACATACGTCTCATCTACACCCTGATTCCGTAATGCCTCCATGATTGCTGAGGCTTCGACTGAATCAAGCGCTTTCTCGTAATCAATGAAAGCTATTTATAAGGGTTGGTTATATTCCGCACATTTCTCTATCACCTGATTGATAATGTGAATATGGTCTATTGTTGAGTAGCGTTTACGGAATCCTGCCGTGGGCCTTTGGTTGACAGAAGTCTCAGGTGTTCCTGATTCTATTTGCGATTACCTTAGTAAATACTTTGTAGGCAATGGACAGTAAGCTGATCGGTCTATAATTTTTCAAGTCTTTGGCGTCCCCTTCCTTATGGATTAGGATTATGTTAGCGTTCTTCCAACATTCCGGTACGCTCGCAGTGATGAGGCATTGCGTATACAGGGTGGCCAGTTTCTCTAGAACAATCTCCCCACCATCCTTCAACAAATCTGCTGTTGCCTGATCCTCCCCAGCTGCCTTCCCCCTTTGCATAGCTCCCAAGGCTTCCTTTACTTCTTCCGGCGTTACTTGCGGGATTTCATATTCCTCTAGACTATTTTCTCTTCCATTATTGTCGTGGGTGCGACTAGTACTGTATAAAGCTCTATATTACTCCTCAGCCACTTGAACTATTTCTTCCATATTAGTAATGATATTGCCGGCTTTGTCTCTTAACGCATACATTTGATTCTTGCCTATGCCTAGTTTCTTCTTCACTGCTTTTAGGCTTCCTCTGTTCCTGAGAGCACGTTCAATTCTATCCATATTATACTACTTTATGTCACCAGTCTTACGCTTGTTGATTAACTTAGAAAGTTCGGCCAGTTCTATTCTAGCTGTAGGCTTAGGGGCTTTCATACATTGGCGTTTCTTGATCAGATGTTTCGTCTCCTGCGATAGGTTACTTGCGTGATGTCTAACAGAGTTACCACCGACTTCTATTGCACACTCCTTAATGATGCCCATAAGATTGTCGTTCATATCTTCAACACTAAGGTCCTCTTCCTGGGTTAAGGCCGAATACCTGTTGTGTAGCTTGATCTGGAATTCCTCTATGTTTCCTCTTACCGCTAACTCATTCATCGGCTTCTTATGCACCAGTTTCTTCCGTTCCCGCCTCAAGTCTAGGCTAATTCGAGTTCTTACCATCCTATGGTCACTGCAGCGCACCTTGCCGAGCACGTCCACATGTTGTATGATGCCATGGTCAGCGCAGATTATAAGGTCTATTTCATTTCTAGTCTCGCCATTCGGGCTCCTCCATGTCCACTTTCGGCTATCCCGCTTGCGGAAGAATGTATTCATTATCCGCAAATTATTCTGTTCTGCAAACTCTACTAATAACTCTCCCCTGCTATTCCTAGAGCCTATGCCATATTCCCCCACTGACTTGTCTCCTGCCTGCTTCTTGCTTAACCTGGCATTGAAGTCGCCCATCAGTACGGTGTACTTTGTTTGGACTTTACCCATCGCCGATACAACGTCTTCATAGAAGCTTTCGACTTCCTGGTCATCATGACTGGATGTGGGGGCGTAGACCTGTATGACCTTCAAATTGTACCTCTCATTAAGTCTCGCAACAACACCTGCCACCCTCTAGTTAATGCTATAGAATTCCTCTATGTTGCTAGCTATATCCTTATTAATCAGCAATCCGACTCCTAGTTCTTGTCTCACCGCTAAGCCCCGGTAGCACAGGACGTGCCCGCTTTTTAGCACTGTATATGCTTTTTTTGGCCTCCTAACTTCACTCTGCCCTATTATATCCCGTTTACTGACCTCTAATTCCTCCAATAGCACTGCAAGACTCGCCTCACTAGATAACGTTCTAGCGTTAAACGTTGCCATGTTCAGATTCCAATGGCGGCCTGTCCGGAACCAGGGATTCTTAGCAACCTCTGCTTCGTCGCAGGTCTGACCGCCGCCGTGGTCAGTTGCTTCGCAGCTGCTGGGGACTGAGGGCCGGGGTTTGGTTGTTGTGTTCATGTAGGAACATTCATATATGATGTTGTGTTCATATCGGTTGTTGCCAAGTACTGTACCAGGGTGGCCAATCCTGCTCTGGTGAGGGAGTGTGTTACCGGTTCTGGTCACCGGGATCAGGCCACACTCCAGGCCTGTTTATGCAACTTTATCAACACGCGGATTTTTCTTTTTTTTTTATCCGGTGGATAAATGCGCGGCACCCGGATTCGAACCACGGTCCTCTTGCACGCGAGGTGGATGTTCTACGTCTACGCCACCGCTTTGTTCTGTTAACGTTCATTTTTCGTTGCATGTATACTACCTTATTATATCCTACGGTTGCTTTGAGATGTTCACCATCATAACTGTTCTTGTACAGGAGGTCCCAATACAGCCTTTGCTTATGGGGCCTCCTTCTGCATACTAAATGCTTGTAATGTGGCCCAACTTGTAACAATAAATTGATGTAGTATGAATACAGCCGGTTCAACGGTGACCACTCAAAGGTGAGTATTCCTTCTGAAAGAGAATGATTGGTGTCAGCCGGACGTACTCATCGCCGTATGTTTTTGCTAAAAATTCTCTCTGGTAATTATCGAGCTATGCTCGGACAACAAATGCTTTTTTAACGGGCCGTGTGTTATGCTTTGGGGTGTAATGATGTGAGGATATGATGTGTGTGTACAGGGTGTCACCACTTCTTTTGTAAATGTCCGGCAGGCGGCTTGCGAAAGCATTGTCCATCCGGTGGCGGTATATTGAAGTGAAGAACGGGCTTCTATATAGTGCAACACAAAAAGGCTCTGTGGGCCGCATCACAGACCGGTTTGTTCGACGTCGCCTCAATATAGACTCGGACCACAAGCTGTCTGCGACCTTTACGACGTTTCGGTTAATATTCCGGCGAGCGGGCCGACCTCAATATTGGTTCAAATATTAAGCGCAACGGGATACCTTAAGTATCGAAGCCGGTTTGTAAACGAAGCACGCCAGTCTTGTCCGCCTTAGGCTAAGCTGTTGGGTGGTGCGCGCATCGAGTCGTAGCGTAAGCTGCGTGGAAACATGATAGATACACTGAGAATGCTAGACGCAGCTCAACTTTCATTGCAAGAACAGCGCAGATACATGTGCATGAGAAAAGGTGACTATCATTAGCAACTAAAGATGCGTTACTCAGCATGCAATAACACATATAAAATTACAGAAGCTATAGTTTTGAAATAGTTAAGTCTCTCTTGTTGGCACAAAGCGGGCCGGGGACAAAACAATATTATCCTACAATTCTTAGAACGACCTTGGGCGAACGAGTAAAGCCGATCCTGGCCTCGTTTGCTCTCAAAGCGAATCTTTCAGTTGTACTGTAGAACCCGAATGACAACGTGCAGGGGACCGGCTCCACGACTTCGACGTGCGTGTGGGCCCACTGCCCATTACGGCCGAACACAACGACGTCCCGTTCAAAGGAAACACACGCTGCTACTACCACGAGAAGGGCGGCATCGAGGACGAGGCGCTCGTGTTCCTCGAGTGCAAACCGTGCCCCATCAGAGGGCGCTACGTCTCCATACAGATCACCCAGAACTGCACCGACTGCCAGGAGCCGCTGAAGAACGTCCTTCAGCTCGCCGAAGTCGAAGTGTTCGGCCTGCCGTAGATCCACTGGTGCCGTTTACCAGCACAAGCTTATTTCCCGCTTATTCATTGCGTCATTCACCAAGTCACACAGCCGTAACTCGCGCACATGAAAGTCTTGTGCAGCTATTCTGTAGATCCTGCCATGCTGCTAAAAAAAAAGAAACGTTCTTTGTCAGTTCGTCAGGCAGGTAACAAAACTACGCCAAAGTGGTCATTTTGCAATGAATGTAAAGCTCCTTTTACGATTCGAGATGAAATATTGCTTGGAACGCAAAAAAAAAGACTGTTGCATTCTGCTTAGCGTGAAAGAAATTCGAGAAAGCTTATATGGAAAGCACATCCAGAATTCATTACTAAATGATACAAAGTAAATGCCCTGAGATACAGCGTGCTTAAATGGACTTCGTTCACGCGTGCCACCTGCTGCTTCCGGCCACCTGCTGCTGCCATCTTCGGCGACTTGTTTCATTCAGCTACATTTCCTATAATACGTTATTTCATTCATTCAATTACTAATTACAAGTAAATTACCCCATGTTGTACTTGGCGTCTGTCTTCGTTGGCGTTACATGATATCACTAACAATAAATCGTGCCCTTCTATGCCCCTTCGTCTCGTTCATTATATAACGAGTGTCTTAAATCCGGCATCATTGATGCATTCAGGTAGCACGTATGGGTTTACTGACCAGTCGCCTTCACCCTGAAAGGTAACGTACACGCGACGCCTGCGGTCGAAAGGATATTCCACAACTACTACCAAGGTTTGGGATTGGTTGCGCGTGCTAACTGTTCTATGGTTAGTTATACAGTTAAAACGTAAATACGTAAGTGGACGCAAATATGGAGCCGCGATGGCTCAATTTCTAGGAGCATCACAGACGTACTGCGAAGAGATGGGACGATTCTAAACCTGCGGCCAGTTGTTCTTTCATCCACTTTCATTTCATTTATCATTTACTTTTTCCAGTCATTAGGCACACGCCATTCCTCTTATGCTGTCACTGGTGTCCTTCCTTGTTGCCTTCTTATGAAATGAATAATAAAAAAAATCTGGCCCTCGGTTCCATTTATTCTCGCTCATTACATAATGAGGGTCTCGAATACGGATCCATGGAAGACTTCAGGTAGCATGTGTACTGGCCTGTTGCTTTCAACTAGAAACATCACGTACTCATGACGCCTGCAGCCGAAAGGATATTGCACAACTACTGCAAAGGTTTGTGATTGGCTGCGCGGACTAACTGTCCCATGGTTAATTATATAGGTAAAACGAAAGTTGAATTTTATTCTCCTGGAACGAATACACAAGGAAGTAGTAGCCAGAAAAGGCTACTGAGAATCGTAGCTTGACGAGCTGGCTGCCCTTTTACACAGCAGCAGCAGTTATTAAACAATTTTCAAACAAATGACTGATTTTACACATACGTACGGACAATGATTGCAGAAAGGAACATAAGCATTTAGTGAAATACAAAGGAAAGCTTCACATTAATGAGCAAATAGAAAAAGATAGATAAATAAATGCATCATAGTTCACAGGAACTGATCCCGAATTGTTTTTCGGATAACTGTGACACATCTACAGATTTCTTGGCAAGATTATTGAGCAGAGCTGGAAGCGTAAAAGCGATTGATTGTTTCGTATAGTTGCTTTGAGGAGTAGGTATGCGCCAAATATTCTGGTGACGCGTAATGTATACGGCAATATCTTCTCTTAATTCTGAAATCTCGCTGTAAAAAAGAGTTGTTCTTTTCTGTGGCAGAACAGTATTTATTTACTCTCAGGGCCTTTCGGCATTAGAGAGGGGAGTGGGTTATACAACAAATAAGAAGAAAATCTATCATGAGCTTATACAATGTTAGCTGAAAGTATGGTAAATGCAGTAATAGAACATGACACATAAAAGTAACATTAAACAAGAAAAAGGAAAACACCAAGAGCAGTTCGTACAAATGTTTGCAATTATCCATTGTTAGCTAGTGCTTTTCGAAAATTATCGTTGTTATTAATGGAAACAATGTCAGAAGGAAGTTCATTCCAGTCTTTCGATGTACGTGGCAAAATGAGTGTAAAAAGTGTGTCGTGTTACATGCACCAATTCTAACTTTATAATGATGATCACTACGGTGAGATAAGTAATATGGTAGCGACATGAATTTTGGATGAAGCGTAGGGCGGTGATACAGCTTATGAAAAAAGTGAAAGGCGGGAAATTCTTTGACGGGTTGCTAGCGGTTGAAGACCCAGATTCGATTTCATTGAAGAAACGCTCGCATCACGGTAGTAATTCCAAAGAATAAAACGAGTGGCGTTGTTTTGGATTAGTTCAAGGAAATGTATTAGGTTTTTGTGGCAAGGGTGCCATATAGCTGCAGCGTATTCTAATTTTGGCCGTAACAGGCTTTTATAAAGTAGTAACTTTAAAGGAGGGGGATCACGAGAAAAGTTACGGCGTAAGTATCCCAGCAAGCGGTTGCCTTGATTAATTATATATTCGACGTGATCATTCCATGTTAATTTAGATGTTATATGCAGGCCAAAATACTTATATGAATCAGTCGATTCTAAAGCAACGTTATTCAAGTAGTACACAGGCAGATTATCGTTAGATCGGGATACTCTCACAAATTTGCACTTGTTAATGTAGAGTTCCATTCGCCACAATCGGCACCATTTGCTGACGTCATTAAGATGGGCCTGAAGCAGGGCGATGTCGTGTTCGTTAGTTATTTCTCGGAGGATTGCACAGTTGTCTGCAAATAAATGTACGTTGGGGGTTATTGCTGAAGGTAATTCATGATATATACAGATAAGGCATACTAGAGGTAACATATTTAACTGGGATAAGCGGGCTAGTTGCTGGTCGTTATTGGAATGCATCATGTAACCGCACAAAAACAAGGGACAAAAAAGGAACACACAAGACAGGCGCGGCTGTCTTGTGTGTTCCTTCTTTGTCCCTTGTTTTTGTGCAGTTACATGATGCATTCCAATTCTAGAGGTCCCAGGACGGAACCTTGTGGCACACCGGACTGAACGTCGCTATGAGGTGAGTCATGGCCATTAGCTGTTACGAACTGAGAACGATCAGCGAGAAATGACGCAATCCATTTGAGAACGTTATGATCGAGGTTTCATTTGCTTAGTTTGTAAAGTAAAATTTTGTGATACACTTTGCCAAAGGCTTTCAAAAAATTGAAAAGATGCAATCGGCAAAAGAAGAACAGTCAAGTATTTGGTGTAGTTTGTGAGTAAATGTTAATTGTGATTCACATGAGATTGATTTTCGAAAACCATGTTGTGATGGCAAAAAAAATGAATTAGATTGAAGAAAATCCGCAATTTTCGTAAAATAATATGTTCTAGCAGTTTGCAGCAGGTACCGGTTAATGATATCGGGCCATAATTTGTAGATGATGTTTTGCTGCCACATTTATGCAAAAGAATTATTTTTTCCTATTTTCCATTCTGATGGAACAGTAGATGTGTTGAGTGATTGTTGAAATATTTTGGTTAGTATAATGGAACTATAAGAGCAGGTGTTTTTCATAAATTTAGCACTGATATAATCAAAGCCGGGTGACGAATGCATCTTAAATGAGTCTATTAGTCGATAAATTTCAAACAAAGTTATTATTCAGGAGAGTTGCGCATAGGTTTTTAGGAACAGGGTTAAAATTGTTAAGAGTGACAGGTCAAATTGTTAAGAGTGATAGAATCATCGGAAGGTGGATGTATGACACGCCAAAATGTTTTTACGGTAGTTATCAGCACAGATGGTAATGTGGTTGATCAGAATGTTTCTTTAGCGCATTTGAGTGCGGCTACATGTAGGCTTTCCAACGTGAGTCAGTGCGTGATTGCAGCGCGGAAAGATACAGTTGTCTTTTTTTGTTGGATAGTCGCTTTAAATGATTATTGTACCAAGGCGCGCGCGGGTTGGGATGTGTTTATTGATTAAGCGATTTACCTCTGCCGAAAATATATTCCAGTTTGACTGCACACTCCGATTTTCAAAATCACTCAAGAATACGGTAAGAAATAGGCTGGAGTTCATTATTTATTGCTCCAATGTTAGCTCTCTTATAGTCTCTAATAATTTTTTTACTCTTCGGAAGTTTCACAAACGGAGTATTAAAGTGAATATTTAGCAATAAGTGGTCACTAATACCGGGTAAGTAATGGATGGCAGAGGCATAATCGAGACGATTGGTTAGGGTCAAATCGAGAATGTTTGCGGAAGTGGATGGTAATCTTGTGGATTGTGTGACTAATTGAGTGAATGAAAATGTAGTACAAATACCCAAGAAATCAGAAGAAGATAATAAGTTAGGTATATCGCTGTTCCAAACTATAGAAGGAAAATTAAAGTCACCAAATATGAAAAGAGGTGAAGAAGGAAACTGTCGTAATGGTACTAATTACATTATGCAATTCATTGGTAAATGCGGGTGACGAGGAAGGTGGACGATAGCAAAAATTACCTTTTGGTGGTTCAGAGTTGCTGTAGCCCACACTGATTCAAGACTGGTGCTGATGTGAAGGGGCGATGATGGGATGCGTTTCGAAAGGGCAAGGAGTACACCGCCACCACGGCGCTCTGTTCGGTCACAGCGGTATATTGTGAATCGTTTGCTATCACGAAACAGTTCTGAGTCTTGAATGTCATTCGAGAGCCACGTTTCAGTTAAAGCTATTAAATGGGCTGAACACGGGCCAATTACGGATGATAATGAGTCACGGTTCTTCAGAACACTTGGGATGTTAGTATAAAGGATGCTGACTTGATTATTTTGCGCATGCCCACTGCCCCTCACGTGCCCCTAAGTAGGAACGTCTCGCGAGGCAGCCGAAACATGGTTTAGGCCGACGTTGCGCCTTGACATCTACTGAATACTATTCCAGTTAGAATGGTACATGTAGCATTTGTTGTTTAGTAGCAGTTTCTTGTGGCTGAGTTTACACTGTGGCGAGTAAGGTTGTGATTTAGCAAACTCAATTAGCTTTTTACGGGCAAGTCAAGTTGCGGGTGAAAAGTCCTCATTAACTGCGATGTTGCTAGGTCTTAACTGCGCGCGTGATGAAAGTACTGATTCTTTTGCTTTGTAGTTAGTAAATTTAGCAATTATTGGGCGACATTTGTTAGCTTGGTAAGTGCCGAGCCGGTGGGTTCGTTGAATTGAATTGCTGGGAAAAGAGCCAAGAGCGGCGTTAAGTACTGAGTTTAGTTTTTTTCCTGTCTGTTGCCAGGTTTCTTTCGAGTCAGGTAGGCGATCAAATAATAAATTATCGGAACGAGCCCTGTCTTCCAGATCATCCAGACGCGATAATAAGGAGCTGTTCTGAGCGGCGAGGCTATCTACGTTGTCTTGCATGCGTGCTAGGTTAGTGTCGAAACGGTCAAGGGATTTTGATTTTTCTTCTAAATCGTCAAGCCTTTTCCTGATACCTCCTAGCTCAGTTTGTATATTTTTCTGTCCCTTTTTAATTGCTTTGACATGCGATACTTTTTATCAATACAGTAAGCCTTGAAAGGCTCATACAGGAGTGGACTTACAAACAGTACAGGAGTAGCGCTTTGTTATACACGGGGTTTGCAGCAAACTCAAACAAAAAAGCAATGGGTACAATCGGCGCGCCATGTCAGCAATAAGTAAATACAAAGAAACAAAAACAACCTATACAGTGCATACACCATGTAAAGTGTAAGAAGCAGTTAATACAGGGAAAAATGCATTTGGGTGTGCCGTGTAATGTACAAACAGTATCAAGTGTAATGTATATTATTGTCACGTGGTGGCGACGCTGAAGAACAAAGTAGCAATACTTCTAGAGACAAAACTAACTTTTTTTGGGCATACCTGAGCCCACAAAATAGCCTACACTTATAGCACAACGACAGCGGCGAACACGGTCGGCGATCATCGAAAATCTGATCAGCGGATCAAGCGCGTCGGCTTTTATACAGCAGTCGTCGAACGTTCCAGACAAATCGTTCGGACCCGCGTGCCTTCCACAAAGTTATACACCATTCGCTTCACGCGATGAAATCAGATAACACAAGGTTCAGCGACAACAGACAGCCGGATAGAAGCAACGATAACTTTCCAGAACTTCGCATACATGCAGGCGCGTCCCGCGCTGTGCGATTACATTTGTTAAGCCGCAAAACGTCATCGCCCGATAAAGATCCGTACACGTGTCATTATTATACCATCCTATGGACAAACGTGCGCAAGAACCAAGCGCACAGAAGTACGGAAAAAACGTACGGACACCAGCGTGTGAAAGTTGGGGCAGGGCAATACGTCATTGATAATTTTTGAGGAACGCTTAGCCAAGACGACCACAATGGGGTCATCATTCCGATAATGACTCGAAGTGCAATTCGAGTGTCGACACGAATGAATGCACAGATTGTGAGCAAACGATATCACTTGGCAGGGAATTCTACAGATCTATCGTTGAAGAAAAAATTGAGTATTTTAGTGCGCTGCAACGCGAAAAGAATGGTCTAATACATTTATGATGGCTAGTTCGACTGGTGTGACGTCCGGGGGGCACCAAGTAGTCGGATTTTGTTAGAACGACAGAAAGCTGAGCTATTTGGTTTGGATTCATTATGCAAAAAATAAGTGAGGCGTGCAGACAGGACACAAGAGTAGAGAAGTAGACAACACGAACGCCGACTATCAATTGAAGGGAGCACTGAGGCGAAAAAAGGCACGAAACTCATCTGCGCATGCTCAGGAATGGTAACACCACGTGTCAGTCGGGTGCACGTGCCGGTCTACGTGAGAGATAACTGTTAAGACACTTAATCTCATCCTTATGTAAAGTAATCGAAGGCTGACTCACGCACGCACTTCCACCATTATATATATGCCATGCCTCTACCATAAGACGCGTATCTTCATTCTTATGCCTTTACAATATTGCGCATTCATCTAACTCTGGCGTGCAGTTACAATCTTCGCAACGTAGCGAAAGATTAGAAGGCGATCCACCGGTTAACGACCCTTTCTGTTCCATTAGCCTCCGATTGATACACCGTCCCGTTTGCCCTACGTAGAACTGGCCGCAGCTAAGGGGAATTTTATAAACCACACCCATACGACAGTCAGTAAAACTGTTGTTCTTATTGTGCTTCACTGGACAGATATCTGTTCGTTTTTTGCCTTTTATCTGCTCCTTTTTTCTCTGTACGGCAGCACATACCTTACCAAGCTTATTGGGAGCAGTGAAAGCAACATTAACATCATATCTACTTGCAACTGTTTTAAGCCTGTGCGAAACTGAATGAACATACAGAATAACCACAACTCTTTTTTTTTTGCTATTACTGCTTTCTGTAATCACGTCCGTCCCTCTCGAAACAGTCTTCTTTAGGCGCTCAGCCACAGTGGCCACCGCTACACTAGGATAACCTGCTTCTAATAGGCGCCGGACCTGCGCATTAAAGCTGGCGCTCATTTTGTGCATGCAGGATCGGGTGAGGGAAGACTTAAGGCACGTCATGGCAATTCCGTTTTTTACTACTTTGGAATGCTTGGATTGAGAGCAATTTAAACGTTATGGAGGAGGATTAAAATTTACTAAGGAATTTCCTCAGCGCCGCGTAATTCAGTTTCTTGACATTCCCTTGATCTTCGAACAAAATCATATTTGTTGGCAGTACTCCCCAAGATCTTCGAAGCCGTTGCTAAGCTTTCAATCCAAGCATTCTAAATTAGTAAAAAACGGAATTGCCATGTCGTGCCTTAAATCTTCCCTCACCAGATCCTGCATGCACAATATGAGCGCCAGTTTTAATGCCCAGGTCCGGCACCTATTAGAAGAAAGTTATCCTAGTGTAGCAGTGGCCACTTTGGCTGAGCGCCTAAAGAAGACGGTTTAGAGAGGGACGGACGTGATTACAGAAAGCAGTATTAGCAAAAAAAGTGTAGTGGTTATTCTGTATATTCATTCAGTGTCACACAGGCTTAAAAAAGTGGTAAGCAGATATGATGTTAATGTTGGTTTCACTGCTCCCAATAAGCTAGGTAAGATATGCGCTGCCGTACAGAGAAAGAAGGATCAGGTAAAAGGCAAAAAACGAACAGATTTTTCCAGTGAAGCACAATAAGAACAACCGTTTTACTCACGGTCGTATGAGTGTGGTTTATAAAATTCCCCTTAGCTGTGGCCAGTTCTGCGTAGGGCAAACGGGACGGTGTATCAATCAGAGGCTAATGGAACAGAAAGGGTCGTTAACCGGTGGATCGCCTTCTAATCTTTCGCAACATTCTGAGGATAGTAACTGCACGCCAGAGTTAGATGAATGCGCGATATTGAACAGGCATAAGGACGAAGATACGCGTCTTACGGTATATATAGAGGCATGGCATATCTATAATGTTGGAAGTGCGTGCGTGAGTCAGCCTTCGATCGCTTTACATAAGGAAGAGATTAAGTGCCTTAACAGTTATCTCTCACGTAGACCGGCACGTGTACCCGACTGACACGTGGTGTTACCATTCCTGAACATGCGCAGATGAGTTTTGTGTCTTCTTTCTTTTTTCGCCTCAGTGCACCCTTCAGTTGATAGTCGGCGTTCGTGTTGTCCACCTCTCTACTTTTGTGTCTTGTCTGCACGCCTTACTTCTGTTTTGCATAACAGATTTTGTCAAGTTTATCAGGTCATGTTAAAGAAGGTAAAGGAACTTCAAACAGGCCAACCTCCTCCGACCAGCAAGTGTCGGTATGCCTGCTTGTGTGGAAAGCGCAGTTACGCTGTCGCACGTTGAATACTTTGTGTATATGAATCGGAGCGCCTTGCTTTGGATCTTTTCTAATGCCAAGTTTAAATACTTTTCATGCGGGTTCCATGCTATGCCGCGGTATTCCAATATCGGCCTAACCAGAGTTTTATAAGCAGTTAATTTCACCGAGGTGGGGGCTGTCGCTAGCTTTCTTCTTAAAAATCCGAGCTGTTTGAACGCGCGTGTGCAAACATCTTTAATATGTACGTCCCATTTCAGCGATCTTGTTATAGTGAAGCCTAAATATTTGACCGAGTCTACTCGTTCCAACGAAGTATTACTTAGTTTATATGTGAAATTTAAGTCTTCTTTCTTACGTGTTACAGTCATACACCTAGTTTTCTGTGTGTTAACTTGCATGCCCCATTTTTCGCACCAGGTAACGATGTTTCATAGAGACTTATTAAGTAATACAAGTTCTGTTTGACACTTCGAAGACTGTAGTAAACGAGAGTGTACGTCCTTAAGCAGTTTAAACGTGATCTTCATTTGGTCTGCGGGATCATCAGGTAAATCATCTAGTTGAGATAAGGCGACAGTAGGTGTGTTAGGTCCAGGGTTAGATTCAATGTCACCAGCGCATAACAATAAAATCGCCATTGCGTAGCACTGGAGCAATGACTCGCACAACACCCGTGGGCACGGGAAGACAATCAGGCGGAGTTCATAAGTTCATCAGCGTACACGGTTCTTGCTAGTGTATAGCAAGAACCGTGTACGCACCTGCATCGCAAAAACGTGCACATTAAGCATAACGCTGCCAACGCTGGTCCCGTGCTCACTGAAGATCGTGCCAGAGTGCCAGCTGTTTAAATTCGCAGGCAGGATTGATGACGTTGACGATGGCGCTGGGTAGACTGGCGGGAGCTGTGCGACAGAAGTTGAATACAGGAATGGACCACCGGGGTAGGAGCCATGATTGTAGTCGAAGCTCGGCAATGGCGAGGTAAAGCTGGTCCGGAATTAAGGAGCTGACGAGAGCCAAGCAAGGGCTAGCGATAACAGCGCCTGCGTCGCAAAAACGTGCAGATTAAGCACAACGCTGCCAACGCTGGTCCCGTCCCCGCTGGTCCCGTGCCCGCATTATGTCTGGAGTAAATGATAATGATAAAAATCATGGACATTTATAACCTTAAATTGTCTAAAGAGTTGCTGCGTGTGAAAATCATATGGGACGTTTGCAATTATATTCTCATAAACTTCTTTTGAATTAGGAATACTCGGTTTACATTCGTTTTTGTTGTTGTTCCCCATACTAGGTGGGCGTAGGATAACTGAGAAAGGGCTAACGAGTTATATAGTAGTAGTTTTATACGTTGAGGAATCATATGTCTACATTTGTTTAGCATACCCACAATATTGCACAATTTTTTATGAGTTTCGCGGATATGGTCATCCCAAGTTAAAGTACTTGAAAAATATACGCCGAGCACTTTCATGCATTCTACTATTTCAATCACATTGTGACCAAGTGTAGTCAACGGCAAGTTTGCAACATTACTTTTTGGTCACAAGAGTATTGCTTTTGTTTTTGCGGCATTAATAAATAAGGAATTGCACTTTGTTCATTTTAGTAACAGCGGCATTGTTTCATCAGATATCTTTCGATATCGTCAACTGTTTTACCGGTGATTAATAATGCACTATCATCAGCATAGCAAATTGATGTTACATGTGGATTTAAGGTAAAGGAGTGTAAGTCGCTAACGTAAACCCAAAATAAAAGTGGCCCCAATATGCTACCCTCAGGTGCTCCCATCTCTATGCATTTAATATGTGAAGATGTTCGTACTGATAGGTATTGCTTACGATGCCTTAAGTAAGAAGCTAGGAGGTCATACACAATGCCGTGTACACCGTATGACTGCAATTTATCAAGTAGTATTCCATGCTGTAATGAATCAAATGCTTTCGATAAATCTACGTATACTGCGCGTGTTAAATTATCGTCTGAAAAAATTTGTAACATTTATTTTATTTATTTATTTATTTATTTATTTGAAAAGTACTGTCAGCCTTACACAGGCCATTACAGGGAGTTGACGGGTCTGGACACATATGAGTACAATGTATCAACTATACATTAGTAATCATAACCGATAAAACAACAATCGATACATCATATACAACCGATAAAAAACAAATCGTAATCATCATAAATAATCATAAAACATAAGTAAACATAATATAACGAAGTATAACACATCAATGTTATAGCATAAGAAGGTATTTTTGTACCTTCTCCACAAATTTCTCTACACTATCCATGCCAATAATTTCCCGGGGTAAAACATTCCCTATTTCAATGGTAGCAGGAAAAAATGAAAAATTGAATGTGTCGCAGCGTGTGAGGTACAGCATGATATGTTTAACACGACACTATCTACGGGAATGACGATGTGGTGGTTTCAAGTGGACGTGTTTATCTATTTCTATGCGATCATGATAAAGTAAGAAAAGGAACTTCATTGCTGCCACACGCCGCCGACAAGCAAGTGTAGGAATGTCTGCGGCATTTCGAAGAGCAGTGACGCTGTCCTGACGGGAATATTTTGAATAGACGAAACGTAGTGCCTTATTTTGGATTCTTTCCAATTTGTCTATAGGGCATACCTGATGAGGGTTCCAAACTATGCTGCCATATTGGAGAACGTGACAGACAAGAGTTTTATAGGCTATTAACAGAAGCAGAACCCGCAGCCGACTTTCGTCGTAGAAACCCGAGTGTTTTAAAAGCTTTTGCGCATATATTATCTATGTGAACAATCCACCTAAGGTTACTTGTAATGGTTAAGCCCAAATATTTTATAGCGTCTGTTCGTGTTATGTTGGATCCCGCCATCCTATAACTGAATGTAATAAACAACTTCCTATGGCTGATAGTCATGCACTTTGTTTTTATGACCTTAAGTTCCATGCCCCAGGTTACACACCATTGAGTAATTTTATCTAAGGAGGCATTAAGTAGCTTCTGATTATCAGTATCATGCACAAAGGTGTACACAACCAGGTTATCATCGAATAAGCGAACTTTCACACCTTCTTCAACGCAGTGAGCACCGTCATTGATATAAATAAGAAATAATAGTGGCCCTGTGGTACTCCGGAGCATACCTCAAGTAAATCAGAATTAGTATTATTATGGGTCCCATATAGTGTGCGATTCGACAGAGAGGCAGTGTTCCCGGCTAATAATTTTGGTTCTATACCAATAGACCTAAGTTTCTCAATTAATTTACGAAGAATAACGCGGTCAAATGCTTTTTAAAAATCAATGAATATACTATCGATTTGTGACCTATGAATAATTGCTGAAGCAAAGTATTTTGTAATCTCTAAAAGTTGTGTTACTGTAGATAGTCCTTTTATAAAGCCATGTTGCATTGGGCATAATAAGTTATTTTCTTCTAAGTGTGTCACGATTGCTTTGTTAATTATATGCTCGAGTAATTTGAAACAGTAACTTGTAAGTGATATCGGCCGATATTTGTCTACCACTGTCTTTTTTCCTTCTTTGTGAATAGGAGCAACCTTTGCTCATAACCCGTCCGCAGATAATGTGGCTGTACTAATCGACTCGGTAAATATGGTGTGTAAGAAGGGTGTTAACTGTTGTGCATATCGTCTCAGAAATGTGTTGGATATGTCATCAGGGCCGGGCGCTTTCTTGGTATCAATTTGTAAAAGCAGGTTCAACACGCCTGACTCTGTTATGAGAAGCTCTGGCATAACGACGGCAGGCTCAGCCAAGGATGTGCTTATTACAGGTGAACGAGTGAATACCGATTGAAAATAATAAATGTATTTGCTATAGTGCCTTCATTTGTTACAACAGAGACATTACCTTCTAAGCTACTAGCACGATCCTCTGGTTTCGATAGATACCTCCGGAATTTTTGTGGTTGGTTCTGCATAAAGTTCGCTGGGGTATTTGAAAAGAAGTTATTTCTCGCAGTTCAGGGGTGCTATGCAGGATGCGACGAGTTTGGCGAAAATCGGTATCGTCACGAGCTTTGGCGACACCCCAAGATGCAAGCACAAATGGTACCGAGACACAGTTTACTTTCGACAAGCCTCCAGTTTCATTGGTTTATCTAGATTCACTCTGTGTGGATATCATTCCTTGGGCGTTGCCTTCTGGGTGGCCGACAAACTGGGGCTCACGTGATCATACCGTCGGTGCATGGTCGTGCCTTCTTTCACTAGTTTGTCGTTCCAACGAGTGCATTACATGCACAGGCAAGTTATAAAACAAATGCATTTAGTACAATATTATTAGTTATTTTAACGTGGTTTAGAAGCATATTAAAGTTTACAAGATGTACACTGAATGTGTATTAGACTAATTTGTAATTTAGTACCCTTCGCATTATATTACGAGTGAACGCTGTGGTGGCGTCATCACATCCATTCACCGGGCGAGCATGGCGGCTAAACATCGAAGAGGCCCAGTGTAAACAAACTCGTACAACGAGCTTGCAGTACGCGACGTAGTAATCAGGCTCGACGATGACCACTATTTCTTGGATAGTTCGGTTCCTCCGTGAGCAATCTTTCCGTGCACCCCGTAAGACTGCCAATAGCTTCGGCGATTTTATAGATCGCAACGTGCACCTACGGTTCACGGCGCAATGCTGAAGAAACAACTTGTCGGGTGCTGCTTCTGCGAGTGCAGTGAGTTCCTCCACTCTGCGTGACAGCGAGCGTCCCGAATATTATATAATGTGTGAAAAAGGAAGACAGTCTACATAGCTACGATGCGACAAGGAGGTGGTGCCGACGATGGATCTCGCTACCAACACAGTGACGGAGACATCGACAAACTGCAGATAAGTATATTTCTACTGTTTCATATTTAGCATAATAAGAGTCCGCGGATTAAGTCACGTAGTAACATATATTAGTAACGAACTGAAAGTCCAGCAGTTTAAAATAGACATTGAGAACCAATGAGTGTTCGTGCTTTTACCTGCACGTGGGCCCGCGAAAATATGGAAAAGATGAAGGTCACCTTCACTAACTTGGTGAGATAACAGAAATTCATGAGTGACATTAAGCCAGCAGAATCTATGGAAGAGTATCTTTATCCAGGTGAAATACCAATAGCAGGTACTGAAATAAAGCAGGACACTTATACGAAAATATCATGGGTTGAACAGCACATGGAAGGCATTACCGAATCGTGATCGCCACGTTACCAATATTCCTGAAAAAGTTTAGAATTATTGCATTCTACCGGTTATTCAATATGGGACATAAACCTGAAGGTTAACAAAGAAACTTGAGAAGTCGAGGACTGTGCAGAAAACGAAGAAAAATTGTTGGAGATAGCATTAAGGCAGGAAGACAGTGGCGTAGTAAACCGTGGCAACTGATATGCTAGTTGAGATTAAGAAAAAAAAGGGAATCGGCCGGCAGGCCATGCACGTCTTCAATCACTTGTTGCCATTCATAACAGGTGATTACATAAGCGTGACAGAATGGATGTCAAGGAGAGAGAACTGCAGCCGAGGATGGTATAAAATTGCGTAATGGGACAAAAATATTATGTTTGTAGGCATAGGATGCAATCAGCTCGGATAAGACGGGATTGTAGGGAGAGGCATTTGTTTTGCAGTGAACAAAAATAGGTTTGTGGTGCCGACAGTAGAGACTCGTGAAGGTGCGGGGAAACCTCAGCTGCTGGCACACTAGTCAACATGACAATTGGCTCTGAAAAAGACAACCCCAGTTATGAAAAATAAAGCAACGTTGTCCTAAAACATTGTTTTATTATGCATACTACACTAAAGGCTTCCACAGTTAAGGGCACTTAGTACCAATAGTGCAACGAGCATTTTTCTTTGTAAATAATGGTTTATATGCGGTTGCTTCATTACAACAATTCACTTTTTTTTTACAGCAATACATTCTACTGCTAGAGGCACTCAACCGCATGGTGGCAGTAGGCGAGCGCCAGGCACGTGCTCTTGAGAGTGGCAGAGGTCCAGAGGGCTGCTCTGCAACAGTCGTATCGGTGCCCTCATTGCTCCCCAGTCGAGCCCCCAGAAAGCACCTTTAAAGGAGCTTTCAGTTTATTAGTTTGTTTATTATTCAAGAACATGAATAAAATTATTACAGTAAACATTGTGCTGTGCATATCAGGACACTTGTAACATGCACTTAGTGTCGCTTCAAAATAGGCAAAAACGTAAGACAACGTCTGCCACTCTTGGACCATGTAAATGAAAAATACAGTGATGCAGCATACAGGTCATTGTGTTCTTTGTTCTTTCTATGTGCAAGAATACAGTGCGTGTTTATGAGCCACAAGATGAACGGTGTGTGTAATTCACAATGAAAAGAGAAGAAACAGCAGGAGCTTAATAATGCTATCACCTACAGACTGTGCATATGACTGCAACACTCCCCGATACAAATGTGCCATTGCATGCATGTTCGATACCATATATTCTTTAACAATGTCATATATTTGCATGTACTAATGTTCACACAGCTTAAGCCCTTGCATAGCTCACTTCTGGTGTATCCATTTCATAGGCCAAAGAATTGTACACTTTGACGTTTTGTGTTGTATGAAAAGCGGCATCGTCTACAGTTGGATACAACTTCAGAAGACAGGACAGGCCCCGCCCAGATGACTAAAGCGCAACAACCGATTGCCTCCACGTCTAAAGAAATAGTCCCTCTCCAACAAGCGGGTATTATCGCATCCGGCGGCACGACGTCAGTCTAGAGTGCGTGCCCATTGGTGCTGGATTGTGTTCACCTGTCTTTAAAGTGCAGATTCTTCGACTTCCTAAAGCTGTATCCGACTATAGAATCACGTAATGCCTTGCACCAGTTACATAGACTTTAGCAACATGATAGCACACAATGATCAGGAACAGAAATCTATAAAGGCATCTAAGCAAAGCTGGCTGGCCACACTTCCATTACGAGGGGCTGTAAAAAGGTCTCGCCAAATATTCCCATAACGTCCTTGAAAAGGAGGTGGTGCTTGGCACTTCTTTAGAATTAAAAACAGATTACAGTGAATGTTGTCTACCACGTCTAACCTAACTGAGCTTGGTTATCTGTACAGCATGTAATGGAAGCTTGTTTCACATAGGAAACAAACTGATCTGTCCAGTACAATTTTGAGGCCGGTATGGCACCTATTATGTGAACAGTGTCAATATACAAGTTATAGTTTTCACAGGCAATTGATTTCACCATTATTTTTGTATGACGGTTCTTTCAATCAGTGCTTTTATTACATGAGCAGGTGGATTTGAAAGCAAAGCTCTGTTTGCAAACCTTCAGACTTCCATAATTGTGTGGCAAGGCATGTTGTCGAATAGCTGACACTTCAAATAGAGCATAATGCTCTATTTGAAGTTTGATTGCACAACAATTCGACGGCACACAAATAAGAGTAACACACACAGCAGAGCGTTCTGCTGTGTGTATTTCTCTTCTTTGTGTCCCGTCGAATTGTTGTGCAATTCAACTTCAAGCTTCTATACCAATACACCTAGTCTTCAACCTCACCAATGCTCTAGTTATTAGGCTACAATGACGCACATCTTTGAAATGTCCCAATACAAACTAGCTCTCTAAAAAATCACAAGTGTTAAATTTTGCAGCACAGGTGTATGCAACTGAGTAATATTTGTTGGGGGGCTAGTTGGTGCATGTTTCCAGAAGAGGGTTGTAGCGCCGAAAAAGACAACACATAGCAAGCGAGACGGGACAGGCGCAACTTCCAACTGTTTATTCACCGCGTATGCGAATGAATATAAGGACAAATCAAGATGGGTAGCAAGAACCACATATGCGCGCGAGGGTTTTACAAAAAAAGCACATAAATGATAGGTAAGGCACACACATACCTCACACCCGTGTATCTAAAGAAGCAGTTTCATTCTTATAAATGGAGATAGATGGGGCGCTAACACAATCGCTACAGCTTCTTTTGATATAGAAGGCCTCCAACAGTTCACGGGCTGTCTGGTCCTTACTTCTGTTTAAGACCGTTGCTTCTTTCAGCCTTGTCACACACTTAATCTTCCTTTCTTCTCCGCAGGCTTTACAATGATGCGGCAGATGAGAACCAGTGCCATTTTGTAAATCCCGATTATGTTCCGCTAATCGGTCGTCAATACAGCAGCCGGTTTGTCCGATGCACTTCTTTCCGCATGTGAGAGGAATTTGATATACGACTCCCACGGCACATTTAACAAGCGGAGCTGCATGTCTCTTTTTACATTCAATTTTGTTTCCTTTGTTGGGATCACTTTTAACGCACAAGCCAGCCAGTTCGTTTGGGGCGGAAGAAACCACAGGAACCTTATATTTTGTCGTCAAATGCTTCAAATTATGCGCTACCTTATGGGTGTGCGGGATAACAACCGGTCTACTTTTTCTTTTTGTGACCTCATCTTGGTCGCCCTTTTTTCTACTTTCTTTCTTCAATTTTCCCAGCAAGGCTTCAGCTACTCCGGTTAAGATCGAGGTTGGAAAGCCTGCTTTTTCCAACTTCCGAATCTGGGCTTGAAAGCCTTCCTCTGCCTTATGGCAACAAGATTTCTTCAGTGTCGCTTCCAGGCACATCTGTGGAATGGCGCGCTTTACTGTCTTTGAATGGGAGGAATCATAGGGCATTCGTTCTTTTTGTGCGCGAGGGCGATACATCCAGCATGAGCTTTGGTCTTTAAGGGTGATGTCAATGTCTAAAAACTGCAATCTGTTGCCTTGGGCAAGCTCATGGGTAAAGTCCAAACCTTTTCCAAGTAGTTTCAAACCAGATAAAGCTTCTTCCACTATTTGTGGGTAAGATGAGGAAACCTGTTTCACTGAAATAATTAAAAAATCATCAACATATCTAAAAGTTTTCAGCACTTTGGCTTCGTCAAAAGTATCCGCCAGTGACCTGTCCATCTGCGCAAGAAAGATGTTACATAGCACAGGAGCCACGCAGGAACCAATGCAAATTCCTTTTTTTCATCTGGTATTCAAGTAATACCACCGAGCAGGACGTACTATAACATTGCCAAGAAATTCGCGACAGAAACAGCGGCAGAGTTCTGGAAAGAAACCGCCCCATTCTTTTCAATGCACGACTGTAAAGCGGCTAACAACTCAGTCTGTGGGACAGAACAGAACAGATCAACAACGTCAATAGAAAACATATAACCTGAAAACTTATTGTCATTCAAAAGTGTAACATCAAGAGAGTTCCTGCAACAAAATGGGTCTTCAACATCTAAACTATTAAGATGCCTTAGCAGGAAACCACTAACATGGCTCTGCCAAGCCCCTCTTTCACTGACGATACATCTGAAGGGTATTCCTTCATTATGTGCTTTCGCCGTAAAAAACACGTGTAAGCTATTTCCCTTACAAAGCCGAATACCTTTAGCAATTCTGTCCAAGCCAATACTTTCACACAGTGAAACCGCATTAGATTTCAGCTTTTCCAGATTAACCACGGTCTTGCCGAAATTCCCGTGCACAGCTTCATGAGCCTTCTCGTTGAACATACCAGATGGAATGATGACGAATCCGTCTTGTTGTCCGCTTGAGTGAGTCGCAGCTTCTGGTCGGCGAAGAACTTGACTGTTTTGGTGGTCGACTCATGTCTAGCTCCTTTGATGGGCACGGTCCTGTTGAGGCTGTCCACGCCGTCTAGCAAGCACCTTTTCTGGTCTTCCGGGTCAGCTTTACTGGCAATCCTTCGATTCAAGGAAAGTAGCTCATGGCTTGGAATCCTAGGCTCGATGCTGATATTCGGGCCCTTCCTAAGGACAGCACCTACATCATCTGGGTACTAGTACCCCCCCCCCCCCCCCCGAACCCTGAGCGCCATGCTAGTGAATTCCTGTGGCATTAGACATTGGCATTATTATCAAAATGTGTTGAAAGAAGAAACCAAGAAGACAGCAGAGTGGCTCTGTCATCGGTGATGTATCGGAGCCACGGCGTCGTAAACACGATCAGCGTCCGAGAATCGCTCGCTCTTCTAGACCCAGTGCAATGGCATTTCTTCATCACAAGCACTGCGCACTCAACAGTTCCAACACATTTCTCCGTTCGAAGTCTCATTTCATAACTGCACACAAGAGCCCTCACCTGCCAAAATGCGATTGCTGCGGTGCCATTACGATATCCATCTCCGATCGCTGCTGGCTACAGCAGAGGTAATCCGCAAGCACCTTGGACTGCACAACAAACTCAAATACTGCGTACATGCACTCAGAGGCACCTTCACTGCGCAAGCGATGACAAGCGATGAATAGTGTCGCTGGGAAGCACGCGCTTGTTCGCAATGTATCGCAGAGGCTTGACGCACAAAGATAAACTGGTACATTTTCACTGAACTGCGTCAATACGGACCCTAAAATAACGTACCCCCATTTTACAGCGACAGCCGTTGTTCCCGTACAGTGTTCCCGTATCTATGACTAATGTGTCGTTTTTAGTTGGTAAAGCGGGGGCTGCAATAGCCTAGTGAACCGCCTACGATGAACAGCCGTAGCGCGGCGCTGCGTTTCTATTCCCCTAATAGAGAAAGAGTGATCATGACCCTCCATGGGTCATGTGTGACTTAATCGATAATAGCACTGCAGCGCTCCTAGGCGACTTCTCACCGTATGAACTCCCTCGTGCGTGCGACCCTCTTCAATGTATCCGCTTCTAAGCTTTCGCCTCACTGTCGCCACTCGCGGCAAGAAGTGCAAAATTTAATAATTTGCTCGATCTCCGTTTGTCATCAGAAATTTCTGTCATTCAAAACGAAAAACAGATACTTAAAGATGTAAATATTTTCGTTATTTTATTTGGTGTATTTTAACGTATTTGTTTGAGTGAAAGTGTAGGGGCTAGAATGCGCCGCATGTACCCTGTTCGCATTCGATGGAGGATAGAAAGATAGTGCCCGAAAGAGGAGGCACGCCCTTGACGCGCCTGGGAATGGCGTGGCAAGCGGCTCACCATAGAATAAAGAACCAACTTAGAGAAGGGAAACTGTACCTTCCGCAGTGGTTCAAAAATAAGCAGCGGCAGCGCATTGAACCTACTTAGGTGGACGCCAGATGACGTTGCTCAATCCGGAAGCGGAAGTGCACTTTTTTTTAAAGAGCAAAATCCAACATGGCCGCTTTTTGCCGGTCGCGTACGCTGGTACGCGCCGTGCTTGCCCTGCCGGCTAAACGGCATGCCTCAATGCCTTCGCTGGCGCGTAGCTGGTGCGTTCTAATTGCCAAGAGCCTCTACCGACGCCCATACAAACAAGCCACAAGTGAGTGAACAGAACGTGCTACTTTATTGGCAGAAGACAGTGTACATTCTCGTGCAATAGCACAAATAAAATTTGCATGTCGAGATACGCTGGAATCATTGACGCGAGCTCGTAAACGGCTCACCGTCGTCGTCGCACGTGGTGGTCAGGTTAACGAGCGACAACCAGCATTGGAAACAGATTGGACAGAGTGTGTCACCTGTTTGCAGCGACAGTCGCCGTTAAAAATGCCCAAATTGCGTTGAGAAGCAATCGGGTGACGCAGGCATCTGCTGCCGCAGCCTACACAGTGACTCCGGATTTTAGCCGTTCACTCCTTTCCAACCTGCACGTTTCTTTTCTTTCGGGGGCCGCTAATGTGTGGCTCACACTTGGTGTCTCACATTGTCTCAATATGGACAAGTGGCTTTCGTGGGCATCGCCTTCATCAGCTACTTTTGCGGGCCTTTCCAACCATGTGGCTATCAACTTCATACGCATCGGACTATGTAAGCACGTACGCTGGTCTCCGTTCATGCCTAATCGCGGCCGAGAAAGGATATAGGCACAATTTGCCCATGGCTGCAGCAGGGAAGGGCGTACGGGGAGCACGAATCACGGTGCATGAAAATTGGGAGTCTATGTCGCTGTGCAGGCTGCAGGAACGAGTGCTTACTTCGAGAGACTGCTTCCCAATGCAACTTACCAGGCCGCCACATTCGAGAAGCATAACACGACGACCATAACCAAATGAGACAACATCGAAATTAAACAGCAATAAATCACCGCATAAGGCTCAGACAATACATTATACATTGGCTACGAACCATATGGCAGCAGTGAGCATTCACATACACGGGTCTCTTAGGGTACATTCAGCCGCCTACCTATAGGCGTAGTGCCTGCCTTCGTCGCACGTGGTGGTCTAGTAACGAGCGACAACCAGCAGCAGAAACAGATTATAAGAGTGTCCCACCTGTTTGCAGCGACAGCCGCTGTTAAAGATGAGCAACTTGCAGTGCGAAGCAATTGGGTGACGCAGGCATCTGCTGCCGCAGCCTACACAGCGACATGGACTACTTATCATTTTAGCATTGACTCCTTTCCAAGCTGCAAGTTTCGTTTTTTTCGGAGGCCGCTAATGTGTGGCTCACACTTGGTGTCCCACATTGTCTCAATATGGACAAGTCGCTTTCTTGGGCATCCCCTTCATCAGCCACTTTTGCGGGCCTTTGCACCCAACTTCATACACGTCCAACCATGTAAGCACGTATGCTGGTCTCCGTTCATCCCTAATCGCGGCCTAGAAAGGCCAGAGGCACAATTTGCCCGTGGCTGCAACAGGAAAGGGCTAACGGGGAGCACAAATCACGGTGTGTGTAAATTGAGAGTCTATGTCGCTGCGCAGAATGCAGGAGCAAATGCTTACTTCGAGAGACTGCTCCCGAGTGCAACAAACCAGGCCGCAATATTCGAAAAACATAACACTGCGACCGTAACCAAGTGACATAACAGCAAAATTAAACAACAATCAGTCATCGCATGAGGTTCAGACACTACATTATACATTGGCTACGAACCATCTTACAGGCATAATGCTTGCCTTTGTCGCATGTGGTAGTCTGGTAACGAGCGACAATCAGCGGTACAAACAGATTGGACAGAGCCTCGCACCTGTTTGAACCAACAGTTGCCGTTGAAGATGGGCAACTTCCATTGCGAAGCAATCAGGTGACTCAGGTATCTGCTGCCGCAACCAACACAGCGACATGGACTACCCACCATTTTAGCGTTAACTCCTTTCCAACCTGCACATTTATTTTCTTTCGAGGGCCGCTAATGTGTGGCTCACACTTTGTGTCCCACTTTGTCTCTATGTCGACAAGTCGCTTTTGTGGGCATCACCTTCGGCAGCCATTTTTGTGGGCCTTTCCACCCATACCGCTATCAACTTCATACAGTTCGAACCATGTAAGCACATACGCTGGTCTCCGTTTTGAGCAAATCATGGCCGAGGTAGGCCACAAGCACAATTTGCGCATGGCTGCAGCAGGCAAGAACGAACGGGGAGCTCCAGTTACGGTGTGTGTAACTGGGAGTCTATGTCGCTTTGCGGACTGCAGGAGCAAATGCTTACCTCGAGGGACTGCTTGCCAGCGCAACTGACCAGGCCCCCTTAGTCAAGTGTTCGACGAAAACTCGTCTGGCGAGGAAACATATTGGTGCTAAAAAACGTGCACTCGCCAAGAATGAAATAAAAAATAAAAATATTTTTATTTATTTTTATTTTTTATTTTGTTCTTGGCAAATGCACGTTTTCTGGCACCATGACCAGGCCCCCACATCCGATAAACGTAATACAGTTACCACAATCAAGTGGGGCAGCAAAACCAGATTCTGCAAAACAGTCACTTCAGTGTAGCTTGCGCAAAGATCCAGGCTATCGAGGAAGAAGAGTAACTATCAACGAGACTAGGAATATGGAAAATGAGAAAGCTTGCATTCAAGAGAGAAGCCACTCTGTTCTGCAAGCATTGAAGGCTAAAAAAAATCTAGAAAAGTAAAATGGTGCGTAGCACATGGTGCATAGGTTAATGCAAGACACATGCCGATGCTGCATCAGCTATTCCAGGAGAGGAATTGTGCATGACAACATACACTAGAAGATACTGCTACAAATATGTTAGGCTACTAGACAGTGACTGGTACTAGATATCAGCGAAGCATCTCTTTACCTTTATGTTGAGATGAGGGTGAATGATCTCTAACAAAAATGGGCAATGAAAAAGCTTGCATTTATAGAAGAAAAATTACACTTGGCACAAACGGAATTGACATGGCTAGGAAGCCCATTAAGGGCAAACTGACGAAACTCGATCGTTTGGCCAGCGTTGTCCGTGCTTGGTCAGACGTTGCAGGTGCATCTGAAGACGAAGAATTTCTAGAAAGTCCTTTTTGAGTTACCTGGATGATTCAGCCAAATGTCCGTGCTGGTGTCATCATCATCATCATCAGCCTGGTTACGCCCACTGCAGGGCAAAGGCCTCTCCCATGCTTCTCCAACTGCCCCGGTCATGTACTAATTGTGGCCATGTTGACCCTCCAAACTTCCTGATCTCATCTGCCCACCTAACTTTCTGTCGCCCCCTGCTACGCTTCCCTTCCCTCGGAATCCAGTCCGTAACCCTTAGTGACCATCGGTTATCTTCCCTCCTCATTACATGTCCTGCCCATGCCCATTTCTTTTTCTTGACTTCAACTAAGATGTCATTAACGCGCGTTTGTTCCCTCACCCAATCTGCTCTTTTCTTATCCCTTAATGTTACACCTATCATTCGTCTTTCCATAGCTCGTTGCGTCGTCCTCAATTTGAGTAGAACCCTTTTCGTAAGCCTCCAGGTTTCTGCCCCGTACGTGAGTACTGGAAAAGACACAGCTGTTATACACTTTTCTCTTGAGGGATAATGGCAACCTGCTGTTCATAATCTGCGAATGCCTGCCAAACGCACCCCAGCCCATTCTTATTCTTCTGATTATTTCAGTCTCATGATCCGGATCAGCAGTCACTACCTGTCCTAAGTAGATGTATTCCCTTACCACTTCCAGTACCTCGCTACCTATTGTAAACTGCTGTTCCCTTCCGAGACTGTTAAACATTACTTTAGTTTTCTGCAGATTAACTTTTAGTCCCACCCTTCTGCTCTGCCTCTCCAGGTCAGTGAGCATGCATTGCAGTTGGTCCCCTGAGTTACTAAGCAAGGTAATATCATCAGCGAAGCGCAAGTTACTAAGGTATTCTCCATTTACTCTTATCCCCAATTCTTCCCAATCCAGGTCTCTGAATACCTCCTGTAAACACGCTGTGAATAGCATTGGGGAGATCGTATCTCCCTGCCTCACGCCTTTCTTTATTGGGATTTTGTTGCTTTCTTTATGGAGGACTACAGTGGCTGTGGAACCGCTATAGATATCTTTCAGTATTTTTGCATACGGCTCGTCTACACCCTGATTCCGCAATGCCTCCATGACTGCTGAGGTTTCGACTGAATCAAACGCTTTCTCGTAATCAATGAAAGCTATATATAATGGTTGGTTATATTCCGCACATTTCTCTATCACCTGATTGATAGTGTGAATATGATCTATTGTTGAGTAGCCCTTACGGAATCCTGCCTGGTCTTTTGGTTGACAGAAGTCTAAGGTGTTCCTGATTCTACTTGCAATTACCTTAGTAAATACTTTGTAGGCAACGGACAGTAAGCTGATCGGTCTATAATTTTTCAAGTCTTTGGCGTCCCCTTTTTTATGGATTAGAATTATGTTAGCGTTCTTCCAAGATTCTGGTACGCTCGAGGTCATGAGGCATTGTGTATACAGGGTGGCCAGTTTTTCTAGAACAATCTGCCCACCGTCCTTCAACAAATCTGCTGTTATCTGATCCTCCCCAGCTGCCTTCCCCCTTTGCATAGCTCCCAAGGCTTTCCTTACTTCATCCGGCGTTACTTGTGGGATTTCGAATTCCTCTAGACTATTCTCTCTTCCATTATCATCGCGGGTGCCACTCGTACTGTATAAATCTCTATAGAACTCCTCAGCCACTTGAACTATCTCATCCATATTAGTAATGATATTGCCGGCTTTGTCTCTTAACGCATACATCTGATTCTTGCCAATTCCTAGTTTCTTCTTCACTGCTTTTAGGCTGTCTCCGTTCCTGAGAGCTTGTTCAATTCTATCCGTATTATACTTCCTTATGTCAGCTGTCTTACGCTTGTTGATTAACTTCGAAAGTTCTGCCAGTTCTATTCTAGCTGTAGGGTTATAGGCTTTCATAGATTGGCGTTTCTTGATCAGATCTTTCGTCTCCTGCTATAGCTTACTGGTATCCTGTCTAACGGAGTTACCGCCGACTTCTATTGCACAATCCTTAATGATGCCCACAAGATTGTCGTTCATTGCTTCAACACTAAGGTCCTCTTCCTGAATTAAGGCCGAATACCTGTTCTTCAGCTTGATCTGGAATTCCTCTGTTTTCCCTTTTACCGCTAACTCATTGATGGGCTTCTTATGTACCAGTTTCTTCCGTTCCCTCCTCAGGTCTAGGCTAATTCGAGCTCTTACCATCCTGTGGTCACTGCAGCGCACCTTACCGAGCACGTCCACATCGTGTATGATGCCAGGGTTAGCGCAGAGTATGAAGTCTATTTCATTTCTAGTCTCGCCGTTCGCGCTCCTCCACGTCCACTTTCGGCTATCCCGCTTGCGGAAGAAGGTATTCATTATCCGCATATTATTCTGTTCCGCAAACTCTACTAATAACTCTCCCCTGCTATTCCTAGTGCCTATGCCATATTCCCCCACTGCCTTGTCTCCAGCCTGCTTCTTGCCTACCTTCGCATTGAAATCGCCCATCAGTATAGTGTGTTTTGTTTTCACTCTACCCATCGCCGATTCCACGTCTTCATAGAAGCTTTCGACTTCCTGGTCATCATGACTGGATGTAGGGGCGTAGGCCTGTACAACCTTCATTTTGTACCTCTTATTAAGTTTCACGACAAGACATGCCACCCTCTCGTTAATGCTATAGAATTCCTGTATGTTACCAGCTATATTCTTATTAATCAGGAATCCTACTCCTAGTTCTCGTCTTTCCGCTAAGCCCCGGTAGCACAGGACGTGCCCGCTTCTGAGCACTGTATATGCTTCTTTTGGCCTCTTAACTTCACTGAGCCCTATTATATCCCATTTACTGCCCTCTAATTCTTCCAATAGCACTGCTAGACTCGCCTCACTAGATAACGTTCTAGGGTTAAACGTTGCCAGGTTCATATTCCAATGGCGGCCTGTCCGGAGCCAGGGATTCTTAGCACCCTCTGCAGCGTCGCAAGTCTGACCGCCGCCGTGGTCAGTTGCTTCGCAGCTGCTGGGGACTGAGGGCCGGGGTTTGATTAATGCTGGTGCTGGTGTAATGGTGGCTGAAGCTCTTTTCAGTCTTGACATAGTCCTCTGCAGACTTGATATCTCATCCATATTCTTTTGCATGCGCTTCTTTGTTCGTGGTGTAAAAGCCTTGCAAATTTGGTTCCAGCCCCTTCCTGTTGGTGCAGATAGGAGCTCCCGTGATGACCACGATGTGCTTGGCATCGATTCTTTTGGGGCAGAACGGTGACACATGAGATACAGCAAAGATTAGCCAAACTCATGTGTGCTTTCTTGTGTGTTCGAACCAATTACACTGAACCATAAATATGAACAAACATTCATATCTGCTGGAAACAGCAAGCCAATACAGCATATATCAAACATATTTATTTCTGAACCATGTGTTGTTTACCTTGTAGTAGTAACCAACGTCCACACAATGATTAAAAGCACTTCTTGTTGGGCTAGTTGGTAGCTGTTCATTATAAAATATGAAGACGCCAAATAAACGGACACACACAAGAGAAGAGAACGGGACAGGGCGCCACTCGCAACTGTTTTATTTACAGAACGCAGGCACATATATGCTGTCAGACAACACATGCGCACCTTGTTGTAGCAGGCAGCAGCTTCTGTTTAGTGCGTGGAGTGTGTTGCTTTATACTGGTGTCGTCCTCATTACTACATGTCTGGAACAGAAATTTTGACTGAATCAGAAATTGAAAAATCAGAATTGTGCAATATGACATGCAAAAAGGTGTGACATATATATTGTCATAGCTTCCGACTACAGAACACAAGCAAATGTACACTGCCTGTTCTAGGGTGCTTAAGCAGCATGTTAAATAAATATTGCTATTGTGCATAAAATTGATGTATGCCTAACTACAATGCATGTCAACAGCTTAAGTATTATTGAGATCACAAATGAGAACATTTGTGCGTTCATTTATACACTAGAAGAGATCACACTGCTGGTTCCACAAGCAAATGCATGAAAGTCATGAAGCTATTAGAACTGATGCATTATTTTTCTGCACGAACGTGATGCACCGCTTCACTAGTGCGAAAATAAATGCCCTACGGTAAACCAAACTGAACAGCAAGAACATTTGGAACCAACAAGTACGAAATATGGGTGAATTATCATGCTTGCAACTGTTTAACATGTACATTAAATTCTGTACTTTCACTTCATTTTACCAAAGGATTATTCGGTTTTGTGGACGAAAGAAGTTGCCGGCGGACTCGAACAACAGTTTTATATGTATATTGATAAGGCTACTCAGTCACCTAAGGCCACAGCCACAATGAGACTAAAAATGCGACGCGCGTTCCGATATCGCTCTTTCTTTCCTGGTTGTGTGTGTATAACGACAGCCTCGCAAGTAAAGGTTTATTTAGGAGACAGCAACTGAGACCCTGACTGCCCATATGTAATGCACGATCTAGTTCGTTAACTTGTGCTCGCCTGGAAGGTAATGAGACGGATATTATATAACGATTCAAGAAGCGGTATTAAACGGCTCACCGTTATTGCCGTTGTCAGCCGCAGCAAAATCCAGCTCCCGTTTCCATGCAGACGTGTTCCGAATGGCTCGCGACCGAAACCCAACTTCCGGGCTTACATGTCTGTCACGATCCACCCCGGGTCGTGAACAAGGGAGGGCTCCTGGCACCCTCCGATAGACGGACGCCCCGCAGCGTGGTGGTGCTGAATAATTACTGACCGGCGAGCTGCCGTGCTCGTCGGTGTTTTTTTGTGGTGCGGGTGACCACTGTTGCCTGCCGAGCTATAGCAGGCCGCCGAGCTTGACGGGTGAACCAAGATTATGTCCAAGGGGGCGTCACATACTTGCTACAACCCCTCGCCCCCAGTTTCTTTGTTAAATAAAAAACAAACGTCCAAGTTGGAGTCAAACTCAAACAAACGTCCAAGTTCACACTATGAGGCTCTGCCTCCACCCTAGCTGGGTCGACGGTGCCTGCTATCCAGGCGAGTAACGGTCTGGTGGCCTCCGCCGTCGAGTACTCCGCCTGGGCACCGGTGTTGACGGGTCGGCTGTGGCAACGCCGGGTGATGCCTGAGCCAGCCTTGCTCCATCCGGGGGGTCCGTAGTGGTCGGCCTTGCGAGTGGTGCCGGGCTTGACACGGGACCAACGGGTGCCGCACCACTGGCTACGGTTGCCGCCTCCGAGGTAGGTGGTACTCCGCTAGAAGCGACTGGTGCTGCCGCTAGTCCTTCTGCGGGCTGGAACTCAGTGGCAGTCGAGGGTGCTGGCCAGGTCCCGAGGCGAGGTCTGACATGGTCGGCGTGTCTATGCCACATGGCCCCATCTGGCATGCGGACGAGCAGCGATGAGGCGCTGGCAGGAGACACCACCTGTCCGGCAGACCAGGGTGGGCCAGGACGGAAGTTCCTGGCGAAAACTGGAGCTCCCGACTCTGGCAAAGGCCCGGGACGGCATCCTTGGTCAGCAGCCAGCTTCTGCTTCAGCTGCTTCAAAAGCACTGTGGATCGGAGGTCCGGATGCAAGACGTGCAAGGGTGTCTTGACCATCCGACCCAGCAGGAGCTCACAGGGGGCACGGCCAGTGACATCGTGAGGTGTGATCCGGTACTGGAATAGTATCCGAGCAATCTGAGTCCGGAAATCCCCAGTCTGGCTCTTCTTGAGCTTGTCTTTGATGGTTTGCACCACCCGCTCGGCTGCACCATTTGAAGCAGGGTGGTATGGTGGAACCATCATCCGGCGGATTCCGTTTTTCGTCAGCCAGGCCAGGTACTCTGCGCTGGCGAAAGCAGGACCATTGTCGGAGACGATGACATCTGGCAACCCCTGGGCGGCGAAGACCTGTCGTAGCGCTGCAATGGTCGCGCCTGCTGATGGGGTGGTGACGGGTATAACCTCTACCCACTTTCTAAAGGCATCCACCACCACCAGGAAGTAATGGCCCTTGAAGGGTCCCCCAAAATCCACATGTAAGCGGGACCAGGGTCTCTGTGGGAACGGCCAGGGGGTGATTTCCACACGACGCGAGGCTTGCTGATTCTCCTGGCAGATTTGGCAGCTCTGCACCAAATGCGCGATGTCTTGGTCCGGGCCAGCCCACCAAACATGGGACCGGGCCACCATCTTAGTCTTTTCTATCCCTGGATGGCCCGCGTGCAGCAACTGCAGAACCCTGGACCGGAGACTTTGTGGGATCACCACCCTCGAACCCCATAGTAGGCAGCCCGGCTGCAAGCTCAGCTCAGCGGCTTTGTGGCTATAGGCCTGCTGCACGAATTCCTCTCCACGGGACACCGCCTTGACCACCTGAGACAGGACTGGGTCCCGGCTGGTCGCTTGAGATACCGCAGATCTGGAGAGCACCTCCGGGTACGCGTGTTCCAGCATGAACACTTCAGCAGCTTCTGGAACAGCATCAGGCACCTCTGGCAGGGGCAGGCGGCTCAGGGCATCAGCAGGTCCCAGGTCCATTCCCGGACGGTAAACCAGCTGGTAGCTGTAAGCCGCCAGCCTCAAGGCCCAGCGTACCACTCGAGCCGATGCCTGCACAGGAACTGCCTTGTCAGGCCCCAGCAGCCCCAACAGCGGCTTGTGGTCTGTGACCGCCTCGAACTTCCGGCCCCAAAGGTACTGGTGGAAGCGTTCGACACCGAACATGAGGGCCAAACCTTCCTTGTCCAGCTGGCTGTAACGTTGTTCTGCAGCATGAAGTTGTCGGGAAGCAAACGACACAGGGTGTTCCTGGCCATCTTTGTCCCGGTGTGCCAGGACGGCTCCCACACCGTACGGCGACGCATCTACGGTAAGGACTACAGGCTTAGCAGGATCGAAATGCACCAGCACTGGAGCCTTGGTGATTAGCTCCTTGCTGCGCTGGAAGGCCTGGTCCTGCTCCTTCTTCCAGACCCATTGCTGACCATCTCGAAGCAGAAGATGGAGCGGCTGTAGATGCTGCGACAGGTTCGGCAGAAAACTCCTGTAGAAGTTGATGAGGCCCAGGTAGCTCTGAAGCTCCTTCTTGTTCTGGGGCTTAGGTGCCTTGAGCACCGCATCAACTTTGCGGGGAGCCGGGGCTAGGCCTGCCTGGGAAATGATATGTCCCAAGTACTCAACGCTGGGGGCTAGGAAAAGACACTTTTCCAGCTTGAGCTTGAGGCCGGCGTCCTGTAGTCGTGCCAAGACGTTGTGCAGGTTCTGCAGGTGGTCCCCGTCGTCGCTGCCAGTAACCAGGATGTCGTCCAAGTACACCGCCACGTGCCTCATGCCCCTGAAGAGGTTGTCCATCTCCCTCTGGAATATGGCTGGGGCTGAGGCTACGCCAAACGGTAAGCGCGTGTACTGAAAGAGTCCCAAAGTTGTCGATATAGTGACATACTTCCGGGAGGCATCCTGGAGCACCAGCTGCCGGTAAGCATCTCTGAGGTCGAGCTTGGTAAACTTCTGTCCACCGGACAATGCTGACCAGAGATCTTCAATTCGAAGCAGCGGGTACTTCTCGACGGTAGCGACGGGGTTGATGGTAACTTTGAAATCCCCGCAGATTCTGACACTGCCATCTCGCTTGAGGACTGGCACGATGGGAGCGGCCCATTCAGATGTCTTTGCGGGCACCAGGATGCCCTCTCGCTGCAACCGTTGCAGCTCCTGGGTAACCCCGTCCTTCAGGGCGAACGGCAGTGGGCGAGGCTTGAAAAAGCGTGGCCGGGCTCCCTCAGGTACATAGATGCCAGCCGTCGTGCCGGCAAAATAGCCCACCCCTGGCTGGAACAGGGACTTGAACTGGGTCAGGAGGCTGGGGACGTCTTGCACCACATGCAGGCTGGCTTTCTGGTACTGTGGCAGACGAACGCCCAATGCATGAATCCAGTTTCGGCCCAGCAGCGTCGGCGACGACCCCTTCGTTAAGTAAAGGGGAAGGGTTGCCTCCCTGTCGCCAAAACGAACGCTGACCTGTGCCTGACCCTGGACCTGGGAGAGTTGCCCGGAGTAGCTGCGCAGCATCACGCCCGAAGCCTCGACGGACACGCCGGGGAAAGTCCGCTTGAAGAGCTTCCCGGCCATTACAGACACGCTGGCCCCCATGTCCAGCTCCATGGAAATGGGGTGCCCGCAGATTTCGACGGTCAGCATGTATGGCGGCACAGACGACGATACAAAGCCGGTGTGCCACATGTCGAAAATCGGCGGGTCCTCGGCCACGACGTGGAGCTTGGCCGCGGAAGAACTTGACCTTGCTGCCGCATGCCTCCGCCGCGTACCCTTGCGACGGCTACCCTGGCCGCGGGCTTGTGTTGTACCTGGGCTTGAATCCGGCTGCTGCTTGCTGTTCGTCCTCCCACTTCGGCATACACGTGCCAGGTGCCCAGTTTTCCCGCACGTAAAGCCTTGTGCTTGAGAGAACTGGCACTGTGAAGGGGAGTGGGCATTACCATAGCGACCGCAGGTACTGCCCTTTGTCGCGAACTTGTTGACCGCTTGTTGAGAATACATCTACTTAGGACAGGTAGTGACTGCTGATCCAGATCATGAGAGTGAAATAATCAGAAGAATAAGAATGGGCTGGGGTGCGTTTGGCAGGCATTCGCAGATCATGAACAGCAGGTTGCCATTATCCCTCAAGAGAAAAGTGTATAACAGCTGTGTCTTACCAGTACTCACGTACGGGGCAGAAACCTGGAGGCTTACGAAAAGGGCTCTACTTAAATTGAGGACGACGCAACGAGCTATGGAAAGAAAAATGATAGGTGTAACGTTAAGGGATAAGAAAAGAGCAGATTGGGTGAGGGAACAAACGCGCGTTAATGACATCTTAGTTGAAATCAAGAAAAAGAAATGGGCATGGGCAGGACATGTAATGAGGAGGGAAGATAACCGATGGTCATTAAGGGTTACGGACTGGATTCCGAGGGAAGGGAAGCGTAGCAGGGGGCGACAGAAAGTTAGGTGGGCAGATGAGATTAGGAAGTTTGGAGGGTCAACATGGCCACAATTAGTACATGACCGGGGTAGTTGGAGAAGTATGGGAGAGGCCTTTGCCCTGCAGTGGGCGTAATCAGGCTGATGATGATGATGATGATGATGTTGACCGCCGCTTCCGTCGACGGTGAGCCAGTCGCACAGGAAATCTCGCCGGCGTCCTTGGCGGCAGCTTCCATTGCCAGCGCTGCCTTCACGGCGTCGTCCAGCGACGGGTCGGGAAGCTCCAGGAGTCGCGTCTGCATGGCGGGGTTGTTGATTCCGCAGAGGAAACGGTCCCGGAGCAGCGAGTCCAGTTGGTCCCCGAAAGCGCAGGCACTCGCTAACCCTCGTAGCGCAGCAACGAATTGCCCGAGGGTCTCTCCTTCCCGGCGGCTCCGGTTGTTGAAGCGGAAACGCTCCATGAGTGTGGACGGTGCTGGGTTAAAATGCGAGCGCAGTATGGCAAGCAGCTCACCCAGCGTCTTAACGTGCGGCGTGGCTGGCTTCAGAAGGTCGAGCAAGAGGCTGAAGACGCGGGTCCCGCAGCTGGCCAGGAAAATGTCCCGCTCTTTGGCCTCGGGTGTGTCGTTTGCCCGGAAGAACACGTGGACTTGCTCCTCGTAAATTTGCCAGGCGGACCCATCTCCCTCGAACGGCTCGAGCCTTCCGTACAGCGGCATGGCGACAGCAACGGGGGGCGGTGTTTCGCCGCTCGCGGCGGCGTGCGACGCTCTGTAGGTACTCGTCGCCAGCTTCGTCGCTAAAGTCACGAGGGTCCCACCCTCGTCGCCAGTGTCACGATCCACCCCGGGTCGTGAACAAGGGAGGGCTCCTGGCACCCTCCGATAGCCGGACGCCCCGCAGCGTGGTGGTGCTGAATAATTACTGACCGGCGAGCTGCCGTGCTCGTCGGTGTTTTTTTGTGGTGCGGGTGACCACTGTTGCCTGCCGAGCTATAGCAGGCCGCCGAGCTTGGCGGGTGAACCAAGATTATGTCCAAGGGGGGCGTCACATACTTGCTGCAATGTCCGCTTGCAAACACGTAGCTTCACCCCAAGTTAAATAACGCGAGACACCGAAGCGCAAGAAACTAGTTTTAGAAACAAAGAAGCAACCAGTCTGAGTGTACGAACGAATGAACCCGTGCCGCCGTGCACTCGAAAATACCGGTAAAAATTTTAAATCCAGGCCAGAGGTCACATGAAAGATCGATGATGCTGAACGCTATTTGCGTTTATAATGACGAAGAAACAATAAACTTACTAAACAGTACAATATCTAATTAGCAATGATAATTTTGCCCCATTTTCTATGTAACAAAAATGCTTCGGTAACTGTAAGAGAAAGTTCGTAAGATAAAATTGCGCTTATTACGACGCCTCTACCGGGAAATGTTAAAACTAACGTAAGCATCTCGAAGTGATTGTACTACGCTGGTTTTGTTAGCAGCGGCGCCCGGTCGATTTTTTCGCCCTCTGTGGCCATTTGTTGAACTTGAGAGTGTGCTACCCCTGGGCTCACGGCAAGTGTGCAGACAGACAGCGGGACAGTCATGGTATTGCTAAGTTGCGATAATATGTTGATAAAATACGCGGCGCTGGCGCGTTTCGTTGTGCAGCATTCTGCGCTTGAAACACGGAAGCAGCGTGCCGCGCAGGGTGCGCTCATGTTGTCATACGCGGCTTTTTGTCTACATATTTTTTTTGCCTGTAGCTTTTGGGCGTTCCGCGCTATCTCCGTTCACTGACTGCCGTCGATCAAACTCGGGTAAAACTCGGGTGAACGAGAAACTCGGCGCATAATGCATAGCACCCCTGATCTCCGATTTTAACGTCCGCGATAGATCACGTATGTGTTTGCAGGTATTCCTTTTATTCCTCATTCTTTTCAATTTCCGTTTAAGATGGATTATGTGATGTGTTATCCAAGGAGACATATTCCCAATTATCTTTAGTTTCATAGGTATGACGATGCTTTCACAGTGCGCGACAGCTTCTTTTAATTTCACCGACAGCTTATTAACAGTGCCGCAAGGCTCACTTGAAAAATTATCTTGTGCCTCCTCTAAGTAGTCTATTACGCTTTCGTCAGCAGGCGGGTTGTAGTCTTTAATTTCAATACGCGAGGGGTTAGTGTAACGGTTAGGGCACATATTTGTGTTGCGTACTGTCACCACTAAAATATTATGATCCGAGATACTATCATCTATGCTAATACTTGTTGATAATGATCCTGACACGAGAGCCAGGTCTAGCAGCGACAACGTGTCTCCCTCCACACGTGTGGGTTCTTTGACAATTTCGGATAAAGAAAAACTGAACATTATATCGAAAGATTGCTCAGAACTCTGCTTTACTTTTGCGCGCACAGTTAGTTCTTCCCAATTTATGTCCGGTAAGTTAAAATCCCCTGTAAGCATTATCTTGGTGCGTGGGTTTGTCACACTCTGTAGATAGTCATGCACTTGTGCTAGGTATTCATCTGGCGCTCCTGGGCATCCATAAATAGCTCCTATTAGATCGCAATAGCCACTCCACCTCCGCACCCGTCATGATCTGTGCGTAACAATGTATACGAGGAGGGGACAACATCTGAATCATGGATTTCAGGATAGAGCCAGGTTTCTGTGATTATGATACCATTTGGAGAGTACGGCAGTATTATTTCTTCATATTTATCAACTCTATTAACAATACTACGGGCATTGAAATAAAGCAACGAAAGCAAGGCAGGATTTTCATTGCGTCAGGCGGTCGTACCACTACGCCCCGTATGAATGTCTCAATTTGCCCGCCCTACTTGCAGTCGCTTACTTTCGCGATCATTCCACACGTATAGCTGCTCGTTCACCTTAATTTTCTCAAATACAACCGTAACTTTATCACCGTGTGCACGATTATCTTTGGCTGACTGCCATAGCCTTCTACGCCTCTCGCGAACATCGCCAGAGTAATCTTCCGAACTGCTTTTCAGCTTGAAAGCATTGCGCAAGGTTGACATCTTCTCTGTGATATCATAAAAGCTCAAGAGTAAGGGATGCTCTCGATTTTCTTTGTTAGAGCCAACTCTGCGAATACGCTCCAGCGAACGTACTTCAACGCACAATATATCCCTGATAACGTCCTTCACAAATTTTTGTTCAAGTGTTGCATAATCTTCCTGTACGGTTTCTTTCAAGCCGTTATTTCTTCGACTGCGGTTTGCTAAATCACAAATTTTGTTGTTAGTTTCGTTCACATCGGCGAACACCGCTTTGACTGTTGCTACACACTAATCTACTTTTTCATCATCATCATCATCATCATCAGCCTGGTTATGCCCACTGCAGGGCAAAGGCCTCTCCCATACTTCTCCAACTACCCCGGTCATGTACTAATTGTGGCCATGTTGTCCCTGCAAACTTCTTAATCTCGTCCGCCCACCTAACTTTCTGCCGCCCTCTGCTACGCTTCTCTTCCATTGGAATCCATTCCGTAACTCTTATGACCATCGGTTATCTTCCCTCCTCATTACGTGTCCTGCCCATGCCCATTTCTTTTTCTTGATTTCAACTAAGATATCAATAACTCGCGTTTGTTCCCTCACCCAATCTGCTTTTTTTCTTATCCCTTAACGTTACACCTATCATTCTTCTTTCCATAGCTCGTTGCGTCGTCCTCAATTTAAGTAGAACCCTTTTCGTAAGCCTCCAGGTTTCTGCCCCGTACGTGAGTACTGGTAAGACACAGCTGTTAGAAACTTTTCTCTTGAGGGATAATGGCAACCTGCTGTTCATGATCTGAGAATGCCTGCCAAACGCACCCCAGCCCATTCTTATTCTTCTGATTATTTCAGTCTCATGATCCGGATCCGCGGTCACTACCTGTCCTAAGTAGATGTATTCCCTTACCACTTCCAGTGCCTCGCTACCTACCGTAAACTGCTGTTCTCTTCCGAGACTGTTAAATATTACTTTAGTTTTCTGTAGATTTATTTTCAGACCCACCCTTCGGCTTTGCCTCTCCAGGTCAGTGAGCATGCATTGCAGTTGGTCCCCTGAGTTACTAAGCAAGGCAATATCATCAGCGAATCGCAAGTTACTAAGGTATTCTCCTTTAACTCTTATCCCCAATTCTTCCCAATCCAGGTCTCTGAATACCTCCTGTAAACAGGCTGTGAATAGCATTGGAGAGATCGTATCTCCCTGCCTGACGCCTTTCTTTATTGGGATTTTGTTGCTTTCTTTATGGCGGACTACGGTGGCTGCGGAGCCGCTATAGATATCTTTCAGTATTTTTGCATACGGCTCGTCTACACCCTGATTCCGCAATGCCTCCATGACTGCTGAGGTTTCGACTGAATCAAACGCGCTCTTGTAATCAATGAAAGCTATATATAAAGGTTGGCTATATACCGCACATTTTTCTATCACCTGATTGATAGTGTGAATGTGGTCTATTGTTGAGTTGCCTTTACGGAATCCTGCCTGGTCCTTTGGTTGACGGAAGTGTAAGGTTTTCCTGATTCTGTTTGCAATTACCTTAGAAAATACTTTGTAGGCAATGGACAGTAAGCTGATCGGTCTATAATTTTTCAAGTCTTTGGCGTCGCCTTTCTTACGGATTAGGATTATGCTAGCGTTTTTCCAATATTCTGGTACGCTCCAAATCGTGAGGCATTGCGTATACAGGGTGGCCAGTTTTTCTAGAACAATCAGCACACCATCCTTCAACAAATCTGCTGTTACCTGTTCCTCCCCAGCTGCCTTCCCCCTTTGCATAGCTCCCAAGGCTTTCTTTACTTCTTCTGGTGTTACCTGTGGGATTTCGAATTCCTCTAGACTATTCTCTCTTGAATTATCGTCGTGGGTGCCACAGGTACTGTATAAATCTCTATAGAACTCCTCAGCCACTTGAACTATCTCATCCATATTAGTAATGATATTGCCGGCTTTGTCTCTTAACGCATACATCTGATTCTTGACAATTCCTAGTTTCTTCTTCACTGCTTTTAAGCTTCCTCCGTTCCTGGGAGCGTGTTCAATTCTATCCATATTATACTCCCTTATGTCCACTGCCTTATGCTTGTTGATTAACTTCGAAAGTTCTGCCAGTTCTATTCTAGCTGTAGGGTTAGAGGCTTTCATACATAGGCGTTTCTTGATCAGATCTTTCGATATGCGTCTGCAGGTCTTCAATACATTTCTGTCACCGCCCATAAAAATTAAAGGTACTTTTGTAATCTGCATGTTTTTTGGAAAAACACCAGTGCAGAGGATAAGATTAAAAATGTGTGTTAATGGACGCGCTATCTCATGCGCTACATACTTTAGTGGTCCTAATTGCAGGTTGTGTACTTTACGAACGCTACTGTTTTTAAGATTTATTATTGCGGAAGGCACCTCTTGAGCGTCTGTTGGGCAAAAAAATTGTGGTATTTGGACTTGTGCAAGGTCTTTATATTCTTTTGTGTTGTTGTGTTGCGGTAATTGTGAATTGGTTAACGAAAAAATTGTTGAACAGATTGGCTAAAGCAGAACCAGAAACATAATCGTTTGTAACATATTGATTCAATTTCATTGAATTCTTGGTTACGCCCGAGCAGATGAATGTGGTGTTTTGGGGCGCAAGGGCCAAATGTGGCCAAAGAGCGCGAGGCCGGTGGTAATGCGTTCGCAATGGAGGTATGAATAACGAAGGGCAGATGTTACAGTGGCTGTAAAGGGGCCTGAAAACAGTCGGTCTAAAATGCATAAAAGCTATACAAGATAAAACTATGCCGATATTTAATGGGCTGTACAATGGACACGAAATACACATTGTGAAATAATGATGATTTAGTGATATATCTCACAGATATACTTTTTCCAATAAGCACTACTACCTTAACAGAGTCCTTGGGATGCAAGGGCCTGTCGGCATGTGCTATGCTAGACTACCATCACAGCGGCATCCTCTAGAAACAGGATGTGCTATGAATATCTGGGGCTAAAAACTTGTAAGTCGACATCATTCAAGAAATTTAGCACTAATTTGGTGTCAAAGAACGGTTCTTCACCAAGAAACATTGCTGGATAGAGAGGGGTGTGCTGGCGATATACAAGGGGAAAATGTCTCTTTCTCTCAGCTTCGGCTTCCCGACACTCCAGGAGGACGTGGAGATCGGTCAGCCTCTCACCACATCTACCACACGTTGGAGGTTCATTTCCTGTCAGTAAAAAATTGTGGGTGTCATAGGTGTGTCCTATCCTGAGTCGACAGAAAAGGACATCAGTTCGTCGTGTTTTCGTTTTCGGGGGCTAGAAACCTAACTTTGGCTTAATCAAGTCAAGCTTATTCGTAGCTTCCATGTCCCACAAGCGTTGCCAGTGGCTTCGCAGATTCTTCCGTAAGAGAGGCTTCAGATCTGTGACAGGGACAGCAGCAGTAGGAATAATAGCTTGCGAGGTGATTGATCTAGCCATTTCGTCAGCTAGTATATTCTCCTTGATGCCTCTACGGCCAGGTACCCAGCATATAATGACATGCTGGTTAGACATATATGTTCTACAGAGAATGGAATAGAGCTCAGTAAGTACAGGGTTTTTGTGTTTACAGAGTGACTTCAAGGCTTTTACGACGCTTAAGGAGTCTGTAAATATAATTGATTTTTGAAGATTCGATTTTCTGATATGTTTCACAGCCGACAACAGTGCATGGGCCTCAGCCGTAAATATTGTGACGCTCTTAGGTGCATAGTGGGTTCACGAATGTGACGCGCTTAGGTGCATAGTGGGTTCACGCCTCAACACACAGTATGCGGGGGCACCGAAGGGTAGTGAACGAGGACGACGACGTGTGGCTGGCTGGCTGAATCTCTACAGGCGCTCAGTTGACCAAGGCCATCGCTTCTAACTCTACCCGGCTTCAAAGTAACGCCTTTTGTGGGCGTAACAGAGTGGTGGAGGTGCTGGGTACGACAGAACGTACCACGGAGTCGCAACATCTAGAACTTCGCCGGAGCCGTCGTCTTGCCGGTCTCTTGCCAACGACCTTCCCTATGGCTCAGGACAGAGGTGGACAAATGCCAGCTATAGTTTCACCTTCTCAAAGGTCAGCGCCAGTTGGACCTTTGCGGCACTACATGGAACCACGCTCGTTCGCGGGAAAAGTGGGCGAAGACGTCGACGAGTGGCTGATGCACTACGCAAGGGTGAGCCGCTACAACCGTTGGGATTCTGTCACTCAGCTTGAATATGTTGCACTCTTTCTGAGTGAGACAGCGCTGATGTGGTATGAAAACCACGAAGACTCCCTAACAACGTGAGAGCACTTTGTCGAGGAAATTAAGAAGTGTTTTGGCGACACCCACGCCAAACAGAAACGCGCCGAGAGAACACTTGCTCAAAGAGCTCAAGCTCCTGGAGAAACATGCACTATATACATAGAGGAAATCCTCAAGCTGTGCAAAATCGTAAATCCGCAGATGTCCGAGGAAGACTGAGTCGGACATCTCCTCAAAGGAATTGCAGAAGATGTATACAATTTCCTCATAAGTCGGGAACACGTTGATTCCGTCTCAGATGTCGTGCGTCAATGCCGTACGTTTGAGACGTTGAAAACACGTCGCATTGTGCCAAAGTTTGGACGCCGGGCGAATGTGACAACCATTGCCAGCGTCGATGAGAGCCCGTCTGCCGATCTTTCGTCTACTATACGACAGATCGTGCGTGAAGAACTGCTGCGGCACCAGGAACTTGCGCGCGACGTCATACGACAACCTGACGCTTATTACCCGCAACACATGGCGCCTGCCGCACCCTGCGCTTCCTGGCAACCGGCGGTATGTGTCACAGACGTCAATCACAGAGGTGCTCCATGGCCACGTGAGGACACATTTACACCCGAACACCGACCAGCAGAACACCCTCGCCCCAGCAGGTTTGCACGCAGACCGACCATTCCTCCTGTGCAGCCGGCTCAGCCGCTCCGCTCTGCTACACGACCCTCCACGGCTGAGTGCTTCGAAGGGCAGTTCATCGATCGTCGTTTACCTGTGTGCTATAGCTGTGGCGACTTGGGTCACATTGCCAGGTACTGCAATCGCCGCCAACCACCGAGGTTCGACCGATCGACGATGTCTAGGCGGTACCGCGCTCCTCTGGGCGAAACATATTCGCCCTCGCACACATATTTAGGAAGCTTGCCTCACCAGCACCCGGAGCCGCTACGGAACCGTTCTCCAGCATCCGATCGCAGCTTGACACCACCACCCGCTCCTCGCGTAAGCCGGTCGCCCTCTCCGCGGCGTCGATACCCGTCGCCACCTCCGGAAAACTAGCCAGCGCGGCCGTTGGAGGTCAGGTCGCTGGACAATCTTCGATATCGACAGAGATACCTCCAACCATTTGTATGTTTAAGAATAAGGTGTTTGTATTAATTGACGGGGTTTCATCCAAGGCCTTAGTGGACACGGGAGCAACCGTTTCAGTGATGAGTCTTGCGTTTAAAAGCCTCCTAGGACGAAAGGTGATGTTTCGCTGGGACCGTGCCGATACGTTTCGCGGAGTGAGTGGGGAGTTGTTGTATCCTGTGGGCGTGTGTAATGTAGACGTTACCTTGGGTGGTCAAATATTTAACGCGGAGTTCGCTGTTCTACCTCATTCTACGCATGACGTAATTCTGGGTCTTGATTTTTTGAAACTGTGTGGTGCCACCGTCGACTGCAAAACGGGTGAAATCAGTGTAGGTACGAGCTTTGCTGCGGCGTTTATGGAAGCCCCACCGTATCGTGAAGTGTGCTTTGTGTATCCCGGGATACAGTTGTGCCTCCGTTATCCGCAACGTGTGTTTCAGTCGCCTGTTTCCCCACCACCGACGGAACGTTTGACGCTACCGTGGAGCCCGTTCACCTGAGTTGCATCCAGAGGAATGTACTGATACCGTATTGCACGCTGTCAGTTGTTCAGGGACGCACCAACTTATGGGCCGTAAACTGTTCGAGTGAACCTGCAATACTACCACAGGGTTTGAAACTTGCCGCCTACCATGAAGATCACGTGCTATCGCTCGCCATTATTACAGAGGCCCTTGATTCTGCGGATGAGTGCCATTTCGCTAACGTCTGCCCTGCGGCGCACTCCTCATTTCTGACTATGGTAAACAAGTCGCTCAGCACTAAGCAGCGTCACGAAGTGGCGAATATTCTGCTAAAACATGCCCGACTGTTTGACTTCTTCCAGCAAGAGGGACCACCATTGTTTCCTCCTTCTCGTATACACCATCGCATCGATACGGGATCTGCCCAACCGCTGCGACAGAAACCATACAGAGTCTCACCGTCGGAACGCAAGGTGATCAATGACCAAGTCCATGAAATGCTAAATAAGAATGTAATCCAAGAATCCTGTAGTCCGTGGGCAGCGCCAGTGATCCTGGTTAGAAAGAAAGATGGTACATGGCGATTTTGTGTTGACTACCGCCGCCTCAACACCATCACTAAAAAGGACGTATATCCTCTTCCGCGTATTGATGATGCTATCGACTGCCTCTCATCAGCGTCTTACTTTTCGTCTGTTGACTTGAGGTCGGGGTACTGGCAGATTCCTATGCACGAGGCAGACAAGGAGAAAACGGCATTTGTAACGCCAGATGGACTTTTTGAATTTAATGTGATGCCGTTCGGGCTCAGTAATGCGCCTGCAACTTTCGAGCGCTTCATGGACAACATCCTGCGTGGTTTGAAGTGGGAAGTATGCATGTGCTATCTAGATGATGTAGTGATTTTCGGGCGCACGTTCAGTGAGCACAACGCACGTCTCGATCTTGTGCTAGACTGCTTGGACAAAGCGGGTTTGGTGCTCTACTCGAAGAAGTGTCATTTTGGAGAGCGCCAAACACTCGTTCTGGGACACCTAGTGGATAAGGACGGTATACGGCCTGATCCAGCGAAGACTGCTACGGTGGAAGCCTTCAAGCAACCTCGCCATGTAAAAGAGCTACGCAGTTTCCTAGGGCTTTGCTCGTACTTCCGCCGGTTTATTCGTGGATTTGCCAACATCGCGTATCCGCTGACATGCCTCCTCCAGAAGGGCGTTCCCTTTGAATGGACTCCTCAATGTGAAGCTAGTTTTCGTGAGCTGAAGTCTCGTCTGACGTCTCATCCCATTCTCCGACACTTCGACCATGCGGCTCCCACAGAAGTTCATACGGACGCTAGCGGTATTGGCATCGGCGCCGTCCTTATTCAACGCGTCGACACCAAAGAACACGTCGTCGCCTATGCGAGTCGTTCTTTAAGTAAGTCCGAGCGTAACTACACCGTTACAGAGCAAGAATGTCTTGCAGTTATTTTCGCAGTACAGCGCTTCCGGTCGTACCTGTACGGGCGCCCCTTCACTGTGGTGACAGACCATCATTCTCTCTGCTGGCTGGTTAATCTCCGTGGTCCGTCGGGCCGGCTTGCGCGTTGGACACTCCGTTTACAGGAATATAACTTTACCGTTTCTTGTAAAAGCGGCCGCCGACACGCCGACGCTGACTGCCTCTCGCGCATGCCGCTTCCAACGACGGACTGCGATGCGGACAACTTCGACTGCTATATCGCATCACTGGAGCCGGGATTTCCTGATATAAATACCTTCAAGGTCGAGCAACAAAAAGACAGAACTTTAGAAACACTGCTCATTAGTGCAAGGCAATCAGCACCATCCACTCGTTTCTGTGTTCGTGATGGTGTTCTTTACAAAAAGAACTATTCTACTACAGGCCCACGATATCTTCTGGTGGTCCCGGAGAGTCTCCGTGTCTCTGTCTTGCGCGCTATGCATGACGATCCAACATCTGGACATTTGGGTTCTGCGCGAACTCTCTACCGCCTCCAAGAAAGGTTCTACTGGCCTAAAATGCGCCAGACGACCGCCCAGTATGTGTCCAGCTGCAGCGAGTGTCAACGTTATAAGCGTCCGACGAGTGCTCCTCCTGGTCAACTCCATCCAGTGCCACCCCCCAGCTCTCCCTTTGAGCAAGTTGGCATCGACCTCCTCGGTCCTTTCCCGCGTTCATCCGATGGGAATCGCTGGATTATCGTGTGTGCCGATCACTTGATACGCTACTGTGAGACAGCTGCAGTACCATCGGCTACTGCAACCGAAGTGTGTATTTTTCTGCTGCGTTTTGTCATTCTCCGACATGGACCTCCCAGAGTCATCATCAGCGATCGTGGGCGGCAGTTCACTGCAGACGTGGTCGAAGAGATGCTTCGTCTATGTGCTTCAAGGTTTCGACATTCCACCCCGTGTCATCCCCAAACAAATGGCCTTACGGAACGCACGAACAGAACTCTTACTAACATGCTGTCCATGTATGTCGAGTCAGATCATAAGAACTGGGACAGCGTGCTACCTTTCATTACGTACGCATTTAACACCTCAAAGCATGAAGTTACGGGCTACAGTCCCTTCTTTCTTCTCTACGCTCGTCCGCCTCGTTATACACTAGACACTATCTTCCCGTTTTCCAGCCACGATAATCTTTGTATATCAGAGACAGTCTGTCTTGCTGAAGAAGCCCGACGACTTGCTTCGTTACGCACTCTTGTTTCACAAGACCGCTCGAAGGCACGCTGCGACCGCCGACGCCGACATGTGATATATGACCCTGGTGATTTAGTGTTGCTCTGGAAATCAACCAGGAAATATGGACTATGTGAAAAACTGCTGGCCCACTATGTTGGACCCTATGTTATTACGGAGCGCATCAGCGAATTAACCTACCGCATAGCACGTCTCACATCAAATGGCCGACGGTCAGCAAAGACTGAACTTTCGCATGTCGCCCGTTTAAAGCCCTTTATTTCTCGACAGCCTGTTTGACTTGCCCGGCGGGCTTCGTCTGCGCGGAGGGAAATGTGACGCTCTTAGGTGCATAGTGGATTCACGAATTTGACGCGCTTAGGTGCATAGTGGGTTCACGCCTCAACAAACAGTATGCGGGGGCACCGAAGGGTAGTGAACGAGGACGACGACGTGTGGCTGGCTGGCTGAATCTCGACAGGCGCTCAGTTGACCAAGGCCATCGCTTCTAACTCTACCCGGCTTCAAAGTAACGCCTTTTGTGGGCGTAACAATATACTTGTTTCAGGGTGCAGTACACCGGATTCCGAGAAGGATAGACAAATGGCTGCGTAGGACACCCCGGCATGCGACTTAAAGGCATCTGTGTAGAACTCTGTGCACGAGTACTCGTACTGGAGCTCCAAGAAATGCATTTTGATATGTTCCTCTGGCACATGTTTAGTGACCTCTACAAAGGATGTGTCACACTCTATCAGCTGCCACTGCCATGGCGCTAACAGTTTCGCTGGAGCCATAAGACAATGTTCAAGCACCGGAACACCCATTTCCTCACTGAGGTTCCTTGCACGCAAAGAGAACGGTCTTCTCGCTGCAGGTCGGTTATTGAAGAGTATGGCATCGGTCGTATCGTTTATGCGTGAATAAGAGGGATGTTCGCGGTTAGAATTTACTTTGAGGAAATATGTAAAACAGCTATATGATCTCTGACAATGGAGTGACCATACATTTGCTTCTGCATAAAGGCTTTGTACGGGGCTTGTCCTGAAGGCTCCAGTCGCGAGGCTGATTCCTGAATGATGGACAGGATCCAACATCTTTAAAGCACTTGGTGTAGCTGACTGATATATTATAGCGCCATAGTCAAGACGTGAGCCGACAAGACACCTACACAAATTCAAAAGACATTTCCTGTCACTGCCCCGTTTTGTACTTGATAGAAGTTTCAATAAGTTCATTGTTTTGAGGCACTTAGCCTTCAAGTATTTAATATGCGGGATGAATGTCAGTTTCGAATCCAGTATGATGCCGAGAAACTTGTGCTCGGCGCTTACGGGTAATCTGCTACCAGAGAGCTCAATAGCAGGACGTGGTGCTATTCCTCTCTTATTCGTGAAAAGAACGCAGATACTTTTCTGTGGGCTCAACCTGAAACCATTTTCGTCAGCCCATTTTGCCACGTTATTTAAAGCATGCTGGCTGGACATGTCGTTCGCAGATAGTTAAGTTGCATGATTTAAAACCAAGCTGAACGTCATCTACATATACGGAGAATGAGATCGTTCGTGGAATAGCCATGCCCAAAGAATTCATTTTCACTATAAAGAGTGTGCAGCTTAGCACACCACCTTGTGGAACACCAGTTTCCTGGGTGAAAGGCCTTGCCAAGGCATGGCCCACCCTAACACGAAATGTGCGGTTAGAAAGGTAACTTTCAATTATACTTAACATACTGCCGCGGATACCCATAGCGGAAAGGTCTCGAATAATACCGAAGCGCCATGTGGTGTCGTATGCTTTCTCCAAATCAAGAAATACGGAGAGAAAAAACTGTTTGTGTATTAAGGCATCCCTTATATTTGCCTCAATGCGGACAAGGTGGTCTGCGGTCGCCCTGCCTTCTCTGTAACCACACTGGTAAGGATCTAGTAGTCTATTGCTCGCAAGGATATAGATTAGGCGCCGGTTTATCATCTTTTCAAAGAGCTTGCAGAAACAGCTTGTCAAAGCGATAGGCCTGTAACTGCTACGTAAGGACGGGTCCTTACCTTGTTTGAGTATGGGCATTATTACAGCTTCTTTCCAAGAAGATGGAATATACCCAGCGGCCCACATGACATTAAAAAGTGAGAGGAGTATTTTCTGTGTTTCAGGATGCAGGTGCTTTATCATTTCATACATGATACGGTCACCACCTGGTGCTGAGCTGTTGCAACAAGCAAGAGAAGTTTTGAGCTCAACTAAACTGAACGGGCGGTTGTTCTCTTCATTTTGGGCACATTTCCGATCAAGGCGCTGTCGCTCTGCGCGTTCTTTGAACTTCAGGAATGACTGTGAGTAATGCGATGCACTGGAGATATACTCAAAGTGTTCCCCCAGACAGTCTGCCTTGTCTTCCAGGCCATCTCCATGGGTACTTATTAAGGGCAGGGGGTTCGTCTCTCGGCCTTTTAGTTTACTTACCCTATTCCAGACTTTTGCCTCGTCTTTGTAAGTATTTATTCTAGATATGTACCGCTCCCAGTTCTCTCTCTCTCCTCGCACGTCGACGTATTCTCCTGCCTTGAGATTTGACTTGTTTGGAATTAATAAGGTTTTCAGCTGTTGGAGAATTACGAAGCAATCCCCGAGCTTTATGTTGATTTTTGCATGCATTTCGACATTCGTCATTCCACCATGGGATGCGACGGTTCTTTGCCAGTCCGTTAAATTGTTTATTGCATTTTGTTGCAGCGTCAATAATAAAACCAGTTAGGTATGCCACAGCATCATCTATATTAAAATCAGAAATGTCGTCCCATCCTAAATACGTGATTTCTCGAAACAGTTCCCAGTTTGCTGATTCGAGGTTCCATCGAGGGAAATGCGGCGAGCATACATCTGGTTTGGTTAGGTTTAATGTAATTGGGAAGCGGTCACTCCCATAGGGGTTCTTGAGAACAGACCACTCCAGGTAAGGAAATAGTGAACTCGAAACGATGCTCAAGTCTATGGCCGAGTATGTGTTATGTGTAACATTGTAATACGTTGGTTCTTTTTTGTTCAATAAACATGCTCTTGAAGAAAACAGAAAATTTTCTATCAGGCGCCCACGCGCATCGAAACGCGCGTCGCCCCACAGGGGGCTATGTGCGTTTATATCACGAACGACTATGTATGGTGGAGGAAGTTCATCGATAAGGCTTTGAAACTCTGCTTTAGAAAATTGACACGAGGGGGAGACGTATATCGAACAAACTGTGATTAACTTACCAAACAGCACAGCTCGCACTGCAACTGCCTCAAGGAGAGTTCGGAGTTTGATTTGCTGACATGCAACGCCCTTATCGACTATTACGGCTACACCCCCTCAGGAGGTGAGTGCATCTTCGCGCTCTTTGCAGAAAGTGGCATATTGCCTTAGAAAGTTGGTCTGTGTTACTTTTAGGTGTGTTTCTTGGACACACAGCACCTTTGGAGTGAATTTGCGAAGGAGTTCTTTAGCATCATCAAGATTGTGAAGAAGTCCTCTCACGTTCCGTTGTATTATTTGGGTACCCATAACGGGAACGAGGTTAGTGCTGTGTGTCTAGAAAGAAGATTTAGGTTACAGGACCCTTTTCCGGTCCTGTAATGCGATGTTTCTCTTTTTTGGAGCGGTCGAGCGATTCTCGCCGCTCCTTAGGCGCTAGTGGCGCCCGTTGACTTGGTGTCGTGTCCATCGCCTCCTGCGAAGCGCTGGACACCCGCTCTTGTGAGCGATTTGTTTGTTGAGGAAGTCTCTTCTCAAAGGATGAGGCCCTTGAGGCCACCAGCCCGGAGGTCGACGGCGCCTTCTCTGATGACGGAGCAGCGCTAGCCGCAACCGCCGAGGGGGCAGGTGACGTCACTGCCGGCTCACTAGGTGTGGGCCGGACAGCCGCCGGAGGCCGTTGTGGTGCTGCACCGTGACGCGTCACTTCGGCAAAGCTATTCTTCGGTAAGAAGGATACGCGCCTGCGTGCCTCCTTAAACGAAATTTTCTCCTTGGTTTTGATTGCCACTATTTCCTTTTCTTTTTTCCAATGTGGGCAGGACCGCGAGTACACGGGGTGCTCCCCTTCACAATTTACACAGTGTCGAGTGTTCTGGCATGGCTCGGACGGATGTTCATGGTCGCTGCATTTGGCACAGGTTAGTCGGCCACGGCAGTTCTGGGAACTGTGGCCAAACCTTTGACACTGAAAACGTGTTGAGGGGATTTGGGATATACGGCCTCACCCTGATCTTAACATAGGCTGCCTCGATTGTTTCGGGCAAAACACTCGAACCAAATGTAAGAATAAGATGCTTAGTCTGAATTTCTTTACCATCGCGCCTAATTTTGATTCGTTTTACACTGATCACATTCTGGTCACTCCAGCCTTGAAGTAGATCAGCCTCTGTCAGATCAATCAGGTCGCTATCTGATACAACACCACGGCTGGTGTTCATGGTGCGATGCGGGGTCCCATTCAAACGTCCCCAAAAGAGACAAGATTCGGCAGCTTTTCAAACTGATTTTTATCTCGGAGTTCCAAAAGGAGATCTCCACTTGCAAGTTTGGTTACTTTAAAGCCTTGGCCAAGAATATCGGTTATTGATTTAGACACTAGAAAGGAGAGATCATTCTCGCTGACTTTGCGGTTTTCTCCGAGTGGATGACATGAAATTTGGGAAAGTTTTCATTATGACGACCATAGAACTTAAGTACTTCTTCGGTGCGCCCTCGTTTATGAGGGCGATCAGGAAGGGGTGGAAAAGAACTTTCTTTCTTTCTTTATTGTTTCCTCAGACACAGTCTAAGAGGGCCATAGATAAATGCGTAAATTCGGCAGCACCGCCAGCCACCCACCATGGAGCCCAACAAGGGGACGCTGCAGGACCGTGAAAGGACAGGGCCTGCACGCGCCAGCTGTACGACACTACTATAACCAAATCTGTTATAACCAAGGTTGGCTATACTACACAAGGTTAACCCTTGCTGCCTGGGAAGAGTGGAAATAAAAAGGAAGCTAGGAGGAGACAGGAAAGACCGACAGCAAGAGAAAGACGAAGATTAGAGAGGAGGATAGGAAAAGGCAACTACCGATTTCCCCTGGGTGGGTCAGTCCAGGGGTGCCGTCTACGTGAAGCCGAGGCCAAAGGGGTGTGTTACCGCCGCCGAGGGGCCGTAAAGGTCCAAACACCCGGGCTTGGCTCAACCCCCAGGATCCCCTTTTACCCAGACACGGCTAAGCCGCACACGGCTACACGCGGGAGGGTCCAACCCTCATGTGCTCGGGTACGTGGTGTCGGAATACACCAAACGCCTGCTGACGCAGACGCCCCTGCGAGGGCCCGAGCAGAGTGTTTATTTTTTTTCCAGGTGAGGTCGGTATGCTTTGTGTCATGCGAAACTAGATTAGAGTAATACGCCGACCTCGCTTTCCGGAGCAACTTCACAACGTTCTTTCTAAGCCGCTTGAATTCAGCAAATACATTTAGGTCCTTTGTATTGAGGAATGTAGCGTAAAGTTGTTCTTTCGTTTTAATTTGATCGTGTATGTCCTTGCTTACCCAAGGTTTCCTTATCTTGTGCGTCCGCTTAGCAATTTTTGTGGGAAACCTTGCGTGAGAAGCATTTTTGACTACATTAACAAATTCGTCATATGCCTTATCTGAGTCTTTGATTTTATATATGCACACCTATGTAACATCCTGCTGGGCTTCTTTAAATCGCGTCAAGTTTCAATCCGAAATATCTTGATAAACGCGTTGACGTTTTGCTTTTTTACGGCAAACTGTCTAAAACTAGAAAAACAGGTAAATGATCACTGATACCACAAGCTATAGTGCCAGCGGTAGTTTTTTCGAGCATGGTATTCCTTATGAATAAATCTAACAAAGTCTCTGATGTGTCCGTTATTCTCGTTGCGCTTCTCGGAAAAATATCAAAGCCATACATACTAAGAGTCGATAACAAAGGCATTTGCTTGGAATACGTAAGTGGATGCAAAAATGGAGCCGCGATGGCTCAATTTCTAGGAGCATCACAGACGTAATGCGAAGAGATGGGACCATTCTAAACCTGCGGTCGATTGGTATTTCATCCACTTTAATTTCAAGTTATTTATCATTTACTTTTTTCAGTTATTAGGTGCACGCAGTTTCTCTTAAGCTGTCACTGGTGTCCTTGCTGGTTGCCTTCTCATGCTATAAATAATAAAAAAAATCAGGTCCTCGGTTCCATTTATTCTCGCCCATTACAAAATGAGGGTCTCGAATACGGATCCACGGATGCCTTCAGGTAGCATGTGTGGCTTTACTTACATGTTGCCTTCGACAAGAAATATCACGTACTGAAGACGCCTGCGACCGAAAGGAGATTGCGCAGCTACTGCAAAGGTTTGTTATTGGTTGCGCGGGCTAACAGTCCCATGGTTAATTATACAGTTAATAAATGAATACGTAAGTGTACGAAAAATGGAGCCGCGATGGCTCAATTTCTAGGAGCATCACAAACGTAATGCGAAAAAGTGGGACCAATCTACACTTGTGGCCAGTTGTTCTTTCATCCACTTTCATTTCAATTTATTTACAATCACTTACTTTTTTCAGTTATTAGGTACACGCACTTTCTCTTATGCTGTTACTGGTGTTCTTGCTGGTTGCCTTCTTATGATACGAGTAATAAAAAAATCGGGCCCTCGGTTCCGTTTATTTTCGCTCATTACATAATGAGGGTCTCGAATACGGATCCATGGATGCCTTCATGTAGCATGTATGGGTGTACTGACCTGTTGCCTTCAATTAGAACCATCACGTACTCATGACGCCTGCGGCCCAAAGGATATTGCACAACTACAAGAAAGGTTTTGGATTGGTTGCGCCGGCTAACAGTCCCATGCGTAATTATATATTTAAAACGTAAATATTTAAGTGGACGCAAAAATGGAGCAATGATGGCTCAACTTCTAGGAGCATCACAGACGTAATTCCAAGAGGTGGGACCATTCTAAACCTTCGGCCAGTTGTTGTTTCATCCAATCTACTTTCATTTTATTTATCATTTACTTTTTTCAGTTATTAGGTACACGCAGTTTCTCTTATGCTACGCTGTCACTGGTGTCCTTGTTCATTGCCTTCTTATGATATGAATATTAAAGAAATTAGGCCCTCGGTTCCATGTATTCCCGCTCATTACATAATGAGGGTCTCGAATACGGATCCATGGATGCCTTCAGGTAGCATGCTCGGAGTACTCACCTGTTGTCTTCAACTAGAAACATCAAGTACTCATGACGCATGTGGCCGCAAGGATATGGCACAACTACTGCAAGCGTTTGTGATTGGCTGCGCGGGCTAGCAGTGACATGGTTAATTATATAGTTAAAACGTAAATACGTAAGTGGACGCAAAAACGTAGCCGCGATGGCTCAGTTTCTAGGAGCACCACAGAGGTAATGCGAAGAGGTGGGAGCATTCTAAATTTGAAACAGAACAGCGCGTATTTCACGGGGACAAGCTGGGAGAAACGACACGGATGAGTGCTGTCCGTGTAGTTTCTCCCTCCTTGTCCCCGTGAGAACCGCGCTGTTCTGTTTCGAATATGTCTTACCAACTCGCCCAAACGTTTGTTTTAACCATTCTAAACTTGAGGCCAGTTGGTGTTTCATCCACTTTCATTTCAATTTATTTATCATTTACTTTTTTCAGTTATTATGTACACGCAATTTCTCTTATGGTGTCACTGGTGTCCTTCCTGGTTGCCTTCTTATGATATGAATAATAAAATAATCGGGCCCTTGGTTGACCAGCATGCTGCTCGACAGCCAAGATATTGCGCAATGCACTTAGCCTTGGTGGCTCCGGCGTGAGATAGGACATGTTCTATTCACACATCGGCCACACTAGAGTGTAGAGTGCCCAATTTTTGCAGGGTAGCTGCGCCACACGTGGATCGCGTTCAGGTTACGCTGGATTATATCCGCGCCTTTAGCTTGGTCAACCCAATGCACTCACCTACATGCGAACATGGAATGCATCGACACACTACTCATTGAACGTAGACAACCAGCTACATAAAACTTGCTTGACTCATAGAATAACACTGTGCATTAAAAGAAGATAGTTGGCGCGCAATGGCGTAGGCGCAGCACACGAGGCAGCTAGCAGAGTATACGAATTCCGGGGCGCTTTTTAGTACTGATACACGAGTATGGTACAGGCAAATGAAGCAGACAACCCTTGCACTGGTTCTCTACAGTCAAAATATTACATCGCTTCCACTGAGTGTTATTGGCGGTGTTTTTTTTTTTCTTTTCTTGAGTTTCAGTATGAAGAACGTCAATATTGGTCAGTGTCATTTTCAATGTTGTCGTCGACCTCAATTTCATGAATGAATTCATAGGGCCAAACAATCCACACAATTCTGCTATCCGTCAGAACACAGCTAGCATGCTTCAACTGTGCTCTACATGGCGAAGTGCTCTTGAAGACAGACATCACCGACAGCGGCACCAAAACTACTGTCGTCACGCTCACTTGCTTGAGCTGCCCTCGGCGCACAAGGAGAAGTACGCCTTGAAGCAGTTAACACGTAACCACAACTCTTGAAGCAGCTGGTGATGGTGTGTTCTTTCAGATGGCCCCAAGCTCGCACTGTCATGTGGATGGCCGTAAGTAGACTCACCTCGTATTGTGGGGAATTGTCCATGCGCAAAATCATGCACTCGAGGAAATGCTGCCTGTACAGGACCGTTACACTTTTTTATTAGGCCTTGTCCATGGGCTGCAACCCCGACTTCACATTTGCAGGCAAGTATGCTAGATGGATGACCCTTAGGGATGGTACATTCATGTGGGCACAGCACTGGTTCACAAGGAACACCTTGCAGTTAAATTGCGCAAACTTGTGATCCGGTTTCATGATCCAATCCCTGAAAATGTCCGACATCATTGACGCCATTCATCTCGATGCACAGACCACAGGAAGTGTCTTCACGCCTTGAAGACGTCTAGGGTTGGTGGCCTCCCCAATCGCAAGCAGCTGACATCGCTTTTCCCAGTCATATTTGTTGCGATCATGAGTGATACCCTTTCTTTGCTCTGTTTGCCCGCAGCACAATCATCGCCTTCAAATGTTAACTTTTATCTGGTACCAGACAACGAAAAAGTGCACGCGCGTCTGCATTAAAGACATTTTCCGGTTGACAGTCATTCAGATACAGTTGCTTTTTGGTAATTCGACCCTGATGGGATAGACGAAACTGTGTGAATTTATCCAATGGGCCGAAGTAATCAAAATGCAGAAAAAAAACGCCAAAACACACCACTTATTCCTCTGCCAGTATTTGACTTTAACACATCCAAAACCAAATGCATGCCCACTTTCTATGTGTTCAACTTAGAAAAAAAACATAGAAATGACTTTAACGCTCTTAAACAAAGTAGAAATCTAATGTGAACCAGAGTTTTTAGCAAGAAAAATAGACAGGGGTCTAATATGTATTGCACATTGACGGCCGGTTTTCAAAATTGGTTTTGCTGCAGTACACCTGCGTTATGCAGTAAAGCGTACGAACGCCGCAAATGCGGTGTTGGTATCGTGTCCAATTGAAATGCGTAGGCAATTTCAGACCAATAACCTTGAAAAACAAGTCGCATGTTAAAATCGGGTAAATGCCATAATCAGACAATGGGAGCAATGTGAAAATCTTCCTTGGACCTTCCAAAGACAGGGAGTTTCCATAGGAGATGACGTATGGTCTATGCATTCACTGTCTGATAAGGTCCGCCAAGACAGGCGCTGCCACGAAAGGACTGACTATTGGAGTCAGGATAGGGGTCAGGCGTGTGTGTGTTGACTGGTCAAGTTTGAATTATGTGGCGAAGGTCAATCTTATGATCGCAATAACGAAACCTAGGGTGCATGGCAATGCGTCAGCACTACGGGAACCTTAGGCCAGGATCGAATTAACCGAAACATTTAATTATACGTAGCCAAATTAACAAAAGTCCACTATGCTCATTAAGCTTTTCTACTTTCCTTGTCGTGCATGTTTCTTTGCTGACTGACGCCTTCTCTGCACACACGCATTGAAAAATCAGGTCACAGCAATGTTTGTAGCGTGTCAGCCATCCACCAGAAGAAATGCTGTCGTTGATCCCCAACATTGCGGCAAGCAATCTGGCCTTGCCGCAATGACCTTACCATTGAGAGGAAGTTTCTCGCTCCGTGCTTCATTGATCCAAAGCAGCCGCGCCTTGACTAACTCTGGCTAGGCGGCGACGTACATTCTCTTCCAAGACATATTGAATTTCCCATATTTAAGAGCATCCAGTATCGAGCGCTTCTTCCTGATGATGTCTGTGGACTGTGTTAGGCTTAATGCCACACTTCCATGCAATGTCTTGCTTGGCGGCACCTCCCTTGTCAACTTCCTTCAAGACCTTGACTTTCATCACCAGGTCAAGTGTGCAATAGAATTCGCAAGTTGCCATTATCAAACGTTGCGACTACACTCGAAATCCTTAACGTGGAACCACATGTGGAATAAATCCAGCGCGTGGCTGGCACACACTCAATGAAAGACAAGGAAAGAGATGAAGAGATGTGCCAGCGTTGACTGAGCAATCTTGCCGTTTCATGGGATGTGGTGCTGCAGACACATGTTATGTTGGGGTTAACAAGAAAAATGTAAACCAAATTACCCCAGCCTGTGCCACTAGGTATAAGGCCTTATCACTGCAGACAGGTGCAATAGCAACGACACCAGTGCCGTACACGGAGCTGTTCTGGCACTTAAAAAAATATGGGCATGTTACTGAAAAATTACACATGCCCTGAGGCACTCGATTAAAAAATTACTTTTAATGAACGAATGTTATGAGCATTTATATTCAAGTTACCGAGCCTTTTTTTACAGGGCCCCCATGCAACACTGGTGGGACTAGTCCTTCACTTCTAACAGTCCAAAAATTCAAATTAGGCGACTTGGAATTATAAGGACACAACTACATATAAACTCAGTGAATGAGCTCTATGTTTCATTACACAATGAACATTTGCACATAACCTTTTCAAAGTTTTTCTAGTTGCACTAATGTCTCTGCTGTAGAAACACCCCAGCAAACATGAAGGCTCCAGCAGTTGCTGCCGCCAATTTCAACAACTCCTTATTCTAGGCGCCCTACTGTAGCTGTAGAGTGGGAGCCCTCAGTAGTTCTCCGACATGAAGATTGGTCCGAAACGCCTGGCTTAAATCGTCCTACTCAATGGTCTCTATCAATTATGCTCTTCCTCCTTGTGTAAATTGAACAGAGTCCCATTGGAGCCAAGCCAAAGCCTGCATGCCTGCCCCCAGACGTCACCTGAGATGGCTAAGATGTGGCTGCAGGGAATCCTGGCTGGCTGGCCTGTGCCATGGCAGGGAGCCAGGCCCTGGACAAGCAGCTCGCACTCCCCCTCTTGCGCTGCCTTGGCCGGAACCGGAAAGTTCACTGATGAAACATGTTGTTGTTGAAATAAAGTAAACTGAATTGAAACGGCTGGGCACGACACAAACCGAGACAGCATTTACCCAAGAGTGATGATGAACTATGCTTGCAGCAACTTTCTGTGGCAATGATGGGAACGCTATAAGGGCTAAATGTAAGAGTGCTTCTGAAAAAGTCGCACATTTTCATCAACATTACTTTAAGCTGCAGAAGAGTACGCCTTATCTACAACAGCAAAATAAAAGAAAACACACCGCTGGGCATTATATTTCACTCAGTTTTCTGATTTTCTCGTCCACATCTGGGAAAATGCATAACTGTGACGAGTGAAAGCTACACTGATTCAGCATCTACCCCTAGCAACCAAAAGCGCCGTCAAACGCTGACAGACTACTTCGTGCAGAAACACACGTGCAGAAGCTCTGCCCCCATAGCTTTCTCTTCACTGCCACAGAAAGCTGTCCCCAAGTATAGGCTTACTTGGTGCAACAGTCGTGCAGGCTATAATCTGCTAGACACATTTTTATATGCTTTCCTTATTCTAATATCAAATAAAATCTGTTTATGTCACTTATTACAGACCCAGAAGCTGAAATTGTGTAAATTGTCATGTAACACACAAGGAGATAGAAAACATCGGTTGAAATGGAATTAGGTGTCTAGACAACCTCGTTAATTCTAGCACGCTTAAAAGTCGAACTTCTGGTTTATTTGAACTGACGACATGGTCCCGTCAATGTTGTTTATATTCCGATGTGCAAAAACGGCCGATAATTTGAATGAGCAAGCACTTGCCGCGGTTAATTTGACCACACCGCGCTCCAACAATGCTCTCAGCAGCGCACCAAATCACGCGGCGGCGTTTCCGACCAGCACTGCTCTGACCCCGCCATAGAGGAAAGGCTGAAGGGGAAACCCCTTAGCGCCGCGTATGAAGAAGAAGGGAAAAAAACGTGGTGGAAATTTTAACCTCTCTCAAGTGACAAAGTCGCCATTACTGCGTCGCGGCATAACACGCACCGCCAGAGGGATCAGTCCTGGGCCAATTTTTCATGGCTCACCGTGGAGGCAAGCGAGCCGCGAGCGGAGCAGACCAATAATGGTGGCTCCTACAGTGATGTACGCGTGAAAAACCGGTATCATCCAGACCTGCCCAACCGTTATATTCCTACTCACGTCTGGTTAAGTCGGACCTGCCCGACTGTTCTATTCGTACTCGCATCTGGTTCAGTCGGACTGCGTGTTTTGCACTATCGTCTGCTCGCGTCAGCTCTCGCTCGCGCTTGATTTGCTTGGCTTGATTGGTCTGGTTAACGGCGGCACCCTCATTCCCCTTATCTTTTGAACGTGGCGAAAGCTCAATAGAAGGGAGCACATCAACACGATTATGACCAGCGGCAACGACTTCGTCATCTTGATAAGACATGACTCGCGTTAAAAACGCTGGATTAAGAAGGTAAATACCGCGCTAATCTGTAAGCAGACGAAGGAAAAACATGCGACCACGCAGAGGGAAGCAGCAGTGAAGGCCCAGTTCTGGCTTTGGCAACTCCACTGCTTCGGTGGCAGAGGTAATTAGCCCCATCCAGCAAGCTGGCAGGAAAGCAAATGCTCTTCTCTCCAGCCCTTAATCGCAACTACGCTCACTTCACCCTCCCTCCCTCATCTTTGGCGGTTCCCGCGCACGCATGCCTCTTCGCCACCAGCCCCGGCAGCCCGGCTGAAGTTTCGTTTTCTGCCGTTATCGGAAAGCGAGCGTTGGCCGGCGTGGGCAGTTTCGTGGTCCTCGCTCACTGTGCGCTTGGGCACCGCGATATTTCATGACTCGCACCGCTCGTGCATCATGCTATGGTGCACGATTATTTCAAAAACAAGTCCTTCTTTTAATTCGAAGTTCTTTTAATTTGAACAAATTTTCGGGCTCCTACTAGTTTAAGTCACTGAGACTCGACTGTATAAAAGGTTTTAAATAGGGGTGTGCGAATATTTGAGGGTTTCAAAATTATGCATCAAATATTGTCCCATTCAATTCAGTTATTGAATCGAATAGTCTATTCACAAATGCCAATACATTTCAGATAGGCTTCATGCAAATACATCAATTTGTCAACTCTACGCAAGCAAATGTAGAGTTGCAAAAAGATGCAATAAATTTATTCGCAATTCTCAGAGTAGATATAAAACAAGACATGTTACGTAGTGGAGCTTGCTACTTCAACAATGAGCCAGATGGTTTCATGCAAAGCATTCTTCTTCAACTCAAGCCAGTTTTTTGTGCTGCATCTAATGGTGTGTATTTAACAAAGATTTCTGCGTTTTCGTGGGCTGATGCCGCAGATAGTGCGGGCGAAAATTACATACCACTGGGGCCACTGGTCGCTGTAATGTTCTAGATATTACATATGTACACATGTGCCTTGTGATCAATTTTAATGGCAATGTACTTTTTTTTAAACTAGGATTTAGGTTATGCGATGACGCTTTCTTCGCTGTTCGTTCTTTGTACTGTAGACTGTAACAGCCACCGCAGTCTGTTCACTAATTGGTCAACTTCTTAATTACTAGTTTTAATGCAAAATTTGCAAGGTAGTATGAAAGGATACCGCAGGAGGCAAAAGCAATTTTCACGGTTTTAAACGAGCCATCCATTGTTGATATATTCGTTGATGAAAGTTCGCCTTTTTTCACTCCAATACCGATACTCTGTACACAAACAGCATTGCAAGCACCGCTTATGATACTCTCAATGCTCTCATGACACGAAGCAGCTTGTTGCGATGACCTGCTGAGGAGTCGAATCCGTTGTCACACATTTGTAATAGAGGTGTTGGTTGGAGAGTTTCAGTGGTTGGTCGTTGTGGAATAATCTTCGCCAAATAAAGTGATAAGAGGCACGCACCGGCGGTCATCCCTTTCACCATAAAAGAGGCAGGAAGCATCATGTGCGCACTTCTTCGGGCACTCTTTATGTTCCAGTTTGTATAGAAGTGAAAAAAGGCAATTGACAAATCCCTCAACAATGGAAGGAGTTCTTAAAACCGCATAAATTGCTTTGTCTTCTGCGTTGTCCTCCTCAAATACTACCGTATCAAATTTGGTGTTAAAACCAGTAATTAACCAGGCTTCGCTGTCTTATGATGGCTCACAAGCATATTGAAAGCACATCAATATGTTAATAGAATGCCTATTTTTCAAATTCTTGGATTTAGTTTATTTCATTGATTTAGCCGTTCGGTATGTCCAACTAGGTGATGCCTGTTCATGAGCAATGCTCAAGGATTGCAGTGCCTATTGCAGTAGCTAAACCAGTACTGTGCGTGTTCGCACACATTCGAAGAAAAAGAAACAAACCCGGGGTAATGCTTTATGTGCACAGCGTAAGCCACAACCTCAAGAAGGTAGCTAAGGGGCGCGAGACCTCTGTTGTATTTTCAGCTCACAGTTTGGCTCAAATATGCTATCGAATCCCTCGTGATGGGAAGCGTGGGTGCGAAACCATATAAACATTGTGTTAAATCCGCCTAACAGTATAAAATCCATTTTGCAGTCATTTTGCAGCAGTTTTCAGAGCTGATGAAATTTCATTCTCGAGCAGATTCGAGCAGACAACTTGTGATAGTCGGGCAGTCTGTAGCATATATATTATATTGTTATTGAAGTAGTCTTTAATATTATTACGATATCATCGAGCTATGCTCAAGAGACGAGCCGCCGCGAGAACGACGACAAAGTGGGTCTGTGCCCTTGGCGCGAGGGAATGTCGGCCTGGCGCTCTGGCTCCAGTCCAGTGTAAATTAGTGTAAATAGCCTGTAAATAGCCTGTTCCGTCTGTCTTTCTGCACGTAACATTTTGGTGGAGGTCAGCGATCCCCGTCCTCACCACAGAACTCCGAAGTGGTCGGCTCACCGAGCTTGTCACCATGCCTCCCGGTGACGAGCCCGCCTCTGCAACGGCTTCGGCTTGTCCGACTGCTCCAATCGTCACAGTTGCCCCACATCGTGACCCAGGTGTTTTCTTTGGCCTGGAGGGGCAGGATGTCAACGACTGGATCAAGCTCTATGAACACGCCAGTGCTAATAACAGGTGGGACCCAACGATTATGCTCGCCAATGTCATCTTATATCTAGGCGGCACCCCACGCGTATGGCACCAAACGCATGATGACGAAATAAAAAGCTGGGACAGTTTAAAAGAAAAGCTACGAGAATTGTTCGGCTACCCCATTGGGCGCAAGGCTGCCGCGAAAAAGGCTCTTGCGTCGCGTGTTCAGTCATCTACAGAGCCATACGTTTCCTACATCCTCGACGTCTTGGCTCTATGCCGCAAAGCTGACGATAATATGTCCGAAGCAGATAAAGTGGCACATGTGCTAAAAGGCATCGCCGAAGACGCTTTCAATTTGCTTGTTTTCGGCAGCGTCTCGACTATCGACGCCATTTTAAACGAATGCCGTCGCCTTGAACAGGCTAACAGCCGCCGTATTTCACACCACATTACGCGGCTACCCAACACTGCTGCTACGTCGACATGTGAGGGTCGACCGCATCAGACCACCACCTGTGACGACGTCACTCGTATTGTTCGAAGCGAAATCGAGGCCGCCTGTTCGCCAGCTTTCCCCATGACGCCTTCCAGTCCGCCAGCAACCACCATTGCGATGATTCAGGTCGTCGTCAGACAGGAATTTGAGAATATGGGTCTGAACTCCGTCTGTTCCACTTCTCGACCCAGCGTTCCCCAGTTCTCTAACGGCGCTCCTCGTCCCCGGCAGCCCTTTTCTGCCGCATCTCGCGGCAACCCGTCCGAATGGCGTATCCCTGATGACAGGCCGATCTGCTTCCACTGCTGTCGCATCGGCAACGTCGCCCGTCACTGCCGCAACCGATGGCCACCACCTCCTCGGACATACGCCGCCACTTATTCGAGCACCTTTGGACCTTCTGTTCCCTATGCCACCCGCCATGAACCCACTGCCGCTGATGCCCCTGCTCCGAACCTTCGCTACAGCCGCTCGCCCTCACCTCGACGCCACCAGCCTCGTTCGCCCCAACCCCGGCACTTCTCTTCACCGCCTATCGCCTCCCGGACCCAGCCGGAAAACTAGGCACTGCAGCTTCTGGAGGTGAAGCTGCGTTGCCGACCCTGCCCTCAAATCCTCTGCTCACGTTACCTACTAACCGAAACGTTCTTGACGTTGACGGCTATCCTGTCCCGGTACTCATCGATACAGGAGCACATATTTCCGTTATGAGTGCTGCCTTCCGACGACGACTGAACAAGCTCCTCACCCCAGCGTCGGCACGCGTCGTCCGCGTAGCGGATGGCGGTACTGTGCCTATCATCGGCATGTGTACGGCACGTGTCGGCATCGCCGGCCGCCACACTCCTGTCCTCGTCACCGTAATTGCTCATTGCCCCCACGACCTCATTCTCGGCCTCGATTTTCTCTCCGCAAATTCTGCTCTTATTGACTGCTCTTCCAGTACCCTTCGCCTTGAGTTGCCGATGCTCCCAGAACCTGATAGTTGCAGGTCAGGCAATACCACAGCCACCTCTCCTGCCAGCGTTAGCCTCACAGTCTCGAATGCTGTCTGTTGCTCGGAACCGCAAACCCAATGAGCTCCTTTCTTGAGGAGAGCTGTCAGGGGCCTGGCTTTGTCAGAAAATCAGGGGATAAAATTTCTGTAGTATCCCACAAGGCCCAAAAAACATTTCATTCATTCATTCATTCATTCATTCATTCTTTATTTGCAGCATATTTTACAAGATACAAAAGCATTACTGGACCCATAGCCGTTGGCTAGTCCCGGGTCCATAGCCAACTTATGTTATAAAACGCAGCACGCGAGCAAACAAAAACCGCCGACATAAAACAATAGTAATATTAACATAGATAGCTATGACAAGAATGTAAATATAAACTCGGTGTTCTTTTATCCTGCACACAGGCGAGCAAACAAAACAGACATAATACATAACAATGAAATTGACATGCACAACTTGAGCAATTAACATGCGCAAAATAGGCAGGAATGTAAATATAGAGAAGTGTACTTTTATGGACAGTATTTTTCACAAAATATTTTCTCACAGCAGACCTAAAGTTACGGGCTCCTTTTATATGTATTGACAGAGAATTCCAAATAAGTGCGCCGTTAAATTCCGCAAGCCTTGTCCCGTACAGATTATGACATGGAGGCAAATAATTAAAACAGTGATTAATTGCAGCTCTTGTATTTCGTAACGGGATTTTAAATAAAGTAATTGAAAGTGGATTATTGATTTCGATAATACTATGAATGACCTCAGCAATTTTCAATTCTTACAATGCATTCACTGGCAACACATGCAATGAACTTACAAGTACGTACTGGATTGTACACCTAGAAGAAGTGATAATTCTTAATGCGCGTTTTTGCAGACGCATTACAGGCTCAAGGTAAGTTATAAAAGTGTTTCCCCATGAATCAATACAATAAGATATGCGAGTCTATATGAAAGAAGAGTACAGAATGCTTAGGACAGAATATTGGAAACATTCACGAGCCTTAAGAAGAATATAACATCCGTAATCAAGCTTGGAACACAGGTGTGTAATGTGAGTTTTCCAGTGCATGTCTGAATCAAAGAAAATGCCTAGATATTTATAGGAGACAACTTGTTGTAGTTTTGTACCTTGTAGTGATATGCCCAGTATTTCAGTATTGAGTTTCTTTTTTCCTGTAATGAAAAACTGTATACTTACTCCTATTAAGATTAAGGGTCAGTTCATTGGACGTGAACCACTTAAGAACATTATCTAACTATGCATTTATTTTATTCTGTATATCAAGCAGACTGTCTCCAGTAAATAGAAGAGCGGTGTCGTCAGCATACATTAAAGCCTGTGAATGCCTAAGCGTTGCAAGGAAATCATTTATGTAAAGTGAGAAAAGCATGGGCCCAAGAACGGGGCCCTGTGGCACGCCAGTTACTACGGTTTGTGAAGTAGACGTATAATTTTTAAGTATTACTTGCTGCTTGCCGTTACTGAGGTAGCTTCGAAGAAGCAAGTTCAGGATTTTGCCCCTACACCCTAGTTTTTTAATCTTGTTCAGTAATATCTGATGGTCAACTGTATCGAAGGCCTTTTTTATGTCGAGATAGACGACGACCGCAATTTCATTCTGCTGGAGAGCCGTATTCAGTAGGTGCGTCAGGGTGAAAACAGCGGAAGAAGTAGATTTCTGAGGTCTGAAACTGTGTTGGTGGGGGCTCAGTATATCGTATTTGGATATGAATTTGTTTATGTGCACATAGAGTATCTTTTCAGAAACTGCGTTGATAATGCTATTAATTGAAATCGGCCGATACCTTGATGGGTTAGAACGATCTCCGCCCTTATAAATCGGAATTACTTTTGCTATTTTTTTTTCTGAAGGATAAATTTCAGAATCAAGGGAGTAAGTAAACCGGTGAAGGAGGGGACCCGCTAATATGTCAATGTTATCCTTAGTTAGCTTAACAGGTATTTTGTTAAGCCCAGCTGCCTTATTTTTAGCCAATTAACAACTGCTATTATTTCATCCACTGTGATATCCTCAATTACCATAGTATTCACCACTGATTGGATAGACTGCGTACATTCGGTGACTTGAGGAAGTTGGTTTGCTAGTTGCGGTCCCATGTTTACGAAAGACTCGTTAAATTCATCTGCTGTTTCCTGGTCAAGTACAACAGGCAATATACGCTGCTCTGAACGAAGCCCTACTGCACCAGGTACAATATTCCAAATTTTACCTTTATTGCCCTGAGCATTAATGATAAGAGAAGTGTAGTATTCTTGTTTTATTTCACGCAGTAGAGACACCGACAGGTTCCTGAAACGCTTAAACTGGCTTAGATAATAATTATTAATTTTAGGACGTTTCCACTTCTCGTGCCATTTTTCTTTCTCCTTCAGTATGCGTAGGATATCATGAGTCATCCATGGGCATATAGGTTGTATTCATTGACGACACGCCCACGCTGCTGCACGGGCTGATGGGAAGGGCGCGAGCTGGTTCCGCTCCCGGTGCGCCATGATTTTGGCCAATTTGCGAAGCTTGTCGGTTCGCGGAGAAGCAGCTGACCTGCAGTGCAGTAGCAGTGAGTCGCAGAAATCATGGTAAGTTGCGCGGTTTATGGATGCAGCAATAGGTCGTGGCGACAAAACAGCGCGAACACAAACGAGGTTAAGTTCTATGGAGTGCCTTGAGTCATCTAGAACCAATGCAGCAGGACGCAAGAATTGTCGGACAGGCGCCATGCCGAGTGGTTTCGTCGCGCTGACATCGACAAAAATTCTGACAACTACAAAGTGTGCAGTCCTAGGCATACTTTGTGGCGCAAAATACATTTCTTGAAAAGGGACAGAAGAAAGGTATTTCAAGAAATGTATATTGCACCACAAAGTATACCTAGGAAATCTAAGCACCAACTTGCCCAAGAAGAAGTCCTTTTGGAAAGTGTGCAGTGTTCATTTCATTTCTGGTAAGTGCCAGTTTACATTCGAGACGTTTCAGTTACGCGTATTTTATGCTTGAGCACGAGTGTGTTTGTTGCCGCGTCACCAAGCAGCTTTGAAAAGGGCTGTTAAAGTTGCGGCACTCCTATTGCTCCTATGTTTACGCTTACGTAACCGCTTTTTTATGGACGTAGGCGACCTTAATGTTGTGTAGACTGCCATCGCGCGTGGTCTCAGCTGAATTGTTTCAGCTTCACGTAGTATTTCATCAGTACGTGTTTGTTGCCGCCCCACCAAGCAGCTTTGAAAAGGGCAGTTAAATCTTGTCGTAGTTCGATGTTTACGCTTGCATAACAGCTTTCTTTTTTATTTACGTAGGCGGCGTTAATGTACACTGCCCGCGTGCGTAAGTGTGTGTTGTCGCGTCACCAAGCAGCTTAGAAAAAGGCACTTAAACTTGTGGTACTCCGGATATTCACGCTTTCCTTACCGCCGTTTTATTGACGTAGGCGACGTTAATTTGCGCTGTAAGCGTGCACGGGCGCAGCTGAATTGTTTAATCGCTTGCGGCGTCTTTTGTAAAAAGCTGTCGCTTGGGCTTTCCTCTGTGACTTTGACATCTTCCTGCAAGGCACGGTGCTGACATGCGCGCCTGTATTTTTTTAACTTGCAGCAAAGCCATCTTATTTGATGGACGAGACAAACCCACACTGGGCACCAAGTCTTCAGTTAGGGTACGCAATAAACCCTACAGATCTTGCAGAGGGCAAGTATGGCATGCCCTTTTTGTTCGCTTTTGCTTTCTCCTACAACTCGAGCAACAATAAAGCATCGCTCTCACGATAGTATTTGCGCATTACACATTATGCATCGCTGCAAGTTTTTAGCAAGGCCAGAAATGCACTATAAAGGTTTTGGAATGGTTATCATAAATGAAAGTATTTTTCTTGTGATTAGTTAGCTGCTATGATGAAAGTACATACTCGCATAGTGTAAATGTAATTTGACACGCTTTAAACTTATCAAGACGAGTGCTTTAGTAAAAGGAATGCACGAGGTAGCCACAGTGGTGGCTTGTCCCCATTGCCGTCGAACGAGAAGCCGATACAGTCAGAAGATTTGACGACAGACGAGATTGTTAGCGCCAATGTTACTGTAACAATTGACGGCCACGACATGACGGCTCTAGTAGACACCAGGCGACAATGTTTTACAGGAAAATACTCATTGTTATGCATTGCATAAAACTGCATTTGAAAAGATGCAAAGAATCTTACAATGTAACAGACACTTCCAGCTGTGAGCACTGGTGCATTTTTTTGACTAGGTCAGCCAAGCCACAGTGACAAGGATCTTGGAACGCTCGCTTGATGTCATGCACACACGCCTGAGCCAACTTGTGGAGAGGCCAGATCAAAAGGAGCTGCAACTAACGATGCCCATCTGCTTTCGTGGAGCATTTGGAACTAGAGTGGCTGTAATAATTGACTGGTTCGAAGTGTTTCTAGAACGGTCGTCTTCAGTTCTTCCACGCTGTCAGCATCATACAAGCATCAATACAAGCATCATAATACTGTAAAATATCTCATTGGAATTGCACCTCAGGGTTCCATCACCTAAATCTCTAAAGGATGGGTTGGGCATACACGTGACAAGCTCCTGACCGAGCGCTGTGATATTTTGCACAACCTTTTAGCAGGAGACACTGTGCTTGCGGATCGAGGTTTCACTATTGCCGATGCCGTAGGAATTCATTGTGCACGTCTTAAAGTGACAGCATTCACAAAAGGGAAGCGACAGCTCACGGCCTGGGAGGTGGAGAAGACAGGAAAGATATCCAATGTTCAGATACATGTAGAGGGAGTCATTGGGCTGTTGCGTCTGAAGTATGCGATTTTTGTCCTCGATTATTCCAATCAAGCTTGTAATGGTATACGTGGAGACACGGTAGCACAACTGGACAAAATTGGGATAGTATGCTCTGCCCTGACTAATCTCTGCAAGTCTGTTGTGCCGTTTCAGTGAATTCAGCATATGTTATTACTGTAATTCACCAAATAGTCTTGGTTTGGAAGAGTTTTTTCCCTCTACAAGTGCTCGAATTGCAGAAAAGTACAGACAAGTTGGACATGACACGTGTGCGCGTGTGACGTGCTTCCAAGTCATCCCCCTTGCCGACTGATTAATGTACCCTGATAAAGGCTGCTGCTTTTTCGTGCTAGGCAGAACCATGCTTTGGTCTTAGGTGGACGTTTCAGATTTGCACATGCAAAATGGAGCCATTTACCAGGACACTGTTGGCTACTGCACTTAACCATTTCACCGTATTCAGCACCACCACAGTAACAGTAGCATTCACTGTCTGCTGAAATTTCATCACATGTAAGCATTGTTTCTTGCTGTGGCAAGGCAGTCCAGTGTTTAAATAAAAACTGCAAGAGCAAAACCTTTTCAAAAAATGATTTGGACTTCTGCGTCATTTCTTTACAGAAAGACAAATCAACAGAATGTCTGATGGTGTCCACAGAACGAAATCACAGTACTGCCGCTGACGCACGTAGAGTTGTAGTTGTACTTGGCAGAAGTATGCATGGCTTCCCTTCACGTGCACTGCCACCACATAGCTCCAAGCAGCCACCTTTCTGCTTCAGCATATCGCCCACACAGACTGCTGAATAAGGACACCTAATTTCTAGCACGCCATCGTGACAACATTCACATGAAATCAAGCCATCTGGGCTGGCGGCTAGGTAGGGTGCCTCTGCAGAAATGTGTAGGCCAGAGCTATGACACAAATTTCTCATGCTTTCTCATGCAGTGATTGCCGAAATGTAAGCCTTCCTGGCTACTATTTCTTTTTGTTTCCCACAATCGGTTGCCGCTGAAAACAACTGCTCTTCGGGATAGCACATCCTCTTGAGGCTTATGGACGGCTTGTAGAGGGGTGTTCGGCAGTATGCATACACGGTCGATGATGTCATCCTTCCTGCTCGGAATGCAAACCAAACAGAAGATGCTGACTGCTCCCTTGTTGCTGCCTCTACAGCCTGACGTACCTCCATGTTCAAAACAGAGGCCACTCAAACAGTGAAGGTGTTGCAATGCAACAAGTTTATGAACTGGCATCACTCACATTGACCACTGGCATGGAAAATACAAGTACTTTGCCATTCTGCCCTTTACGTAACAGGCACAAGCCTTTATGCCAAGATTTTTAAAACTATTTTAGCAAAATACTGCCTGAAGGAATGCATAAATTCCACGCTCCTTACGTGCCTTACGGAAACCTTAACTGACCAGTAAACTCTAGTCTTCTTAAAAATGCAGTTTTCACACCTCAGGCGCACCAAAAGTGCGTTCTACTACGCTATCGTAAGAGTACCACTATGCTACAGCTTGTTAAGCACACCAAGCTTTAACGTTTACATGATGTCAAAAGCAATGTGTTGCTTACGTTCAGTTCTACAGGGAATGCTTGTGCAAACATCTGGCACTGCTCTTGAATGTTGTCCCATGTTGCTGGTTTGATACGGGTCAGCTCCCCAAGAACAGCTGTAGAATACTTGTGAGACAACGGAATGAAGTCATTGCAATAACCCTTTGTGAGTGAGAGCACTGCAGACTGCGCTCCAGTATTTTTTACACTGGTCAGGAAGGCAGCCCATTCTTCTTTTGAAGGCCTCTCGATCCGAGCTTTACTTTTCTTCGCAGAAGGGTGCTTTCTCTCACTGAGACGCCGTCTTTTTCTATTGGATGATGAAAAGTATATCTCAGCAATTGGTACACAGGCCATAATGGTCATATAAAGTGGCAACCTTTGTTTGTCTTGTCAGTGCAGGCCTGGCCCTCTTGAAATGAAGCTGCTGCCTCCAAATAAAAAAGAACTGCGCCTAAGTGAGAACGGCCTCACCAAGGCCCGCCATGCACGTACAGTGTGCTGCCTTCACCTTTCCGTCTTCTTTAATAATAATGCATGGCTCCAGTGGTTGTGTTGAAAGTGACTGCAAATGGTTTACCTGTAAATGCAATCAATAGAATTGTTTAGAATTATGAAACTCCTTCGAAATGGCTTAGCCTGCTTAAACCATATGGGTACAGTATCTGATAAACATTCACAATTACAACGCTTTAAATACATCCCGCGACACATCATTCGCTCCAGGTAGTGGGCTATCCAGTACAACTTTACACACTTGTGGGCTTACACACTCGTACACACACCGATATGCTTAGTGAAGTGTTGCTTACCTTCGCTTCTACAATGAACGCTCGTTCAAACAAGCTATGCTGCACGATGTCCATACTGCTCATCGCCGCAATAAGCGCACTCGCGACATAGGGAGATCTAATGCTTTAAGTTCACGAGTTGTGGTTTACATTACCGAATAAAACAATTCCAACACCTAATAAATTGATTCCATCAGAACCTTAAAACACACACTGCTGCGCGGTACTGCGAGGATCCGCGTACGCCGTATCTACTGTAGCCAGCGTGTGCGCGAATCCTTGAATTTCCGTTCCTCCACGCGCGCGTGAAACCGTCTATACATACCTTTCTCGGCAGCCATGTAACGAGCGCGCGATCGCTTCTGTGAAGCGACGGCGAACCAGGTTTCAAATCTCAGCTTTCAGCCGCCAACGCTCGCTCGTACGCAGTCCTGACACGTCCTTGAACCATCCAGTCTTGTTAATCTCTTCTCGTTTAAACACTTTAAATACTTTCCTCTGTGTACCGCTGTGTTGCCACGCCTGCCTCGCTATCAGTCTCCCATCCTGACTCCGCTCCGTGCGTTCGTCAGCATTAGCACAGAGACTTTGAGACCGCTTGTCGGGATTCAAAACGTGCTTCAACAAACTCACCTTTCCACGTACGATGATGACGTCGTCCACCTTCTTCAGCTGCGGCTCCTGAACGAAACCGCTTCTCAGGTAGCTGTACGCTTCGAGAGACTTTTTGTGCTTAGTTGCTCATGTGTAACGCAGCTGGTCGCGTGAACTAAATTATCCTTGATGTCGGAGACCTCTACCTTCGGCACAAGCTCGACATCAGAGCACAGCTCGTCCGTGCCCAGCAGCAGTAGGTCAACATCGCCGCAAAGCTTCACTTTTTCTACGTAGCGCTTTTTTGCTGCTTCCTCTCAGCCTTACGCATATGCGCTCGAACTGATTCAGGCTCATCGCCCATGACTTCGCAGCGTCTTTGCGTTCGGGGAAGCTCTTGCGGTGACTGTTAGTACACACCAGGAATTTTTAATTCAAAGGGAATCCGCCAACTAAACCACAGACCGAGCACGGCACACGGCTAACACACGGTGACACGGACGCGACTTGAAGTGGCCAAGATCATGGCGAACGCTGGTGCGGAGGGCGCTGCCATGGTTGCCAGCGCTACTCGCGGCGTGGTGGTGACGTCATGTGAATACAACCTATAGGTGCAACGTATCGACCCGAGGTGCTGCGTGTGGTGCTCTGCAAGACGGCAGTCTGGACAACTGTAAAGAAGTTTGTATATTCCTTGTTCATGTCAGCATCATAGGTATCAAAGAAGCTTACTTGCTTAAATGATATTGCGCGACAAAAAACGACATGGACGTGAGAGACGACACACCAAGCGCAAACTTTCAACTAAGTTTATTGTGCCACTGCGTCGGTTTTATACATGGCAGGCAGTGTAGATCGCGCATGCGCTTACAAGGAAATGAAGTGCGAATTCATGTAACATGGTTACGTGTCATGTGATGCCGCGTCTAAGAACCTTAATTCTTTTTCTGTGAGAGCCAGAGACGGGAAGCTAACACACGTGTCACCCAATTTCGCGATCATCTGCGCTTCAGATATTTCACGGATGAGCTGCGTGCTGCCACGTGAAACAATCGTGCATTGATCCTCAAGAGACTTGCATCCATGATCGCGACAGTGGATCGCCAAGAACCCACCAGAGCCGTTTTTTACATTGTTGCTGTGTTCGCGCCGATCATGGAGGCAACGCCCAGTTTGTCCGATATATTTCTTCCCACATGAAAGCGGGACGTTGTACACCACCCGGTGGACACACTCGACAAACTTTTTGCGGTGATGCTTTCTGCACTTATCAGAAGGGACGGCATTTGGATCCGTCAGTCTGAAAAGCCTGCCGAGCTTGTTAGGAGCAGGAAAAACAACTCTCACATACGCCCTTTGGGCAATCTTTTTCAAGTTGTGGGATATCCCGTGCATGTAACGTATGACACTTACTTTAGGGCGTATGCCGGGAGGGGCATCGGCAACTGACTTCTGCGTACTGCATCGCGTTTCTCTTAAAATGCGTTGCGCGACAGACACTAGCACCACCCTAGGATATCCAGCCAAGGACAAACGTACAGTTTGTGCTTCAAAGCTTACGTCCACAACATGACAGCAAGACTTGCTAAGGGCATTCTTGAAGCACAAACTGATAATGGCCCGCTTAACAAGCTTAGAATGTGCGGACGCATACGGCAGAAGTGGCTTGTTGGCTCGCGGCTCATACGACCAACACGTGTGGTTGTCCATAAAGTTTAGGCGAAGATCAAGAAAACGAAGAGACCTATTTACCGGCAACTCATGAGTGGTTTGAAGAGGGACTAAGCACTTCTGAAACGTTTCTAACGCTTTCTTAGCTTCCAGAATGAAGGCATCAGAAGAGCAGTGAATGAGGATTAAAAAGTCGTCAACGTATCTAAATATTTTAAGAACTGCAGTGCCTTGCACTTGTGAAGAAATGTCATGGTCTAAACAGGATAAAAACAAGTCACTAAGAATGGGAGTAATGCAAGAGCCAATACAAGCTCCGCTCTGCTGCAAAAAACATTGGTTATCCCAAGTGATAAAGGTGGAATTAAGATAAATCTGTAAAAGTTCTAAAGATTGACTGCAAGACATGCCGGCCTCATTCTGGAAGGAAACAGCACCATACTTATCAATACATTGCTCAACACAGGACAGTATGCTTCTATGCGGCAAGGAGTAATAAAGATCCTTTACATCAATATAAAACGCCTGAAGACCACGGTCAGAATGTGACATCAAAAAATCAGTCACAGTATCTGAGCTCTTAACGAGGAAAGGGTCGATGACAGGCAGAAGGCCCAACTTTTGTTGTAAAAACACCCCCAACGGCTTTTGCCAAGTATCAATTTCCGACACAATAACCCGTAACGGAACACCGGGTTTATGTGTTTTGGCACTGAAAAAAAACTTGCAGATGATCTCGCTTGCTGTTTTCAAAGGCCTTGGTCAATTTTTGCAGATTAAGTTTGTTGCACATGCGCCTTGCCACAGTCTTTACCTTGGCCAGCGACAGCTCCCTATGACAGTTAAACGTGGCACTTATGGCTTCGAGAGCCTTGGCGTTAAAGTCTTCAGCAGGTGACACAGCAAAACCGCCTTCTTTATCGGCAGGAATTACACACAGCGAATTGTCCACGTGTGAAGAGGCCACCCGATTCCCCGAAATCCTCGCGTTCGGTTGCTTGCACCTTTGTAGTAAATCGACACCTTCCGATACGATACGGCCTACCTCGTGGTCTGGGACAAGCCTTGAGACATCTCGAACGTAGGACAGAAGTTCTCTGGGGGGCCTTTTGGTTTGGACGGCAAACTTCGGCCCGAGAGATAGGACCTCTCGAATCATTTCAGGCAAAGCAACAGACTCTGGAATATGGACGAGGTTCTGCGGGGCCGATCGCTTCTTTTGTGGCTTCTTTTGTAAGAGTTGTCTTTTCTGCTCCCAACAAGCTCGGCAGACTTTGCAGGCTGACGGATCCAAATGCCGTCCCTTCTGATAAGTGCAGAAAGCATCACCGCAAAAAGTTTGTCGAGTGTGTCCACCGGGTGGTGTACAACCTCCCGCTTCCATGTGGGAAGAAATATATCGGACAAACTGGGCGTTGCCTCAACGATCGGCGCGAACACAGCAACAATGTAAAAAACGGCTCTGGTGGGTTCTTGGCGATCCACTGTCGCGATCATGGATGCAAGCGTCTTGAGGATCAATGCACGATTGTTTCACGTGGCAGCACGCAGCTCATCCGTGAAATATCTGAAGCGCAGATGATCGCGAAATTGGGTGACACGTGTGTTAGCTTCCCGTCTCTGGCTCTCACAGAAAAAGAATTAAGGTTCTTAGACGCGGCATCACATGACACGTAACCATGTTACATGAATTCGCACTTCATTTCCTTGTAAGCGCATGCGCGATCTACGCTGCCTGCCATGTATAAAACCGACGCAGTGGCACAATAAACTTAGTTGAAAGTTTCCGCTTGGTGTGTCGTCTCTCACGTCCGTGTCGTTTTTTGTCGCGCAATATCATTTAAGTAATGGATTACCAACTTGCCCGGAGTGCAGCGCTCATTAAGTTTACTTGATGCAAGTTCTCGCGAACTAATCGATAGTCAATCTTTTTCTGCGGTTCATGACCAGATATGCTCGCAGTTATCTTTCCTTGGATTTTAACCGCAACAAATATGGGTATGTGATCGGCTATTGGATCTAGGCATGTTCCGGCCCATCTGTTACATGTGATGTTCGTAAGCACATGGTCTCTTAAAGTGTTAGAAGTGCCAGTGATACGCGTTATCTGTGTTGTGAGACTGTATATGTTATATGACTGTAGAAGTAAGGTGTCATTGTTAGTTTCTCCAGAAACATCTATATTAGTCTCCTGCAATTACAACATGGTTACTTTTAACTATAATCGTATAAAGCTTCCCAATAAAAATTGAAACATCAGAACCGGGAGGCCGGTACACCACACTGATTGTTATACCACACTCGATTTCTATAAAAAGTGCCTCATTTGTAGGGTCACTGATAGTAAGGGCAGGAAGAACTTCAAAAGCAATATTTTCTTTTCTAAAGAAGGCAACACCACCTCATCGTGCCCTTGAAACCCTTGGCAGAGAGGAAAGTTTGTAGCCTGGTATAAATGGCGATTCCTTATCCTTGAGCCAGGCTTCCGTAATAGTGATCAAGTCGAAAAGAAAAGTGTGGTGGGATAGGTAAGCACTCAGTAAGATAAAATTTTTTGGGATACTGCGCACATTGCAATGGAACACTGAGAATACATCCTGGTGTTTTATTAATTGATCAACTTGATACCAACTAAAAGTCATGATGAAATAGAAGGACAACAAGAAGATATGAACAGAGGAAAAAACTGTGCAATTTGAGCCGGGTTGCTCTCACTCTCAATTCTCAGCAGAGTTGAGGTTTCTGTCTTCCTCATGAAGATCGTTCCTTGCGAAACTCAGGCAAACTTCCATTTTTTCTCGAGGCGCAGTTGACTTGCTTTGCTCAACAATACTTTGATCTCAATACAGAGATGCTCATTAACATAAACCGGATTGCTTTCTTTGAAGTCAAGAACTCTTGGGGTGAGCCTTGCCTTTCTAGCTGCAGAGAACTTATCCCGCACAACACGAGTGAAAGACCGCAACACAACATTAGGTCTATCCTTGTCCTTTGAACGGACGCGGTGCAGAACGTCAATATTGTCTTCGGAGACATCGACACCCACGAATGTTGCTATTTTTTCCACAGACTTACGAAGATTCTCATCAGGCAGCACTGGTATGCCTTTTATTTCAACGTTCTGGCTCCTGCTGTATTGCTTTAGCTCAATAATTTATTTCTTAGCTTCCACTAGTGCCTTCTGCATCTGTTTAATTTCATTCTGGCATTGAGAATTCTGTGTTTTGACTTCGGTCACCTCGCGACGAAGCTCCACGACATCCTTCTTGAACTGCTCAAAATTCTCATTCATGAAAGCCATAGCATCTCGTATTCCCTCTAGTTCAGAATGGATATTAGTGTTTGATGTTCGCACGGCTGCAATTTCATTCTTCACGTCAGTTGCAAACTTGTCAATCTTCGCTAGTACGTCGGCTAACACTTTCACAATATCTTTTATGCTATTCGGATGTTTTTCGCCAAAAGCCGTGAGAGCATCCCCGAGAGTACCGGTGTTTGCCATAATTCAAAAAACAGAGAGCACCAGTGAACCGCCAATGTCCCCGCGAACACAAATTTGACAACAAGCAAACAATTGGCAACACACTCGTTGCAGCAACAGCGACGGCGTGGCATAATATTTCCACAAATAGGAATGGAATTACCAACAACCTGCGAAAGGATGACCAAGTTGGTTATGATACGTCTGTATGCCGCCGCTGATGCTGCCAAAGTAAATGCGGCACACAGGAATGCCGCCCCTTCGATGAAGCCGATAAGCCCAGGAGTAGTCTCCGGTCAGCGAAAACAGATGGCAGCAGGCGTGAATCGTGTTGCACTTGAAGTACTGGGTTTTCTTCAAGATAGGCAAGGCACGAAGGCAGATATGTACCGGGACCCTTGCAATATGCTGGCAGCTTACGCTGGCAGCGCTTTTGTCCTGCTCCTGCAAAAGGATGATCAAGTTGGTTATGATGCGTCTGTACGCCAACGCTGCTGCCAAAGTCCTGACTCCCTGACTGTTTTAAGGCATGCGAACTCTCCAACCGCTCGCACCTTGTCCGGGTCAGGTTGACATTTGCCTGGAGAGATTACATGTGCAAGGAACTTCAATGACTGTTCACAGCATGTAACTTTGCTGGGATTGATTGTCATACCTGCCGAGCCAATTCTTTGTAGTACCTCATCGATATCTTGTAGGTGGTCCTCAGAAGTTTCTGAATAAATTAGCACATCATCACGATATGTCATGGAGTAGTTGTGTTCTATGCCTTCTTACACTTTGTCCATGAGAGACTGAAATGTTGCCGGCCCACCTGCTACCCCAAATGGCATTCGCTCAAATCGAAACACTGCTCTACGGCATAGGAATGCAGTCTTCGGTACATCATCAGGAGCAATCGACACTTGAAAGAAGCCTTGAGCAAGGTCGAGGCTCGTGAACCACCTAGCGCGGCCGAGCTGAGCCAGTACCCAGTCTGGGCGGGCAAGGGATATACCGCCACATGTATGCTAGCATTTAATGGTCTGTAGTCAACCGCAAGGCAACATCCTCCAGTTTTCTTCTTTACTAATATAGGAGAACCGGTCCAGGAACTGGAGCAGGGCTCAGTGAGGTCTTGGTCCAGCAAATCTTGAATACACCCATCAAAAATTTCTCTCTTTCGGCTGTTAACCAGGCGCACCTTGCATCTAATTAGTGGGTGGTTGCCTCTGTCTATTTTGTGAACCACCAGGGACGTGCAGCCTGGCAAAGTGGTAAAAATATGGTCTGCAAGGATGTTATTAAGTTTTTGGTTCTGCTCCTCCCGAAGATTCTCCAGACTACACTCGCCACTTTCAGTGGTATTGTGGCATACATCCTGCACATCTGCAAAAGTGCCTCTAGAGAGCTGGCCACATTTTCATCAGGCTGTTGAACTTGCTTATCCCATTGCAACGCTGTCTTACAGACTTACACGGGTCAATGTCCAGCATCCGACCCACATGGCGGCTTCGGCGCCTTTTTAACTTTGACGAGCCCATACGGGTCAGAGTGCAGTGACCATTCGCCGAGCCCCATGTGAAGAGAAATACCTGCCACCTTAAGAAAATCCCGCCCAAGGACAACATCGTGACACAGCCCTGGCAGAAGAAGAAAACGCTACTTCTTGGACACGCCTTGCCAACGAATACGACAGCGAACCGATTGTGCAGTTTGCGACCAGCCCTGTGCAAACCTCAGGGTTTGTGCTTCTTCCCTGAAGTTGGCTCCAGCGCACTTGGCCGCTGCGATGGCACGGCTACCTATTAAGCTCATGCTTGCCCCAGTGTCCATGAGTGCATAAAGAACACTGTTACCAATCACACACTTCAAGCAGTGTTTCTTTATTTCCGGCTATTGTGAGCACTTGCAGGGACGTCGCGTAGCCATCGGCCGGAGAAGCGGCTACGCTCGTCCATTTCCCTGGCAATCCGCTTGTAGGTGTCCCTGGGAATTATAGTGATAACAGCGGGGTTGGCTGCGTGGTCTAGCAGTAGCGCATTTACGTGCAATGTGGCCAAAACCACCACAGATACTGTGGTTTGGCGGCTCCAATCGCGGGATACTTTGCGTCGCTTGAAACCCGAAGTTCTGGGGCGCTCTGGCTAGTTGTTGCGGTGCGGAAATTTAGTTGCCCCTTGTGTTCGGCACGCGAACGAACGGCACAGGTGCGGGATTCCACTCCGGGGCTCCAGCGTTAAGCGTCGTTGACCGCGGACACTCAGAAGCTGAAACTGCTGCAGCTTGCACTGTCGTTGCTGGGCCGAGAGGGTTTGGTTGGGCGTTGACGTGGCGTGCGGAGATGAATAGCCGAAGGCCATATCAGTTGCTGCTAGTGCAATACGCGGTGGTGGCGGTGGCGCGTAGCGTGGGCGATGCCAGGCGTGTTCCATGATAGGGTTGGCCGCCTTCGCGATTTCTTGCAGGTCTGCGAACCTCATGCTGGCTGTTAGGTCTTGGAATGTCGGAGGCGCTTTTCTCCGCACGCGTTCCATCTTTTCGGCATCTGAAACAGGCTCCTCTATACGGTCATAGTATTCGGAAATGACGTGAATGAATTGCTTGAGGTTTTCTGCCGGATGCTAAGTGCGCTGATGTAGCTCTGCTTTTAATTTAAACTTGTAGTCAACGGTGGTAAACTCCGCCGTAAATTCGGACGCCAAGGGCTCCCAATCGGGGTGCGCACATGAGAAGTGCCACCATTGTTTGGCTGACCCCTCAAATGCTGCTGGAAGCAACTGCAAACGGCGGTCGGGGGGGGGGGGGGATACCCCCAATATCGCAGTACTCTGAGTACTTCTCCAGAAAGTCTTGTGGCGAGTGTCGGCTCTGGTAGCGACTGAATTTTGCCAGTGGGACGGGCGCACCTTTGATGTTCAGCCCTGGCCCCACCCGGTTGCCTCGTCAGGCCTAATCATGTCGTTGAGCGTCGTGGTGCACAGAATTACAGCTATATGAGCCGCGATTCTCTCCTTTTCCATTGTGGTCCCAGAGGTCGAAGCCAGCAGTCGTGTGACGATCGAAGAAGGCAGGAGAGGCTGCGCAACTGGCTGGGTGGAACTAGACGATTCTTGGTCCTCCTTGTTAGGTCCGGTTGGACCAGACCCCACTTGTCAAGTACGTTCTTCGGGAAATTCTCGGCGCATGCACACACACGCAGTCTGCGTTCCGTCCCGCCGCACCGCGCATGGCTTGCTCCGCCTCATTACTTCACGCACTCAGTTCGTTGTCGCGCGACCCCTCATGCCGACTGCGCACACACGCCTTCCATATTCTCCCTCCTCGCCACACACCGCTGCATACGGTCTCGGATGGATGCATGTTATGAGCGTCCCCTTTGGAACGGGGCGGTGGGTTGCGCCACTAAGCTCTTGCTATTATACTGCCTAATGTCCAACATAGGTTAAACAATGAAAAAAGAAAAAAAACACTGAACTACCACGCCCAAATTTTCTGATCCCCTATTGCCAACTGTGCTTTTGTACGTCTCCGTCTTTTGTCGTTTCCCTACTTTTTTTCCACCAATCCTCCAGTCGCCTCTTACTAATGTCTATTGCGGACATGTTTGCTTTACCATTGCTCCCTCTGAACCCAAGGGCTTGAAGGAGGCCAGTGGTGCCTAAATCGACCGCTGGGTAGACGTCTTCACATTCTAATAAAACATGCTCCGTAGTTTCCCTAGCTTTACCGCAGCAAGCACATGCTTCTTCTTCCTTCTTATATCTCGCTTTATAGGTGCGTGTTCTAAGGCATCCCGATCTCGCTTCGAAAAGTAATGAGCTTCCCTTTGAGTTATCATAAATGGTTTCTTTCCTGATTTCGTTTCTTCCTCTTAAGTAGTTACTCATGGCAGGTTTCTTTTTCATTGCCGCCACCCATGAGATTAATGCAGCCTCTCTGACTTTCCGCTTGACCTTCTTTGTTGCTGTGTTGTCCACCCTACAGGCCGCATACTTTTTATTTATTTATTTATTTATCACAGTACCCACAGCGCCAGTTTGGCGTTACAGTGGGGGGGGGGGGGGGGGGGGGGGAGAAGTACATATATCATTGACAAACAGCAGTTAATATAGAATACATGAAAAAGAAAGATACAGATCAGGGCAAATCGCCGTCACAACAAAAAGAAGAAACAAAGAAGCAGAGCATAACCGTACATGTGCGAAGTGAAACAAAGCGGTTCTGTTGACGCAAGCACAATGTACCGAGAAAAAAAATTGCAAGTCATACGGCTGAAGCAAAGGCATCATTTGAAGATAGCGATACAACATCGCTGGGCAACCTGTTCCACTCACTGACCGTCTTAGGAAAAAATGACATCTTAAAAAGCTCCGTTCTACATCTATACTCTGTAATTTTAAGTGAGTGATCGCGCCTGCCAGAAGTGTACTCCGGTGGCCTAATGTAGCTATCACGATTGAGGCCGGTCTTAGAATGATATATATTGTGCAAAAATTTTAATCTGAATGTTTTTCTACTATTTTGAAGTCTATTCCAGCCTAATGTTTCCTTTGTTTGGGTTGCGCTAAAATACAGAGTATAATTCTGAACCCCGAAACGGGCTGCTAAGTTTTGTACTCTTTCTAGTTTCTTTATGTCTGTCGCAGTCCACGGGTCCCAGATAGTACAAGCATATTCCAGTATTGGTCTTATGTCAGTCTTGTAAAGCAGGTTCCTTGTTTCTAAAGGAAAGCACTTCGCATTTCTACGTAGCATAGCAAGAACACTATACGCCTTAGCAATTATATAGTTAACATGACGGCGCCAGCATAGTTGAGGGGTCAAGTACACCCCAAGGTATCTATATTCACACACTGATGCAAAATTTGTCCCGTTAATGCTATATGTGTATACATTTGGTGACCTTTGTCTCGTAAAGCACATCTGCACAGTTTTATCAAGATTTATACTCATGCCCCATTTATCGCACCACTCTGCAACCTTGTCTAAATCCTTCTGTAGTTCATTATAATCATCGGGACCTTTCATAACGCGATACAAAACGCAGTAGTCCGCAAACAATCGGATGAAAGATGATATGCCAACGGTAATGTCATTCATGTATAACAAAAACAATAGCGGACCCAAAACTGAACCTTGAGGCACCCCCGATGACACATCAACACCATGCGACAGCCTACCTCCAACGACTACGCGTTGTGTCCTACAATTTAAGTATTCTTTTATCCATTCAGCAACCGTTTTATTTATGTTGTACCACGACAATTTCTCAAGCAGTAAAGAATGGGGCACTAGGTCAAAAGCCTTCCTGAAATCTAAAAAGATGCTATTTACACAGCCCCCTTTGTCAAGAGTGGATGATAGGTCGTGCGTTAATTCTGTAAGCAGAGTAATACAAGAAAAACCACTTCGAAATGCGTGTTGCTGAGGGATCAACAAGGAAAACAAATTTAAGTGAGTCATGATGTTGCTAAAAAGTACATGCTCAAAGATCTTGCCAGGTACGCTAGTCAAGGACACTGGTCGATAATTAAACACAGATTTTCGAGGTCCTGACTTCGGAATAGGAACAACATTGGCAATTTACCAGTCTGTAGGCAACATTCCGCATGTCAAGGACTTGGCAAAGAGTACATAAAGGTATTTAGACAACGGGCCTGCACAAGCGGAAAGCAGATAGTTCGGCAAGCCATCGGGACCGCTGGCACTAGTGGTACTTAAACGCTCAAGTTGTAGTTGAATACCCCTCCTGTCGAATACAATGTCATTCATTGGTTCCCCTCCGATAAGCCCGTAGTGAAACATTGAATCAGTATTAGTTGCGCGCGCAGAAAAAACAGAACCGAAGAACGAGCTAAAACATTCTGCCTTATCTAGACTATCATGCACAAGAGACCCATTGTGTTCGAGCTCAGGAATTGACACTTCGTCCTTTCTATTCTTCTTGATAAACTGCCAGAATTCTCTAGGGTTACTTTTTAACTTAGAATGAAAAGAAGCATAAAAAATTCTTTTCGCGTGTGATATTGCGGAATTCGCCTCATTTGAAGCTTGTTGCAATTGTTGCTTTTTCTGGGGTGTCGGCTTCTTCCTGTACGCCTTGTATACTTTATTTTTTTTTCCCAGTGCCCTACGAACTTCCCTCGTGAACCACGGCTTACTTCTAGCCCGCCTTGCCGTCATTACCCATGACGGGACGAATTGGCCACGCAACTCGAAAATCTTTTTAAGTAAACACCACAATTCGTCTACGTTAAGCGACTCTGACAATGTTTCAAATACGTCGTAATACGAGTCGAGTGCCAACGAGATTTCATCGACTTGTGCCTTTCGATAGCTGTATATCCGTCTACCTGCGCTATTAGCGACTTTAATGTACTCCAATTTCAGTTTGCACAAAACAGCGTTATGGTCACTTATGCCTGGCAAGATCAGCACAGGTTGCGTATCCACAGGCAAATTAGTAAAAAGTAAGTCTAACACATTGCTTCCACGGGCAGGTTGGCACACCAACTGCGATAGCGCAAATGAGTTGTGTAACTTCATCAATTCTTTTGCTGACGCACTAGACACATTAGGTATTGTCGCATTTTGCAACCAATTAATTTCGGGTAAATTAAAATGACCACCGATCACTAAGGAGTCATAATTTCTCACTTCTACATCTTCCACTAGCTTAGTTAAAACCTGTACCTTACTGCCAGGAGGCCTGTAAAAGGAACACACCGCCAGTGATTTTCCATTTTTCAAACGAAGTTGCACCCAGACAGCCTCAGTAGAATCATCTGGCTTGCGTAACATCTGCGACTGTATATTTTGATCAACGAGAATGAACACACCACCTCCATGACAGTCTCTATCTTTCCTATAGCTAACGTAGTTGCTAGGAAAGACATCACAATCCCTATCGTTACCATCTAACCACGATTCAGTGCCCAAAATACAGATGGTTTACTCATGTCAACCAAGTTAAAAAATTCATCTGTTTTGTTTCGGAGGCTTCTGCAGTTAACGATAAGGAACGATAACAACGCGCCTTTCTCTCGGCTTTGTCAAACTCGCACAACCTTCCCCATGGATTCGTCATAAACGTACTTCATTTTATGCAAGTAGAGTACGTCACGCTTTACGTACCCTTTATCTGCCTCAGACTGATGTTCCTTCGCATATTCAAGAAGCATTCTTCTTTTCTTTCGTAATGGCTCGGAAAAATCTTCCGAAATGGAAATTCTTGTACCTTTCAATTTCTTCGCCGCCAGCAGAACTTTCTGTTTGTCCTTATCTGAACGAAATTTGACAATTATAGGGCGTTGCTTGTCAGCGTTAAATTTGCCAAGTCGGTGTGCCCTTTCTATTTCCACCTCGCCGACTTGTAATACTGAAGTGCACAGATTAAGAATACGCTCTTCAGATATTCTATATGGTTCCCGCGCGTCATCTCCGTCGACGCCAAAAAAGATTAAGTTACAACTCCGACTACGGTTTTCAAGATCATCCACCTTGTGTACCAACGATGCTAAGTTAGCCTGGAAGAAATCACAGCTCGACTTATACTCTGCAACGCTACTGCGTAATTCTTCGAACCTGTCAATAGTTGCTTCAATCTTGGTCATATGCGCATTCATATTAGCCATAGCAGCCTTATTGTCTGCTTGGTACTTTTCAATAGCGGTTAGCTTCTGCTTGATTTCATTTTGGCCATCCAAGAGTTGCTGCAGTATCGTGTCACCGGGCCTAGGATTTAGTTCAACATCGCCGCATAACAACAACAGCAGGAAGTAAAATGCAGCGCGACGAAGCAGCAAAAAGTGAGTCTTCCTTCTACGAGAAGGTCGCCTGGCCCCTGATCGCGAACATATACTCGTGAAAAGCACAGGGGGTGAAACCGGCAAGGCAAAAACACACTGCGCACATATATCATCTGGACCAACCTGCATGAAGAGCAGCAAAGACGTGAATGGCACAGCCATAGTAGTGCCGGTTTCACGCCCCCAATCCAGACTGAAGCTCGCCGCCTTTTGTACATGGAAGTGGTGCTTGCTAACAGCCCATGGTAGCTCGACCCGAGTTGCGCAACGTCCAAAAGCAGCGGCACTGCAGTATTCCTCGGTGATGTTGAAGCCGGTGATTTCTAAAACAGTGTCAGCTGCGCATGACGGGTTGGTAACTTGCGACGACGGCCCTTGAACGATGTTCACTTCCGTGATGACGGGGCAGCGGCTCGTAAGTGAGCCAGCACCAACCTGCATGAAGAGCAGCAAAGACGTGAATGGCACAGCCATAGTAGTGCCGGTTTCACGCCCCCAATCCAGACTGAAGCTCGCCGCCTTTTGTACATGGAAGTGGTGCTTGCTAACAGCCCATGGTAGCTCGACCCGAGTTGCGCAACGTCCAAAAGCAGCGGCACTGCAGTATTCCTTGGTGATGTTGAAGTCTGTGTTTTCTAAAACAGTGTCAGCTGCGCATGACGGGTTGGTAACTTGCGACGACGGCCCTTGAACGATGTTCACTTTGGTGATGACGGGGCAGCAGCTCGTAAGTGAGCCAGCACCAACCTGCATGAAGAGCAGCAAAGACGTGAATGGCACAGCCATAGTAGTGCCGGTTTCACGTCCCCACTTGCTGGTAAGCTTCCTAGTTCTTTTCCTCCACTGTGAATCAGTGTTTTTCCTGTACAAATACCTGAACACTCTCCCAGCCCATTTACTGTCTTCCATATTCCTCAGCCGTTCTTCATACTCAATTTTACTGCGAGCTTCCCTCACTTCAAAACTTCCCGTGCCAGTGACTCATCGCTGTGGCTCATCGCGTGATTAGCCGCATCGCTAGTGCAACCGCTGGACTCGGAAACAGCCACGATCATCATAATAATAATAATCGTCATCAGCTTAGTTTATGTCCACTGCAGGATGAAGGCCTCTGCCTGCGATATTAGCAGCCAAATGCCAGAGGCGCTGCCTTTGGTGCTTTGAAAGCCGGATGCCACAGCTCGCTTTACCGCCGCATATAAGCATCGTCATACTGTGAAGTACTGCGGCCGGCTGACACCTGTGTCACCGTACGAAAGCAGAATGTTGCCGTGCTTTAGATGCCATGCAACTGGTTATAAACAAGACATATGCATGCACCTACCTGTTTGTACAAAGTGGGGCAGAGAACACGATCCTGAAGACTGCGCCACTGTGACTTCTCGTAGATTCGCATTTTAGATGGACACCTTGCAACAGACCCAAAATAGCCCGAAAAAGCTTGTCGCAAACAATAATTGAAGAAGCACACAGAGCAGCGGCCGCGTAGATGGTCACTGAACATTCGTATTCCAGCTCCCACAAATGCGAATACACCGGACAAGAGTCAAGTGGCTATGCAGCACAATACAGACAGAACAAGCTTCTCACACAAGCAGAAGACTTCTGTCACCTTTGCATTAAGGATGAAGGGTTATCGCAAGCAGTGTCGGGATAATCAAAATAGAGCCGTGGCCACCGCAGTGCATTGAAGCATTGCACTGAAATGATGACGCAATGTTTCAAAAGACGTCAGACTGAAGTTTTGCAAGACGCGTAGCGCCACCTTCCGGTGCGAAGAGGCAATAATTGAGTAGTGCGAAGCCCGACTCCCTTGCTAAGTTGCCTATGCAGCTAGCGACTGCGAAACGACGATTTAACTAGATTTTGGTCCACATTGCGAGTGTTTTGAGCATTTAACACCGAGACAGAGAGCTATTAATTTCTCCCCTAATCGGCGCGCCGTCGTATAGGCCTGGATTCTGTGGCCGAACTGTCAAGCGCTTGCTGGCTGATGGAGGACGCGGCAGCAACCTCGATAGCTCCGCACGCTACGAAGAAACGCCGCAATCGACGCTACTGTTGTGTTGTAAATTGCCATGAACGTGAAGGGCTGAATAACAACGTTCAGTTTTAGCGATTTTCATCGCTTTCGTATGAAGGAGAAAGGCGAGAGCGCTGGATACGGGCCGTTCAACGTATTGGGTAATCGAATTACTTGCATTCCCCACAACACAGCGCCTCGCATGAGAAAGTGCGATAATGTTGTTCTGCGGTAATTGTGCTGCGTAGCCCTGACCGAGGACCACGGCAACCAAGCGAAAACTCAAGAACCTGCAGCCGCCACTTCGATGGAAACAGAAACCATCCTGCGTATGTGCCATCGATATTTCTACCTGTTCACAGATGTCCGCCTCCGCTTGACTCAACAAGTGGAACGGGGAGATACGGCTGGTCAGTTTAACCAAACATTTGGTTCGTTTATGAATTCAAAATCCTATTCTAGAGCATCGCCGTATCGCGAACTCATTTCTAGTTTCGGTATTTTGTATGTCCTGCGCCGATACAACAAGCACGTTTCGCATTGTGGTGAGCCTGCTCGACTGCGTCTTTCACATGTGAGCAATAAAGTTGCTGTAGGAACACTGGATGAGTAATGGCGAAGTAACGCACATGTGTAAAAAATGCCGCGTTTATTTACATTTATATGTGTGCGTGTGTTTCTTGATGCGTCTGCGAAAAGTCCAAGGTACTGCGCGATGGTGTAGCTCCTGTGAGACAGAAAGACGCGGCACGCAGGCACTGTAGGAAGCTTACTTTCGTTGTTTGCACGCTGTTTGCTGCCTTGGAAAACGTTTTCTGTTTGCTGCCTTGAAAAAGGCTATGGAAGGATGTACTCTCTGTAAATAATTGCGAGAAAACACATTACGATAAAATGCATAAAAATATAGGAGACACTTAAGTCTTGTGTTCAGGACATTTTCAATATGAACCAATTTGAAATGCTTAGATTTTTATGCTGATATGCCTATAAACAAACCTGATACTCTCTGTACTTGCGAGTTGCAGCAGGCCGAAAAAACACATGGAACTTCTTTTATATTGCATACGTACTTCGCCCTGCTGAGCTTCCCCCCTTTTCGAAGCGTGGATGGGCGGAAGAAGCTTTGCAGGTCCTTGATTTTCAGGAAACCGTGTCTCAACGCAACCGAAAGAGGAGGGTCCATTGTGGCCATGTACCTTGGCTTGCGGACAGCTTTTCTTGCACTACTCGGTTCGTACCAAGGCAGCGATGGGAGCGCTGGTGACGGGTTTTTCTGCAGCGCCGCCTGGTCAGAGTCAGAAGTCTAAGAACTTAGAGTGGCCTTAGCAGACATACTACGTGAAATTCAGCAGCTCGAAACAGCAAACGGCTCGCGCCTCCTTGCACTTGAAGATGAGCGGCATGGGAAGAAGTGGACCACAAGCTGCAGCAGAAAGCCATAGGAGGTGGGGAAAGCAGGCAGCGCCTGCAGTCAGCCACCTCGAAACCTAACAATTCTCACAGTAGGCCCACAACTAGAAAGTCTGCTTCCTCAGTAAACAAAAAATGTGGAACACAGCAAGAAGCCGCAACACAAGAGGCTGCACCACTCAACAGCTGCCATTCACTCAGAGCTGTGTTCCCTCGAGTCAAACTGTGCTTAATAAAATGACATAGCCATATCACTTCTGTATGCCAAGCTTGAACATGTTCTCATAGAACAAAACAAATTAGTTAAAACTTCACTTCAACAGCACATTATTGGCATTCAACCGCAATAGCAATACCAGCAGCAACAACAGATGATGGCAGTGTACTTGGAGCAGCAAGGCAAACTCCTCCAAATCCTCATTCAATAATCTTAGTCATCTTCGCTCAAGAATCTGTTCCTGAGATTCTGAAAGACTGCGAGATCTACAACCCCAACAATACTCCATTGCTAGCCTCCCTTAATCGCTTTACGTTGCTGCTACTCCAGACCGTATGCAGCGGAAGCTGCAGCTTGAGCTTTAGTGCGACCGAATTATTTCAGCTGTTTCGGCAAGAGGACTAACCCATCGTGCTGCTCCTCCAGCAAAACAGAGGCAGAAAGCCAAATATACAAGGCTACAAAGGCTAACTCCAAGCGGCTATAGAGCATCGGGCACAATGAGGAAAGGCACTAATTGGCCAGGCTCAAACAGCCACCTTTGTTTACAAGACACTCCACACATATAAGTGAACATTATTATATACTGCACCTCTTATCAGAAAGTGGTGGCGGTGTGCTGCAGGCTAAGGCAGTGAAAGGAAGCCGTTTTGGCATTGGTCTACCTCTGTCCCCAAACCAGGCACTGCACCCAAGGTGACTACATTTGGCTTCGACATCTGCAAATGCGCTTTCGCCAGCACAGAATACTCAGTTGAGGTGACTTCAATGCACATCACCCACAATGGGTATGCAAAGACGTACGGCCAAGTGTATGCCACCTTGAGGAAGCAGACACCACAGGCCTCAAATTAAGAAATGACACCAACAATCCCAACTGCCACACCCTCCATTCAAACCAGAAAAACAGTACACTTTCCTAGCTTGGGCAACTGTGGCCTTCATCCAGAGTATCAGTGCGGCGCTGACCCAAGAGGCAGCGACTATTATTTGATCTAGACAACACTCAATGTAGGGGTGAAAATGTGCCACGTTCACAAATTCATGGTTTCAGTCTGGAAGCATTTCCGTGACGCACGTGAGTCTGCAGAATGTGAATGTATTAATCTCTAGCAAACACGCATTCTATATACAGTGCAAAGAGCGACACGTGAACTAGAGCTAGAACCCTGATGAATGTTCTGCACAAGACTGAGCCGGGAAGCTGTCACGCTAACTTGCTAGAGACTAGTGGACGGACCACTGCGCGTAATTTGGACACATGGGTCTCAGTAAGCTGTGACACACATTCTGGGCTATGACAGGATGAAGCAAACGCTGTAATACTATTGAAAACATGCTGCTCAATCTTCAGTGCACATCTGAGAAACTTGAGGAACAAGCTGCAGATGCTTTTCCCAAATACGTCACAGCTACCGACCGTCAGCAGACCTATATGCACCTTATTGACCGCTTGCCGAGGAACGAATTGAAAGCCTCTGTATGATAGCAGAACTTGTCGTTGCTCTCGAGCATGTCAACACTTAAAGTGCACCTGGCAAGGATGAAGTCATTTTGCAGGTGTTGAGGAGTCTTGCCAAAATTGGAGAGCAAGCACAACTGCTTGTTCTCAATGAAATATGGAATATTGGAACTCTCTGCAGAGTGGAAACATTCGGTTATGATGCCACTATCGATATCAGGCAAGAAACCTGACACCATAGCCAACCTTCGATCAATCTCGCATTGACAGTAGGCAAATTGATTAAATGAATGTGCCTCGCGAGGCTGGACTACCATCTGGAAAAGACAAGACTATTTCCACGTGTGCCAAATTGGTTTCTGGCCCAAGTTTGGCATCAAAGCATCGCCAATACCAGGTGCTTCAGAGAAAAGATATCTGGGTTCTTAGTCACACTCGAGCCAAGGAGTATGTTCAGCTCAGTCTGCAACGAGGTGGGACTGGTGGCCTTATATGAAGCAGCGTTGCCATCTGGTGAAATCGGCCACCAGATTTCTGAAATCTGGTGAAAATGAAGAGCTCCTGGTGGCCAGGCCAGCAAACTGCTACACCAGACAAAATCTGGGGATATCTGGGGAAAACCAGTCTACCGAAACTACCGTCTACCGGCCTTGCTCATCCAAACATTTAGCGCTAGGTAGCGCCTGTGCCCGCACAATTCTAAGGCCTATATTTGTATTTGTCTATTCCTCATGAAATCCCTGTGTTGCTGTGCTAATGCTAGGGTACAGTGAACTAAAGCTTACTGTATCTAAGGTTTATGCGAGTGTGTCATGCTAGCACTAGGTTTCAACGCACATACAGATATAAGAAGTTTGAATAGGCGGCACCGTCTGTTCTAGCGGAGGAATGAAATTACCGTGGAAAGCGCGGGAAGAGCAACGCCGGGCCACCGGCAACGAGTCAAGTGGCCAGCCAATACACGTGCGGACGCTCCGTTCTTTTCGCTTTCACAAAACGCTGTTGCGCAGTATAAAGGCATTTAGCTTCCATGAAATTGGTGGCCTAAGATCCACCCGGGACTTCGCAGGCAAAGCACATCGCAATTTGGTAAGTTTGGCGGTAATTGTTTACTTATGTTGCTTTTTCGTAGCGTTTGCCACAAATGCCCTGATTCTTTTTCTAGACTCAACCGCTTCACACTGTCGTGATGAGCAGTGAAAGCAAGTCGACTCCGAAGGGAGATGGTGATGCAGACTGTGCCAAGACAGTAAAAAGAGCCCGCAAGTCCTATGAATACAACAGGAAGTACCTCGAATCCTGGGAAAAAGAATTCCCATGGCTTACAAGTGCGACATCACAAGGTAGCAAGCTTCCATTCTGCAAGTTATGTCGAAAATTTCTTCGACCACACCACGGCACACTAACCAAACATGCACAGGGAGCTCAGCACAAAGCAGCTGTCAAGTCTGCATCAGTTTCTGAGACGCTGAATTTCCCAAAGAAGCCGAACCTATCGGACGACCTGAAACGTGCTGAGTTGGAGTTAGCGCTTGCAACCTGCTGCCACTGCCCCACCTTGGCTATTGACCATTTAGGGGAAGTGATAAAAAAATGGCAAAGGAAGCTTTCTTGAGCACCTACGTCTTCACCGTACCAAGTACATTGCTTTAATCAACTCTGTCTTGTCCCCCTCTCTTCGAGACGAAGTTATGGCTGATATCAAAGGCAAGAAGTTCTCTATGATGCTGGTGAGACCACGGATGTCACGGCGGAAAAGTTGCTCGCAATCTGCACCCGTTATTTTAGCGAAAGATCCGGCGAAGTTGTGACTGCATTCCTGGGGCTTTATCCAGTGATTCATGCGACTGGTGAGGCGCTTTTTGAGATTGTCAGAGATTGCCTTTATGAGTATGGGATGTGCCTTTGCGATTGTGGTGGCATTGCCTGTGATGGAGCTGCTGTAATGGGTGGTGAACACAACAGTGTTTGGTCACGAATCAATGAAGAGTCGCCTAATTGCATCCTGAACAAGTGTGTATGCTATTCACTGGCCCTCTGCGTGCAAAAGGCTTTTGAAACGTTGCCTTCTAGTCTAGGCTACCTCCTAACTGAAATCCCAGGATGGTTTTCAAACAATACACTCCGACGCCATGCTTACAAGGAACTTTTTGAAAGCATGAAAGAACAAGAAGTAGAAGCACAAAGTGACAAGAAGTCTTGCCACATGCCATTTTTGAAGCTATCTCGCACACGATGGCTTGTTCGGGGGCGTGTCATCAAGAAATTTATCGAACATTGGAATGAGCTGAAGGCTTACTTTACGTTAGCCATGCAAGAAGGTACTCAAGAAGTAAGGTACAAAGCTCGATTGATCCATGACATTCTCCATGATGATGTAAACTACATTTATGTCATATTTTTGTCTCCCATCGTCCAAGAATTTGAAAAGGTCAATGCCTTCTTCCAGTCAGTGAACATTGATCCAGACAAGATGTACAAAGAGCTTGATCTGATTCACCGAACGCTGAAGTCAAGAATTTTTAACAAGCAAGGGCACAGACTTTCATTGGGAATGACAGACTTTGGGTCTCAATTTGTCAGTGAACTCCTCCGTTGCAAGCACCAGGAGACCAACCTCAGCGAAGCTGCTGTGTAAGGGGGGAAGTAACGCTGCCAAGATTTTCTCACTGACTTGCTGAAGGAAGTGGAAAAGCGTCTTCCCTCCAATCAAGCCATTTTTTCAAGGCGTGAGTGGACTTCACCCTTCACGAGTCTTGTCTCAAACTGCACGACTTCCTCTTTTGCAACTTCGCCTTCAACATCTGGTTCAAAAAAACATGGACGTTATTGAAATGCAATACAGGAGAATTGTTATGCATCTTTGGAGTGAGGAGGCCGTCTTCGACGGGAAACTTCCTGAGGATTCTGCAACGTTTTGGGCTGGAATTTTCAAGTTTAAAAATGCCATGGGGGAAAAGCCCTACCAGGAACTTAGATTGTATGCACTGGCATGTCTTTCTTGCCCAGTGTCGAATGCAGTGGTGGAGCGTGTCTTCAGTCAGGTCACGTGTGTGAAGACGAAGTACAGTAACAAGATGTCGCTGAAAACTTTGGATTCCATTGTACGAATTCGCACAACGTTGGCCTCCAGAGAGGGGTGATGTGTGAAGTTCACTATCACTGACGATATGCTACGCAGGTTTCGTTCAGACATCTACGATGCTCCAAGCGATGATTAAAGGCTCCTCATCATCACAGATGATATGCTACGCTGGTTTCATTCAGACAATTACGATGCTCCAAGTGATGATTAAAGGCTTCTCATCATGATTTTACATAAATAATAAAATGAGTGTTTGACGAATGGTAATTCTTGGTCATTTTTGTGCATTTTAAGGCAATTTTAGTTTCTGGTGAAATCTGGGGAAATTTTAGCGAGTTTCTGGTGTCGTGCCGACTTTCCAATCTGGCAACGCTGATATGAAGCCTGCCCAGGTATTAGAGTTGCCAGTGTTTTCAAAGCCTCTTATGCAACTGGACGTTATAAATATGAAGTGGCAGTAAACAGCCTTATTTACCAACTGCACAGGTGGAAATGCGTGTAAAGCTTGTACCAGCACACTTGATCGCAGGAGTGGTTCGCTGCTGAGGTAAGGTGACACAACAGTTGGTGATAATGTATACAAAATGCAAGTATGTGGAGTATGTATATATACTATTAGGCCGAAACAAATACATTTTCACCAAAGCAATATCAAAAGCTCATTTTTATCAGGGTGCCACTCATCACTCATATGCTTAGGTAAGGGTGGATAATGTTATGTTTTCTTTGTTATAATTTTTGGCAGCAGCAGTGGCGGCGAGCGGACACTCGTCTAATCGAGGATTTTCTACTGTCGTTACAGTGCGCAGTCGTCGCATCATGTTGAAGTTATCAGCAGCCCGGAACTCCACTACGCCGCACACTGCAGGTGTGCAAATTGGATTTCGAGCGCATCAAGGCCCGCCCCACCTACCCATTCTGCTGCTGGTATCTGCTCACCGCAGATAGCCACCTCACGACAACGGAAGTGAAAGGCGCCACCGTTGTCTACAAGTACGGGCGTCGCTGCAATGACCTCCTCATTTCGCAGCAGCAGTGGCGGCGAGCGGACACTCGTCTAATTGAGGATTTTCTACTGTCGTTACAGGTTGGTGTTTGCCGTCCATGTTTTAGTTAGCCGCCTAAGGATAGTCTGCCACTGCTGCTGCCTTTAGTTCTAGTTTCCTGTCGATATTGTTCACTTGTCACCGCATCACTTGAACCAATCACCCTCCAGTACGTCCGTCAGAATGTCTAACTCTGTTTGTGACGAATGTGGTGTGGCCATTGAGGTAAATGATGACTATCTGCTTTGCTGCGAATGCTCCGGCCATTTTCACATCAGTCATAATTGTTCGGGAGTAACCAAGAAAAAAATTCGGTCTAATGATGTTGAATTTAGGAAGCACTGGCGCTGCCCTTCGTGCCGCAGTAGTAAGGCGAGCTTCGCTGTTTGTAAGGTGCAGGATGCCTCGATCGCCACCATGCTCCCGGAAATCAACAAAAAACTTGATGAGCTGCTCCCACTCAAGCAAACTGTTGGTGAAATCGAGGCATCAGTAAAGCTGCTATCGGAGAAGTATGATGATGTCCTTGTGAAGCTTACCAAGCATGATGGGGAAATAAAGACGCTCGCTGCCATAGTAACTAAAATTGAGGCATCGTGCGCAAGCATTGAAGAACAGGTCTTCTGCGCCGCGGTTAACGACCTGGAATATCATAGTCGAAAGCTTAACCTCGAAATTCATGGCATCAAGCAAGACAAAGACGAATCGCTCACGGACAAGTAAACGTCGTAGCATCTAAACAGGAACTTACTCACCTAATTGAGGATACTGTCTCCGCTATCCATAGACTAAAATCAAGAAACATGACACCGGGCATAATCATTCGCTTTACTCGCCAGTCAACAAAGGACAAATGGCTTGCCAAAAAGAAACTCCTTCCAGGTATCGTGCCTGATGCATTCATGCTGGAAAATCTGACGACACAAGATCGAATGCTTCTGAAGACGGCGAAGAAATGGGCACGTGTCAATAATTTCCGCTTTACATGGTGCCGTAATGGCGAAGTCCTCGTGAGGTAAGAAGAGCTTCAGAATGCTTGCCTAATAAAGTGCGCGGCAGACCTTGATAAGCTTGTCTTTTAGGTCCAAGTAACAACACATTTTTTCTTCTTTCATATCATAATGGCATCCTTGTGTGAACCTTATGTTTTTCCTTCCGAATTAAAGGCGTTCGTTGGACCTGGGCACAATGGAGTACGTTGTATTCATGTAAACTGTCAGTCGGCGAGAAACAAGACAGCTGAACTTGGCGCCATGTTTGGCAGCCTGGATCTGGAGTTTGATTTTATTACGCTGTCGGAAACTTGGTACCACCAGAGGTCGTTTCCCTGGCTGCTCCCGAACTATGATTATTTTATTCGATCCAGAACTGCTTGACGTGGCGGTGGTGTCTGCATGCTAGTGCGAAACTGCTTCAACGTGCAGTGCGCAGAGGAATTTTCGTGTGTCACTAATGATTATGAAGTGCTGTCATTCCTTCATACGCGTACTTTTTACTCTGTTTTTTATCGTCCACGAAATGGAAATTCTGATTGTTTTTTGCTCTTCCTTCAAAGGCTTCTCAAATACACTTCCGATTTCCAGTACAATACCGTGACATCGGTGGTGACTTTAATATAGATGTTTGTGTTAACACTGTCCTGAGGCGTGATTTTGAGCTATTGTTGCACTCTTTTTCCTGCCGTAATGTCATACGTTCTCCTACTAGAGTCGCTTGTGATAGTTCAACATGCCTTGATTTGTTCATCACAAATTGCGGTCAGGCTGATATAAAATCTGGTGTTCTTTCATATCACATCAGCGACCACATGCCATTTTTTTAGCTCGAAACGTAAATAAAAAAATAAAGATAAATGTCTTCCTATATTCCAAACCATCACCAGCGATAACCTTGACCGTTTACGCGAAGAACTGTGTAAAGTTCATTAGAGTTGTGTTTATGATTCTCAATGTGCTGACACCGCGTATCAGCTGTTCATTGACACCTTTAGGATGTGTTATCAGAAGTATTTTCCGTTCCGTTCACGAAAGCCTCGAGCTTCCCGAATTCGCAAACCGTGGGTCACGAATGACCTATTTAAAAAAATTAAAGAGAAAAATAGGCTTTTTAACCGGTTTATTAAGTGCAAAGGTCCTGGTGATCTGAAAACCTTTAGGTCCTTCCGTAACCGGCTTACGAAACAGCTACGTATGGCTCGTACCTCATAATTTGAAAAGAACTTTTTAACATGCCAAAATGATGGCCGTAAAATCTGGCAGAAGTTAAACACATTAGTAAACACAGAACCGTGTCATACACCTGAGACGCACATTGTCATTAACGGTGAGGAAATCTGTAATGATGCGCTTCCTGGTTGTTGTAATGATCTTTTCACCAGTACATGTCACCAAACTGCCAGCCTGAGTGCCTGTCAATTTATAGGTACTCACTGCACTGAATCAATATTTTTGAACCCTACAAATGAACAAGAAATAACACTGCTTTTCCGTAACCTGAGTAACAGTAGTGCCTGTGATGCCGATGGCCGGCAAATCAGGCATGTCAGCTATGTGCTTGATATTATCTCACCTGTTCTTGCTCATATCTACAATATCTGTCTCTCCCAAGGCCAATTCCCCCCAGAAAATGCAGGTGGCAAAGGTGCTTCCCATTTTCAAAAAAGGTGATAAAACACTTATTTCCAACTACAGACCCATCTCCATACTCCCGATTTTTTCCAAAGGACTAGAAAAGATAATATTTTGTAGGTTATTCTGTTTTCGTGACAAACATAACTTATTAACCCCACATCAACTCGCTTTCCGCCGATTCATGTCGACTGAACCAGCACTCCTTAAGCAGAAAGTACTAATCCTTAAAAATTTTGAGGCACGTTTATTAACCATAGGCGTTTTTGTCAACTTATCTAAAGCCTTCGATTCTATTGATCATAAACTTCTGGTTCGTGAACTAACTTATTATGGCATCCGTGGAATTGCCCTCAGCTTACATGAATTTTACTTGAGTCACAGAAAGCAATTTGTGCATGTAAACGGATTATCTATCATCCAGTATCCTTCCTGTTCATGTAGGTGTCCCACAAGGAAGCATCTTGGGCCCTCTTTTGTTCAACATTTTCGTCAATGACTTTATTAACATTGATTCTGGCACGATGTACATTATGTATGCCGATGACACCACACTTCTTTTTTCATCCAAATCCCTGGATGACCTGGTGTTTCGTGCTAACTCCAAATTACACCAGTGGTCCCTCGAAAATGGTCTAACAATCAACTCCGCAAAAACCAAATCCTTGCTCTTTCATCCAAGAAATATGAATGTCGTGCTACCTGGAGAGATTGTGCTTAACTCCAGTACTATTGAAGTTGTCCAATCAATCAAATTTCTGGGTGTGCACTTTTATCATGATATGACATGGCGCTCTCATGTAGATTTCTTCCCGGGCAAACTGTCACAGGTGTTGGGTGTTGTCTATTCCTTTAGATACCTACCGCAATCCGTGAAATTGCTGATTTAAAACTCACTTTTTTCCAGTCACCTAAATTACTGCTGCCTCGTATGTGGGACAACTTCAGCCACAGATATTCACAAGCTGTTTGTAATCCAGAAGAAATTTCATCGTGTCATTTGTAATAAGCCTTGTGATTTTCATTCCGCTCCTCTTTTCAGCGCGCTTAGAACACTTAACCCCGCAGGGGCCTCTGCGTCAGCAGGCGTTTGGTGTGTTGCGACACCACGTAACCGAGCACACGAGGGCTGGACCCTCCCGCGTGTAGCCGTGCGCGGCTTAGCCGTGTCTGGGGAAAGGGGGATCCTGGGGGTTGAGCTGATGCTGGGTGTTTGGACCTTTAAGGCCCCCCGGCGGAGGCAACACACCCCTTTGGCCTCTGCTTCACATAGACGGCACCCCCGGACTGACCCACCCGGGGGAAATCGGCAGTTGCCTTTTCCTGTCTCTCTCTCCCTCCAGCCTTCGTCTTTCTCTCACTTTTCATCTTTCCTGTCTTCTCCTTCCTTCCGCTTACTTCCAAATTTTCCAGGCAGCAAGGGTTAACCTTGTGTGATTAGCCAACCTAGGTTATTTCATATTTGGTTATAGTGATGACGTACAGCTGGCGTTTACAGGACCTGTTCTTACAGTCTCTGTAGCGTCCCCTTGTAGGACTCCATGGTGGGTGGCTGGCGTTATTGCCGAAAATTCAATTCCTTTATGGCAACATCCTTCCCTCCACTTCCTGATCGCCCTCAGAAAAGAGGGCGCACCGATGAAGTATTCCAGTTTTTTGGACGGCAAAAAGAATCTTTCCCTCGTTTTCACGTGATCCACTCTGAAAAACCAGATAAACCAGTAAGAACTATCTCACCCTTCCTTGTTTTGAAGTCATTGACTGAAGTCTTTGGTCCTGGATATAAGGCGTCGAGGATGGCAACCGGTGATCTCCTCTTGGAGCTCCGCGATCAAAAACAATATGAAAAATTGTCAACACTTGTTTCATTTGGAGAAACCCAAATAATTATAACCCCGCACCGCACGATGAACACCACCCGTGGTGTTGTCTCTGACGATGACTTGATGGAGCTCACTGAGGCTGAACTCTTGGAGGGCTTCAGTGACCAGAATGTTATCAATGTTAAACGAATTAAGATGAGGAGAGACGGAAAAGAAATCAAGACGAAACACCTGATACTCACCTTCGGCTCAAGTGTCCTTCCCGAGTTCACCGAGGCCGGTTATATCAAACTTCGTGTTAGGCCATACGTGCCCAATCCGCTTAGATGCTTTAAGTGCCAAAGGTTCGGCCACAGTTCACAGAACTGTCGAGGCCGGCTGACTTGTGCCAAGTGCAGTGACAAAGAACATTCCTCCAAAACATGCCACAACACTCCACATTGTGTCAACTGTGATGGCGAGCATGCCGCATACTCCCGGTCCTGCCCGTCCTGGAAAAAAGAAAAAGAAATTGTGACCATAAAAGTAAAAGAAAATATCACTTTCAAAGAGGCACGGAGGTGGGTGTCATACCTGTCTAAGAGCAGTTTTGCCGATGTGGCGCGTAGGGGGGCAGCGCCACAACGGCCTCCGGCGGCTGTCCGACCCACAGACGGTGAGTCGGCAGTTGCGCCATCTGCCCCCGCGGCGGTTGCAGCTAGCGCTGCTCCGTCAACACAGCAGACGGGGCCATCGACCCCGAAGGTGGGCGCAGCCGAGACTGCCCCAACCACCCCGGCCCCTTCCAGCGCTGGCAACAGCCGGCGCAGCCAAATCCCCCAGGGAGCCCCATCAACCTCCGGGCTGGTGGGCGCAGGGGTCTTGCCTTCCAAGGCGGGACTCTCCCTGGTAACTTCTCGCGCGGAAGAGCGCGTGTCCGGCGCCTCACAAGAGGCAATGGACACCACACCTATCCCCACGGCGCGCCAAGCGCCTAAGGAGCGGCGAGGCTCCCTCGAACGCTCCAGAAAGGGCAAAATCCCGATTACAGGGCCTCGAAAGAGCTCTGTAACGTGAGGCATCACCTCCCTTTGCGTACACACAGCACTTATTTACATTAAATATGGATACACAAATCATTCAATGGAATGTCAGAGGTCTTCTTAGGAACCTTGATGATGTGCAAGAGATTATACACAAACACAATCCAAAAGTGCTGTGTCTACAGGAAACACACCTAAAATCACAACACACAAACTTTCTCCGACAGCATGTTACTTTTCGCAAAGATCGCGATGATGCAATCGCATCATCGGGAGGTGTTGCAATTGTAATCCAAAAGAGCATAGCATGTCAACATTTACAGCTACGAACGGCCCTTGAAGCAGTGGCGGTTCGAATTGTTTTGCTAAACAAACTTATCACTATTTGTTCGATTTATATACCCCCACACTACAAACTAAGCAAACATGAATTTCAGTCCTTCATAGATGAATTGCCAGAACCTTACGTTGTACTTGGGGATTTCAATGCGCACCACAGCCTGTGGGGCGACTCTCGTATAGATGCGCGAGGTCGTCGTGTTGAACAGTTCCTCTTCTCTTCTGGTGCATGCCTGCTGAATAAGAAGGCACCCACATATTATTCTCTCGCCAACAGAACATTTTCATCAATTGACCTCAGCCTAGTTGCCCCGTGTATACTGCCTGAACTCGAATGGGAAGTTATGAACAATCCTTACGGGAGCGACCACTTCCCCATGCTGATAAGAACATCTAAAGAAAACGAATATGCTCCACAAGCTCCTAGGTGGAAGATAGACACAGCCGACTGGCAGAAATTTCGAACTCTCTCTAGCATCTCATGGGCTGACCTGTCTTCTTTAGAAATTGATTTGCTGTGGATTATCTTACAGCATTCATAATAGATGCCGCGTCAAAATGCATATCCGAAGTAAGTGGTTTGGCATGCAAACCACGTGTACCATGGTGGAACAGCGAATGTCGGACCGCCCGTAAGAATCAGAACAAGGCGTGGGGGTTGCTGCGAGCTTCTCCCACTGCTGAGAATCTTGTCAACTTTAAAAAAAATAGAATCCCAAGGTAGGAGAACCCGCCGACAGGCCAGAAGAGAAAGTTGGCACAAGTTTTTATCGAGTATTAACTCGTTTAGAGATGAAGCCAAAGCCTGGAACAGGGTTAATAGGATTAGAGGGTGGCAAACATATTCACTCCCTCTAGTAAATACACAGGGCGATACACTGAAAGATCAGGCCGACTCACTTGGGGAGCACTTTGAGAGTGTATCAAGCTCAAATCATTATTCGCAGTCCTTCCTGAAATATAAACGAATAGAAGAACGCAAGCCACTCATCAATAAATGCCGACAGAATGAACCGTACAATTGCCCTTTTAGTGCTGCCGAGTTGAAAGCTGCCTTGAGGGCATGCAAGAGTTCTGCACCAGGATCTGATAGAATCATGTATGAAATGCTCAAAAACTTACACAATGACACGCAACTTACACTACTCACACTTTTCAACACCATGTGGGATGCAGGGTACCTTCCAACCGCGTGGAGGGAAGCCATTGTGGTCCCTGTTTTGAAACAAGGCAAAGACCCTTCCTCAGTGGCAAGTTACCGCCCGATAGCCCTCACAAGTTGCATTTGTAAGGTGTTTGAAAAAATGATAAATCGGCGACTCATTCATTTCCTTGAACAGAGCAAAATGCTTGATCCTTATCAGTGCGGCTTCCGAGAAGGGCGCTCCACAACCGATCATCTCGTACGTGTTGAAGGGAATATCCGGGACGCATTTATACATAAACAGTTCTTCCTATCCATATTCCTCGATATCGAAAAGGCGTATGACACAGCGTGGCGTTACGGAATCTTAAGAGACCTGTCAGAAATGGGCATCCACGGTAATATGCTAAATATAATAGAAAGCTATCTGTCAAATCGTACCTTCCGGGTAAAAGTCGGCAATGCACTCTCACGTCCTTTTACGCAAGAAACGGGTGTACCCCAAGGAAACGTGCTCAGCTGCACGCTCTTTATCGTGAAGATGAACACGCTTCGTGCTTCACTACCACCCACCATCTTTTACTCTGTCTACGTAGACGACATTCAAATAGCTTTCAAATCTTGTAACCTCGCAGTCTGCGAGAGACAGGTACAGCATGGCCTGAACAGAGTGTCAACGTGGGCAGACAGGAATGGATTTAAGATCAATCCTAGCAAAAGCTCTTGTGTTCTTTTGACAAGAAAGAGAGGACTTATCCCAGATCCTTGCATAGAACTGCGTGGACAACAGATACCTGTAAACAAAGAACACAAATTTCTAGGTGTCATACTTGACTACAGACTCACCTTCGTCCCCCACATTAAACATCTTAAAGAAAAATGTCTAAAAACAATGAACATAATTAAACTTCTATCCCAGACCACATGGGGTAGTGACAGGAAGTGCTTAATGACTCTCTATAAAAGCCTCATTCGATCACGACTTGACTATGGCGCCGTGATTTATCACTCTGCCGCCCCGAGCGCACTAAAGATGCTAGACCCAGTCCACCATCTAGGAATCCGACTGGCCACTGGCGCTTTCAGAACGAGTCCCATACTAAGTTTATATGTAGAATCAAATGAGTGGTCACTTCATCTGCAGAGAACATACATCAGCCAAACATATTTTCTGAAAGTCCACTCAAATCCACAACATCCCTGTTTTAATACCATTAATGACATGGCATATGCTACACTCTTTCGCAATCGTCCCTCTGTAAAACAGCCTTTCTCGCTGCGTGTGAGGGAGCTTAGTGAAGAAATGCATGTTCCTCGAGTTTCGCCTAATGCATCCAGCCAAGCTGCTACCTCCTTGAGAGTGGCAGCTCATACATTGCGATATATCTTTCGTGGAAGTCACAAAGCATGCTCCAGAGATTGAAATCCAAAGGCATTTCCGGGAACTCCAGTATAAATACTCCTGCACGGAGTTCTACCCAGATGCATCGAAGTCACGCGACGGGGTGTCCTATGCAGCCGTCGGTCCATCCTTCTCGGAATCCGATTTACTGCATCCGGAAACTAGTATCTTCACGGCTGAGGCCTACGCAATACTGTCGACCGTGAAGCATATAAGGAAATCAAAACTCAAAAGATCAATTATATATACGGACTCCCTAAGTGTTGTGAAGGCTTTGATATCGTTCTGTAAGAACAAAAATCCTATAATAATTGAACTCTATTCCGTCCTATGTAAAGCGTATGTATCTAACCAGCATGTGATAATATGGTGGGTGCCTGGACATAGGGGCATCCAGGGTAACGTTCTAGCGGACCAAATGGCCACATCAATAGCATCACACACTGTTAATTCTACCGCTGCAGTCCCTGTCGCAGACCTGAAGCCTTTCTTAAGAAGGAAACTGCGAAACTACTGGCAACGCTTGTGGGACCTGGAAACAAATAATAAGCTGCATGTAATAAAGCCACAATTAGGTTTCTGGCCTCCTGTAACAAAATCACGCCGGACAGATGTCCTATTCTGTCGTCTAAGAATAGGACACACTTTTGGCACGCATAACTTTTTACTTACTGGAAATGAGCCCCCAACCTGTGGGAGATGCGGGGAGAGGCTGACCGTCCTCCATGTCCTCCTGGAGTGTCGGAAAGCCGAATCTGACAGAAAGAAACATTTTCCATTAGCATACCGGCAGCACATTCCCCTTCATCCTGTAATGTTACTCTGCCCAGAACCACTCTTTGACACTAACGCAGTCCTAGACTTCCTTAAATATGTTGTGTTACATGTAATTAGCCCTATACGTTCATAGCGTCTCCTCTCTCCAGAGGATGCCCCTGTGATAGTTATTTTGTATAGCACATGCCTCTCGGCACTTGCGTTTCAAGGGCTCTGGCGAGGCAGTAGTGCTCTTAGACAATTTTAGTCTCTCGCATATTTTATATAATGCATCATTCTTTTTTAATGCATTTTAGTGATCATAGTACATGTCATTAATCATTGCCATAATTTTATTACGGGTAATTTTTATGCAATTTACACACTCTTTTAGGCCCCTCTACAGCCAAGTCACATGAAATTCACAGAGCCCATTAGACCACGACATATTCGTTACCACTAGCATGGCGTTCTTTGGCCATACCTGGCCCTTGCGCCATTAAACCTCAAACATCATCATCATCAGAACCCTTAAACTTCCTGCCCTAATAAACCTGCGCTTGTTGTCAACCTACAGAAGATATGAAAAAAATAATGGCGCCCTCAGCTCTCTCGCTAATCTCAGATAACGAGAAACCCCTTACACTACTCGAGCTCCGGAGACTTGGTGTGTTCCTACACTTCGGACTAATTATGACCAGCAAATGCTATGCCACTGGCTGCCCAGTTTACTCGATGATCTCACCAGATGCAATATCGATGTGCTCACTTGTTCCGCAAAATATCTGCGTGAAATGTTTCTGCGATCTTGACTGTGTACGCTTGTACTTTGTGATTTTTGCCCTTGGTGTTCTTGCTCTTTCTTTTTTTTCTCCTCATTTTTCTCCCTTAACACATTTCCCACCTGCCCTGCTGCTGCCATTGTAAACGGAACCTAGGGCCAGTCAAGCTGCTTTTCCCGCAGCTTTTCTCCCCTTGTTTTTCCGCCACGACCATGTACCTCCTTGCTTGTGGAAACAAATAAATAAAATAAAAATAATATATGTAAAGCTGCATAGGCAAAATTGTACAACTAGATGCAGCTGTTAAGCGTATTAGGTTTTCTGAGCTAAATTTTTGCTCCTTGAACTCATTTGAGATCATTAACTGTAGCATCACAGTAGTGGAGCACTAGCAGAACAAAGGCATGTAGTGTGCCTGTCTGAACTCTTGTCATTGTGCAAGTCTTCTTTTTTACAGGCATAACTGCTATGGGCTCACTCTCCTGATTCTTCCGATGTCTACTGGTGTTGTCACCGGAATTCCCAAATTTCTTGCTAGAATATTGCAAATAGAGAAAGTTCCCATTGTGCCGTAAATATTCAAACTTACGACGAAAAAAATGCAGTCCACAATTTTACATTTCAGCCACTCTGCTTAAGCTACAGCTGTGGTGAATACTGATCCTGGAAAGCGCGATCTAGCCAACAGGTGCCATGACTGACTAACAGCTTCTCAATGTCTGCGTACTGTATAAAGAGCTGGCCTCCACGCCTTCAGGTTCTGTCTCGTCACCTTCCCACTTCTGAAGGCAGTCTTACGGTAAATTTTCTTCTTACACGAAATGGCAATGATTGGTGATGTCTGCTTCATTACTCTTATTTTTAATGCTTGGCTTCTCATGTTTACTGAATGAGGCGGTTGGTGTCTTCTTTTCTTCAACCACAGCGTGACGCCTAGCAATGAGTTAGCCCAAATACAGATTTGAGAAAACCACAACGAATTAAGCAGTAAGAACCTGTTGAAGAGGCAGCGCAAGATGACGAAGACAAAAGACGCTACTGTCCTGTGTGTTCCTGCTTTCTGTCTTCGCCATCTTGCGCTGCCTCTTCAAGATGTTCAACCGGTACCAACCCGCCCAAATGTCAATCATTGAGCAGTAAGAAGCTAAAAGGTTGTTTTAGTAGAGACCATGGCTAAGTCCGGATATGAACGAGGAGGAAGAAAAGCCGTCTTTGTACTTCATCACTGGGAGGCACAACTCCCACAAACAAATATGACTCGTACTTATCATACTTCTCGAAAGGAGATTACTCACCTGCATTAGCAAGCGTTCACTCCAACAAACACCGCATGCAGCAAGCTTAATGCGCATTTGACCAGGTGTTGCATCATTGTTTCGCATTATGAGTGAAACTGCAATTTTCTTTATGGCACAGCTTGCCCAATTTGGTTTTGTAGTAGGATGTTAGCAATGCTATTAAGGTGCTTGAACACCCGTGAATAGTAGTAGTGAACAAAAGAATGTAAGAAAGCAGTGGCTTTTTGTGTGTAGACTATTCATACATCTGGTGTTCTGATGGCAATTTTTAGCTATCGGCTAAACCATTTTAAACAAGAAAAAGAAACAAGAAACAAAACAAGAAAGAGAAAGTAAGAAAGCAGTGTTTTTTGTGTGTAGACTATGCATACATCTGGTGTTCTGATGGGGATTTTTTAGCTATCTGCTAAACCATGTTAAACAATAAAAGCTTACACACAATTATTGTGCAAGCTCAAGCCACAACTAAACCAGAGGTATCCTTGATGTGGTATGGTATGAAGAACTTTATTTAGGTCCTGAGGGATCAGTCTGGGACTGATGCGGGCCGCTTCCACGTCGGTACAGAGAGGCCGAGCCCCTCTGTCGACACACAGCCCTGAGTTGGTCCGCCAGCCCTTCACTGTGCAGCATCCGCTGCCACCACTGTTCACCTCGAGAACCATCACTGGCCAACGCCAAGCAGCGCCAAAGTATGTGTTCTAAATCGAGCAAACCCCCACACTTACTACAATAGACTGAAACCCCGCAGTCCGGGTTAATTTTATTCATGATGACCGGGTTAGAGTACGTTCGTGTCTGCAGAAGCTTTAATGTAACCGCCTGTGGCCTATTTAATTTAGAATGTGGCAGGCGGAATGCCCTGCGCCCTAAGTAATAGTGCTTGGTGATTTCGTTGTAGGTTAACAGTTGGTCCCTTGTCTCAGGAACTGGAGATCCAGGCCCTTCAGGGAGTACACGGCACACTAATCCTCGTGCCTCCCTGTGCGCCACCTCGTTGAGGTTACGCGGGGCTCCCTCCACTGTCCCCATGTGCGCCGGGAACCAAGTAATTGTATGCGAAGTGATATCCCTACCCTGTAGCAGTCTGTTAGCCGGTTCCGCAACAAGTCTTCTCGAGAAGGCTTAAAGCGCAGATCGCGAGTCACTAAACAATCAATTAGTGCTACAGCAATAGCCACCTTTTCGGCGACCCCCGGGTCTTTGGTATAAATGGAAGCGGCATTTCTAACGCTCCCTTTGCCATCTACCACCACCACTGAATAAGCACTTTTACCATTATTCCATGCGGCGTCAACAAACGCAGACTCCTCCTCCTGATCCTTTGCCTCTCGCAACAAAGCCCTACCTCTCGCGACCCGCCTCCCTACATTGTGCACGGGGTGCACATTCCGCGGAAACGGACGAACCCTGATATTTGCTTAAGGTTCACGTTCAACTCATGTAGGGGCGCCCTATCGTGCGACACAGCCACCGATTCTTCAATTGACTCTAAAATAAACCTACCCGCTGGTGTACCTACCAACCGCTCCCTCTGTGCAGTACGCTGAGCCTCGGTAATTTCATCTAAAGTATTATGCAAACCCAGTCGTAACAACATATCGTTTGACGTAGCCATAAGCAGACCAAGCGCAGCCTTGACGGTTTTTCTGATTAATGCTTCCAATTTATTTTTCTCCTCCCTATTCCAATTTAGCATAGCTGCCAAATACGAGAAATGACACATAATAAATGCGTGAACTAAGCGCATCACACCTTCTTCTCCTGAACCCCTAGGCCTATCAGTGATCCTTCTTATGGCCTCCTCCGTCTTCTTCGTAATACGCTGAATGGTTCTAATGTTCGATCCGTTCGCTTCAAGTACAAAAGCCAGGACACTGATCGCTTCAACTTTGGGTGTCACCGACCCTTCCCTAGTATGAATTCTAATGCAAGGCTCAATTTCGGGTACCCAACCCTTCGGCCTGCGACCTAGCTTCTTAGATTTGAAGATCAACCACTCAGACGTTTTAGTGGATCACTTGAGCCCCATGAGACCCAGATACTCTACCGTAATCGTTACCACCTTGTGCAGCCTAGCCTCAAGCTCTCCCTCATTACCACCGACACTCCATATAGTAATGTCATCCTCGTTCATAGAATAGCCAACATCCTGGACAGTGTCCAGTGTATTAGCCAACTTCTATATCGCCAGATTGAATAACATAGGCGAGAGTACGGATCCCTGCGGAGTACCACAGCAACCCAATTTAAAGACTTCCGACTTTATCTCCCCAAACCTGAGACATGTCCTTTTATCCCTAAGGAAAGCCTTGACAAAATGGAAAAGCCGCTGCTCCATATTCAAGTCCGATAGCACTCGTAGAATGAAAGAATGTCGGATTTTATCGAAAGCTTTTTCCGCATGAAGTCCAATTAGTGTCTTAGTCTCCCTTGTCCGCCGGTCAAGGAGCTGATGCTTAATCTTGATGATGGCATCCTGAATCGAGAGGCCGGGCCGAAATCCTATCGTCGAGTGCGGAAAGACCCCATTGCCCTCAACATAACGCGTTAGCCTACGTAAAATGACACGCTCAGCGACTTTCCCCAAACACGATGTCAGGTAAGTGGGTCTGAGATTTTCAAGCCCTATGGCCTTCCCCGGTTTGGGTATCAGAACAGTAGTTACAAGTTTCCACTCTTCCGGGAAAGAGCCTTTCTTCTATCGGCAATTGATCTCCCGCGTAAGGAACTCAATTGACCCGTCGTCTAAATTCCGTAACATATTATTCCTAATGCCATACGGCCCTGATGCCGATCGACCATTAAGATTCTGCAGCGCCATCCTGATATCACTTTCGGTAAATTCCTCATGCATAGCTGCATTTTCGTACTCACTATATTCCGAAATCACGTCAGGTTTTTCGTGCCAGGTCTTCAACGGAAGGTATCTCTCAGCCAAATCCTTGAGTAACTCCTGCTCCGTGGAGTCCCGACACGCCTGATGGACCAGTTTACCTATCACAGTCCTCTGATTAGATTTAGCGTTTGTCTCATCTAGTAAGTGCCTGAGCAAACTCCAGGCGCCGCCCTTCTTAATGCGACCATCAATAGAATTGCATACTTCATCCTATTGCTGCTTGCACAGTACCCGACAATGGTCTTCAATTTCCTGATTAAGCACTGTTATACGCTTTCTAAGCCTTCTATTCAATCTCTGACCCTTCCATCTCGATAAAACCGACTTCTTCGCTTCCAACAAATGCGCCAGGCGACTATCCACGTGTTCCGCGTCACTATCGGTCTGAACCTCTTTAGTGGACGCCTCAACGCCACATTTAAGCTGACTAGTCCACTGCTCCAAGGTCAATTCATTTCCCTCATCTTCGATTCTCTGCGCTCTTCGTTTCCTAAATGCATCCCAGTCAACCATCCTGAACGTGCGCTCCTTTTTATTAGCCACTACCAATGTAATCATAAGTATGTAATGATCGTTACCAAAATATATATTAGAATTGGACCAGGACGAATCCACCACCCCCCCAACAAAAGTGAGATCAGCTGTCGAATCTCTACACGTCGACGCGCCACATCTGGTGGGATACGAAAGGTCTGTAATCAGAGTTAAATTCAAGTGTACTGCCTGCTGCCATAGTCTCTCCCCCTTAATAGTGCTATAAACATACTTCCACACATGATATGGTGCATCGAAGTCCCCTCCAATGAGCAACGGTGCATCCTTAGCCAGATTGGTTATATTGGTCAAGAGAGATTTCAAACTCTGCTTCGTGTCCCGGGGGCTACTGTACAGGTTAAGCAGGTAAACGCTCCTCTGACATGACGTTTGCCGACCCAAAATTACCTCCACCATAATATATACAATCTTGCAATCCGCCATGTGAAGATCATGTCTAATATACTCCAACCTCCTATTAATGAGAGTAGCGAGTCTTCTGCCCTGTTCATTATCCTTAACTTCCGCTTTCAAGTCCGTTAAGGTCATGTTAGACGTCAGTGTTTCCTGTAACATGATAACTTGAGGTTTCACACCATGCGTTCTAAAAAACTGCTGCAGAGACGCCTTCTTATGATTGAACCCTTACAGTTCCACTGCCAAATACTAAATGAACTATTTAGTAAAGCCATCTTGACCACGGAAATTTGGTGAACTAGTTTTGAGCTCAAGTCCACTCGGCGACTTACCCTGCTGGGCTAGCGGCCGAGTGCACTCCCGCTCCATAACAGGGACCACCGTCTCGTTTATATATATTTAAATTTTGCCTAATCTCTGATCCGTGATATTTTCCAGTCCTTCTATCCACTCCAGTCTACTAATGATCTGATTTACACTTTCTTGCAATGTCGCCATCATTGCTTTAAGCTCGGAACCGACTTTGCCCTGAATCCGCACCGTCGAGGATAGGGCCCTCTTTTTCGGAGCAGGCGTCTCCTCGTCCGCCATGTTCTCTTCTCCGACCTCCACAGATCTTGGTCCTCAACCCAGTCATCATGTTTCCTAGCCTTTCCTAAGCTATCGCTGTTACCGGAAGGTAAGCCGTTCCTAAGTTCAGCTATCTGTTTGATAAGCGCGTCAATGGCTGCTTATAAGCTATGATTCTCTCTTTCCAATTGAGCAATCCTATCTCTATTACCATCCACATGCTCCTGGCGCTGCTTGCGCGCTCGGCCGGCGCTGATGCCGCCCTTTACCTTGTCAGCCCAGGTGGTCTGGCTTCCAGCTGCGCCGCCGCCTCCACCAGCAGCAGGAAAGCGCACCCGCGCCTCCCTAAAAACGGAGCGGCTCCTGGTCGTTGGAGTCCCAGACGATGGCCGCTGCCTCAACCTGGAGCGGCTCCTAGAGTTAGAGAGTTGGCGGGCGCTCACCAGCTGCACCATCTCGGCTGCCTCCTGTTCCACCGTTAGCTCCGTCCTGGCTGTCTCCTGTCGTCGAACAAGCCCGACGTAAGCAGGCTGGTATCGTCTGCATTGTTTATCCGCGGTCAGGTGTCGTCCGCCACAAAGCTTGCAACAAGCACACAGTCGTGATCCTCTTCAGAGTTCTAGTCCCGCATCCTCGGCATTCAAAACAATCGGGCGCCGGACAGAAATCCGCCCGATGTCCAAGCTTGCCACGCACATAACATACATCCAACTGTTTTCGATACAGGAAGCATCAGACCAGAGTTGGCCCATATCTGACGAAATTGGGCACTTTTAACCCGTCGAAAACAATGATAACTGATCCTGTGTTCTTGATTCGTTTGACCGCCATAGCCAGCGGATTGCGATCGTTAACGATGTTCCGCTCAAGTGTTGCTGGGCCATCCATAACGTCTACATTGCGAATGACCCCCTTACACGTAGTGTGTGGGGCCGTCTCGTACGCACTGAATTCAAAATCCTTGTTTGCCACTCTGATTCACCTGAGTCTCTCATATCGTTCAGCATTGCTCCTTTCTGGCGTACTAGCCACCAAGATATTTTGCACAAAGTTAGGACAAATAACATAATCTCTAATCTGCTCAATACTAAGGCCTGCCGCCTCTACGATTGCCTTGCCCACCGCTGTAGAGCTAACTTTCTCCAAATTCATTCCACCCCGTGGGCGAAGGACTATTTTGATATGTTCTTGTTGCAACGGTGGCATGCGCGACGCCTTCACAATGCGATTCTTGATTGCCGAGCCTCCGCGCCGCTCACCTGCGCCCCGTCGTTCAGGCATCTCGCTTGGCGAACCGCCATCACCCAATCCAGGCCTCGTCGTAGCTCTAGATTTTCGGCTGGACACTGTCCGCTATCCCAGGTCTTCAGTAAAGTCCTCCGCCAGGAACACGTCCCCTTCAACGTGTATTGCTGCCATATCGCGCTAGGTCTACCAGCGCTAACTTTCGGCCAGCGTGGCGTGAGCACAAAAGTTCCAATGAAGTCCAAAAAAGGGTGGCCCACCTCAAAATCAGGTATCCGCTGAATCTTCTCGTCTTCACGGATCCGACGATATCAAGTTTGCACCACTAGATGACCAAAAAAGGCTCGGAAGCTTCGAAAAAGACGGACCCATCCGAGTTTTATTAGTTAATAACTGAGACAGTTTGGCAATTTTAATCATTGCAAGACATAGCAAAACCTTTTTTGAATGTTTGTTGTTGGTTTCAAACTCGGTACATTGAATTTTAAGTCATGTCCTACATGTTTTTTGCTTGCGTTTCAGTTCGTTTATGGACAGCGGATATTGACATTGAGTATTTTTTACACCATGTCAAGTATATGCTTGTTTGAAACAACACAGCGCGGTATTCACGGGGACAAGCGAGAAACGACACGGATGAGCGCTGACTTACGACTGAAGTTTATTGCTTGGAACGAAGAATATATAACAGCTCCAACCAACAGAAGACACCAAAAAAAACGTACATATATTCACAATCAATCATACACGCTGCACTGAACAGGGGAGATAACTGTAATCATCATACCCCTCCCGCTAAAAATGCTAGTTCTTTGGACGTAATGGATAAGGAGGGGCACTGACGTATGCGTCTTTTGACCAGGCGATGTGCACTGCTTCGATGATTTCACGGGTTAGTTGGTTGCTATGTTCACTTAAAATTTGTGTTCTAGCGAAGTCAGGGTGGCAGGCCCTGGTGTCGCAGTCTCTACAGTGGATGCCCAGATGCCCTTTTACTGTATCATGCACATTGTTGTTGTGCTCCTTCAGGCGTTAAGGCATCTCCCTGTTTGGCCGACATAAAGCCTACCACATGACAACGGAATGGCGTAGACAACTTTCTCTTTACAAGATACGAATTGATTTTCATGTTTAATGTTGCACTCTCTTGGAACGAATTCATTATTAACCATTTTGCACATCTTCCCAAGCTTATCCGGCGCCGAGAAAACTACTTTGACACATGCTCCATCTTTTTTTATTCTATGGGAGACATGATGAATATAAGGCACTACAGTGCTTTTTCCTTTTTCCTTTCCTGTCGTCGAATCTACCCTTTGTTCTTTTCTGTTTTTGCTCACTGCTGAGGATAGTTTCTGACACGGACACTATCAACTGCTTGGTATAACCAGCCTTCACCAGACGATCTGTTTGATGATTGAAGCTATCTTGCATGGAGTGCGTGCATGATTTGTTGAGCGCGCAGTGTTGAGTGCGATTTGTTGAGCGGCTAAATCATGCTATCGCATGATTTAGCCACTGCTCGTTTAACCAGCTTAGAATGAGATGACGTGTAAGGTAGCAATGGCTTATTGCTTCGTGGTTCGCGAGACCAACACGTGTGATGTTGCATTAATCTGAGTTTCATATCCGAAAATCTGATGACGTCGTTTTCTGGCACTTCAGCAGTTAATATGAGCGGATGAAGGCACTGAACAAAGGTGACTTTGATCTGCGTAAAGACTGCGTCAAATTTTTCCACACTTTCTTTCCAGCGTTGGAAAGAAAGGCGCGGCCTCTATCGCTCAGAAGTTCGCGAGGGGCCCCGTGGCGAAGAATGAAATGTCGTAACAAACGATGCAACGTCACGGGCGGTGGCAGTCGGCAGAGCAGCTGTTTCAGCATAGCGCGTCAAGTGATCCACTGCAACAATAATCCAGCGGTTGCCTGCTGGAGTGGAGGGTAGCGGTTCGTATATGCCTATACCAACACGATCAAAGGGCCGACTGGGGCAGGGAAGGGGTTGTGACGGGTAGAATTGTCCGGGAGGTAATTTTCAGCGTTGGCACTGTGCACAGGAGCGAATGAACTTTCTGACGTAGTTATACATGCCGCGCCAATAAGATTGGACGCGTAGTCGAGCATAGGTCTTGAAGAGGCCGGCATGTGCGCACTGAGAGTCTGCGTGGAAAGCGTCGCAGATAAGGTCACGGAAATGGCGGGGTATCACGAGAAACCACTTGCGAACGTCAGAGAGGTAATTATGACGATAAAGAAGGCCGTCGCGAATGCAGAAGTGGGTAGCCTGGCGGTGAAGAGCGCGAGATGGTGAAGAGGTGGATGGATCAGAAAGGGTGCTGATGAGAGCACTGATCCAGGGATCCTTGCGCTGCTCCGACGGCATGTTGCGTAGTGCATGAGATGGAAGTGTGGGCTCAAGGGCGGATAGGCAAGCGCAGTCAGCAGAGACCGGTGAGCGAGAAAGGGCGTCAGCGTCCGTGTGTTTCCGGCCAGAACGGTAGAGAACGCAGATGTCGTACTCCTGTAGCTTAAGGGCCCAGCGAGCAAGTCGGCCAGATGGGTCCTTAAGGGTAGACAGCCAACAAAGGGCGTGATGGCCAGTGACGACATCGAAAGGGTGACCATACAAATAAGGAGGGAATTTTCCAAGGGCCCAAATAATGCCTAAACACTCTTTCTCTGTAACAGAGTAATTAGCCTCGGCCTTTGTCAGAGTTCGGCTCGTGTAGGCAACGACATATTCATCAAACCCTGCTTTTCGTTGCGCGAGTACGGCGCCAAGTCCGACGCCACTGGCATCGATGTGGACCTCGTGGGTGCTGCAGGATCGAAGTGGCGGAGGATAGGTGGCGAGGTTAGCAGGCGGCGTAATTTCATGAAGGCGTCATCACAGGCGGGCGACCAAGCGGAAAGTTCTTTCTCGCCACTTAGAAGGGCTGTCAGGGGTGCACTTATGAAAGCGAAATTTCGAATGAAACGTCGGAAGTATGAGCATAAACCAAGGAATCTTTGAAGCTCCTTTAACTTCTTTGGTTGCGGAAAGTCGGTGACAGCGCGGAGCTTGGCTGGATCCGGAAGGACGCCGTCTCGCGATGCAACATGGCCAAGAATAGTGAGCTTTCGGGCGCCGAAATGACATTTCTTTAAGTTAAGTTGAAGTCCCGCGTCAGTAAGGCATTTCAGAACTTGCTCGAGATGGCTGAGATGGGTTCGGAAATCAGCGGAAAAGACAACTACGTCATCCAGGTAGCATAAACAAGTGTTCCATTTGAGACCGCGTAAAATATTGTCCATCATTCTCTCAAAAGAGGCTGGAGCGTTACACGGGCCGAAGGGCATTACGATGAATTCGTACAATCCGTCAGGTGTTACAAATGCTGTGTTAGGTCGATCAGATGGCGCCAAAGAGACTTGCCAGTATCCGGAACGTAAATCCAGCGAGGAAGAGAACTCAGCTCCCTGCAAACAGTCGAGGGCGTCGTCGATGCCCGGTAAAGGGTAAACGTCCTTGCGCGTTATCTTGTTCAGACGTCGGTAGTCGACGCAGAATCGAATAGAGCCATCCTTTTTCTTAACGATAATGACCGGTGATGCCCAGGGACTGTTGGAAGGCTGCACAACGCCACGCTTGAGCATGTCAGCAACCTGGTGGTCAATGACACGGTGCTCAGAGGCGGATACTCGGTAAGGGCGCTGCCGTAAAGGTGCATGACTGCCGGTATCTATCTGTTGAAAAACGCTCGATGTGCGGCCCAAACCGGAAGCATGGCTGTCGAAAGAAAAGCTGAACCTCTGAAGGAGAGCAATAAGCTGGCTTCGTTCTGAATATTACGTGCCATCGTCGATAGAGCAGTGGAAAGCGTCGAGGAGTGACTGATCAACTGCAGGGTCACAAGTAAGTGCGCCAAGGTCCGCAGAAATAGAAACGGCAGGAGCGTCAAAGGTGCAAATGGTGTTGACCGGTTGAACAAGGCCTAAGCATTCACCATGAAATAAAGCTAAAGGGCAGGCCGTGGGATTGTCGACGACCATTTTCGTGACACCATTGCGAAGAGTAAGGAGAGCAAAGGGCAGCGGAGAACATCGGCGGCGAATGAACACCTCAGTGGCCGTAAAAAGAACAGTGGCATCAGAAAGAGCGGCGCACGACACAGGCGCAGGGAAGAGCGTGGAGGGACGGAATTGTCTTCGGAAACAAAGAGTTTAACACTAGAAGGGTCGTTTTCGATAGTGTCGACGTCGGGAAGTGCAGAAAGTTCGAGTTCGGTGTGACAAGAGTCAATAACGGCGTTATTATTTGCAAGGAAATCCCAGCTTAATATAATGTTATGGGAACACGAGGGCAGCATGACGAATTCGACGGTATACAGTAGACCTTGAATGAACACACGAGCAGTACAGGCAGCGAGAGGCGCTATATTTTGAGCGTTCGCGGTTCGAAGGGAGAAGTCGTAGAGAGGCGTCAAAACCTTTCGTAGTGTGTGGCAGAGTTCGGCGGAAATTACGGATACGGTGGCTCCTGTATCTACAAGTGCCAGGACGGCGATTCCTTCGACAGATACTTCAATTACGTTGGCTGGAGAGGGACGAGGACTTGGGCATTGCGACGTGGACGCAGTTCGTGCCTTGGGAACTGCGGCCATCAGTTTTCCTGCTCGGTGGACACGGGACGGCGCCGCATCGGAGAAAGCGAGCGACGACGAGGAGATGGTGAGCGGCGAGTAGAGGCGGTTGGGCGGTCAGGGGAAAAGGAAGAGGTAGGAAGGCTGGAAGGCGAAGAAGAAAACGGAGCGGGGAAAGCTGGCGATCGCCGGATGTTCTGAAGGGGAAACATGCAACGACGACAACGGCGCGCCACGTGACCAGCACCACCGCAAGCAAAACATATTGGGCGGTCATCGAAGGTGCGCCACTAGTCGGAGTAAGGTCCGGGTCGCGGTTGAGGATTCGGAAAATGCCGTCGGTCGTGAAGCGGCATAGATGGCGCCAAAAATGTCGGTGGTCGATGCATAGAGGGCGGCAGGTGCGTTTGTGGACGAGATCGGGAAACAGCTTTAGCGTAAGTGAGAGGAGCCGTGACTGGTGTCTGCTCAGCGGCTGGAGGAACTGCTTGAGATAGTTGCTCTTAAATGAAGTCGCGGATCGTAGAATGCGAATCAGGTGGTGGTTCCTGGACAGAAGATATCAATGATAGCTGGCGGGTGACCTCTGCGCGAACGAATTCCTGAATTTTTACGAAGAAAGCAGCATGGTTGTCGTCGACTCCAAGGCTTGACAGAGACTCGGCGGGCGGGGTGGGACATCGGGTGTGAAGCCGTTGCCTGCGCAACTCGTCGTAACTCTGGCACAATTCTATCACTTCAGTGACAGTGTGAGGACTCTTCGATAATAACATTTGAAACGCGCCGTCCTCAATACCCTTCATTATATGTTTGATCTTCTCCTCCTCTGACATCGACGCATTCACCCGTTTGCAAAGGTCGACAATGTCCTCAATGTAGCTCGTGAAGTTCTCTCCGGCCTCTTGGGATCATGTGCGCAAACGCTGTTCTGCACGAAGCTTTCTTACTGCATGCCGACCGAAAACTTGGGTAAAGTTGGTCTCCAAGACCAACCACGATGTTAGGTTGGCTTCATGGTTTAGAAACCATAGTTTCGCAACGTCCGTAAGATAGAATGCGACGTTTCTTACTTTGGTAACCTTAACTTGGCACTCACTCGCTCATAAGACGAGATCCCATCTTCAACGTCTTTGTCATCTGTGCCGGAGAAGATAGGGGGATCTCGCTGACGCAAGGCACCGGCACAAACCAAGGTGGCCGGCGCCGTTGCAGCAGGTGGAGGAGTGCGTGCGTCGTCGGGCATGATGGGGGGTAGAGTGCGTCTCCGAAGTTCCAGGGTGGTCGAAACCCAGCACGTCCACCACTCGCTAAGAGATTTATTAGCAACGGGCGCGAACGGGTAGCCGTCACAAGCGTTCGGCGAAAGACAGCAACCACGAGCTCATGCCGGTAGCGATGGTGCTGCGGCGCAAGCAGGCTACTCTTCTTCGTTAGAGTATGGTTCTTTTTGTGTCTTCTGTTGGTTGGAGCTGTTATATATTCTTCGTTCCAAGCAATAAACTTTAGTTGTAAGACAGCGCTCGTCCGTGTCGTTTCTCCCTTTTTGTCCCCGTGAATACCGCGCTGTTTTGTTTCAAATATGTCTTACCAACTCGCCCAAACGTCTGTTTTAACAAGTATATGGTGCCATAGAGTGTTCTTGAATGGAGTCTTGCCCTTTCATTCTGTACAATGTATGTCAGTTTTCTGTGTCCAAGGTCATTTTCCATTTAAGTGTTATTGTAGCATTTTGCTAAGTTTTGCCTCTGTCACCCAAGCTTGAAAGTTTGCTGCCCACTGCTGGTGGCATACTTGCACTCGTGCGACATTTTTTTTCAATAAAAGGAGGTCTCACTTATCCTCTGCACTGGTTGTCTTGTCTTTTTAAATTACAATTTGTTACCTACTTTTGCTCTTTTGTTGCATTTCAGGTTAGGAATGGCTATCATAGTTGACATCCTCTAACCATGTTGCACACAATATGGATGATATGTGCTTGCAATACATGGCCACCAAAAATATAATAAATAGAAGTTAATAATTCAAGAATAGTGCGTTTGCATGGTGGCTTAGCCATGAATTTTGGCTAATAGGCACCAGCACTGCAGGTATCGCTGCGTGTGCGTAATATAGTTAAACTCTACTACTTTATGTATTTATTTATTTATTTATTTATTTATTTATTTATTTATTCAGTACCCACAGGCGCCAAAAGCATTACAGTGGGGGGGGGGGGGGGAGGAGGTTTTACAAAACACTTAGAAACATTCACAAAAGTTTTTTTTTACCCGACATGGGAGGAAAGAAAAAAGTTCAACAGCAGTTACAGAACTTTCCAAATACGGTAAGTTATACATGGGCAATTCAACCTAAAGGTAAAAGAAACGCGGTAGTTGAATCACTTCAACAGGGCAAAAAATACATCATTGTTAAGACGTTGACGACACCGGCAGATAACCTATTCCATTCTTGTATAGTTTTTGGAAAAAATGAATTCTAATGCAGTTCTGTCTTGCGTGGAACTTCTTTTCTAAAAAAAACTTTTTGTGCGCTAACAAACAGGGACAAAGAAGAGAAGCAACACACGGACGAGCGCTTTCTCACAACTGGTTTTATTTTCGAAGAACTTCCTGCTTAAATACCCGCAGATCTGCGCGATGTAGTCAACCGAGCACGCCTATAGCGCATATAATTCTTGATATAAAATGCCGTGGACCAAAGCCACCCTGTCAATACAAAAAACAGCAAGATGCATGTAACAAGCACTTACGATGAAAATGCTTTAAAGAAGTGATGACAGGAGGGAATTTTCCTTATCCAGCGATGAAACAGAAGGACGGCTGATGCATTTTTCTCATTGTTTTTCAATCCAGTGCGTTTCCACAATTTCTCTCGCGGTTTTATTCCTATGCTTATACAAAATTTCGGCACTACTAAGACACGGTGAGCAATCGTGTTCCTGACAATGCATTGCCAAATGCGTACCTGGGCGACCTTTTAGACTAGATAAGTGTTCCCTTAGTCTCGTGTTGATGCATCTCGAAGTCTGCCCTACGTATACATGACCAAACGTCATAGGATAAACAAAGTTTTTGGCGCAATCAACAAATTGGTTCTTACGCAGATGTTTAATGCTACATTCATTCTTGGCATCATCATTTCTTTGAAACTTATTTTTAACCTTAGAACACCCACTACCTATCTTGTTTTTTGCCGAAAACACCACTTTTATTTAGTAACTCCCAGCCACCTTAAGTCTGTGTGAAAGGCCGTGCACCTATGAAATCACTGAAACCTTGGCAGCCAAATCGTTCTGCCTCTGATTCTTTGTGCATTGTTCTTTATCCTGTTTAAGTTCTCATGCCTTTAGCGTATGGTCCACGCATTGTGATCGGTAATGAGGCGGCATTATATATTTGTCCTTTTCTATAGCAAAAATTAATCGTACCGTAGTATGTGGAATGGAAAAGCTTCAGTCGCAGTCTTCTGCGTCGTACCTTCAAGGTATCCCATTCAAACTCTTCCTTCGTACTCGTAACGCTGAAATTAACTTTGTGTCGACCTGACACGTACCGCACACCTAGATTCTGTACGATCTCAAGTTTATCAATGTCACGTGCTGTCGGAAGGTCTCACACTACACAGGCGTACTCAAGGACGTACCTTACGGACGTTTTGTATAGCAGCTCTCTTGTAGACGAGCTGAATGCTCTGGAGTTCCTACGAAGAAAACCTAGCATTTTCCCTGCCTTAGCTGATACATAGTTAGCCTGTTTCTGCCATGATCATTCTGCGGTGTACCATACAGCCAGGTATTTAAACTGTGTTACTTTAGCTATTAAATTGTTATTCAAGGTGTAAGAGAAATTTATAGAGTTCTTCTTTCGAGTGAATGTCGTGTTGACTGTTTTGGCTAGGTTTACCTGCATGCGCCACTTAGTGCACCATTCACTAATTAGATTGAGGTCTTCCTGAATCAGACTGGCATCATCCATGCTGCTAGCCACCCTATATAACACGCAGTCATCTGCAAACAGCCTTAGCTGCGATGTCAGACCTTCGCCAATATTATTTGTATACTATATATAAGTAAAGGCCCCAGGACGGAGCCCTGGGGTACACCGGATGTGACTTCTTGCGGGCGTGACTGAACCCCGTTTAAACCACGACCTGTCGGCGCAGGCTAAGATATTCCTTAACCCATGAGACAAGCTGTGGGGCGAATTTTATATTTATGCATTCTTTCTATGAGCAATGAATGGGGTACCGTGTCAAAAGCCTTTCTGAAATCGAGGAAGATACATTCAACTGAAAGCCGTTTATCCAAAGCAGAAGCAATATCATTTGTGAATTCTAACAACTGTGTAATACAAGAAACCGCCTTACGAAATCCGTGTTGGAAGGACGTAATGATAAAATAAGTATTCAAATGAGCTACAGTGCTCGTGAATAGAATATGCTCAAGTATTTTACATGCGATGAATGTCAATGATGTTGGACGATAGTTTGAAACGTCGCTTTTAGGGCCACACTTATGAACAGGGACGTCATTGTTGTCGTTCATTGTTGTCGTTGTTTTTATCTGCACTTGTATAGATCCAGTTCCTCCAAGTTATTAGCATACACTACGCATGTTCGTTCAAAGGTAGAGTGCGTATCCATTATTTGGAATCCGCATCAAACCTATCTGATCGATCAACTAGAAGCAATACAAAATAAAGCAGCAAAATATATCACAAAGAAATACTCGCGCAACTACAGTGTTGCGGATATCAAGGAATCACTTTCATTGCCCTCTCTTCAAAACCGCCTGCTAATATCATTGTTATCCCATTTTCACGAGCTTTATCATAGTAGATCCAGGTTCCGCGAATCTTACATCAATGCAGCTCATAGTATTTGCCAGCGTTTTGATCACCCATTTAAAGTGCAACCCTTTTTTGCTCGCAATAATCTGTATCGTCGTTCACCATTACTTTTGGCAATATATTATTGGAATGAACTACCGAGGGACATTGTATATGCCATTAACTATGATGTTTTTCTTAACAAGTTGAGGATTGTCCTAAATGTTTTATTATTCCTGTGTTGAGTGCTTACATGCGTATGTTATTCTTTCTGTATATAATTGTCACTGTATCTTACCAGTGTTCTTTTCTAGACGTTTGTAATTAGAACTGGCTCCCCCCCCCCCCCCCCCATGTAAAGCCCGAATGGGCCTTTAGGGTATAGGAATAAATGAATAAACAACACACATCTGGTGGAAGAGTGTCTTGTGCCTGCAATTGGGGCCAATGAATAGCCAAATTTCTGCCAATTTTTGCGTTATTACCATGTGAGTAAAAGCAGACATTTTTATAGTGTCCTGCTTGTCCAGTGTAGAAGCCGCCACGGGGTGTCAGGATCTCGTACACATCTTCAGCTTTGGAGAGAACACAGCATCTGGCACATAGTTTGTCACAGGCCATGTTATCGGGCCAAGTTGAGTTTAGTCGCAAAGGGAGAATCAAGCTTGTTGGATATGAAGTAAACCGCCTGTACACTCAGTGGCCTTCATTTTGTGTGATGTATGTGCTTATAGTTACCCATGTTTTATGCATTTCTTGTCTGGCAGCTGTCTTTTGCTTTTGAAACTCACTGAGGATAGCTTTCAGCAACCTGAACAGGAATAACTCTGAAGTATGGTTTGGCTACGGGCTAGTTGATATTACATGGTATCAATCGTCACTTACAGCGCATACACAATGCGCGCCTCGCCATAACGACAGTCGGTTGCTTCCGTTGCGGGAGGGGTGTGCCATATCGTCGATAAAAGCTACTGAGGGTCACCATGACACATTTCATCGCTTGCATTTGATTGATTCTCGATCTTAAACACGAAATTTTCTTTCATGTGATTGCTGTCATGGTATTCGTGAAGTATATGTATACTATACACGATGCGCCGTCGTGTTAACAGCCAATGCGTTTCTGCATGCCTATTTCAGAGAACGGTGAAAGTAGTACCAAACCTTTTCACACAAGATGCGCGCCTATCTCTTCCATTTAGGCCTTAATAGAGTTGCCACATTTGATTAAAACAACTCACTAGAGTGGTAAGAATTATGATGAAAACTTCGCTGGGCAGTGTCATTCTAACACGGATTTATAATGTTGACACCAAATATCAAGGTATTTCTTCCATGTAAAATGCTATGTCTCTCAAACTTAACTAATAAGAGAATGTTAAGTGTCTGGAGGAACATCATAAATAACTTTGCGTGTTGAACTTGCAGACGTTATCTTTAAGCAAAATTTATGAACAGACAGGGTGCATATATGCATTGCAATACCAGTAGACCTCTTCAGCGCTACATAGCCTACAATATGCAAGTCGCAAATTTTCATGACTCACGCGGTTTTAAAGAACAAACTGCGGTCCACGCATGGCAACAGAAATAAACCGAAATAACCTCCTGTAAGTACGGCTCAAGCCACGAATACCCCAAACACGCACTAAGAAAACGAGCGCGCGCGGTAAGCCGAGCGAGCCGGAGCGAGCGGCGTCCTGGCCGGGACGTCACTCGCGAGAGGGCGCCACTCCAAATTATCGCCGCTAATAGGTTCAGCAGGTGTGGCCATGGTTAAAGTGCAGTGTGAGGTCAAGAAAACGTAGATATCTAAGATATATATGACAGCACCCTGGTAAAGGAGAGGCTGGGAAAACTAATGGGAATCCTGTTGGAACATCTGGTTGACCTTGTCGCTGGCTTCATCAGGCTAAGTGTGAAACAAGAGAAGGAAGTCATCAACACATCAGAAGGTTTTTGCATTTAGACTCCATGCTAAGGTTCTCACGCAGGTCTCTGTCATAACACGTTAACAGGTATTTGTATGCAGGCTGTGCACAACCAAATGCATATTCCTTCTGTTTCGACAGATCTGCTCATTGATGAGGATGGAGTGGACAAAAAAAAGATAGCAGCTCCATTAACCTGGTTTCACTGGCATCAACAGTGTTTTGGAAGTGTGCATTGCCATACTCCCCGATGCCTTCTTGGGTGACGTCAGAAAGGACCAGCTTGAGGCAAAGAATAATGGACGTCTTTACGAGCTAAAAATGCATGTGAGCATAGAGAGCACATTGCCTCCAAAAATGTGCACTTCGCAGGGGCGCTGGAGAAGGAACAGATTATTGAAAGTGGGTAAAGATTATCTTCTTAGCTACTTAACACCCAGCAATGTAACGCCATGTAACGACCTCTGAAAGAATCCCTCTGACAGAGGAAATCATCTTTGTGCATCCATAGAGAGGGTAGACAGGCAAAGCCCCTTCAGCGATGTTGGCAGCTTCAAAATGCCCACTTCACACATCCTGAATGCTTTCTTTGTAGCCTTTGCTAGGTGCAAGCACTCTACTGTCCAAATACTGTCATTCAGAGCACTGCTGGTTTGGTGACAATGCAGTTCAGAAGCGATTGTAAGAAGCCTGCCTTTCTAGTTGGTCTGGCGGCTCATGGTCTTTCCATGGAGATACACATGAGACGAGCAAGGGGACTGGGTGCCTCTAAGCCCGTGGTCATTTTTCACACTATTAGTAACAACCATGAGACCTGGTACCTACAAGCTCAAGTTTGGCACTCGTGCGGTTACTGTGGAAGATGCATAATAAAAATTAACACAGAAAGAGAATGAATGAATGAATGAATGTGTGTTGTTTAGTGGCGCAAGGGCCAGGTATGGCCAAAAAGCGCCATGATTGATAATGTTGTGTTAAGTGCTGATTGGTGAGTTGCGATGATGGGATGTAACATGGCTGTAAAAAGGCCTAAAATCAATCACTATCGTAGAAGCGTAAAACAATATATAGTGTAAAATTATGACACTGATACGTGGAGTGGTCTATGGGCATAATACAAATGACAAGTGATTATGGGGCTAAAATGCTAGAATATGAAAATAGCACCTACGCTTCCTGAAGGCCTTGGAGCCCGAAGGCTGGGAGGCACGTGCTTTCTTTTAATGCAGCTACCACCGCAGAAACTTCTTTCAAGAGGCCGTACGGCCTCTTAACCGTAAATCTGTAGCACGTGCTACGGATTTCCTGGGGCAATAACATGAAAACTATGTACATCTTTTAAAAAATCGAGCAAGGATTCATATTTAAAGAGAGGTTTTATACCTATGATCATTAGAGGATGGAGTGGAATTTTCTGCCGGTGTGGTAATGGAAAATGCTTTTTCGTATTAGTGTCTAATTCAGTGCATTGCAGCAGGATGTCAAGCGTGGTAAGTGGCTCACCACATTTATCACACGTGGGTGGATCACCACCGGACAAGAGGTATGCGTGTGTACTGCATGTGTGTCCTATCCTAAGTCCGCAAAGTGTTACTTCTGTACGGCGGTTCTTTGATACCGGCGGCCGGTTGCCAAGGTACGGCTTCATAACATGTTTATTTTCTGTTTCTTTATCCCACAACCGCTGCCAGTAAGCCCCGAGCTTTTTCCTTAGGGTGGGCTTGAGGTCCATTACAGAGACAGTCGTAGAAGGGTTGGCAGCGTTCGCGTGGACAGATGTGGCTAGTTGGTCAGCCAACACGTTTCCTTCAATCTCTCGGTGCACCGCCCTCAGCATACCACGATATGCTGCTTGGACGCATAGGTGCTGCATAATACAGAGTAAAGAGATTGAATTACACGGTTTTTATATCTTTCGACAGTTTTCAAAGCGTTTACGACGCTCAAAGAGTCTGTGTATATAACTGCCTTTGCGATATTAAATTCTTTGATGTGTTTAACGGCGACCAATATCGCGTAGGACTCTGCTGTGAAAATGCTTGTGTTAGGGTGCGGAACACCGGCATCCGAGAAGGATCGACCAACCGCTGCGTAAGACACGCCAGAATAACACTTCGATGCATCTGTAAAAACTTCAGGAGAGGAGTATTTGTGCTGAAGTTCGAGGAAGTACATCCTGATATGCGCGACAGGCGCGCGCTTATTAACAGCTACGAAAGACGTGTCACAGTGTATAGGTTGCCACTGCCACGGCGAGGGCCGTATAGCAGGGGGAATAAGGCGGTATTCAAGCAGTGGAACCCTTGTTTCTTCAGCTATGTCTCTAACATGTCGTGAGGAAGGCTGTGCAACTGTGGGCCGGTTGCGAAAAAGCTGAGAACTGGACAAGTCGTTTATGGTGGAATACGCGGGCTCCTCACTGTTTACGTTAAGTCTAAGAAAATACATGAAAGATGAATATGTTCTCTGCACACGAAGTGACCACTCATCCGATTCAACGTAAAGGCTTTCCACTGGGCTTGTTCTAAAGGCGCCTGTGGACAGGCGAATGCCTAAGGGGTGGGCAGGGTCTAGCATCTCCAGAGCAGTTGGAGCAGCCGACGGGTAAACTATGGCTCCATAGTCTAGTCGTGTGCGTATGAGGCTTTTGTACAAGTTCATGAGATATTTCCTATCACTACCCTAGGTTGTGCGTGGCAGCACATTTAAGATATTCATCGTGTTCATACATTTTGTTTTTAACATACTTTATATGCTGTACAAAGATTAATTTCGCGTATAAAATTATGCCTAAGAATTCATGTTCCCTGTTTACAGGCAGGCGCTCACCATGCAACACAATTTCAAGATCAGGGTGCAGGCCTCTATGCAAACGTCTACCTATTCTGAAACCATCCTGCAGTTCTTCCAAAATGTCATTATTCTCTGCCCATGCTTGCAGCTTTAATTTGATTGCCTGCATTGCTAGCCTGTATATTACCGATGTAATGGTCAACGGTCTATGCGAGTGAATTCTATCTTTCTCCCCCTTACATTTATAAATTAAATTCATTCTACTTCGGCGCCAACTGTCTTGTATTCGTCTATTTTTTAAAGTTTCTTACATTGCTTTCACCAGAGCTTTCTTAATTTTTGTCCTAGTTCATTAATCAGCCTAACGGGAACCTCGTCTAGCCCTGTGGCTGTGCGCTTAGGAATTTTCTCTTCCGCTTTCTTCCAGTTGAAACTTGTCAGCACAAGCTCCATTTCCACCTGGGTCTCTTTTATGCTCTTTTTTTTTCTACAAATACAACCTCGTCATTGTCTTGGAAAGATTCGGCGGTTCTTTTTCGGATGTAATTTATTCCTGCTTCTCCTTCCAGTCTGTTTTCATCTTCGTCTAGGATATGTTGTTGTATTGTGGTTGACTTCCTGCCTAATAAATTTATGTGGTTCCAAAATATACTAGGTGCGCCCTTCTTTTTCTCACGTATTTCTGACCACCAACGTTCCCTTTCACCTTTTAATTTTGCTTACACCAGTATTTGAACCATAGACCTTTTCTCTCGATATATTCCCATTTACTGGGTACTTCATCCTGCGGTAACTGCGCCTTCTTTGCCTGCCTGTGCTCTCGGGATGCTTTCTGTCGTTCGGCGATCGCTTCTCATATCTCCCTATTCCACCAGCTCTTCGGTTTGTTTATTCCTTTCCAACGAACATGTTGTTTCTCTTTCCGTATTTCTGTCGTTATTACACTTAGAAGCTCACTATATTCCCACTCTTTACTTTGCCATTTGCCGAGTTCGTCGGATCTGGTGACCACATTTGCTATTTGTTGGGCATTCAAATTTTGGACTGGCCACTTTGCGCTCCTTGCTCTCTTTCCCAACTACATATTCCATTTTCAAAATGATGCGTTTATGGTCACTCCCTATGCTGCTATATCCTTCCTCATCCATGACCAGTTCTCTCAACTTATGAATTCCTTCAGTCATGAGACAGTAATCAATGGTCGATTGCCGGTTTCCCACTTACCACGTAATTTGCCCTTCACACTTAGGCCCTGCAGCGCAATCACAATAACGAGGTTATGTAGCTCACAATGGTCTAGCATTGACTTCCTGTTGTTGTCGATATAGCCATCTAAATCCTGTATGCGGGCATTCATGTCACCTAATAGGACAATCTCAGCACCATTCCCGAAACCCTTAATATCAAGATTTATGCATTCCACTAACCCTTTATTCTCTGTGCAATTATTTCCGGTCCACAAATACGTGACGCGCAGGGAAGGTTTTTCCCACTCATTATACCTGATAACCAAAGATGCTCTTGACATTTTGAATTTACTCTTTTCCATTTGTCTCCCTGATGGATGAGCATTTCGGCTCCCACTCCCTTTATTTCCGACTTAGTTCTGTTGCACCCTTCTCAAACATAATTCTCAATCACTGGCGCCTCTTCCGAGTCTCTAAGGTGCGTTTCTGTAACCGCATACACCCCTATTTGCTCTCTATTTAACTCATCGTTAATCTTTGCCCACTTTTACTTTCTTCTGCAGCCAACTCATCTTTAATCTTTGCCCACTTTTACTTTCTTCTGCAGCCCTGCATGTTTATGTAACATATTGCATGGCGAGCTCTTTTTTCCTTTCCTCCTTTTTCAGGTATTGACGACGATGCTATACTGAGGTTCCCTTAGGAGACTTTCGTTATTACTACCTACTCTGACCTCCTGCAGGCCCGTGGGCCCCCTAAAAAACAACAGCGCGACCACCAAGTCGCCAGCAGACTTCTCGTGCCAGCCTGTAATTGAAGTGGATTCCATCTCGTTGAAAACCACCACACCTCACTTCCGTTTACATCGACAACCTCGAAGGCTTTCTCTCGGCTCATTTTCCATATCGCCTCATTAGCAGCCACTACGGCTCTTTGTACGTGACTGCCACGTAGAGGCACCTGCGGCACCGTGCACGCCACGATCTGCTCCTGAGGGGACAGCTCGCGCAAGTCGTCCGCCCCCTTAGCCAAGGGCTGGGCTAGTTCTGTCCGTTTCCTGTTTAGGAAGTCATTTAGCCCACCTGCAACTATGACAAGGTTGCGCACGTGGGGATTTTCCGCGAGCTTAGCTTTTGCTCGCTCCATGACAGAACCCAGCGTCTGCCCCGGAAATGTCCCTACTGCCACTCTTTTATCGCCTTTCACCCTCTCCACAATTGCTTCTGAGCACCTACCCAGGTTTGAGTCACCGGCGATAACTACCATTTCACTCTCTCCTACCTCTCCCTGCTTCCCTTCGTCCTTTTCCGCGCGATTCGGAATTGACAAGGGGCATTGACCCATGCGCTCCTGCTTTTTCCGCGTGGCGGCCTCAAGGCAGGTGCCGCTCTTTCCAGCTAACCCCTCACCACGTTGCACGAATTCCACGTACTTTGCTGGCACTCCCTTTCCTGTCATGTGGGGGCATTGTTTTGTATTGTCACGACAATTCTCGTTCACCATGGCGGCCCTGTTCAGCTTTTCCACGGCTGCTTCAAGTCTTTTTTCCACTATCTTCCGTGCAACACGCTCCCGATTAAGCTCATTTTTGAGCTCTTCAACCTGTTTCGCAAGCTCTTCCTGGAAATCCTCCATTTTCTTCAGCCTCGCGTCGACATCACAGTGTGTGCCGATTGACTCGATTCCCTCTCCAGTTTCATCCGTCCCCTCATCTGCATTGAGGGACCCCGCGTAGACTTTACGCTTTCCCGCCTTTCTTCCCATGTATTGCCCGGCTTTTTCTACTGCAAATAGTATATTACTATAATAATGCAGAGCACGTGCTTTTTAGAAAACATCGATATGGGTAGGATCTAAATCCTCAAAATGTCGCAAAGCAATTCTCATAAACCATTTAAAAGCAATCAATGCCGCACATACTCAAGGTATGACACGTTTTCGCACGTGTTCAACCACGCGGCCACGCTCTCACTTTCCTACCAACACACACACAGTAAAACCACTAATAAACGACATAACCTGCCAGATTTTTTTCTGTTGTTTCTTACAGCATTTTCGCAATTGTACATAAATGTTCAATATGAAATAACGCCTGTTTCAAAGTTAACCAACTACTCTGTATTTCCATCTCGTTTAGTGTTTATTTTATGCGCTGAATGTCTTGTGCTCTCGAATGGGAGCAAGAAGGGCGCAGACTCCTTGTCACGCATCCACTTGCCTTTTGGTCTGCGCCCTAGGCAACTGTACCATACGTTGTCTGAATAAACTCTTTGACTCTTTGAGATGCTGCGTAACCTTGCAGAGTCGCGACGGCAACGACTCCTGGAGCAGTTCAACTCTTCCTGGAGCACTGGGGTCCTTCCCGAGAGCTGGCTGATGGCTGTGGTGGTGCCTTTGCTGAAGTGACGGAAGCCTGCGACTTCGCCCTCCTCCTACAGGCCAGTCTCCCTTACCCCTGCAGCATGCAAGATGATGGAGAAGATGGCCCTATCACAGCTCGAATGGATAGCTGCCCAGCTGAAGTACTTTGCAGAACAGCAATCTGGCTTCAGGCACAAGCGCTCAATGGCGGACTCCATGGCAGATGTGGTGGCCACCCTGGAGGTTGCCAGGGGCAGTGAGGACGTCGCCCTGCTGCTACTCCTGGACGTCCAGAGTGCCTTTGACCGGCTGCCGCACGAGGTGATCGAGGCTGCGCTGGACTGCTTAGGCGTCACGGGATGTCCCCAGGGTTTCAGGTATGCCTTCCTTGTGGGCCGGACCTTTCCGGTGCGGGTAGGCAAGGCGCTCAGCGATCCCAGAGACATCACCTCCGGTGTCCCGCAGGGATCGGTGCTGAGCCCTTTCCTCTTCAACCTGGCACTGGCAGGACTCGCAGCAGCACTACCGGCTGACAGCCGCTACCCAGTCGGCTGCGCTATCTACGCAGATGACGTCGCGCTGCGGGTATGAGGACCCAGGAGAAGCATCGCTGCCATCCGGGGCTCACTACAGCGGGCTTTAGAAGCGTGCATCTCCTTCCTAGGTGGCATTGGCCTCTCCGTGTCCCCGGCAAAGACAGAGGCAGTACCTGTAAGCCCACTGGCTTCCGCACGCCGCTACGTGAAGTACCTGCGCATTGCGAAGACCACCGTCCCATGGAAGCGGGAAGTCACCTATTTGGGCCTAACCATTGATCATCGGCTCTCCTGGATTCCTGCTGCCAAGGCTGTCACCACCAAAGTCCGAAGAGTCTTGGGGGCAGTGAGCAAGATGCAGCAACGTGGCCGGGGCTGCACCGTCAAGTGGGCGCTGCGGATGAACCAAGCTGCGGCCACATCCATCCTGCTACGCCCTGCCGCTGGTTCTACTATCTCCAGCCAGGAAGCCACAGCTCGAGAGACTGCACAGGAGTGCAGTAAGGAGCTTCCTCGGTCTCCCCAAGCACTTCAGAACTGCTGCCACACTAGCTGGGGCTGGCGAATGACCATTGTCGCTGCACATGCTCCAGCATGCCCACGGGCACATTGACTATCTACACCGTGCTTTAGATGGTAGGGCTCTGTTTTCCCGACTGCGGAGCCAGCCGCTATCTCGCATGGGGGGGCCTCTCTCAGCTCTAAGAGGAGCTGATTATGCAGCGACCAGTGCCCATGGTCACATCCCCGCCACACGAGCAACCTCCGGACGTGCACCTTTTCCTGATTGGAGCATCTAAGCGCCGGACGCCAGCGGCAGCACTACAACAGGCTGCTACTCGCAAACTCCTGGAAGAGCTTGATGGTAGGCAGCACGCATTCACGGATGGTTCCGTGCTCTCCAACGACTCCGCAGCGGCAGCCTGTACCATCCCATCTGAGCGCAGGAGTAGGCAGTGCCGACTACCTTTTCGCGCGCGCTCCACAGCAGCTGAGCTGGCGGGACTCCACCTGGCTGCAGACCTCCTGGCTGAGAACCCCCCGACAAAACCAGTGGCGGTACTAAGTGACTCGCGACCGGCTCTCAGGCACTCACCGATCGCCATCGGCATGGAGTCACTGACACCTTCCTGGGAGCAAAAATTTCGGCCCTCTCTGCAGTGGGGGTAGCATCTCCTTCCACTGGCTGCCTTCCCACGTAGGGATCTCCGGAAACGAGGAGGCGGATGTCCTTGCTATGGCCACCCACCACCCAACCGTTCCCCTCACCACAGCAGTCGCACCATCGGACTTTTCCAGACAGCGATTAAAACAGCTGCTCGCTTCCAGCCATCCGGATAACAGGGTAGCTACCAACCGAGCCCCAAAACTCCTCCCTGAGAACGGTCTCTCGCGACATGACCGTTCCACACTCCTGCGTCTGCGCACGTGCTCCGTGTGGACGGCGGCCAGACTTGATGCCGGCCTGCAGAAGGTGCGGTGACGCTGAGACCCTCGAGCACCTACTCTGCACTTGTCCTGCATTAGCCCAGGAGCGCGCTCAAGTCTGCCACCTACCGACGATATGGACTCCCGGCTACCTCAGAAACACACCTACTCTTCCCGGCCCGCTACCACCTCCCAACACTGGTAAGCCTCCTTGAATATGTGTACACAAACGGGCTAGACCACCACTAGACTTCGGCCTCCCATGGACCTCAGCCTCGCTCGCCGACCATCGCCGCTGGATGATGCTGACGTATGCTGCCTGACACCTACTCTCCTCTCCCCCTCTATACCCTCATCTTTCATCCTCCGCCCCCATCTCGAATGCGCTGCGCCGTGCTCCCATATGGGCTGCAGAATCAAGCGTGCTTTCCCTCTCCCAAATCACGAAGAAAACCACTAATAGCTGTTAGTCTTGCCACTTCCAAGCTACTACCTAAAAACTATAAAGACTTCACGTCCCACCCGGTTCCCGGTGTTCAAGCACGTGGTACGAAAGGACGCTCTGACTATCCCGTAAAACCAAATTTACACGAAACACACCCGCTCACACGAAAAAAAGGAGGGACAAAAAAAGATAAAAAGAAAATTTCCCAATTATTATTTAAAGGCTAAAACATCAGCAAATCAAAAACAGAAGCAAGCTCAAAGCATGCACAAAGACTAATGATTCATCATCATCAGCAGCAGCAGCAGCAGCCTGGCTACGCCCACTGCAGGGCAAAGGCTTCTCCCATACTTCTCCAACTACCACGGTCATGTGGTAATTGTGGCCATGTTATCCCTGCAAACTGCTTAATCTCATCCGTCCAACTAACCTTCTGCCGCAACCTGCTACGCTTCCCTTCTCTTGGAATCCAGTCCGTAACCCTATATGACCATCGGTTATCTTCCCCCCTCATTACATGCCCTGCCCATTCCTTTTTCTTGATTTAAACTAAGAGGTCATTAACTCGCGTTTGTTCCCTCACCCAATCTGCTCTCTTCCTTTTCCCTTAACGTTACACCCATCATTCTTCTTTCCATAGCTAGTTGCTTCGTCCTCAATTTAAGTAGACCCCTTTTCGTAAGCCTTCAGGTTTCCGCTCCGTAGGTGAGTACTGGTAAGACACAGCTGTTATACACTTTTCTCTTGAGGGATAATGGCAACCAGCTGTTCATGATGTGAGAATGCCTGCCAAACGCACTCCAGCCCATTCTTATTCTTCTGGTTATTTCAGTATCGTGATCCGGATCCGCGGCCACTACCTGCCCTATGTAGATGTATTCCCTTACCACTTCCAGTGCCTCGTTACCTATCGTAAACTGTTATTCTCTTCCGAGACTGTTAAATATTACTTTAGTTTTCTGCAGATCACTTTTTAGACCCACCCTTCTGCTTTGACTCGAAAGAGCGTAGGTTAGGGCGTGTTGGTATTCCATAACTGAGGTTTTTAGCGCACGAAAAGGGACGAGAGACAGAGGCAAGACGCGGACACAGGGCTGTGACTCTCGAGGTCAGTGAGGGTGCATTGCAATTGGTCCCTTGAGTTATTAAGCAAGACAATATCATCAGGGAATCGCAAGTTACTAAGGTATTCTCCATTAACTCTTATCCCCAATTCTTCCCAATCCAGGTCTCTCAATACCTCCTGTAAATACGCTGTGAATAGCATCGGAGATCATATCTCCCTGCCTGACGCCCTTCTTTATTGGGATTTCGGTGCTTTCTTTATAGAGGACTACGGTGGTTGTAAAGCCGCTATAGATATCTTTCAGTATTTTTACATACGGCTCGTCTACACCCTGATTCCGTAATGCCTGCATGACTGCTGAGGTTTCGACTGAATCAAACGGTTTCTCATAATCAATGAACGCTTTATATTAGGGTTGGTTATATTCCGCAGATTTCTCTGTCACCTGATTGATAGCGTGAATATGGTCTGTTGTTGAGTAGCCTTTCCGAAATCCTGCCTGGTCCTTTGGTTGACAAAGGTTTAAGTTGTTCCTGATTCTATTTTGGATTACCTTAGTAAATACTTTGTAGGCAACGGACAGTAAGCTGATCGGTATATAGTTTTTCAAGTCTTTGGGGTCCCCTTTCTTATGAATTAGGATCGTTAGCGTTCTTCCAAGATTCCGGTAAGCTCGACGTCATGAGGCAGTGCGTATACAAGGTGGCCAGTTTTTCTAGAACAATCTGCCCACCATCCTTCAACAAATCTGCTGTTACCTGATCCTAACCAGCTGCCCTTTGCGTAGCTACCACCCGCCACAAAAGCCACTTCCCAGTGATAGTGTCGGTCGCGAACGCCACCTCGCGGCGCTTCTTCCCAACTGTGGGCAGGCCCGTTACGCTGTGAGCTCGAGTCATTCTGCAGGCATCTAGTAAAGCAGGCAATGGCTGAAGATTATGAAAGGTTGCCCGGCACTGCCTTGCAATGTTCACAGGCTATATTATTACTAGAAGACACCATTTCTGTTAGCAAAACTGGGCTTCTTCGATTTTCCTTTTCTGGCTACCCGCGGGCTGCCAGAGCCCGCCAGAGCGTCTTCGTTTTTCTCGGTTTGCTCCGCCCACCGCACGACGCACTTCCGCCGAGCGTTCGTTTTGCTCGGGCTGTACGGTTCTGGCTACCCGCGAGCTGCCAGAACCTGCCAGGACGATTTTGGTGTGGCTGCTCTCTGGAAGTTCTCTGGCTAGCAGACGACTGAAAGAGGCGATGGGCGCTCGCCGCCATCTTTGCGGGGACTTCATGGATTGCAACGCGGGCGCTTGGGGACTAAAATTTACATCGCCCAGCCAAATGTCTACGGTCATCTTCGGATTTCCTTACTTCTAGCGTTATCTTTTTTAGGTGATTACGCTCAGTTTCGCATTTTGAAGCGGTCTGATACGTATAGTGGTTAACCGTTTGAAGCTTTCGACTGTGCCCGCAGGGGCGTCTGCGCAAGCAGGCGTTTGGTGTGTTGCGACACCACGTACCCGAGCACACGAGGGTTGTACCCTCCCGCGTGTTGCCGTGCGCGGCTTAGCCGTGTCTGGGGAAAGGGGGATCCTGGAGGTTGAGCCGATGCTGGGTGTTTGGACCTTTAAGGCCCCCCGGCGGAAGCAACACACCTCTTTGACCTCTGCTTCCCATAGACGGCACCCCCGGACTGACCCACCCGGGGGAAATCGGCAGTCGCCTTTTCCTGTCTCTCTCTTCGCACATCTTCGTCTTTCCCTCTCTCTTTTAATCTTTCCTGTCTTCTTTTTCTTCTAACTTTCATTATTCCTGGCGGCGAGGGTTAACCTGGTGTGGTATGACCTACCTTGGTTATAACATATGTGGTTACAGCGACGACGTACAGTTGGCATGGTAGGGCTTGTTTCACCACATACGTTGCCTTGTCCCCTTGTTGGGCTCGGTGGGGGGTGACTGGCATCGTCGCTGAATACTCGACATTTTCATGGGAACTTGCAACCCCTTCTCAACTGATCGTCCCATTAAAAGGGGGCGCACCGATGCTACATTTCAATTTTCTCTCAAAGCCAGTCAGACTTTCCCGAAATTTCACGTTGTTCACAGTGAAAAGCCTGACAAGAAGGCAAGAACGATTTCACCATTCGTTGTGACGAAGTATCTTACAGAGACCATTGGAGGCGGCTATAAAATCACCAAGCTGGCCAGTGGTGACCTATTACTCGAATTGAAAGACAAGGCACAACATGACAAGCTAACGAAGCTTGTAGAAATTGGAGACATCCCCGTCAGTGTAACAGCACACCGAACCATGAATACGTCCAAAGACGTAATTTCTGACATTGACTTGATAGACCTGACCGAAGAAGAACTCCTGGAAGGATGGAAGGATGAAAACGTAATAAGCGTACAAAGAATAAAGATCAGACGGCACAACAAGGAGCTGCCAACTAAGCACCTGATAGTTACCTTTGGCTCCAGCACATTACCAGAGACATTAGAAACTGGATATATCAAAATCAGAGTACGACCGTACATCCCCAACCCGCGACGTTGTTTTATATGCCAGAAGTTTGGCCACGCTTCCCAGAGCTGCCGAGGGCGCCTAACATGTGCGAAATGCGGCATCAACGATCATTCTGCAGATGACTGTAAGGCTGAGCCCCGTTGTAGCAATTGTAATGGTGGCCACCCTGCATATTCTCGACCATGCAAAGTCTGGAAAAAAGAAAAAGAAATAATTGCGATAAAGGTAAAAGAAAACATAACTTTCAGAGAAGCAAGACAACGCATGTCACCAACATTTGCACAGACCGCATCTTTCGCCGAAGTGGTACGTCGGGGGGCAGCACCACAACGGCACTTGGCGGACGCCAGCACCACGCGTAGCGAGCGTGCGGCAACGCCACCCGCCCCCATGGTGGGAGCAGCGAAGGCTGCCCTACCTCCCCCGAATTTGACCACAGTAGAGGCCTCTGCTAGTGCTGGCAACAGTCAGCCCAGCTCAGAGGTCAAGAAAAACCCACCAACCACCAGGATGGTGGGCCCCAAGGCCTTGTCTCCCGAGACAAGGCTTTCACGGAAAACACACCGCTCGCAAGAGTGCGTGTCCAGTGCCTCTCAAGAGGCCATGGACACAACACCCAGTCAGAAGGCGCAGTTGACGCCTAAGGAGCGGCGCGATTTGGCCGATCGCTCCAAAAAAGACAAAACTCCAATTACAGGGCCCCAAAAGGGCAACATAAGCTAAACCAAGTTGATTCTCTTTGGCACATAGCACATTTATTTTATTATGGATACACTGATTATTCAGTGGAAAATCAGAGGCCTGCTCTGCAACCTCGATGATGTCCAAGAACTCCTTAATGAACTAACTCCTAAAGTGTTGTGTGTCGAAGAGACTCACTTGACATCTAAACATAAACACTTCCTTCGTCGCTATGTGATATTTCGGAAGGATCGCGATGATGCCCTCGCATCATCCGGCGGCGTAGCCATCATAGCTGATAAATCTATAGCCTGTCGATACTTACAGCTACAAACACCCCTTGAGGCAGTGGCTGTTCGAGCTGTACTTTTAAATAAACTGATAACCATCTGCTCTCTATATATACCGCCGCATTTTCAGCTCTACAAACAAGAATTCAAAACATTACTAAATCAGTTACCTGAACCATATCTTGTGCTTGGACATTTAAATGCACACAGCAACCTATGGGGCGACCCTGCGACGCGAGAGGTCGCTTGATTGAACAGTTCCTTTTTTCTTCAGGGGCATGTCTTTTGAATGGGAAGGAGCCCACGTATTATAATGTGGCAAACAAAACATACTCCTCAATAGATCTTAGCATTGCATCTCCTACTCTCCTACAATACTTTAAATGGAAAGTTATTAAATACCCTTACGGGAGTGACCATTTCCCTGTAGCTCTATGCACACCAATGTCTAATGAATGTCCCCCACAATTACCTCGCTGGAAAACTGCCTCAGCTGACTGGGAAAAGTTCAAAAAACTTGCTTCTTTATCCTGGGACGACATGAGTGCTTTAAGCATAGATGCTGCGGTTAAATATTTTACCGTTTTTCTCCTTGACACCTCCACCAAATGTATCGCTGTAACAAGTGGATTGTCCACAAAACGCCGTCTTCCGTGGTGGAATGATGAGTGTCGAATAGCGCGTAAGAAGCAGAACAAGGCATGGCGTTCACTTCGGGATTCTCCGATGGCCGAAAATCTAGTCAATTTCAAGCAGGTCAATCCCAGGGTCGAAGAACGCGGCGACAAGCTAGAAGAGAGAGTTGGAGAAAGTATATATCAGGCATTAACTCTTACACTGACGAAACAAAGGTATGGAATAGATTTAATAGAATAAAGGGTCGACAGTCTTACTCTCTGCCTTTAGTGAATACTCAAGGCGACAGCATGGAAGATCAGGCGAACTTCCTTGGCTCACATTTCGAACAGATATCCAGCTCATCGCACTACTCTGAAACATTCCAAAGGTACAAAAGGCAAATAGAAGGACAACCATTAGAGCGGAAAAGCACAAAATATGAGGCATACAATAGACCCTTTTGCATGGCAGAGCTTCAGGCAGCCCTAAACAGCTGCAACCAATCTGTCCCCGGATCTGACCGCATCCTATATGAAATGCTTAAACACCTGCCGCCTGAAACACAAACAACCCTTCTTTGTCTCTACAATTCTATATGGTCGTCCGGCCACATTCCCTCTGCTTGGAAAGAGGCCATCATAATTCCTATTTTGAAACAGGGTAAGGACCCTTTGGCAAATAGTTATAGACCCATAGCATTGACGAGCTGCTTATGCAAAGTTTTTGAGAAAATGGTTAACAGTCGCTTGGTCCACTATCCAGAAATAAACAAGAAATTAGACCCATATCAGTGTGCTTTCAGAGAAGGCAGATCGACGACAGATCAGCTTGTGCGCATGGAAATGTACATCAGGGACTCCTTTGTCCACAAACAGCTTGTATTATCAGTGTTTCTTGACATGGAGAAGGCGTATGATACTACGTGGCGCTTCGGGATCCTTCGGGACCTTTCTGCAATGGGCATTCGCGGCAATCTGCTGAGAATAATTGAAAGTTATCTCTCTGACAGGACATTTTGGGTTAGAATGGGCAACGTGCAATCGCGACCATTCATACAGGAGACAGGTGTACCGCAGGGTGGAGCACTCAGCTGTACGTTATTTATTGTTAAAATGAATTCCCTCCATACCGTATTGCTTCGCACACTCTTCTACTCCGTCTATGTGGACGATGCACAGATAGGGTTCAGGTCGTGTAACCTTAGCATTTGCGAGAGGCAGCTACAGCTTGGCTTGAATAGATTCTCAAAGCGGGCGGATGAGAATGGTTTTAGATTGAACCCCCCAAAAAAGCACATGTGTCCTGTTCTCAAACAAGAGAGGTGTACTACCAGAACCAGATATTAACCTTAAGGGAGAAAGACTAACCGTCAGCCTTGAACACAAATTCTTAGGTGTTATCCTGGACACAAAACTCAACTTCATTCCCCACTTAAAATATCTTAAAGAAAAGTGCCTGAAGACCATGAGCCTCCTCAAGCTGCTTTCTCGAACAACTTGGGGCAGTGACAGGAAGTGTCTGCTTAGCTTATATAAGAGTCTCGTACAATCACGCCTCGACTACGGAGCCGTGGTGTACCACTCGGCAACTGAGAGTGCGCTAAAGATTCTCGACCCAGTCCACAACCTCGGTATACGACTGGCAACAGGCGCCTTTAGAACTAGCCCTGTTGAAAGTCTGTACGTCGAGGCCAACGAATGGTCCTTACACCAACGCAGAACATTCCTAAGTTTTTCATTCTACACTAAGGTAAAATCAGACACCGAGCATTCATGTCATTCCATCGTTAGCGACCTGTCCGCTTCCAGACTTTACACTAACCGCCCACGTATTAGAACTCCTTTGAGCCTACGCGTGGAAGCAATGGCAGAAGAAACAGACATCCATATCCCAGAAAATATCCTTATGCCTCCCACTCGTCTTCCACCTCCTTGGGAATGGCAGACCATGCAGTGCGATATCTCTTTTGTTGAAATAACAAAACATGTGCCAGAGGCGCACTTACGGTCACACTTCTTCGAACTGCAAGTGAAGTACTGCTGTGCCGAGTTTTATACAGATGCTTCCAAGTCATCTGTAGGTGTCGCGTATGCAGCTCTTGGGCCATTTTTTTCCACCTCCGGTACCCTAAATCCTAACACAAGTATTTTTACGGCTGAAGCGTATGCAATACTTTCAGCTGTAAAGCACATCAGACATACAAATCTGAATAAGGCGATCATCTTCACATATTCATTAAGCGTAGTAAGAGCCTTAATGAGTTTTCGAAAACATAAAAACCCTGTTTTTGATAAGCTATACACAGAACTATGCTTAGCCTTAACATACAACCAAAACATAGTACTGTGTTGGGTACCTGGCCATAGGGGCATAAAAGGTAATGTAGCTGCTGACGAAAGTGCAACGTCAGTCGCCTTTAACGAAACGGATGCGAATAAACCCATAGCAGCAACAGAACTTAAGCCCTTCCTACGCCATAAACTGAGAAAAGACTGGCAGGATCAATGGGATAATGCAGTAGGGAATAAGCTACACGTTATCAAACCGAAATTCGGGAACTGGATATCTGAAAGAACAGCAAGACATAAGGAAGTGCTTCTGTGTAGATTAAGAATAGGACATACGTATGCCACTCACTCCTACCTTTTGACGGGAAGCGAACCTCCGACATGCACCAAATGTGGCAACAGGCTTACAGTTATTCATGTTCTCATCCGATGCACTGAAATAGAGGCAGAAAGGAAAAAGTACTTCCCCTCCGCTTATCTCCAACACATACCGTTACATCCAGCATTTTTTCTGAGCAATGAGCCCCTTTTTACTTTCCAATCACTATTATACTTTCTAACTGAAACGGACACCTTACATGTGATTTGGCCAGGCTACTTGTAGCACGGCCTCCACCTGGAGGTCGTAGCTGCAACGAACCCATTTTCTAGAGAACGTGTCTCCCAGCCCTTACTTTCAAGGCCTTGCTGAGGTACTAGTGCTAGAGACATTACATGCTTTACTGATCATCCCTCATCTCGTGAAACATCTATTGTCATCGCAGACACGATCAATCACTGTCATTTTTTATACTTGTACTTTACGCACTTCAGAGTGAATAAATTTTAGGTCCTTTTACAGCCACATTGCACCACATGCACATTTTGCACTTTTTAGTGAATATTTTAGGCCACTATACAGCCGTGTTTCATTAATCCCCGCAATTAACACCCATATATCATTGAGAAGCACGGATCATGGACTTGGCGCTCTTTGGCCACATCTGGCCCTTGCGCCAATAAACTCTACTAATCAATCAAGCTTTCGTCTGTGTGTCCCCTGAAGGCTTCTTCGCGGCGATGATCAGCGCGCTGCGCTCTCATGCGTGCATGTTATCTGCATCGTGTTCCACGCAAGTCGTAGACGCTCATTCACACATTGCGGTACATTTCGGGTTCGTCTTTCTCTGGTGGGCTTCCTTTTCACATATCTGGCGTATGTATATATCTCCTTTTTCTGCAGTTAGCGAAGGCTTTGCAGCTAGCCCGTGTTCGCTCCGTCTATCCGTCGTATGCTTAGGTCCGAACCGATATGTGTTCGACCGCAGGCCGTTGATCTAAGAATGCACTGATGGCACTCCGTACATTAGACACACTACATTGGCTTATTGCTCTCATGATCGCTACCAATGTGTGAAACGTTTCGCTGGTCACAGGCGCCTGGTATAGTCATGCGCCAGCCGCGCCCTCAGCTCCTTAATATGAGAACAAACTTTCTGAAATTGAAGCCGAAACAGGTCGGCACGAAATTTTATGCGTACGAGACGTACCCGATAACCTGCTTTTTCATGTCTTGTGATGACACAACGCCAACTCATCGATGTCGCCGGTGGGCGACGTGATCGCTGCGAGCAGGGATCCTCGAGATATCGCTTTCGAGTATACAATCACTTACGCGCAATTTCGCGTCTTCTCATCTGCCGCGTCGGAGGCCATCTGTTGCGCTGAGCAAGGTGAGATTGCCCCAGTGCGCGTCCTGCACCGAGTCGCGCGAAATCGCGCGAAAGTGATCGTATCCCTGAATGCAACTATATATCTTCAAGCTGGCAACGCATAAATGGGCCGACTACGCCGAGCGCGTACCGGCCTCGCCGGGCGCTGCCATGTTGGTAGCATGTTTACATTTGGCCAGCTGTCCCGGCGTTTGAGTTTGCAAACTTCGGGCAGGTTCGGGTTGTCTTGGGATCCCAGCCGACGTGACTTCCTATCAAAACCGGAACTAGCTGGCTGCCATCTGGCTGCCAGAACTCCGAAAATCGAAGAGGCCCAGTAGGTGAAAGGTAAATAAAAACTCAAACACAGACATTACTTTAAAGGCTTTCACCTTCACTACATTGTGCAATATGAAGATGGCTTCCCAAAGGGACAAAGCCAGCGCCATGTGCATGCACATTGCTCACCAGCTGCAGTGGCTTCATATCGACACAAGCGATGTGCAAAGACATCTGTGTTCTTGAAGATAGGTGCATGTGAAGCATCAGTTTAATAAAACTGCTCTTCCTGTATACATGTATAGCATCATTGCTGCCGCTACGTGGGTGACATGACGAGCTGGGATGCCATCATTCATGCCATACATAAACTGTCCCAAGTTTTCAAATAGCGTAAGACTCGACATAACTGGGATGTGCGAGCCATTTCCTTGTTTGGATATGCTGTTGAGTTTGTGAATGTTGTAGCGCAAGCATACCACCAATGGGGTTGAGCATCGTAAAAATAAAAAGCACTGCATTGCCTATTTAAACATGTTAACATCTATGTGATAAACTTTTTTTGGCTCAAGAGCTTTTGCTTGACACAGTGGCCTACAGTGTCAAAGTAAAGGTCTCGGATTATTATAGAATATGGAAAAATTCACTTTTATACAGTAATGAAGATTAGTAAAAAATGTGACGTCACTCAGAACGTTACACTTGGTATAGCAAACTGTGCTTGCACATTTATTGGTACACAAGGGGAGGCGTGACTTCGATGCCAGGAGGGACTAAAACCAGAAACTCGCAGGCCAACTTTCCTGCTTTGGCTAAGTGCACATATACAGTGCAAATATCTCATGCCTGCCAGGCACAGTGCTATATGGCACGAAAGGCAACAATTGCCATCATATCCTTCTTTTGCTCACACTAGTCTGTGACACACCAAACGTCTGTGCCACGTATCAGCATCACAAGAATTGTTCTGGCATTTGGCAGTGCATGGGGATACACGTGCACAGGAACAAGTACAGTAGCTGCTGGAGAATGCACTAGTAGCAAGAGCGAGCAAGATGAAGAGTTAAGCGTCTCATAAAGCTAGTTGAACTTGCAGTGCTCACCTGCACTGAACCACGTGTATTATCCTGTGATTCTCGATGTCGGCTACCTCTAGGTGAAATGTACCATTAAATCTGATGCAGGACGAAATTGCGACACATCCATTCTGGCAGATATTCCAGATTCATAAAAGACTAAAAGACTAGAGTAAATGTTGTAAAACTACAAATTGGCAACTTTATTTGATAAATGAAAGGCTGTTTCCAGTAAAGAAGCGCCTGCACCGACAAAGCTGTGAGCTGCTGTAAACGTTAGACTTAAGGAAGTAAGTCCACTGATGTTACACAAATAATAAACACGATTTTACTACACAGATAAAGGCAGTGCTGCCTCTCAAAACAACGTTCTCGCTTTTTTCTCTCCTATTCGCCGCGCAAGCGCTGCGCATTAGGACATATTCTCAATGTTAAGTGCGATGCCTTTGTCACTGGCTAATTAATAAAGAGGTGTATATATCAGCACTACAGTGTTCTTTTCAGCTCCTACTTTGTGACTCATGAGCCGGCTGTGTTTCCATAGGGCCGGATCCAGCTCCACAGCGGCACCAGTGAACTGCAGTTTCTTACAGGAGCATGGACATCTGCATAAATAGTTTTCCATTGTTTACACACTGCAAGTGCCCAGAGCTTTTATCAATATTTTAACTCACGGACACAGGCGTACGTAATCACTTTCATTCAATAAATACTCGTAAAGATCGACAAGAAGCTATTGAAAGTGTTTGTGTTTTCTATCCGCAGTCACTGAGATAAAGGCTCGAGCGCAGCATAATGCAGGTTCGCTACTGTTGCCTTCGCTGCAATTCGTCTGTGTTCCGCAGTCAAGCATACGCACTGTATTGCGGTTGAGCATACCAAGTGTGTGGAGAGGCCACTGACACTGGATACAGTGCGATAATCGCGGCGCTCGCCTTCGCTACCCCTGTAATAGTAAAAACACAAAGATGCCTAATAAATGTACCGGTAGGCTTTGAGAGATATTTCGGACATAGGTGTGGTGATTTGAGCGCTTGTTTCGCTAACCTGTAATAGGCGCTTGTATACAAGAGTATAACGGGAATTCGGCATGCTCTCCTCAATCATATACAAGCACGCACGCGCCTCAGAGTAGCTACAAATCTGTACCGCGTAGCTGATCAGTATTGCTGTACGGCTTTGACAAGGCTATATATTGACACGTGTACTTAGCTTTATCGGGTGACCACGTTTCGCCGCCTAACAAATGTTATCGCACAGCGCGGGACGCGCCTGCATGTATCCGAAGTTTCTGGAAAGTTATCGATGCTTCTATCCGCTGTCTGTTGTCGCCGAACCTTGTGTTATCTGATTTCATCGCGTAACGCGAATGGTGTAGAACTTTGTGGAAGGCACGCGGGTCCAAACGATCAGTCTGGAACATTCCACGACTGCTCTATAAAAGCCGACGCCCTTGACCCGCTAATCAGATTTTCGACGATCGCCGACTGTGTCCGCCGCTTTCGTTGTGTTATAAGTGTAGCCTGTTTTGTGGGCACAGGTTCGCCCAATAAAATCTAGTTTTGCCTTTCACAGTATTGCCACTGTGTTCTTAACGTCACCACCACGTGACATCTGGTGGAAGTGCTAGTGCGTTCATGTACCGAACTTCCCCGCAAAGCCGCGATCCAAGCCCGAAGCCCGAGGACAAAACCAACATCGCCCAAGACCAGCGTGCTAGCCACAGACTTCAAGGACTGCCCCCAGAGCACGGACTTCTACCTGAGTCGACAAAGAAGATCGTGGTCAAAACAACCCCAATGGCTGCCCCAGCGTCCCCCGTTATCCTACAACAACCACGGGACCCACCGACCTTCCATGGAGCAGCGATTGAGGACCCGGAACCCTGGCTGGAGACCTACAAACGAATCGCGACTTTTTAACTAGGACTCCGACGACAAGCTGCGGCATGTATACTTTGCCTTAGAAGATGCCTCCAGAACGTGGTTTGAGAACCGGTAGTCGACCTTGACGACATGGGACCTCTTCCGTAGCGGCTTTTTGCGCACCTTTACGAGCGTCGTGCGCAAGGAAAGGGCCGAGCCATGCTGGACGCCCGAGAACAGCTACCTAACGAGAAGGTTGCCATCTTCACGGAAGAAATGAACCGTCTCTTCCGCCACGCAGATCCAGATATGCCCGAGGAGAAGAAAGTCCGCCTTCTCATGCGTGGTGTTAAGGAAGAACTTTTCGGCGCAATGATACGAAGCCCACCGAAGACCGTAGAAGAGTTCCTTCGCGAGGCCACCAGCATCGAGAAGACACTCGAAATGCGGAACCGGCAATTCAACCGCCGTACAAACTCTACCCACTACGCAGGAATTCAATCACTGGCCACGGACGATCTGCGCGAGACCATCAGGGCCATTGTGTGCGAAGAACTGCGCAAGGTCTTGCCTTCGTCGCAGCCTCAAGTGGCCTCGATCGCCGACATCGTGAAAAAAGTGCACCAATCGCTTGGAGTTCCTAAGGTGCAACCAGAATTACCGCAACCCCAGCCGGAAGCGATGACCTACGACGCCGTCGCCCGCCGTCAAGGCCCCCCTGCAGGACCGAGCCAGGGCCCTTTACCGCCACAATTACGTCGTCCACCGCCGTCAGCACGCACGCCCGTCGCCCAGCGCGGAAGACGGACATTTGGCGCGCTCCTGACCTCCGCCCGCTCTGCTACCACTGCGGAGGGTCACATCTACCGCCGACGCCTATACCGGGAGATGGGACTGCGAGGGTTCGCCGTTAATGCGCCGCGACCACAGATTGGCGAACGACCTCGCGATATCGCCGATTACCTAGCCGCCTCACACTCTTAAATTTTTTCACACCCTTATGGGTGTAATGCGGGTGTACTTATCTTTTCATCCTTCTAAACACCCTTGAAACACTTTTTTTAGCGGAAAAGGGTGTTCAAGAAGAAAACACACTTGGAACACCCCAGTGTTTCTAATTTACACCCTAATAATAAGGGAGTAAGTGAACAAGCTTACAGTATATGATAAATGAACATTGGCAGTAAACGCGTTGATATTGGATACATGAAACGAAGGCTACCTGCGCTTGAATCAGGTAGCTGGAATTATTAGATCGGGGCATCTAGGCAGCAGCGGACTGATTCCGAACAGCGGTCAAAAATGAAGTTTCCCACGAATGTTGATATCGAACGGATGACACTAACGCGCCGACTTTGCATAGCCAGATAGCTGCAAAAGGCTTCGCATGATCAATGACAAAATATTTACAATGGTATCACTGAATACTTAAAGGTGTACAACCAGTTCTACTGGGAATGGTTAGGAGTGAGGGCTAACGGTAAATGGCTCACGAACTTACGGTTTGTAGATGACATTGGCATACTCAGCAACGCTGCAGACTATTGGCAACAAACGTTTGAGGACCTTAGCGCAGAAAGTGTAAAAGTCTGATTGAAAGTTAGTACGCAGAAGAGAAAAGTAATGTTCCGCAGTCTGGCGAGAGATCGAAATGTCATAGTCGGCAGTCAGCCTCTAGAACCTGCGCAGAAATACGTTTATTGAGGTTAATTACTCGCAGGGGCCTCAGATCAAGGAAAGTAACAAAAATAAAAAATTAGTTGGAGAGCTTATGGTAGGCATTACTAAATCATGACCATGGAGCTTCAAATCAAATCAAATCAGTTTATTTTTCATCTCAAGGATGAGGGCAGGCTCGGGATAAAAGTGACATCAGTCACTTGAGGGGAACCCGAGCCTCCCTGATACATGGAATGCATTGAGGACAGACGAACAAAATTCGTTCATAGCAAGAAGGGGTTAATATTTACAAGTCGTAATACACATAGATTCATCATGAACTGAAAATATAAATATACAGATTCCTTTACGGTTAAATTATACAGTATAATACATGAAGACAAATTCCAATATGCACTGAAAGTTCAGTTAGTGATAAATAATATTGCGTTGATTTCATGATAAAAGGGCTTCCCTAATAACACGTATGCCACATTCTTCAATTATTATGTTTTTTTTAATTAATTTGTTCAATAAAACAGGAACATTGAAGCGAAGCATTTGTCGGCCAAAGTGTGTTCTGCACAATGGAATGATCCAGTGTTGTTGGTGACGAGTAGGGTATGGGATAGTGTATGGTTCAAGTTGAAAAATATCCAGAAAAGCTCGATTGCTATTGAGCACGGATTTTTTATATCTTATTGCTAGGTAATACTCGTAAAGCTGATGAATTGGGATAATGTTAAACCGCTTAAATAATTCACCCGTATGTGCATAGTAGTCAACATTAGCAATGTGCCTAATCGCTTTTTTCTGTAGTTTGTATAGTCTATTAATGTTCGTTGCTGTTGTACTTCCCCATACCAAAAAACAATAACTGACATGCGATAAAAACAAGCTGTTATAAAGTGTTATCTTAACGGAAACTGGAAGCAAGGAACGCAGTCGTGCAAGTATACCTACACATTTGGAAATATTAGTTATTAGTTTATTAATTTGTGGTTCCCATGACATTATACAATTAAAAAACACTCCTAAAGTTTTAACCGTCTCTACAATTTCAATCGTCACGCTACCTAAGCGTAAGGCATCGCGTGGAGAAGTAAGCTGCATCCGCGGGTGAAAAATAACAGCTTTTGTTTTTGATGCGTTAATGACTAATGAATTTTGCTCACTCCATGCATATAGGTTCTCTAATGTAGTGTTGATAAGTGTAGTCAATGCGCTCATATCATTACCGGTGAAGAAAATGCTAGTGTCATCGGCATAGATTGTATATTTAAGTTTATCATTAATTTTTACAATGTCGTTGATGTATAGGTTAAAAAGCAGCGGCCCTAAAATGCTGCCTTGTGGTACCCCAGTGATTATCGGCTGAAGAGAAGAGCAGTAATTGTTAATTTTTACACATTGCGATCGGCACTTAAGATATGATTTCAAGAGTGAAAGTGGGATGCCACGAATACCATACATTTCTAGTTTTTCAATTAAAGTGTAGTAACAGAGACGATCAAAGGCCTTGGAAAAATCTATAAATATTCCAATGCAGAGTTGCCTATCTTCAAAAGATTTTAGAATTATTTCTTTTTGGGCTAGTAAAGCAGTCTCAGTCGACCTGCCCTTCATGAAACCATATTGCGATTTTGTTATTATGTGAAATTTGGTGCAAAAGCTTATAACTCTTTTAAAAATAATTTTTTCAAAGCCTTTCGAAAATATCGGTAATATGGAGATGGGTCGGTAGTTCCCAAGGTCATTTTTGTCTCCTTTTTTATGTAGCACAGTGACAACAGACGTTTGCATTTGTTTTGGAAAACAGCCTGTCGATAAAGACAGGTTATAAATGTGAGTGAGCACAGGAGCTATAATATGGATTACATGCTTGATCGGAGATATCTGAAAACCGTCTATGTCACGTGCGCTGGTGTTCTTTAGTGTAGAGAACGTTAAGACTATTTCTTGATCATCGGTTGGTGCGAAAAAGATGCTGTTCGTTTCTGTAGTCTGTGCACGAGTTACCGTTGGCTGTAATTGTTGCGTTGGCTGTACAACGTTTATGAGAAAGTGGTTAAATTTTTCAGCAAGCTCTAGATCTTTAACAATGCGGCCATCTATTTCTCTTTCCGTAATTCCTGGGCAAATAGGGGTCCTGTGAAGTAACGTATTAAGCTTCCTCCAGATGTTTGCACTCCCATTGCAGAAGTCTGCATCGAATTGTTGACTTAAATAATTTCTTTTTTCTTTCCTAATAAACGCATTTACTTTATTTCGGAATTCTTTAAATGTTTTAAGGTCTGATATGTCTCTAGTTCTTAAAAACCTACTAAAGAGTTTCGTTTTCCTTTTGATCATTTTTAAACATTCATAATTTATCCATGGTTTTCGATTTTTACGGCATTCTTTTACAACCTTTTCTTTGAAATGCTTCAAATAAATTTGTTTAAGGATAGCTATGAATGCCTCGTAGGCTGAATCTGCAGTTAATGAAAGGTAGACTGTACTCCAATCTGTTTGGGAAAGACTTGTGCTAAAAGCAGCCAAGGTAAGAGGCGTGATGTCTTGAACTGTTCTAGTCGGTAACTCCATCGGCTTTTTGGTAGTACTGTCTGTCATAAAATAAAGTGCTAGGTGGTCGCTTATATCGCAGTACAATACACCTGACTCCACGTTATCTTTGTTTATGTTGGTAATAAAAACATCAATTAAAGTTGCTGAATTTGGTGTGATACGTGTGGGGGTCTCTGTTACTATCTCGTAACCATTTGACACAACCATAGCCACAAACTCAGTTACGAGGGGAGAAGACTCTAGTACGTTGATGTTGATGTCGCCACCAAGAATTAGTTTTAAATTGTTGTCGTTTACGTAATTGAATAATTGTTCAAGAACACTGGTGAAATTATTTACAGATGAATCAGGTGGTCTGTATATGACAGAGTAAACGTAATTTCGTGACGTTAGAGTTAAGCATTCAATGTCGGAATTAATAAAAGAAAATTCTGATACTATTCGAGAGTCTGTGTCGTTTTTTACTAAAACAGCAAGTCCACCCCCTTTTTTATTCGTACGGTTGAGGAAGTAAGTGTTATAGTTATCGTGCCTGTAAACCTGGTCTTCTAGAGTATACCAAGTTTCCGTAATCATTATGATCTCAAAAGTAAAAGAAAAGGTGTTAAGATAAGCAGATAGTTCATCCTCCTTGTGTCGTGCTGAACGAATGTTTAGGTGAAAGCAGCACAGTTTGTCGCGAAAGCGACTCGCTACAAGATTATTTACGTCACGAGATGATATCGCCATGGCGGAAGAAAAGATGCACCACAACAGCGCACAGCGATTCTAAGCAATCTTTTCAATGTCACATGCTTCACGAATGTGCAGAACACGCGAGTTTTCGTCTTTCCGTGCAAGAATACGCCCATCATTCGTCCACACAAACTTCCAGTTTGCTGTTTTCTTTTTAGCTATTGCCATGCCAAGAAGTTGCTTTAAAACTGGGCATAAGTGTTCATTGATGAACACAGGTGTGTTAGAGGAGTGGCCAAGATCCTTTGTCGAAATGCGCGTTTTCTTTGCTTTTTGAAGCACCGAATCGCGTTTGGAGCGGCTCTTGAATTGGACTACTATGTTCGGGTTTGAAGTGGAATTTTTTGCAGGTACACGGTGACACTTTTCAACATCATCTTTCGAGATGGGAACATTTAACAGTGCGCCAATCTCATGAAGGGTACTAGGAAGGTCCTCATCAGCAAGTTTGGGTATTCCCTTAATTTCAAGGTTACATTTGCGAGAATATTGTTCTGAGGCAGTGATCCTTTGATCCTGTTGAGACATTTGTTTCCTCAAAGCTTCGCACTCAGTTGTTAGCTTTTCATTGATGCTCCTTAGAGACTTGTCCCTCTCAAGATCAACGTTTCCTCTCTTTAATTTTTCGACATCCTCATTCAAAAAGCTCACACTGTTTTTTAGGTCTCTTATTTCCTTCCGTAGTTCTCTCTCAATTGCAGATTTGAATTCAAGCATTTCTTTTCTCATCTCTTCTCGAAACTTTGCTAATTCGCTCATATTCACAACACCAAATTATCACTTTGGCAGCAGAGAGGCAGCAATTGAATTATACTTGTGTAGTAAGAAAATGATTGCTAACCTGCAATAACCGAAAACAGGCGTGTGAGGAACGAACTTTCGCTGCCCTCGCTGCTGCCAAGTGAGGTTCAGGGCTCCAATGCAGCAGGTTTTATAGGAAGGTTCCCCTGGCGGTGCCTTGCGTCGGTAGTGTCCCTGCTTCGTCAGGCAGTGTTCGTGCCTCGGCACGTGTCGATGCGTCGATTTGCCTCTCGATACGTGTGGTGCAGTCAGCAATCGTGGCGATACAGTCAGTAGACCACGTGTAGATGCGTCGATTTTGCCAGCGCGCCGTCAACTGCAATAACCGAAAACAGGCGTGTGAGGAACGAACTTTCGCTGCCCTCGCTGCTGCCAAGTGAGGTTCAGGGCTCCAATGCAGCAGGTTTTATAGGAAGGTTCCCCTGGCGGTGCCTTGCGTCGGTAGTGTCCCTGCTTCGTCAGGCAGTGTTCGTGCCTCGGCACGTGTCGATGCGTCGATTTGCCTCTCGATACGTGTGGTGCAGTCAGCAATCGTGGCGATACAGTCAGTAGACCACGTGTAGATGCGTCGATTTTGCCAGCGCGCCGTCAACTGCAATAACCGAAAACAGGCGTGTGAGGAACGAACTTTCGCTGCCCTCGCTGCTGCCAAGTCTGCTAATCATTGCTTTCTACCGTTACTAACGTATGGGGCCAAAATTTGGAAGTTACCAAAGAAGCTTGGGAAGACGATGAGGACCGCGCAACGAGCGATGGTATGAGAAATATTAGGCATGACGATAATAGACTGTAAGACAGCGATGTGGATTAGAGAGCGAACGGAGATAGCTGATATTCTGGTTGACATCAAGAGCAAGAAGTCATGCTGGGAAGACATTGCGATGCGTAAGAGAGATAACTGCTGGTCTACTGGAGTTGCAGAATGGTTGCTAAGGGAAGGGAAGCACAGTCGAGGACGGCAGAGAATAAGGTGGACGTGATGGAATTAAGAAACGTGAAGACACGTGGAACCAGTTAGCACAAGACAGGGGTATTGGAGATCGCTGGAGAAGCTTTCGTCCTGCGATGGACATCAAATTAGGCTGATGATGATGACGCACGCCATCCATGCCAGCTTCGCGGCATGTCATTTATGTTATGTCATGCATGCGCGTCATGCACGTTCTGATAGCTCAATTTGCGTGGATTGCGGGGGGGGGGGGGGGGGGATCGAGTAGCGGCGTAGCCAAGGGGGCCACGCCGGGCACTTGTAACGCTCACCAACAGTAAATTTTTGCTACTATGGCAATGGCCCCGCTCCTTCCTCCTCCACGGTCAATTGGGACTCCCTCCCCCCCTTCACACGAAAAATTTTCTGACTACGCCACTGTGGGGAGGGGGTGTAAGATTGCTCTAGACCCCTCCCCCTAACTTGCCAACGGAAACGGGGGAGGGTAGGGGAGCTGCCGCCTGGCCGCAAACCTTAGGCCACCCAATTACCGGCTGCATTTCCTTTTAGACGTGCATACTGCTCTAATGTCATAACACATGTTATGACATTAGAGCAGTAGCGGTTCGAGGGCATGCGACAATAAAAAAAAAAACACCTACAGCCATCAACAAGTCTTAACTTGAGCAGATCTTTGGGAGCTGGGCAAGACTCTCATAGAAAGAAAAGCTTCGCACCCCTCTTACAAGCATTGTCAACTCTGGGTCACCGCCGTTTGCACATTAATTCATAACACAAACATGACCATATGCCATGCTTTTTTTAAATGTGCTTCTTACCGCTGCCTTTCCACTCCACTGAACTTGCCAGTATCTATAGCATCGACAAGTTCATAGACAAAACCATCATGACATTAGTCGGAGAGCGGACTCGGGCGAGCGTCTAGTGCGCGTTTTCAGAACATCGCAGAAGTGGCGCCGTTGCAGAAATCTTCCTCGCGTCTGTGCTTGCTGCATACCCGCGTTATAGCCGATGACATTTTGCCGGTTTTATGTTTCGCGAGCCAAGCTTCACGCAGCTTCTTGTCCTGCGGCTACGTGTGACTAAGGCTGACACCGGCCTCTGTTACGTGCGTCCGGCCCTGCGGCACCGAACAGTAGCCTACCATGTTGCGCGCCTTCAAAGGCAGCCACTACCTATTGTAGTGCTTTCAAGCGTTGTAAAGGAGACACTCGAAGCGGGAAAATTTCGCCACTAAATGAGGACCACAGCGTACCAGGGAATTTAAACTCGTTTTCAGCTCGCTTCGGCGCTGCCGAAGCAGCCGACGCGGCCGCTATGTCCACGTGATCCCTCCTAGCACGTCGCGCCGACGGTGGCGCCAGCCTTTCCAGTGGTGGAGCTCGAGGCCAATAGGCCAACGTAACTCCCGTGCGTGCGCACGCCACGTCACGTCGGCGAAAACGACAGCCAAGTAACCGGCGGCTTCCGACGCGCCCTGACGGGCCCGGCGCCGATATGGCTCCTGAGCCATTCGCGCGTCGGAGTCGGCGGAACTCTCGCACCACAATGCATTGCGCGCGAAAAAAAAGGCGCCAACACACGGAGGAAGGAAACTAAGGAGAGGCCCTACCCCCTCCGCGCGCTAGGAGAAAAGTGTGGCGGAAATGACGTAGTAGGTTGTCATTTTTTTGCTGCTTTTTTATTTTTTTTTTTGTTGTATGGTCACGCCTTTTGGGCCACAATGGCGGCGTTGTTATGGTTTTGAGCGCTCACACGTGTTGCTCTGGTAGGTTTCGGGCCGTGGCAAAGGCGCTGAGTGGGCGGGTTTGCGTTAGTCACCGTGTCTTGTTGCGCTGTGTTACCTGCACCGTGCTCTGCCAGATGTTGCGCGAGCGCGCGACTCAACGCGCAGCGCGGCGTGGTTTCGCGAAAGATGTAAACAAGAGAGGAGGGTGGCCCAAAAGGCGGAGCATCGCCATGAGCAACGCCAAATTCCGGCTTCACTTTTGCTTCACAAAGAGTGACGTCAGGGCCTCTCCTTAGTTTCCTTCCTCCGTGCGCCAACACAACTCTAAAACCCCTCAATTTTTCAAAAGTAGCGCCATTCTTAGAGCTTTGCGCCACCCCGCTCACCCTGGCGCGGCCTCCTCCACGCTTCCTATCGCCCCAGCCTCCTCTGCTCCCCCATTGGCCAATCTGTGTCACGTGGAAGCAGGCGCCGCGCTTTTGTATATTTTTTTCTTTCCAGCGCGCGCCGACCTCCATTGTTGGGCCTGCGCGACGAAAGTACGGCAGACGGGCTGACAGAGTGCGTTAGCGTAATATAATGTGCAGGGTCGAGAACTTAATTGCGATGCCATGCTGCTGCGCCTTCGGTTGCCGCAACAGACACAGCGAGGGCAAAAAGCTTTTTGCTTTGCCGTCCGGCGGGCGCAACGCAAAAAGAAGTGTGGATTCGCAGGATCGGGCGGGCTGACTTCGAGGAAGTGGCAAAGAACGCACGGCTTAGTGAAGTAAGGGCCACGGCTACTCACAACCTCTTATTTTGAGCCTAGTTCACGCCTTCCGCTTCGAAAAAGTCTGTGTTCATGCTCTGCGTGGTTTTTAGCGCGTTGTCTGACTTTTTTTTTCGAATGTGCTCTCTTTGTTTCATGTAGTTTCGTCTTGCGGTGAAATGCACGCATCTGCAGGTGGCCTGTAACATAAAAGCGACTTTATTCAGGGTGTGTTTTGAGCTCCACCAGAAGTTAGCACATTCTCGACGCTTTTGCAAGGCTCACTATGACTTACGATGCAGTCTTTTAGCTTCGAATGTACGCCCGCATGTATTGATTTGGTTTGTGGTGATCCACGTTTTTAACGTTCCGAAGTTACTAAAGCTAGGATGGAGGTCGTAGTGGATGAATCCGGATAACTATCTAGCTCGCCTGGGGATGTTTAACGTGCACTTTTATCGTAGAGTCGTACGTGGGCCGGTAAATTCCTCGTTGGCGTTTCATAATACTCGCGCTAGCGCTGCCCTAGAAGTTGGCGCCTCGGCGCGATTGTATTTATTCAATAAATTTTATTTACTAGTTGTAACCACTTGTCATTATTTCGTATTATTGACGGCGCCTCCAGGGCACCAAAGCGGCAACGGGAACATCAAAGCTAGAACCAGGACTGGATGGGGCTCGCCGAAGCCTGTGCATGCCAAGGGGGTAGAAGATCGCGGGCAGCCAATTTTGTATGCAAACACTCCCTGCGACGCCTGCATTAGTGTGATGCTACGTGCTCTTCAGAGGCCTCCGTTAGCCATTACATGTGCCCTCCTGGAGCAGTACTTGTAATATATATATATATATATATATATATATATATATATATATATATATATATATATATATATATATATATATATATATATATATATATATATATCGTCACGATTACCAAGGCACCCGCAATGAAAAACACGGCCCTGTTGCCTGGCATTGCTGACCGTACACAGCCGGAATCTCTCACGCGCCGACCGAACAAAAGTGTCCTGCAGGTAGGTGAATGAACCTAAGCACACATACTTTCACGCTGTCAACACCTGAAGCTTTGGTTTTTACGCGCGTGTTTGAGTACACCGCGTGCTTGCGTCGTGTTTTAGGAACACGAACTCTCAACGTCGCGCGCTTTACGCCTTAAAGGGAAGCTGAAACACTTTCCGAAAAAAATGAGTTCTCTGCGGCATTCTACAGTTTTGAGTCCCCTGAACATGAATATCCGGTTCAAAAAGGGCGGAAACAAACGCGAGCGGCTGTTTTTCCAAGAAAACGCGCACCAGCGCCTCAGGGCATCGCGCGAACGCCGCTGTTGCCCGTGATTGGTCGGGGCCGCTGTGACTCCTTTCGCGGCAGTCTCCGCTCGGCGCCGCCGTTTCAGAGCATAGCACGCTGTTCTGTTCTGGCTTCATAGCTGAGTTGTAAGCATTATGGAACGTTCTCGCTGTCTCGGACAGCTTGTATTTTCGCCGTACATGTTCGAACCGAAAGCCGATACGGAAAACGATGGCGGCAACGACGATGCTGAGTGTGCCAAGCGAGAGCGATGTGTGCACCTTCTCGCGCGTTGGAAATCTTAGCTGGTACTTATGTTTCTTTTTTTTTTTCATGCAGCTGCAGGTTCCAATGCCGGGAGAAAAAATGCGCTAAAGTGTCACTGGGAACTTGCTGCTGGAAGAATGCCGAAGCACTAACTTCTCATTAGATTGTAAACACGGGTGCAATTCCGCGATGACAAGCACCTTGCCGCTGCTTGTCTAAAGTAGTCCCGTGGTTTTTTGAGTGTTGATACGCGATCGCCAACATAAGTGCCGCGTTTCAAAGCGCGCACATGCAGTGCTGCGGGGTACAGTCAAGGAAGTTGCTTATCATACAAATCCAGAGATGGCCAGAGGTATTATATGTGCAATATTCATACTATGGTTCGACGACTTTGCGATTGTGACTCGATCAAGAATCGGTATGCGTGCTCCATGCTAGTGTTAACATAAAGATATTAGGCAGTTTTAGTACCGCCGTGTGGTAAACACGATAACTGCAACCGTACGTCGAATGTCACTAGGCAAGCATTTCATACCTCAGGTGCAACGCTGTGGAAGCTACGCACGAAGTCCGGTCACCAAAATTTATTACTGCGCGCGTTTCCGTCTATGCTTCGCAGCGTGCTAGCGGCGTTTGCTCGCGCGAGCATGCACGTGAAGCTGCCGCGACGGGCTGCAATTAAAAAATACCGAAAAGAAAATTGATTTAAAAGAACGTGTTAGCAGCCGTTTAAGTACACGGATTGTTTCTATGGGTAAATTCTTTCTTTTTTTCATTCAGAACTGAGCTTATATATGGAACATTTTCTCAAAAATCGGGTCAAGCAACACCGAACTTTTTCTAAGTGCGAACGCAGCCACTGCAAGAAGTATCTCAAGCCTCCACAGCGTTGCACCTGATGTATGAAACGGAGTATAGCAACGCTAGCAACAACGCGTTTCCGCATTTGTCGTAAGGCTATCCGGCTACGCTAAAGCTGTGTTACCAGGCGTTAATGGCTGCGAATGTTCGCATTTCTCGAGTGCATCAATGTGGGTCTAATCAGGCTTTCATTAAACTAGGTGCACCTGCATGTGCTGCGTGTTGATGCAAGATGAAGAACACAGCTCAGTTGATTTCATCGGCACGAACTTATCTCTCCTCACCGCACGGACCCACTGCGCTGCAAGCTTCTTGTCCTTCGGGAAGCTGTGAAACACCACATCGTCTCGCCCGCCTGTGTTCGCGCAGCCGGATGCTGCACAGAACGAGGGCATGATGGGCGCCCTTGGTTGTAGGCACTCACGCAGCACAGAAGGAAAGAACAGTTTACGAAAATCGCAAAAGAAAACAAACGTGAGCGGCGGCGGCGGCAGATCTGACATAACCAAATTTAAGGAAACAATTTGCACTACTGTGACGAGCATTTAAAATGTTGTGTTTCCTTATTAAGTGTTTCCCTGATAATTTTTTGCTTTGTGATTTGTTGCTTGCTCCTGATGTTTTTATGTACGTTGCTCTTTTTTCTTCTTTTTTGGTTTCTTGGTTCATTATGATGACTACACTGCCTTTTTGAACGAAAAAAAATGCCTTGTAAGTGCTTTTATTTTTATGTATGCTGTACCTGAATGTACACTTGCTTTTCTTGTAACACCCCTCCCCCCTATGTAATACCCTCCTTCGAGGGCCTTAAGGGGTATTGTAAATATTGTAAATATATAATATCTCTCATAGCGTCGTTCAGTAAAGCGCAGGACGGAAAGAGGCATGCCAGCACATGCCAACACGCCGGTCCGGCAGCTTGGTCCCCGCCAGTGACGTCACTCTCGCCGGTTCTCTCCTCTGGCAACTACCTCACCCGGCGCTCCGGGAGGCGATGGGGGCGTGTCCGCGGGGGTGATTTAGAAAGCGATTTTCGCCCCTTATAATAATAAAACGAAGAAAAAAATTACGGAGCCGTAAATTATTAGGTCTGTTCTTCCCAATCCCAGCAATTCATGGAAATTGAAAACCGTTTCAGCTTCCCTTTAAATACGCCTTGAATAATGGTCATTTTCTCTATTTCTTCCGCAATTCCAACACGAAATTCTAAAGGCCAGTTACCGACTGACGAAGAAAGATCTCGATTGAAAAAACTACTCCGCAGGGCTCGAACGAACTTTTCTGCGGATTTCCTCCCGTAGCGTTTAGCCGTTGTCTACTACCGCGGGGCCACCACCGGCGGCGCCACCGTCGAGGCCGCGCCGAGCAGAGGAGGAGGGAAGCGAATGGCGCTACTTTGGGAGATTGAGGGGTTTTACACAACTCCACAGACGCCTTTAGCCTGTTTCACATGATGCGATTTTCGTCGCACCGGAACTGCGATTTCCGTCGTTTGCGATGAAAATCGCAGTCGCAGTGCCGATCTCCCGATTTTCGGCTGCGACCGACCGGTTGGTCGCACCGATCGCTGCGATTTTCCGTCGGAATTGCGCGGACAGCTGTAAAGGGAGCTATTTCGCCGGTTTGTTTTCGAAAATGGCGTCTCGCACGACAAGTGCAATGCGCGGAGACGTGGATCGTCCAATTCGGTACGTACGCGAAGGGAGAATAAAAACTTGTACCGCAGATTGCATTCTCCGATTTCTATGCGTTTGTTGACACGCTACACAGCAAATGAAGTGCATTTTCACGTTTGCTTCGTACTCCTTTGCGAGTTGTCAGTGCTAGGAGGTGTTCGATCCCCAGCAGACGACGAGGTCGTCACGATGTTCTTTTGTTGAGTAGCATGCAAAAATCGCGCTTACGAAGCAGTTTGAATTATTTCAACCTCGGCAAGGGCAAATGACAAGACAGCAAAGTACCCGAAGTTTCAACGTTGCGCTGAACGCGGCACCGTTCAGTTGCATTTTCTTGTCGGTTTTCAAGCATGAATTTCCCGATGCATCTTGAAAGCTTATCTTTCCTCTTATTAAATTTGACAGAGCAAAAGTGTAGGCTATCGTAACGAATTTGCTACGATAGCATTAAATCCGTGGCTTGAATAAAATATTACATGCACGTTAAGTTGAAGCTCTTCTCTGGAGAATGTTCTTTTTCTTGCACAGAAACCAATAAACATTGTATATTGACACGTGTACTTATCTTTATCGGGCAACCACGTTTCACCGCCTAACAAATGTAATCGCACAGCATGGGACGCGCCTGCATGTATCCGAAGTTTCTGGAAAGTTATCGATGCTTCTATCCGCTGTCTGTTGTCGCCGAGACTTATGTTATCTGATTTCATCACCTGACGCGAATGGTGTAGAACTTTGTGGAAGGCACGCGGGTCCGAACGATTAGTCTGGAACATTCGACGACTGCTCTATAAAAGCCGACCCGCTTGACCCGCAGATCAGATTTTCGACGATCGCCGACTGTGTTCGCCGCTTTCGTTGTGCTATAAGTGTAGCCTGTTTTGTGGGCACAGGTTCGCCCAATAAAAGCTAGTTTTGTATTCCACCATACTGCTTCTTTCTTCACCGTCACTACCACGTGACATCTGGTGGAGGTGCTTTTGGTCCATGTACCGGACGCCCCCGACAAGCCGTGATCCAAGCCCGGACCGTAAAGAGAGCACCAACGTAGTCACGGACCATCGAGTAAGCCGTCGTCTACAACAGCTGCCCCCGGAACACGGACTTCTACCTGAGAAGACCAAGAAGATCGTGGCCAAGACAACCCCAATGGCTGCCCCAGCGACCCCCGTTGTCCTGCAACAACCTCGGGACCCACCGACCTTCCATGGAGCAGCAACTGAAGACCCGGAATCCTGGCTGGAGACGTACGAGCGAATCGCGACTTTCAACAACTGGGACTCCGACGAAAAGTTGCGGCATGTATACTTCGCCCTAGAAGACGCCGCGAGAACGTGGTTCGAGAACAGGGAGTCGACATTGACAACATGGGACCTGTTCCGTACCGGCTTTCTGCGCACCTTTACAAGCGTCGTGCGCAAGGAAAGGGCCGAAGCTATGCTGGACGCCCGAGTGCAGCTACCAAATGAGAACGTTGCCATCTTTACGGAAGAAATGAGCCGTCTGTTCCGCCACGCCGACCCGGATATGGCCGAGGAAAAGAAAGTACGCCTACTCATGCGTGGTGTGAAGGAAGAACTTTTCGGCGCAATGGTACGAAGCCCACCGACGACCGTAGCAGAGTTCCTTCGCGAGGCCACCGGCATTGAGAAGACACTCGAAATGCGGAACCGGCAATTCAACCGCCGCACAAGCTCTACCCACTACGCAGGAATTCAATCACTGGCCACGGACGATCTGGGAAGGCCGCATGGGAAGGCCCTCAGATTCGCACCGCTGGAGGACACCTCATCACGCCGACTGGGATCTGCACGGCAAGAATAACCATTCATGACCGGACTTACCCTGCCACCTTCGTTATCCTCCAACAGTGTTCACGAGACGTCATTCTCGGTATGGACTTCCTGGACCAACACGGCGCAATCATCAACCTGAAGTCGAAGTCAGTAACGCTGTCGGAAGATAAAGCAATGCCGCCGGAGAGCCCTCGTAGCCATCACGCCTTGAGTGTGCTCGAAGATCAAGTGAGCATCCCGCCTCGCTGCAGCATTGTTATTTCGGTCAGCACCGAAACACCCGCTGACGTAGAAGGCGTCATCGAAGGCGACCAACGTCTACTGCTAGACCGTGAAATTTGCGTCGCAAGAGGGATCGCTCGACTGCATGGAGGGAAAACTGAAGTGTTGCTGACAAACTTCAGCCAGGAGTTCAAGCACATCAACAAGGGCACGACGATCGCGTACATCGAGGAAATTCTGGAAACAAGTAATGCGTTTGTCCTCTCGGATTCCGCCGCATCTACCCCGACGACCATGGTTCCCGAACCAGACTACGACATTAATCCAAATCTCCCTATGATTAAGCAACAGCAGCTCAGAAGTCTGCTCCGACGATACAAAGGCTGCTTTTCGACGTCATCGAGGATTCGACAAACACCAGTCGCCAAGCATCGCATAATCACCGAGGAATGCGCTCGACCACTCCGTCAGAGCCCTTACCGAGTTTCGGCGCGGGAACGTGAAGCTATAAGAGAACAAGTCGACGAAATGTTGCGCGACGACATCATCCAGCCGTCGAAAAGCCCGTGGGCATCCCCTGTTGTTCTGGTAAAGAAAAGGGACGGAACCCTACGTTTCTGCGTCGATTATCGTCGTCTGAACAAGATCACGAAGAAGGACGTATACCCCCTCCAACGGATAGACGACGCATTGGATCGGCTCTGCAACGCTAAATACTTCTCGTCCATGGACCTCAAGTCTGGCTATTGGCAAATAGAAGTCGACGAAAGAGATCGCGAAAAGACCGCCTTCATCACCCCAGACGGCCTCTACGAGTTCAAGGTTATGCCATTCGGACTGTGCTCGGCGCCTGCAACGTTCCAGCGCGTAATGGACACGGTTTTAGCAGGATTGAAGTGGCAGACCTGTCTCGTATACTTGGATGACGTCGTCGTCTTCGCCGGAAATTTCGACGTTCACCTTAGGCGGCTGGCAACAGTACTAGAGGCCATCAGGTCATCAGGACTTACTCTGAAGCCGGAAAAGTGCCGCTTCGCTTACGAGGAGCTTCTATTTTTAGGCCACGTCATCAGCAAATCTGGAGTCCGCCCCGACCCGCAGAAGACAGCTGCCATAGCAAAGTTCCCACAGCCCATCGACAAGAAGGCAGTGCGTAGATTTCTTGGCATGTGTGCCTACTACAGGCGATTTGTCAAGAACTTTTCACGCATCGCTGAGCCGCTGACGCAGCTAACTAAATGTGACGTCGAGTTCAAGTGGGAAACGCCGCAGGCCGACGCATTTCAAGAACTCAAACGACGCATGCAGTCGCCGCCCGTACTTGCGCACTTCGACGAGCACGCCGATACCGAAATCCACACTGACGCCAGTAGCCTAGGCCTCGGCGCCGTCCTGGTCCAGAGAAAAGATGGACATGAACACGTGATAGCTTACGCTAGCCGGTCGTTGTCAAAAGCGGAAGGCAATTATTCTACAACCGAAAAGGAATGCCTCGCCATCGTTTGGGCTACAGCGAAATTTCGCCCTTACCTATATGGCAGGCCATTCAAAGTCGTCAGCGACCATCACGCCTTGTGTTGGCTAGCGAATTTAAAGGATCCCTCAGGACGGCTGGCACGGTGGAGCCTGAGACTACAAGAATACGACATCACTGTAACATACAAGTCCGGACGAAAACACTCAGACGCCGATTGCCTATCACGCGCCCCCATTGACCCGCCGCCGCAAGATGACGAGGATGACGACGCCTTCCTTGGAATAATAAGCGCGGAAGACTTCGCCGAACAACAACGAGCGGACCCGGAACTTAAAGGCCTCGTCGATTATTTGGAAGGGCACACCGACGTTGTTCCCAGGGCATTTAAGCGCGGATTATCTTCCTTCACGCTTCAAGACAGTCTACTCGTGAAGAAGAACTTCTCACCAGTCCGCGCCAATTACCTTCTTGTTGTCCCGTCAGGACTTCGTCCAGAAGTATTGCACGCCCTACATGACGATCCGACCGCTGGACACCTCGGATTTTCGCGGACACTATCGAGGGTACAAGAAAAGTATTATTGGCCGCGCCTGACCGCCGACGTCACCCGTTATGTCAGAACATGCCGAGACTGTCAGCGACGCAAGACACCGCCGACAAGGCCAGCCGGATTACTACAGCCAATCGAGCCTCCTTGCCGACCATTCCAGCAGATCGGGATGGACTTGTTGGGACCCTTTCCGACGTCAATAACCGGAAATAAGTGGATAGTCGTGGCGACGGACTACCTCACCCGCTTCGCTGAAACAAAAGCACTGCCGAAAGGTAGCGCAGCCGAAGTGGCGAAATTCTTTGTCGAAAACATTCTGCTGCGACATGGCGCCCCAGAAGTCCTCATCACCGACCGAGGAACGGCCTTTACAGCGGAGCTCACCCAAGCCATTCTGAAATACAGTCAGACAAGGCACAGGAGGACAACGGCTTACCACCCGCAGACGAATGGTCTTACGGAGCGGCTGAATAAGACCCTCGCCGACATGCTAGCGATGTACGTCGACGTCGAACACAAGACCTGGGATGCCGTCCTGCCGTACGTAACATTCGCTTATAACACGGCGGTACAAGAAACAACACAGATCACGCCGTTCAAGCTGGTCTACGGCAGGAACCCGACGACGACGCTCGACGCCATGCTGCCTCACGTCACGGACGAGGAGAACCTTGACGTCCGTACCTACCTCCAGTGCGCCGAAGAAGCCCGACAGCTCGCCCGCCTGCGAATCAAGAACCAGCAGAGGACCGACAGCCGACACTACAACCTCCGACGACGCTTCGTGGAGTACCAGCCCGGTGACCGTGTTTGGGTTTGGACCCCTATACGCCGACGAGGACTGAGCGAGAAGCTTTTGCGTCGCTATTTCGGACCGTACAAGATCATTCGACGTATTGGCGCACTGGACTATGAGGTCGTGCCAGACGGTATTTCGCTATCACAGCGGCGCCGCTCGCGACCTGAAATAGTCCACGTTGTGCGACTCAAGCCCTACTACCAGCGTTAACGAACTTTGTGGCTTCGCGTAACTGACCTTTGGACTTTATTTCTTTTTTGTTACTCATGTTTAAGAAGTGTCCTTTTGTGTTTCGCTCTTATATTTGTAGCATCGGGACGATGCTTTTTTTTTAAGAGGGGGGTATTGACACGTGTACTTATCTTTATCGGGCAACCACGTTTCACCGCCTAACAAATGTAATCGCACAGCATGGGACGCGCCTGCATGTATCCGAAGTTTCTGGAAAGTTATCGATGCTTCTATCCGCTGTCTGTTGTCGCCGAGACTTATGTTATCTGATTTCATCACCTGACGCGAATGGTGTAGAACTTTGTGGAAGGCACGCGGGTCCGAACGATTAGTCTGGAACATTCGACGACTGCTCTATAAAAGCCGACCCGCTTGACCCGCAGATCAGATTTTCGACGATCGCCGACTGTGTTCGCCGCTTTCGTTGTGCTATAAGTGTAGCCTGTTTTGTGGGCACAGGTTCGCCCAATAAAAGCTAGTTTTGTATTCCACCATACTGCTTCTTTCTTCACCGTCACTACCACGTGACAATATGTTGCGGACTTTGTATCCGTACTGCATCTGTATTAACACTTGCTTTGAAAGGTAATTAACTCTAGAGCCAGTAGATTAAGTAAATTGCTTGCTATAGTGGCACAGTGACAACGTACCCTCCTGCACAATCATGTAGAACTCGTGCAACATTGCGAAAAGCAGGCAAGCGGCCTGTTCTTGTCGGGATAAAACAGTGTAAAACGACACGCTGAAGAAAAGTAAATCAAAACTGTGCAGTGAAGTCAGCCAGTACAAGCAATTCTTGCACGTTCACAGCTGATCAAGTGCGCAGGAACATTCATGCCATACATGTTTCTAGTAAGTTTCCAATAAGCTTGTGATCACATATATTAGTGTGTAAACCCATATAACGATATCCGCTGCGATTAGTATCTTTATAAGTAATGAAATGCCATGCTACTTGCAATAACATATATCACCCGAGGATTTTAGAACAAATTTCTGCATTTCAACTATACACAATATGTGGTTTATTCAATAAAGGACCACAAACTGGGCTTTTTTGCAATGACACACTTATTCCAAATTTTACTTACATACAGGCAAGAAAAAAAATCTATAGACCAAAATATTGTTCCTCACTTTATTCACCTGCCACTGTGGCTATAGCATTCTGCTGCTAACACAAGGTGAGGGGTTGATTTGCCAGCCATGGAAGTTGCATTTCGATGGGAGTCATACGTAAAAAAAAGCTCTTGCACTTAGATTTAGTTCATCACCTTTTATTTGACCCTTAAACTTCAACATACTATTGCATAGGGGGGCATGCTTATGCAAAATCTAGCACCAATAGAAAGCAAAGGGCAGAATTGTAAAACAACCATCTTTCGCGATAATTTGAGCGTGTAAATATTCATTGCAACCAAGCACTGTGTCAGGAAGCTGGTTCTACAGATGTATAAATGTCAAGGCATGAATGCTCATAGTACCTCGCACACATAGCACAAAGAAAACCTTTTTCAAGAGTTGTCCCTTTTGGCAGATATGAGTGGGCCATAAGCAGCAGAAACTTTATTGCAGGACATTGTGTAATACCGCTTATGAAAGAGTGAAGAGCCTTTTAACAGCAGTACCTCATGCTACTCTAATAAGAGGAACGATGAGCAAAAACATTTCTGGTAGAGCACTTAAACAGTAACTTTCTGAAAGACAGAAAATTCCAGGTGAGAGTTGGAGGTACATTTGACCCACACTCACTATCAACACGGGCATACTACAAGAAACACTACAGCCTATGGTGTATTACAGTCTATGGGAAAGCTATCTTATACAGAAATCAAGAATGATGCAACAAGCCCTCAACAACACTGCAGACTTTCTTGGCCAGTCTGGCCTCTCGCTTTCTGATAAGTCAGCTCATATCGACGTCGGAAAAAAAAGGAAAGACTAGAATCAAGAACTACCCTAGATTGCACATTGTGATCCACATAGCTGGACAAATATGCCCGCAAGTCAACATCCACAAATCCTTAGGTAGTGTAAGCCCATGACGGCAGAGCCAGCACGTGGGTGAAACAATTATACAATGCCTGGACGCAACTTCCACACCTGGTGAAAGAATAATCTCGAAATCATGGAGGTGGACGAGTGGATACTATGGAAAATCGCAGATGCTCTGCTTGTGTCCAAGGTATGGTACGGTATAATTCCCATCACCACACAAAGAAGACAACTCTTCGAATACAGGCGTCGTGTAGCAATAACAGGTCTTTCCAACTTTACCATGCTTGAAGATCTCTATGAGAAAGAGCGAACGAGCAAGCACCTAGACAGAGTAGAGTTGCAGCCTGCAGCACAAATTCTTTGTCTCAAGAGCTCAGAACCTCGTCCCAAGATACCATGCCAGCTAGCATATGAGATGCAAAGACGACTACCCCTCCCTTCAGAAACACAACCTCGGGAGTACCTGAACTTGAAACACAACAGGCCCATACCGTGAAATATGAGGGCAAACAATTAGGCCAGGAGACTATATGCAACTGCCAAACACACAGAGGAGGTCGCTAATCACGAAGATGCAAGCAAACATAAGGCACATATAGTACACTGATCTGGCAATAGCAGTGTAACAGTAGTATGACACTACATAAAACTAAACCCCATATAAGTGAGTACCATTCCAGGTCATCCTACACCTAGAAAAGCTGAACTGAAAGCGATCAAAGCAGCACTTGTAGTGCAGATTACACCCTGCACAACACCCTGCATGGATTCACCAGAAACTGTCTGGGCCTGCACATCACACAAGATTGTCAGGAAAACCAGGAGATTGACACGCGACTTGTAAGCACATGGCCAGAAATTAAATTACAGGATACATAGCCATGCAGATATTCCAGGACACAAGCGGGCTTATGGACGTCAGACTCTGGAGTTTTGCAAGACTCGCAACGCCACCTGCCGTTGCGGAGAGGCAGTAATTGAGTAGTGCGAAGCCCGACTCCCTTGCTAAGTCGCCTATGCAGCTAGCGACTGCGAAACAACGATTTAACTAGATTTTGGTCCATATTGCTAGTGTTTTGCGCATTTAACACCCAGACAGAGAGCTATGAATTTCTACGCTAGTCCAACGCGCCCCTGAACTGCCATAAAGCGTTTGCTGGCTCACTCTTTAGACTGATGGTGGAAACGACGGCAACCGCGATAGCTCCGCGCGCTACGAAGAAACGCAGCAATCAACGCTACTGCTGTGTTGTAAATTGCCATGAACGTGAAGGACGGTATAACAACGTTCAGTTTTACCGATTTCCATCGCGATCGTATGAAGGGGAAACGTGAAAGCGCTGGATACGGGCCCCATTCAACCTGTTGGGGAATCGGATTACTTGCATTCCCCACAACACAGCGGCTCGCATGAGAAAGTGTGACAATTTTGTTCTTCTATAATTGTGTTGCGTGGCCCTGACGGAGGACCGCGGCAACCAAGCGAAAACTCAAGAATCTGGAGCCGCCACTTTGTTCGTAACAGAAAAAACAACGTTTCGAACCATCCTGCTTATGTGCCATCGATATCTCCACCTTTTAACAGACGTCCGCCTCCGCTTGACTCAACAAGCGGTACGGAGAGATTTGGCAGGTCAGCTTAACCAAACATTTTGGTTCGTTTATGAATTCAAAATCCTGTTCTAGAGCATCGTTGTAACGCGAGCCCATTTCTACTTTCGGTATTTTGTATGTCCTGCGCCGATACAACAAGCGCGCTTCACAATGTGCTGTGCCTGCTCGATTGCGTTTTTCAAATGCGAGCAATAAAGTTTCTGTAAGCGCACTGGATGAGTAATTGCGAAGGAACGCACATGTGTACAGAAAAAAATGTCGCGTTTATTTACATTTATTTGTGCGCGCTTGTTGCTCGAAGCGTATGCGAAAAGTTCAAATTAAGGTACTGAGCGATGCTGTAGCTCCTGCGAGAATGAAAGATACAGCGCGTAGGCACTGTAGGAAGCTTACTTTCGTTATGACAGCACGCTGTTTGCTGCCTTGGAAAACGTTTTCTGTTTGCTGCCCTGGAAAAGGCTATGAAAGGATTTACTCTCTGTAAATAATTGCGAGACAAAACATTACGATAATATATAAAAATATAGGAGATACTTAAGTCTTGTGTTCAGGACATATTCAATATGAAAAAATTTGAAATGCTTAGATTTTTATGCTGATATGCCTATAGACAAACCTGATGCTCTCTGTACTTTCGAGTTGCAGCACGCCGAAATAACACTTCAGACTTTATTTCATATTGTACACGTACTTCGCCCTGCTGAGCTTCCTTTCCGATGCGTGGATGGGCGGAAGAAGCTTTCCAGGTCCTTGATTTTTAGGAAACCGTGCCTCAACACAAACGAAAGAGAAAGGTCCATTGTAGCCTATGTACCTTCGCTTGCGGACAGCTCTCCTTGCAATACTCAGCGCCAAGGCTGCGATGGGGGCGCTGGTGACAGGTTTTTCCGCAGCGCCGCCTGGGTAGAGTCTGAGGTCTATAAGCCCGACATAACTGAAAACTAGATGAGTTTGTGTGTATTCATTATTAACTAAAGTACAACAGATACACAACAGACAAGAACGAAGTGCTCTGTGTGTTCACTTCGTTCTTGTCCATCGTATTTCTGTTGCAATATAGTTAGTGAATTCACGAGACTGCACAGGAGAAGAATGATACCTCTGCCCAAGGGCACGATTTCACATCCAAATCCACGCGTGTGCGCGCGCGCACACACGCACACACACACACACACACACACACACACACACACACACACACACACACACACACACACACACACACACACACACACACACACACACACACACACACACACACACACACACACACACACACACACACACACACACACACACACACACAAACACAAATGTTGCAAGAGTGCATAGCATGAAGCAGTATCAACAGGATGGCACTAGATATGGATGAGGACTAACTTTCAACTGAAGTTCATTTGTAAAAATGTGGCGAGTTATACAAATTACCAGAAAAAAAATGGATGATGAGCAAAACGAGAACAAGGTGAAAGCAGGAGCCAACGTTTCGACAAGTGGACTTGTCTTCTTCAAGGTCCACTTGTGGAAACGTTGGCTTCTACTTTCACCTTGTTCTTGTGTTGCTCATCGTCTTGAATTTCCATCTCCCGCCTTCCCCGAGTTTTCCCCAGAAAAAGAAAGACATCTTTGAATGATAGATAAAAATTGGTGCTTGATGCAGCCAAACATAAATAAAAATGCTACAGAAAGAAAATACAGAAAAATTCCAAGTGTAGGAAAAAATCATTACAATTGCCAATCCTGCATGCCAGCACCTTTCAAGAAACACTGTTGTTATTCCAACAGACAGACTGACAGCTTGCTTATGCAAGCACATTCTTCCAGTTCCATGCCATTGGGAAAAAAATGAGTTTCCTGGAAGGTAGCCACATGCACACTTGGTGACCACAATGTTTTTTTCCCTGGACTTGTATATCTATATGTATTTTCTCCCTTTCCCGCTTTTATGTTTGGTTTCACCAAGCACTAGTCTTTATCAGGTTTTATTCCTGTACTACTTTCTGGTAACCTTTATAGATCACTGCGTTTTCACAATAAATCTTTTAATTAGAAGTTAGCGTACCCTGTTCTTACTGCTTCACACTATACATTCTTGCTACATTGGCCAAATAAAAGTTTTTATAAGGTACACAGAAGCATCATAAGGGCCATTAAAGTGACTTGTTGCAGTCGAAAAAAAAAATGAATAGCCTGGCTGCAAATGGCACCAGAGAACACATGGGACGAACAAGAAAACCGAGATGATCTAACTACCAGAAGTTTAATGTACACACCGAGTGAATGCTCGCTGACAAGCAATAGACTGAACATACACAAAAAGGAGAAGCAAAAATTCACGTGTGTTTCCTGACAGGAAATGCATCCATTTCTAACGGAGGCCGTGCTGACAAGATTAACCCAGCATTTTTAGATCTACAGCTTCCGTAATTTCTCTAGGCAGCCGATCTGCACAGAATGCTAGCTTCTTCCTCTACATGCACGCTCAGATGTGGAGAGTACATTGTAGAGGAAGCTAGCATTCTGTGGATATCGGCTGCCTAGAGAAATTATGGAAAAAAAATGACGGGGTTTTACGTGCCAAAACCACTTTCTGATTATGAGGCACGCCGTAGTGGGGGACTCCGGAAATTTCGACCACCTGGGGTTCTTTAACGTGCACCTAAATCTAAGTAAACGGGTGTTTTCGCATTTCGCCCCCATCAAAATGCGGCCGCCATGGCCGGGATTCAATCTCGCGACCTCGTGCTCAGCAGCCCAACACCATAGCCACTGAGCAACCACGGCGGGTAGAAATTATTGAAGCTGTAGATGCAAAGACACTGGGAGAATCTTGTGTCAGCATGGCCTCTGTTACACTTTCAGAGATGGATGCGTTTCTGGTTGGGATCTGTATGGACACACATCAGATCTTGCTTCTGCTTTTGTGTAAATTCGATTTATTGCTTGTCGACCAGCATTTACTCGGCATGTTCAATAAACTTTCATTTGTTAATACACTTCATGATTGTCTTGGTCTCTAGCAAAAAGGTGTTCATTCTTTTTACAATGAAGCTGTATATGCCTAGGCAAAACACTCGTGGTCCGATCACAAAAACCCTAGTGTGGGGGTGTGAGCCATTGTTTAAGGGGGTGTGAGCCATTGCATTCGTCTTGCATGATGGACGGAGAAATTTCTTGTTGGGTAGACATAGAAATGCTTATGCATTTCAAACATACATTTATCTACGTATTATTGCAGGGAAGGGACACAGAGGGGGACGGGGCTAAGACAAGATCATGATGTCATTATTATCTCGCAGCAAAGGTGTGGTGGGTCATTCACTAGACCGATAGTGACGTCGTTTCCCTCTAGCAGCAGAGCGCGCGTGTAGCAGTCTCTCTCCGACTTCCCAATAGGTTCAAAAATGTGTCCCTGTATTTAATTAAATGAAATGTGCAGCCCCGGTGTGTCACTTGGTAACTACAGTGCATAACTGAGTCATAAACATTATGATTAACGCATTACAAAACACAAGTGCGTAACATAATTCAGAAATACTTTGATGGACCCGCTGGATTAACACAATGAACCACTCTTTCCACTTTCCATGATGGTGATCTTGCAAAGTGCGATGTGTGGCATTCCAAATAAACAATGCGATAAACCCAAGCCAAACATGTGCATAACCTCATTAAGAAACACAGACATAACCAATAATATAGAAAGACTGGAATAAACCATTGGAATTAACCCAGTGATAAACCCTGGGGCCGCACATTACAGCTTCGCTGGTTTACCATCTGTACAGGGTGCATGGGCAGTAACTTTTTCTGTTATTCTTTGTTAAGTATTGTATAATGTTGTGCCAGTAAAACACGTTGGGCTAGTTGGTGCAATGTAATGGTACTGCTTTTTTCGCTGGTTTCTTTCTTAATGTTGTGCCCTTCCTTTTGTAACAAATTTTTTATTCCCTCTTGCATAATACTCCAACCTTGCAGCCTGCGAGGCATATGAGTAAATAAGTACATAAGCACGTCATTCATTCATCTGCATACACCTCGCACCATTCCTTGCTCAACAAACGTCCCTGTGTTGATGTTTCGCAGCGTGCATCCACATTAACTGCCATTTGCGTTTCGGTACGGTTTGTGAACAGTGTAATGCATAAAGATTACATGACATTAAGGTCGTGACCTATGCGGTACATAAGCAAACCTTGCAAAAAATGACATGTTGGATTGTTGAAAATAACACAAATTGTATATATCGCAGTTACTCTAACAGCATTTAATTGACCACTTGACAAAAACTTCACTTCGCATAGATTTCAACACGTACACTGAATCCGCAGTTTTCTTTTTGCTTATTAATGTAGTCGTTCTGCATGGCCACATAGTAGGTTTGAAAACAAAGTTAAATAAATTTGTTTGTTGCAATATAACAATATGTGTAGACCACTGCGATTGTAACACCGGAACTTGATACAAACATGCACACTATAGGATGCAGACAAATGCTCAGCACAACCTCCAGAATGTTTGCATCCTGATACTTATGAAAGTGAACGGTATCATTCCATGGCTGTCAATGAGAGGGAGAGAGAAAACTTAATTGTGTTCGTGGAACAAAAACGCATTGATCAGCTTAAACATATAGTTATTGCTTAGCACTTTCGAAATGAATAATTATAGCTTGCTATCGACATTGAAGCAGCCTTTCGATAGCAAGAAAAGGAATCAGTTTTTCCAGCTCTGAACATTGAACTGCAGGAAATGCCAGCAGACATAAAATTCTGCCAATATAATCTGTTTAGGAATACCAAATTGGAAGAAACATTGAGACTCACATTTGTACTTTCTCTTGCTGAGCAAGCTAGTTTGAAATGACTCCCATAAGCATGTCGTAACAATGTTGATATAATACAGGTTAAATGCATGACTAGCTTAAGAAATCTGGATGATTGCTATTAATTACAGTTAAGAAACTATAATATCTAAGAACATTAATAATATGATAATAATATTTATTTCCACAAAACAGGCTAACCGTGAGAGGCGTGCAAGGCTGAGGAGAAAGCTGAAAAATTCTACGGCAAGTGCGCCTGCCGTGGGCCTACGATCCTGCATTATGAATAGCGCGTATTGATATGGTCTTCTTGTTAGAAGTTCCGAGTATACTACCAGCGCGAGAAACGGGACAACAAAGTGGACGAGAAGCGTGTCTTTTAGAATGCTATGTTACAACGTACAGGTTTCTACAAAAGTGACGGTAAGTGCTCGAAACATTTGATGCGTCGGCTTTTGCGCCTTTAGAAATATTTAAAGAGGGCCCCCATATATATATTCGCAGCGCAAGCACGGCGATGGACGAACCAGGCTAGCGCTAAGGTTTAATTTCACAACACAGTTTTCATTCCACGTCGTAATCACACAGATCGTTTGAGGCTTCGTTCAGGGGCACACGCGGGCGTTCGGGTTGGTGCTTCTTGTTGCGTTTGGCGTAAGAATATGGCTACGAGCAGGTGCCACGTATGCGCAATTACGGGCTATATACAGGCATAATTTCTCCAGAAGCTGACGCCGAGCACGGGTAGCGCGAGGATCTTGTTGGGCTGACACGACAACTTCGTGGCAGCCGAATTCCGAATACTGCATATGCGGTGAGGGTAGCTATATGAACTTGTCGATAGGTCATCTTGTAGATTGTTGTAGCGCAAGCAGAACGGAACGGTCATAGAAGGTAGATAAGACAACACACAGCGCTGAACCATAGAATAAAGAACCGCTGAACCACCTGCGAACAGAAGTTTACGTGCGCGATGTCGCACTGAACTACAGAAACCGCCATCGCGCACTCCAAGACAAATCTTAACCAACGTTTTTAAATTAGTAAACGTACATATTATTTGCTTCTAATCAAGAGAAGTCAAAAATATTATAGTTTAAACGTTTTATTCACTACAATAAAAGAATTATGCAGCGTGTGCCATGAAACCTGGCAGTAAGCAACCCTAAGCGTCGCACTAGTCGCATTGTTGAAATCGCAATCATGTGAAATGAGCCCTCTAAAAATCGCATTGCGACGCGTGCGACAGCACCGATTTTCGTCGTTGCAGTCGTAGCATGTGAAACAGCTTTTTTGCGGACGGCGCGCGGCTTGCCGAACGTTCTGCGCATGCTCCAAAGATAGCAGCGGACGGCCGCGCGTTGTAGAGGCATCTCGGCTGGCGCAGTGCAACCGACGTAGCGTGACTGACCGCGAACGACGTTCGCCCGCGCGCCGATAACGTCGGACTATAAACGTGCCCTTACTCTTTTTTCCAGCAGCTTGATCACGTGTTTGACGTGATAATGCTTACAGAAACATGGAGCACTGAAACTGAAATGTTTTCCGTGTTCCTTCTTGTCAAACTTTCTATGCTAACCGGGCCAGTGGTCGCGGTGGTGGTGTATGCATCTTGGTAAGAAATACTTTCTCGTGTGAGTTACTTCAGACGTTCTGCGTAAGCACAAGTGACTGTGAGTTTATTTGGTTGAAATTGCATAGGATTGTAATCGCTGTTGTCTATCGACCTGCGAACTGAATGATGACACCATCTTTAGAATACTTAGGTTTTTTTGCATTTGTACATGATTACCATTTCGATATCATTTTTGGTGGTGATGTGAATATTAACATGTTGAGCAGTGATCTGTCAAAGGTTAAGCTGGATGTTCTATAAAAACCAAATGGCCTTACAAATGTTATTAATCTTCCAACAAGAGTGACACTGAATACGTCTACATTGATTGATATTTTTATTACAAATGTAATGCCGGAGAGAATGAGAGCCGGAGTTATCGCGGCTGAGTTGAGTGATCATTTGCCTATTTGTTATGCTGTAGTAAAAAGGTGAACATGAAACAAAGTTCGCCTGCAAATTTAATACAGCGTATTACGCCGCAAAATCTTTCCTCATTTGTAGACAAACTTTCGTTGGTACCGTGGGGCACTGTGTATATTAATACGGATGCTTGAGCAGCTTACGAAGAATTCCTTAAAATCCTTAAACCTATATATACAGAGAGCTTTCCTTTTGTACGCTTAAAACAAAAGAGAAAATTCCTAAGCCCTGGATAACCTCCGACTTGGCAGCGAAAATTCGGGAGAAAAATACATTGTTTAGCAAACTTATTAAGAACAGAGGTCCAGACGCACTGAAGAAGTTTAAAACTTTCCGTAACAGTTTAGACAAAGAGTTAAAAAGAGCAAGGAAGCAACATTTTATAATTTATTTACTTCCCTTTCTGGCTGCTCAAATGCTCTCTGGAAAAAGCTGAACTCAGTGTTACAATATAATGTTAAAAACCAATCAGTTCGTGAAATGAAATACAATGGCACCAAGTTGTCAGGGAAGGCGTTAGCCAATGCTTTCAATGAGCATATTGTGAACACCGCGGGTCAAATGGCAGCAACGAGTGATTTAAAAAATGTTTACTACAATAACAGTTCGGTGTTCTTTGACCCTGTCACTGAAGCTGAAGTGACAGAGGTAATAATAAGCCTAAATAACAGCAGTGTGTTGGATGTTGACGGGATGCAAGCCAAGCCTTTGAAACATGCTGCCTGTTTGCTTGCTCCATGCATATGGTACATATTTAACTTATGCCTTGAACAGGCGATATTTCCTCCCCAAATACAAGTTGCTCGTGTTAAGGTACTCTATAAGAAGGGTGACAAAAACGATATGGGCAATTATCGGCCTGTTTTTATATTGCCCGTGTTTTCAAAGGCCTTTCAAAAGGTAATCCTCAAGAAAAAAAATTCGAACAGAAACACATCTTAATTGACTGCCAGTATGGTTTCCGTGAAGGCTTGAGCACTGAATCGGCACTTCTTGCACAAAAAGAATGCATATTAGATCAAATCGAAAAAGAAAATGTAATACTGGGCATTTTTATAGATTTTTCAAGGGCCTTTGACCTTATTAATCATGAACTGCTCATTAGGAAGCTAGAACGATACGGTATGCGAGGTGCTGCTGCTTCTCTAATCCATTCATATTTACACGTGTACTTCGTTTTCTTTATCGGGCGATGCGTTTTACTGTCTAACAAATGTTATCGGAATTTTGGAAGAACGCTAACATAATCCTAATCCACAAGAAAGGGGACGCCAAAGACTTGAAAAATTATAGACCGATCAGCTTACTGTCAGTTGCCTACAAACTATTTACTAAGGTAATTGCAAATAGAATCAGGAACACCTTAGACTTCTGTCAAGCAAAGGATCAGGCAGGATTCCGTAAAGGCTACTCAACAATGGACCATATTCGCACTATCAATCAGGGGATAGAGAAATGTGCGGAATATAAACACCCCTTATATATAGCTTTCATTGATTACGAGAAAGCGTTTGATTCTGTCGAAACCTCAGCACTCATGGAGGCATTACGGAATCAGGGTGTAGACGAGCCGTATGTAAAAATACTGAAAGATATATATAGCGGCTCCACAGCCACCGTAGTCCTCCGTGAAGAAAGCAACGAAATCCCAATAAAGAAAGGCGTCAGGGAGGGAGATACGATCTCTCCAATGCTATTCACAGCGTGTTTACAGGAGATATTCAGAGACCTGGATTGGGAAGAATTGGGGATAAAAGTTAATATAGAATACCTTAGTAACTTGCGATTCGCTGATGATAGTGCCTTGCTTAGTAACTCAGGGGACCAACTGCAATGCATGCTCACTGACCTGGAGAAGCAAAGCAGAAGAGTGGGTCTAAAAATTAATCTGCCGAAAACTAAAGTAATATTTAACAGTCTCGGAAGAGAACAGCAATTTACAATAGGTAGCGAGGCACTGGAAGTGGTAAGGGAATACATCTACTTAGGGCAGGTAGTGACGGCGGATCCCGGATCATGAGACGGAAATAATCAGAAGAATAAGAATGGGCTGGTGTGCGTTTGGCAGGCATTCTCAGATCATGAACAGCAGGTTGCCATTATCCCTCAAGAGAAACGTGTATAATAGCTGTGTCTTAACAGTACTCACCTACGGGGCAGAAACCTGGAGGCTTACGAAAAGGGTTCTACTCAAATTGAGGACGACGCAACGAGCTATGGAAAGAAGAATGATGGGTGTAACATTAAGGGATAAGAAAAGAGCAGATTGTGTGAGGGAACAAACGCGAGTTAATGACGTCTTAGTTGAAATCAAGAAACAGAAATGGGGCATGGGCAGGACATGTAATGAGCAGGGAAGATAACCGATGGTCATTAAGGGTTACGGACTGGATTCCAAGGGAAGGGAAGCATAGTAGGGGGCGGCCGAAAGTTAGGTGGGCGGATAAGATTAAGAAGTTTGCAGGGACGACATGGCCACAATTAGTACATAACCGGGGTTGTTCGAGAAGTATGGCAGACGCCTTTGCCCTGCAGTGGGCGTAACCAGGCTGATGATGATGAAATGTTATCGTACAGCGCAGGACGCGCCTGCATGTATCTGAAGTTTCTGGAATGTTATCGATGCTTCTATCCGCCGTCTCTGACCGAACCTTGTGTAATCTGATCGCATGTGTGCGCGACCCGAATAATGTAGAACTTTGTGGAAGGCACGCGGGTCCCAGCGATTGCTCTGGAACGTTTGACGAATGATGTATAAAAGCCGATGCGCTTGACCCACTGGTCAGATTTTCGACGATCGCCGACCGTGTTCGCCGCTATCGTTGTGCTATAAGTGTAGCCTGTTTTGTGGACACAGGTTCGCCCAATAAAAGTTAGTTTTGTCGTTCACAGTATTGCTACTGTGTTCTATGAAGTCACGACCACGTGACATATGGTGGAGGTGCTTTTCGTCCATGTACCGGACGCCCCCGACAAGCCGTGATCCAAGCCCGGACAGCAAAGAGAGCACCAACGTAGTCCTGGACCATCGAGCAAGCCGTCGTCTACAACAGCTGCCCCCGGAGCACGGACTTCTACCTAAGAAGACCAAGAAGATTCTGGCCAAGACAACCACAATGGCTGCCCCAGTGTCATCCATCGTACTTCAACAACCCTGGTAGCCCCCTACCTTCCATGGAGCTACGTCAGAGGATCCTGAAACCTGGCTCGAAACCTTCGAAAGGATCTCGACCTTCAATAACTGGACCTCTGAGAATAAGCTACGACACGTGTACTTCTCCTTGGAAGATGCCGCGAGGACTTGGTTCGAGGACCGGGAGTCCACCCTAGCAACATGGGACTTGTTCCGCAGTACCTTCCTGAGGACGTTCACGACCGTTGTCCGAAAAGAAAGGGCCGAAGTTCTACTGAAAACCCAAGGCCAACTACCCAATGAGACCATCGCCATCTTCACAGAAGAGATGACCCGTCTTTTCCGGCACGCCGACCCGGAAATGTCCGAAGAGAAAAAAGTGCGTTTCTTGATGCGAGGCGTAAAACAAGAACTTTTCGCCGGACTAATCCGAAACCCACCGAAGACCGTAGCTGAGTTCCTGACAGAGGCTACGACAATTGAGAAAACGTTAGAAATGCGCACTAGGCAATATAACCGCCAAGTGTTCACGCCTCAGTGCGCCATCCAAGTGCTGGACTCCGTTGATCTCCAGGAGACCATCAGGGCCATTGTGCGCGAAGAACTGCGCAAGGTCTTGCCTTCGTCGCAGCCTCAAGTAGCTTCGATTGCTTACATCGTAAAAGATGAGGTTCAGCGATCGCTGGGAGCTCCTGAGGTGCAACCTCAATTACCGCAGCCACAGCCAGAAGCGATGACCTACGCCACCGTCGCACGCCGTCAAGGTCCCCCTCCGCGACCGCGCCAGGGCCCTCTAACGCCGGAATTCCGTCGTCCGCCGCCGCCGCCTCCTCCAGCACCGCCACCCGTCGCCCAGCGCACCTACGCGAGGAAGACGGACATTTGGTGCGCCCCCGACCACCGCCCGCTCTGCTACCACTGCGGCGAAGCCGGCCATGTGTACCGCCGATGCCCATACCGCGACCTGAAATTGCGAGGCTTCGCGGTCAACGCACAGCGCCCGAGAGAAGGTGAACGCCCTCGTGATATCGCCGACTACCTCGCCGCTACTCAGTGGAGCCCTCGACGACCGTCCCGTTCGCCGTCACCAGGCCACTACATGTCGCCGCAGCGCCGTCCTTACACTGGCCCAGCCCGGGGCCGATCCGTGAGTCCATATCCGGAAAACTAAAAGCAGTAACCGATGGAGGCGCGGTTGCTGTTCGTCGAACTGACGAAGATCCTCCGCCGCCTACGAAGACTACGAAGAGACTGCCTCGACGACATAACAACGACAGGCCGCCGTCCCGACGAAGACTGTAAGCAAAGAATACGCCGACGAAAGACCACCTGACGACGCCACGTACCAGCCACAGCTCAACGCGACGCAGCCGTGATCGGACGCCAAGGCCTAACTGTATCGCAAGACAAAGAACCACCGAACTCGACGTGGTTCTCGACGGCCACGCAGTCACCGCCTTAGTAGACACAGGAGCCGATTACTCCGTCATGAGTGGACCCATCGCAGCCCAGTTGAAGAAAGTTGAGACTGTATGGGAAGGCCCGTTAATTCGGACCGCTGGAGGACACCTTATCACGCCGACTGGAATCTACACGGCAAGAATTACCATTCATGACCGGACTTACCCTACCATCTTCGTTGTCCTTCAACAGTGTTAACGAGACGTCATTCTCGGCATAGGCATCCTGAACCGACACGGCGCAATCATCGACCTGAAGTCGAAGTCAATAACGCTGTCGGAAGATCAAGCGATACCGCTGGAGAGCCCTCGTAATCACCACGCCTTGAGTGTCCTCGAAGATCAAGCGAGCATCCCGCCTCGCCCCAGCATTGTTATTTCGGTCGGCACCGAAACGCCCGCTGACGTAGAAGGCGTCATCGAAGGCGACCAACGACAAGCGGTGGTGGCGATGAAAACAGTCAGCTCGTGACTAACCCCTATCGACTGACATTGCAGATTACTGCCCAAGTGTGGTTACCGATCGACGCCTGCTGTCCCGTTCACTTCTTCAACGCCATATCAAGAATCCGCGAGCCGTACCAAGAATCGACAGCGCCCCCAACGTGGCCTACGTCACCGAGACGCTTCTACAAAAGGCACTATCCAGACACCGGAGGACCATTTGCTCAGCGGTGGTGGCGATGAAAACAGTCAGCTCGTGACTAACCCCTATCGACTGACTTTGCAGGTAAGTGTGCACTGTATCTACACCTCACTAAGATTGTCGTTGTCCGCCACTGTCACCGCCGCTGTTGCAATAGCTTCCTGTTGGTGATCATTGTAGCTTCCTTTCAACGACCACTGCTACCGTGAGCCTTTCATTTTTGTTCTGTTTGATCTGTCCGAGTCCGATGCCTGCCTAGTTTGTTTTGAGCCACTCCTAGATAGTGGCACATATCCAGCCCGCTCAGAATGCAAATATGGCTATCACCTGGGAGCATGCTCGGGTGTGAGCAAGACGACCTTCAAAAAAGACGATGCCGCAAAGAAACCATGGAAGTGCCAGACATGCCTTGTTTTGGCGGCCCGAAGTGCACGTGGTGAAAAGAGCCACACCAGCGAGCATAAATTGGCCTACGAGAAAATACTTATTGAAATCAATAAGAAGCTGGCTCAAATACCTGACATACAAAGCAAGGTAGATTCACTAATTGTATTAAAGGATACAGTGGACAAATTGGAGCTGTCTGTTCAGCATTTGTCTGATCAATATGTTACGGTGCTTGCTGAAATACAAAAGCAATCAACTGAAATAGCCGCCCTTAAATAAGGGGCAGATTCCGTCGGGACATCAAACACCAGCATGAACGTTCTTGAGTTGCAAAAGCAGGTCAATGCCCTAGAGTATACAGCAGGCGACAAAATATTGAAATTCATAGCTTACCTGTCACGCAGAATGAAAATTTGCTCGGGACGCTGAATAATTTAGCAACTAAGCTTACCCTTCCTGGATTGACTAGCTCCGAATTCGAAGGCGTGTTCGTGTGCTGCCGCCGAAAGCTGGCAAAGTTCCTGTCGTGCTCGTCCATTTCGCATCACGTGTCACACGTGATCAATGGCTGGCTAAGAAAGCCGAATTAAAAACCGCTAATTCTGGCCTGCATTTCCTTGACAATCTGACGCCACAGAACAAGAAACTTCTCTGGCTAATGAAAGCAAAAGCTGAGCAGCATCGTTGTCAGTTCGGGTGGTACAAAAATGGCAAGTTTTTTGTGCGCAAGGTGCCTGGTGATCGAGCACTGCGCATAAACAGTGAAAGTGACCTTGATAAGATTTGCTGAATAGCTTCTTTTCTTTTTATCATTTGCATTATTTCAATTGCTAGTGTTACTGCTATGGCTATCTTACATGAAGCCACATATCATGATGCTGCATCTTTTAAATCTCTTGTGCAGTGCCCCTCTTTTAAGAAGCAGGACAGAATGTCGGTTTTCCACTTAAACATACGCAATCTAAGAAATAAACAACCTGATGTGCTGTTTGATTCATTAGATCATACGTTTAATTTTTTGGCCTTCACTGAGACCTCGTCTCATGTGCGTTCGATGTAGTATTTTTTGAAGGATACAAACATGAAGGTGTTTATAGACCAAATCGCAGGGGTGGTGGAGTGTCACTATATATCAAAGAATATATTTTATCTGAGGTGGTTCCTGAATTTTGTTGTATTTGCGCACATTAAGAATCTGTTGCTGTTGATTGTGTAACCTCTGATTGCCTCAGTGTATCGCCCCCCATCAGGGAATACTCAAGAATTTTCTGAATTTATAGCTACGGTTCTTTAATATGCGTCCTTAAGAAATTTGCGGATTGTCCTTGTTGGTGATTTTAATATTGATCTGCTATTACTTAGCCCACATAGTAGACAATCTTTAGATATCATTGAGTCATTCTCGTGCACAAACTTAATAGGATTACCTACCAGAATAACAACTCTAAGTGAAACTCTACTAGACCTATGTATAACTAACCATAATAGAATTACGTCAATGCTGGTGTGCTAACAACTGATCTGAGCGATCATTTATCAGTGTTTTGTTTTTTCCCTGCGACAAAGAAAGAAAAAAATGACAACGAAGCTCCTGTTGCATATCGCTCCTTCAATAGCAATGCCTTGTCAACATTTCATGCTAGTATTGAAAGTATCGACTGGAGTGATGTGTACAGTGACCAAAACCCTAACGTATCATATGATCTGTTTCTACAACATGTAAAGAACTGCTATGATGCTGCCTTCCCACTGCAATACTACAAAAGACACAGCAAATCCAGGAAACCTTGGATTAACAGAGATCTTTACAATAGAATTAGAGAACGAGATAAACTATACCATAACTTCATTAGACTAAGAAACATATGTCTATTACATGAGTATAAAAAATTTCCCAACAAATTAAACTCAGATTTGAAGAGAGCTCGTATTCAATATTATCAGGCAAGGTTTGCTGGGGTCTGCTGTAATCCCAGGAAAGCTTGGAACTCGGCATGTCTGCTCATAGGGAAAAGCCTTCCTACGACATTAACCATTGACGGCGTTGAGTTCACTGAAGACAACCTAGCGGACAAATTCAATAATCATTTCCTAACTTCTGGTGCAGCAGGTCAGGCAAATAATACAACAAATGACTGTGAACAATACATTTCTTCTCCCTGCGCGCAATCTATTCTCTTGACTTCATGTAGTGAATTAGAAATAGTTACATACCTGAAATCGTTAAATAAGAATACTGCCGCTGGATATGACGGCATTAAGGCTGACCCAATTAAACATGTTGCTGAATTATTATGTGGCCCACTTCAGCACATCTGCAATCAAGCTTTCACCACGGGTACTTTTCCTGAAGGCATGAAGATAGCCAGAGTAGTAGTCATTCACAAAGGTGGCTCTCACAATGACTTGAATAACTATCGGCCTATATCTGTGCTACCTTTATTTTCCAAAGTGTTAGAATATTGTGATGCCCAAATATGGGGACAACAGTTCGTGTACTCAAAGGTTTTAACGGTTCTCTTAGGCGGAGCCTCCGAGAACCCAATTGAGGACGAAGCCGTTGGTTTCGAACACACACACACACAAAGACTTTTAATCAAACTAGAAGCATAAAATAAATTATAGAAAGAAATAGAAAGAATAAAATAAACACTCAAATAGACATCACGGTGGTAAGACACATTTGGGGCTAGCGTGAAGCTAAATCGTGCGCGAGTCCGGGCTTGCCACGATGGCAGGGACACATAAGTCTCGATGCGGAGACACGGCGACAAGTTGGCGAAAGGAGTTGCGCCGGTCTCACCAAAGTTCGTGGTGTAAGTTGACTGACCGGGCGACCGGAGCGCGCCAGCTCTGGCTTGGAGAGGTAAAGCACAAGTGGCTTGGTGGCACGAGCAGACGGCGGCGGCGTTCTGGCCGGGCAGCTAGGTGTAGAGCTCGGGCCCGTAGCCCGACTGCTCTGGTCCTGCCCACGGGCACAGAAGCTTGAACGCTGGCCTCGGGCAGCAGGCGGCACGACAGACGGGGGCGGCGTTCTGGCCGGGCAGCTGGCGTAGAACTCGGGCCCGTAGCCCGACTGTTCTCGTCCGGCCCACGGGCGCAGAAGCTCACCGGCCTTGAGGAGCTAACAGCACGCTCAGGCAGACGGGCGACGCACAGGAACGGGCTGGCAGGAAGCCCCGGTCGGGTGAAGTCCTGGTGGCTCGGGTCCGGAACCCGACGGCCCGTCTTCAAGTCCCGGTGGTTCACCTCCTCCTGGCGTCGCTTCCTGGAACTCTCCCGGCGTCTGCCCGGCGTCTTCTCTGCGTCTCTTCTGCCAGCGCACCACGCTTTTTCTTCTCTCTGGCCGATTAGGCATTCTCCGATTGGCTGCCTGACGCCCCGTGGTCTTTCCTGATTGGTTTGCTTTTATTCTTTTAGTTGTTTTTCTTGCGCCACGCGTTCACGTGCCGGATGCTCTTCGGCGTTGTCTCCAGCACGGAATTTCCTCGGCGCGCGCACTCCTTGTCGTCTGCTCCTGGCCGTCCCGATCACCGCACCATGTCGCGCACCACACATCACATAAGCCCCTTTTTTCAACAAGTTTTTCTGAAGAAAAACTGCCGCTCAGTGCGCGACATAGTTCACAACACTACAGTCATGGTCTGTCCACGAGATTGCGCTGTAAGGTTTCATGCACAGTTCTCACAGTTGCACAGTTCACTGAGCATACAGATCAAAGACATTAAAGGAAAACACAGTTCAAAGAAAGCACAGCAAGTGAAAAAAAGGAAAAAAGACTAGCATCAAAGGCTAATAGCCTGGCATTGCGATGACACAAGCTTGCTATAATAACGGTAACATCAAGAGGCGTAGGGCTGCAGCCCCCCCCCCCCCCCCCTGTATTCTACTCATGTAGTCCGCCCTACGAAGTTCCGCACGTTGGCTGTCATGAGGTCAGCCAACGTGAGAGGTTCACACCACAACGACACCAGTCGTTGTGGTGTGAACCTCTCTTCTTGTCCTTTGTGTTTTTGACTGTTTTTTTTCGTTCAAGGTCATCGCCCTCATTTGTTCTGAAGGTAGGTTTAGGGGTGTCCGTCTCCTCTTCCTCCACCACGATGAATGATGCTGACTGTGGGGAACTTTCCGGTTCAAGCTCTTCATAGCGCTTCAGCATGTTAATATGGAACAGTTTTGTAATATGTCCCAAGTCCAACCAGTAATCAAAGTTGCTTTTTTTCCTGTGACCAAGAAAGGCCCCTTCCAGTGCATCAACAGTTTGTTTGCCGTTGTTGGAAGCAGGATAAGGGCACGGTCACCCACTGTCAGCTGGCGTATCTTGCTTCCCCGGTCGTAGTAATTTTTCTGGGTCGTTTTAGATCGCGACAAGTTCTCTTGTGCCAACCGTAGTGTCTTTTCCAGACGATCTCGCAGATCCAAGACATACCCGTATGTGGTCTTGATTTCTTCGCATAGGTGGTCTCCTGTCCACAGTTCCTTAAGTAGACTGAGTGGGCCTCGGACGTGTCGACCTTAGATCAACTCGAAAGGAGAAAACCCCATGCTGGCTTGAGGCACTTCACGATACGCAAACAAGAGGGGTGCTAGTAATCGGTCCCATGACTTTGGTTCTTGGCGCATCTTGCGTAGCATTTGTTTCAACGTGCCAATTTATCGCTCCACCAGACCATTACACATGGGATGGTACGGCGTCGAGCTTAGATGTTTGATAGCCACCAAGTCATTTATCTCTCTCATTAGGTCCGATGTGAAACAGGAGGCCTGATCGCACAGTATCTCATGTGGAAATCCAATGCGCGAAAACATTTCTACCAGTCCTTCGGCCACCGTAGCCGAATCAATCGACGGCAAAGCTATCGCATCTGGATATCGTGTAGCGAAGTCCACCAGGGTCAGTATGTATCGGCTACCCTTATTTGACGTAGGCTTTAAGGGTCCAATTATGTCCACCGCCACTCTTTCAAAAGGGGTGTCTATTAAAGGCACATGACCAAGAGGTGCCTTGCCCACCTTGCTCTTAGGATACGTTCGCTGGCAAGTGTCGCAAGAGCATACGTATCTTCTCACTGCTTCTTGAACTCCTGTCCAGTAGAATGATTCCAGAACCCGATCAATTGTTCTCTTAATTCCTTGGTGCCCTGACATAAGGCTTTCGTGTGCCAAAGTGAGCACTTGGCAGTGTAATCTTTGAGGTACTACCACTTGTTCGGTCATTTTGCCCGAGGGTAGCCGGTAATGACGATACAGCACTCCCTTTACTACTTCGAATGAGTAGGATGCCAATCTTTTGCCTTGGAACACTTGGCCCACTTTGTTCCTGCAAGACTTTAAGGTCTTATCTCCGTTCTGGGCCGTGGTAAGATCCTTCCTGGTTATTTTCAAGGCGCTGATATTGGTCGTGGATGTTTTCGGCTGTTGGTCTCGGCTCTTGATGTCGACCAGCAAAGCATCCGGGGAATGGTCTTCTCCCTTGGTTCTTTCCCACTTGCTATACCATCTTCGATGGGCTTCTTCTTCAGCCTTTCTGTCCAGGTTTTTTCTGGATCATGAGGTTCTCGGGAGCCTGGTACATTTCCGATAATAACATCATATAAAGGAGCTGTCATACACTTGACAATCGACGTACCAGAAAAGTAAGTTGAATGATTTTCAACCTTAGCCTCGGAAACTTCAATGCTGCTGCCATCCGCCAGGAAAAGCTTAGCGGTGGTGCCTGTCAGAGCCTTGTCTGGTACGAGGGAACGACGCACGACCAGCGTATTGCTTCCCGTATCTCGCAAGACTGACGCGGTCTGTCCGAAGATGACGCCCTTGAGCACTGGCATCTTGCGTGCTACAGTCCTTGTGGGGGTCTTCACCGTGCTAGCTATGTCCTCTTGTTCAACGACTACCGCGTTGGAATCTTCGAGGCGCTCTTCTGGCGACAATAGGCAAGACGTCTTCTTTGGTGGACCATTTTTCTTGGTGCAGGCTTTGACATCATGCCCGGGCTTACGGCAATATCCGCAGTACGGTTGCCTCAGCTTAGATCGGCAGTCCGATGCCCCATGACCCAGCTTTCCACATACGAAGCATCGCATTGGAACTCTCTCGGATGAGCTTCCGGTTTTCTCCGTAGGGTTAATGCCTTCCGATTTCTGCCGGAACACTAACAAATTGGGCTGTCTCTGAGCCTCTAAGAAATTATCGGCAGCTTCGGCCATGTCATCTAGCTGGCGGTAGCTCTTCTCGTGCAGGAAGAGTCCTAACCGATGATGACAGTTGTCCAGAAACTGCTCCGTCACCACTAGGTTGCGAAGTGCCAAATACTCCTTTTCGGTTTTGGACATTTCCACCCACCGATCAAAGAAACTCAGTAGCCTAGTTACGTACTGCTTTCCAGTTTCGCCGTCTTGGGGTTTGCTCTGTCGGAACTTCTCCCGATAGCCTTCCGCCGTAAAACGAAAACGCTGGAGCAACGCCAACTTGGCTTTATCGTAGTCGAGGGAGTCTTTCGGGGACAGACGTCCAAATACTTTCAGAGCTTCTCCGCTCAAGCATAAACTTAGGGCCGTGGCCCATTTGTCTCTAGGCCATTCTTGTCCGGTGGCGACGCTTTCGAACCTTTTTAAATAGGCATCCAAGTCGTCCCGGCTTTTATTGAATCCCGGCATTAAACTGTGAGGATTCACGCTGAATGGGGCACTCCATCCAGACCCTTGGTCAGCTGTTATTGCAGCGTCCGTTGCCGCTATTTGAAGGCGCAACTGAAGCGTTCGCTCCTCCAATTCTAGCTGCCGTTGGCTCGTCTCACCACGATTGCCCTCAGCTTCCGCGACTTTAAGCCGTAACTGTAAATTCTTTTCCTCTAATACAAGCTCCTGCTTTTTAGCCTCACGCTCCGCTGCCCGCTCTTCTCGCGCACGCGCTTCCTGCTCGTTCAACCATGCCCTCAACTCCGCACCTTCTAGCCCCATGCGTTCGGCTAGGGCTAACAAGTCTCGTGTGCTAGCAGCCATAGTTCCTAGCCTTTAGAAAAAAAATCCGAACGAACGGCTTTGTCCTGTCGCGGACGCCAATTTGTGATGCCCAAATATCGGGACAACGGTTCGTGTACTCAAAGGCTTTAACGGTTCTCTTAGGTGGAGCCTCCGAGAACCAAATTGAGGACAAAGCCTTTGGTTTCGAACACATACACACAAAGACTTTTAATGAAACTAGAAGCATAAAATAAATTATAGCAACAAATAGAAAGAATAAAATAAACACTCAAATAGACATCACGGTGGTAAGACACATTTGGGGCAAGTGTGAAGCTAAATAGTGCGCGAGTCCTGGCTTGCCACGATGGCAGGGACACATAACAGTCTCGATGCGGAGACGCGGCGACAAGTTGGCGAAAGGAGTTGCGCCGGTCTCACCAAAGGTCGTGGTGTAAGTTGACCGGGCGACCGGAGCGCGCCAGCTCTGGCTTGGAGAGGTAAAGCAAGCGGCTTGGTGGCACGAGAGTGCCGCCGCCTCAGATGCAGGCTGGGAGGTCTTGGGTCCCAGCAGCCTCTTCAGCCAGTTGTACGAGCCGGAGCTGGAGCTCGGAGTCCGAGCTGCGCAGCAGGGTCTCCCAGGTGTCTCGACTACCTATTTTGCGCGTTCCCCCGGGAGAGTACGGACATTCCCATATTATGTGGTCGAGGATCCCTCTCGCCCCACAAAGATTACACCTATCGCTCGTGTCCTCGGGGAACATGTGGTTCGCCATAACCTGGTGCTGATACGTATAAGTTTGTAGTCGTCTCCACGCGAGATTGGCTCGTAGACTGGTATCCCGGCCAGACCCAAAATTAAACAACAGACAAGCAGTCGCGTGGTGGTGCTGGAAACGCGGATACGTGGTCGTTGTGGCGACGCCAGCTTTTTTATCCTGCTGGTCGATAAAATTGCGACGCCAGCTTCGCAATTTTATCGACCAGCAGGAGAAAACACTCGAGTGTCCCTTGCTACGGTGACTGCAGCGGCCGTATCAAGCTATTAACAGGACAGTGTTAATAGCAAGTCGTAAGTCTGTTCGATTCAGCCAAATTTCTCTGCACCTTCTGCACCTATTAACTGTGCCCAGGCGTTCGATTACCCGAGGTGCAGCGGTGCACCTTGCACCCCCGTGCACGAATGAACGGGGGTGCAACGCAAGGTGCCGCCGTGGTGCAGTGCACCCTTAAACCCTGCAGCGAGTGGGTGCAGCCCGGCACACCATAACTGGCACTCCCTGCACCTTTTCATTCATTCATTCGTGCCTCCGGCAACAAAACATCACCAACCATCTGTAGATCAACCGCAACAATAGTAATTTAGTTCAGTGCACACTGCGAAGGTGCACCAAAAGAAGTTTCGTGCGTTGCACGACGTGCATTTTACTTTTATTACGGTCAAAACAGCAGCGCGCTGGATGGATGGATGAAATAATTAATTACTTAATTATTTACTTAATTAATTAATTAATTAATTGGTGGATGAATGTGTGGATGGATGGGTGGATGGATGGAAGCTAGGAGCGTCCCCTTTGAAACGGAGTGATGGCAGTTGCCACCATTTCACCGATAGCCGCTTTACCGCGACGCGTAGGGAAGTTTCAGAATGGATGGATGGATGGATGGATGTTATGAGCGTCCCCTTTGGAACGCTGCGTTGGGTTGCGCCACCAAGCTCTTGCTATTATGCTGCCTAATGCCCTACTTAGGTTAAACAATAAAAAAATTGGCAGAGGCCTAGCTTGCCTAGGCCTAGTGGATTGAGCAATCTTCTGTTCAGGTTGTAGAGTTCCATACTGCTCATCGAACGTGTAGATGCAGTCTCGTCGCCATTTAAAGCATCCATAAGGCTTGCTGTCGAACGATCAGGTATCGCCAAAGTCGCGTCAGTATTGAGAGCATGCGTGATACTTGTAGATGCACCCAGATGAAGAGATGTTGAACGCATTCGCCTGGCTGCATAATATGCACGCCGTTTAGTTAACGTTGTTCCCGCTCTTCATTCGTTTCTTCCGCACGCCGCCGCTTCTTAGCTGCAGCACATCGTTGCAGCTTCACCTTATACACATCATCCGACATACCGTGCAGGATTCGCTGGGACGACTGCGACGAGCCGATTTGGGGGGCCGCTTTTCCACAGCTGGCATGACGTCACGTAGAGCGAGCGCCTCCCCCACGGCAGCGGCGCGTGGAGGATTCGCTGGGACGATCACGACGAGCCGAGTTGGGGGGGGGGGGGGGGGCGCTTTTCCACAGCTGGCATGACGGATGGATGGATGGATGGATGTTATGAGCGTCCCCTTTGGAACGGGGCGGTGGGTTGCGCCACCAAGCTCTTGCTACTATGCTGCCTAATATCCTACCTAGGTTAACCAATGAAAAAAGAAAAAAAAAGAAAAACACTACGAACTACCGCGTCCAAATTTTCTGATCCCCTATTGCGAATTGTGCTTTTGTACGTCTCCGTCTTTTGTCGTTTCCCTACTTTTCTTCCACCAATCCTCCAATCGCCTCTTACTAATGCCTATTGCAGACATGTTTACTTTACCACTGCTCCCGCTGAACCCAAGGCCTTCAAGGAGGCCAGTGGTGCGTAAATCGACCGCTGGGTAGACGTCTTCACATTCCAATAAAACATGCTCCACAGTTTCTCTACCCTTACCGCAGCAAGCGCATGCTTCTTCTTCCTTCTTATATCTCGCTTTATAGGTGCGTGTTTTAAGGCGAGAGTGCAGCGGTGGCGTAGAGGTAGAACACCCGCCTCGCGTGCAAGAGGTCCGTGGTTCAAATCCCGGTGCCGCGCAATTTTCCACCGGATAAAAAAAATCCGCGTGTTGATAAAATTGCATAAACAGGCATGTGGCCTGATCCAGGTGGCAAGAACCGGTAACGCACTCCCTCACCAGAGCAGGATTGGCCACCCTGGTGCAGTACTTGGCCACAACCTCCTATATGAACACATATGGGAGAGGCCTTTGCCCTGCAGTGGGCGTAACCAGGCTGATGATGATTTTAAAGCATCCCCATTTCGCTTCGAAAAATAATGAGCTAAGGTTACGTAATGAGCAGGATGGATGGGTGGATGGATGTTTCAGGCTCAACCTTTTGAATCGGGCGGCAGCGCGCGCCACCTAGCCTTGAATGGTACTATATGCATGCATACCTATGTATTTACTCCTTTACTTTTGTGTTGATATTATCCACCAATCAAATAGCCTTCATTTAGGTATTTCTACCTGTTCAAAGTCTATTTTACTTTCACTGTCTTTAAAACCCAAAGCTTTCAATAGTTCCCTGTTACATTCAACTGCAGGGTGAAGTTGTTTACACGCAAGTATCAGGTATTCAGCCGTTTCCTCCTCTTCTCCACACGGCCCGCACAACAAATCTATCTCCTGGTATCTGGCTCGGTACGTTTTAGTCCGCAGTACACCTGTCCTGGCCTCAAACAACAATGAGCTTCCCTTAGAGTTATCGTAAATATTTTCTTTAGCTATTTCTAGCTTGAACGTCCTGTATATCTCTAATGATGATTTGGTTTGCATCCCCCATTTAAGGCATCTGGCCAGGACTCCTCGTCACCACTTGGCCACCCTATCAGCGGACAGACCACACACATCTTTCAGCCAAACGATAACCGCATATGATGAATCTTTGCCAGCTTGTTTCGCTCCGGCGGCGAGACCTTCGATTCCTCCATGGTGCCTCGCCCAGCCAAAAATCAACCTCAAAATACCTGGTATCTCGAAAAGAGCTGATCTATCATCGCCAGCCCTTAGACAACTCACGCTACTATACTTGTACGAGAACTACCGTGACTCTACGCATATTTACACTGATGGATCTGTCCTTCCAAGCAGATCCGCGGCGGCAATCGTCAATCGTGAATAATGATAGGTTGAAGCCGAGTCCGCTTTGCTGTATTTTGGCCTCTAAACCTTGTAGGTACAGCATAAACATCAGAGGTGACAATGGACACCCCTGCTTAAGCCCCCGCCGAATCATTACAGGCTCCGAAACCTGCTTTTCCCATTGTATAATCACCCGGTTACACTTATAGATATCTTTTAAGAAATTGTTTACTCCATCTTGCACTCCTAAAGTTTCCAGAATGCACCACAAGCCCTCTTGAAGTACACTGTCATAGGCTCCCTTGATATCCAAAAAAGCCAGCCATAGGGGTCTGTGTTCCTTTTCAGCTATTTCAATGCACTGTGTTAGTGAGAACAGATTGTCTTCTAGTCTCCTATGCTTCCGGAACCCATTTTGTAGCTCTCCAAGCACCCCCTCGTTCTCTACCCATGCCTGCAGTCTGTCCTTTATTGGCGGCGAGGAGTTACAGAGTCGCCATCTATCGGAAGCGCCTCGCTGGCGTAGTATGAGGGATGATGCGGCGCGCTCCTCATAGGTTTTGCTGTCAGCGCTCTCTGAAAACACCACGCGGGAGCTCTCCCGGACATTTCTGTAAGTACTTTCGAAACGAGAGAAGTTTTTTACTGTCTAAATAATAATCTTGGGCAAACTGAAAGCACAGAATCGTTTACAGACGCTATCTCTTTACCGAATACGTACAGTGAACGCCACTGCGCGCGGTCGCCGCGATGGAGTCTCCCGAACCGGATTCTTGCGTGAAAGGTAGGTAAACGCTGAGAGCAAACTATGTGCAATATGTTCTTATAGTGTTTCTATAACTAAATGGAACGTAATAGAATGAAGCCTCAATGCAGCGATCGCACAGGATCGCAGCGACCAACTGCGCGTCTGCATGCTTGTCCGCGCACTGTTTCGCTTTCGCCGCGTGCGCGTTTTCGCACCGTGCCCTGAGCGTTAGGCGCAGAATATGAGCATTTGACAGTATAAAAGCAACCATTGTTGCGTGGGCGCTATCAGAGCTGTTGAAAAAGAATTTCATTGTAGAGACATCGACGCCTTGGGGACTGCAGTGATGTGCCGTCGCGACGATTCATCTTCTTTTTCTTCTTCTAAATTCTTAGACGTTTCAATATTATTTCTCGAGTTGCGTCGCACTGTATGTTTATCGGTGTTCTCAGCGTGCGATTTCCCGCTTGTTCCTTTTTGTAATCTAGTGCATTAATTCATAACACAAATATGACCACATGCCATGCTTCTTTTTTTATGTGCTTCTTACCGCTCCCTTTCCATTCCAGTGAACTTGCCAGTATCTATAGCATTGACAAGTTCATAGACCAAACCGTCATGGCATTAGTCGGGCAGCGGACTCGGGCGAGCGTCTCAGGGCGCGTTTTCCGAACATCACAGACCCGGCGCCGTAGCAGAAATCTTCCTCGCGTCTGTGCTTGCTGCATACCCGAGTTGTAGCCGATGACTGTTTGCCGGTTTTATGTTTCGCGAGCCAAGCTTCACGCAGCTTGTCCTGCGGCTGCGTGTGAATAAGGCAGACATCGGGCTCCGTTGCGTACGTCCGGCACTGCGGCACCGAGCAGTGGCCTACCATGTTGCGCGCCTTCAAAGGCAGCTACTACCTATTGTAGTGCTTTCAAGCGTTGTGAAGGAGACACTCGAAGCGGGAAAATCTCGCCACTAAATGAGGACTGCCGCGTACGAGAGAATTTAAACTCTCGTTTTCAGCTCGCTTCGGCGCTCCCGAAGCAGCCGACGCGGCCGCTATGTCCACGTGATCCCTCATAGCACGTCACGCCGACGGTGGCGCCAGCTTTTCCAGTGGTGGAGCTCGAGGCCAATAATCTGCATAACCACCATCAGTGGTTTACAAACCACTGACGTCACTCTTATAGGCCGGTATTTGTTTGTCAGCTTTGTCCCCCTTTCTCTTATATATCATTCTCATCCTACTTAGCCTCCATTCGTCAGGTACTTTACCATCCATTAGCATTTTGCTCACCACCTCCCTTAATGATTTCTTAGATTTCGGGCACAATATCTTTATTAACATACTTGGAATACCATCCGGGCCTGCTGATGTGCTACTTGGCATCCTCTTCTCGGCCCTTTCCCAGTCTCTTTGTCCAAGTTTGGCTATCCCTCTCCGACATACTGCATGTACCATTTCTCTGTTCTGTAAAATTTTCCCTCATCATGGTTCCTACATGCTCCATTGCCTCCTCTCCCTCTAACCGAGTACCTTGAGCTCTTACTATATACCTCTGCTATAGGCTTGTCCTATTACTCAAGGAGTTCAGATGTTGCCAGAATTTTCTAGCTGCCTGTTTCTTTTTTATTGCTTATTTCTGACAGTCATAGGGACCCTCTTGTCTTGATTTTCTCGTTGATCAAATAGTCTGCTTCCCTTCTGCATTTTATGTAGTTTACCTATTTCCTCTCTACTTCTGCTTCAGGTTCTCCCTTACTTTTAGAATACCTGTGTTCCCTGGAGGCTTCCTCACGTTTCTTTATGGCCTTCTTAACCTCTTCATCCCACCAGCTCTTGAGTTTTCATATCCCTTGCCTTGTATTTCTGACTCGCGCCTTACCTAGCTCACGCTCAAATAGTCTCATTAACTTTGGGTTAGTGCAATCAGTTTCAGTACCCTCTCATATTTCCTCTTCAATTTGTTTGGCCGCTATTTCCACTTGGTCTTCTGAGTAAAAAATCCCATCGGGCATTTCCTCACGCGTCGTTCGTGCTTTAGTTTCCCTCTTGAAACTCAACTTGATACGTTTGTGGTCGCTACCTATACTTTGGAGCCCTGTTCATCTATAATCATGGCTCCTAATCTATCGTACATCCTATGTAACATTCACGCATAATCTATTGGCGAGTGTCGACCTGCTACATCCCATGTTATGATCCCGTCACACTTTTCAGTAGAGTTACAGACAACTAAGTTATGCCTCTCACACATATCCACCAGCATGTTACCTAATACAATTATTTCACATCCTTTTCCTAGCTCATTGATGTCCGCTGCTATACAATCCAACATTTTTTTTTCCTCTTTAGCATTTAATCCTGTCCAAAGGTATACAAAGCCTAGATGTGTTTTCGCCCCTGCTACTTTTCCTTTTAGCCATAAATGATCCTTGCATTCCTGATTGACCCTTTGCTAATTTGTATTCTTGTGAATGTATGCTCCAATTACCCAGCCCTTTCTGCTACCCTGCACTCTGTTGCAGTATTCCCATGCATAATCAGGGTTACAGGGCGGTTGTTCCATGTCCCTAAGATGTGTCTCTACAAACCCATAAACAATTAAGTTCTCCTGCCTTAGTTGCTCTTCAATTTCCTCCCATTTTAGCCTATAGCTGCCATCGTGCATGTTAATGAACAGCGTGATGGAGGTCAGCAATGTTTTTTTTTCTTTTGTTCGTTGTTTTGCAAGAAACCACTCTTACACGTGTTTGTATTGCCTCCTCCCCTTGTGTAATGCCTTCGGGCCTTCAAGGTGATAATAAATGAAATGCAAGTCTGACTTAATTTGGCTCTGGTGCTTATTCCTGTTGCCTCTCCTACAGTACCGATGTTTGCTTGTTTGTGGCTCCTGCTTCGAATCGTCCGCGCCTACACTGGTTCTTTCAGGGCTCTGGGTCCCCCTAAAAAAGCAGTTGCCTGGCGACCCATCCTTCCCCCTATCCTTTTGCCAGTGGCACCACTGTAGTGAATGCCATCCTGCACAAGAAGCCAGGAGCCGGCTCCGTACACGTCCCTGTTGACCTCCATCACGTTGTACCCGAGTCGTCCGCTCAGACTCCTAATGACCCGATTGGCCTCAACCACCCTCCTTTCTACCTGGTAAGTCTGGCCCTGGACCTCTGGGATAGTGCATATGGTCACATGCACCCTCCCGGAGGCCTCTCTAAGCTTACTCAGCCTAGTCTCAATGTGCCTCTCAAGTTCCTGGCTTCTCCCTTTAACCACGTCATTGAGTCCAGCATGCATAATGACCCCGCTGTCGCCCTCCGTGCTGTCCCCTACCACTTCCCACGCCTTGGTCATTCCTTCCGCCATTCCCTTGCCCGCTTGCGCCTCCACCTGTACTCGCCCGTCCGCCTTCACTCTCGCCATCACGCCTTGTTCAGCCCTCCCCACGTTGGAGTCCCCTATCACCAGGACCCTTCTGCGTGCGAACCGTTCGCCTCCAGCTTGTGTCCACTGCCCCTCTCCTCGCCCCCGATGGCGCCCCTGTGCCTGCAGCGTCGCCTCACTCGGGGCGTGTTGCGCTGCTTCGCTCTAACTGACGACCGCTTGCTCTGGCTCCCTGCCTCCCACTTCGCCTGTAGGGTCTACCCTGCTTTCTGAGTTTTTGCCACCGCTTTGACGTCCTGACCCGACATTCTCCGCTTCCCACGTCTCAAGCGCATCGAGCCGCGTTTCCAGTTCGGCGCTCCTTTCTTTCTCTTCCTCAAGCTTGGCCACGGTCCTTACTAACTGCGCGGCCTGGGCCGCCTCCACCTTGACGAAATTGTCAACTTTCGCCTGCAGTGCTACCCGCTTCTCCTGCTCCTCCCTCAGGTCTGCCTAAGCTCTTCGAACTTAGCCGCCCAATTCTCTTCCAGTTTTTGGACGGCTTCCCTGACACCCCGTCACGACCTGCACGTGAAGCTAGACCCCTCCGCGTCTGCTAAATTCTAGAATTTAGTCTAGTCGAGGAAGCACCATCGCAGGCACTCGTCGCACTGCACTTGCTCCCCGTCCTCCGCGGCCTTCACGTTCTTCGGTTTCATCGCTAGGCCTACGTCCCTAGGCCCAACGAGCAAGTTCGCCAAATCGCTCCAGCAAAGCCGACCTCGACCGCGATCCCAAACAAAAATAAAAAGATTGCACTCCCTACCTTATGTAAGCATCCGAAGAGATATCTGAAAGAACTAAATAAGCCTATCAAATAGGTCCCGCCTACCACCTAGGCCTAACGGGGGAGCCGCCAGACCTAGACAAAGCCGGTACGTTTACTACACTTACCAAGAATTCAACATTTGCGCCCCTACTCCATGCAAAAGAAAACGCTTCGAAACACTAGCTAATAAAGATAAAAGATTACTTAGCTACGAACGACGTCGCTGAAGCCTCGCGCACAGGAGCGTCCGCGAGCAATCCTCCGTCCGCGTCCGCACATCACTCGTATCTCACGCGATCCCGAGCAGGTGACGCTGCGAACCACGCCACCTGTCGGCGGCGACACGAAGTGCGTCAAGCTCTGCCGCGTTGTGAGCGCACTATAACTCTTCTAGCACACTGTACTCATGCGGTCGGAGTGGGCCAGAGAGCGAATGCGCCACGACGTCACTTGACGCCACCATCGCACCTTCTCAAAAGTTCCTAAACGATCCTGTCCCTAGGCACTTAGAATGAGGTCACGTGAGAGAATTTCGTACGACATTTAGCAACGCCACCTAGACTCTAGGTGGTGTTACATTTAGACGCACGCCCAAGGAGTCGCTTGAGCTTTTGTGGCGGATGGATGCGCTTTTTAGGGCTCCGTGGCGGCGACGAAATCATGGTTTTGTGCATGCTTTGAGCTTGCTTCTGTTTTTGATTCGCAGATTTTTTTAGCATTTAAATAATAATTGGGTAGTTTTCTTTCCTTCTTTTTTTTCGTCCCTCTTTTTTTCGTGTGCGCGGGCGTTTCGTGTACATTTGGTTTTGCAGGATGGTCTGAGCGTCCTTTCGCGCCACGTGTTTCAACACGGGCAACCGGGTTGCGCGTTAAATCTTTATAGCCTTTAAATAGTAGCTTGGAAGTGGCAAGACTAATAGCGATATATTAGTGATTTTACTGTATTTTTTGGTAGGAAAGTGAGAGCGTGGCTGCGTAGTTGAACACGTGTGAAAACGTGTCATACCTTAAGTCTGCATGGCATTGATTGCTTTTAAATGGTTGGTGAGAATTACTTTGCGACATGTTGAAATTATGGGGTTTTACGTGTCAAAACCACTTTCTGATTATGAGGCACGCCGTAGGGGAGGGCTCCGGAAATTTCGACCAACTGGCGTTCTTTAACGTGCCGCTAAATCTAAGTACACGGGTGTTTTCGCATTTCGCCCCCATCGAAATGCGGCCGCCGTGGCCGGGATTCGATCCCGCGACCTCGTGCTCAGCAGCCCAACACCATAGCCACTGAGCAACCACGGCGGGTTTTGCGACATCTTGAGGATTTAGATCCTGTGCGTATCGGTTATTGCTAGAAGAGACGTGCTCTGTATTATTATACTAATATAGTATTATAGTATTTACAGCAGAAAAAGCCGGGTAATACATGGGAAGAATACGGCAAAGCGTGAAGTGTGGGGGGGGGGGGGGGGGGGGTGCGCGGGGTCTCTCAAGGCAGATGAGGGGACGGATCAGAATGGAGAGGGAATAGAGTCAATCGGCACACACTGTGATGTCGATGCGAGGCTGAAGAAAATCAAAGCTTTCCAGCAAGAGCTTCTCAAACAGGTTGAAGAGCTCAAAAGTGAGCTAAATCGGGAGCGTGATGCACGGAAGGTAGTGCAAAAAAGACTTGGAGCAGCCGAGAAAAAGTTGAACAGGACCACCATTGTGAACGAAAATGATCGTGACAATGGAACGCAGTCCCCCGACGTAATAATAGAGGGAGTGCCAGCAAAGTGCACGGAATGCGGTCAATGTGGTGAGGGGATAGCTGGAAAGAGGGGCACCTACCTTGAGGCCGCCACGGGGAAAAAGCAGGAACGCATGGATAAATGTCATTGTCAAGTCCGAATCACGCGGAAATGGACAAAGGGAAGCAGGGTCGGTCTTATGTAGGGCAGACGGGTAGATGTCTTAACGTTAGGTTACGAGAACACAGCAATAAAGTGCGCAAAGGGCAGGAAGGGTTTCTAGGTGTTCATTGCGCACAATGCGGCTGCATCCCGCTTTTTGAAGAGACTACTATCTTAGCTAAGCATTCGAATGAATGCACCAGACGTATCATTGAAGCAGCAGCGATTGCCGATGGTGACTCAGTTAGCAAGCCATCAATTACATTAACAGACAAAGAACTGGTTTTTCTGAGGTCGCATATGCGCTCTCGTTCTATTAGGTCATGAATTTTGAATGCATACTCATGTCGGGCTCATGCTTCGTAGGGGGCGCTTTTTTCTTGGTGTCGCAGTATATATATGTTTGTTTCTGAAAATAAAAATCATTTGGAAGTCAGCGCTTGTCTTCGTCATCCTTTTTTTCCCTCGTCTATGTATGCGCTGTAAGTGACGATTGATACCATGGAATACCAACTAGCCCATGCCCCAACGTTACTTAAGCATGGGGAGGTAAGATAGAGTGGAATGATGATTATCGCCAGCGACTCAAACCTAGGTAGGTGCTCAGAAACAATTGTGGAGAGGGTGAAAGGCGATAAAAGAATGGCGGTAGGGACATTTCCGGGGCGGACGCTTGGTTCTGTCATGGAGCGGGCAAAAGCAAAGCTCGCAAAAAATGCACACGTGCGCAAACTTGTCATAGTAGTACGCGGGCTAAATGCCGTCCTAAACCGGAAAGGGCCAGGACTAGCCCAGCGCTTGGCGAAGGAGGTGAACGACTTGCACGAGCTATCCCCTCTGGTGCAGATCGTGGTGTGTACGGTGCCGGGGGGTGCCTGTACGTGACAGTCACGTACACAGAGCCGTAGTGGCTGCGAATGAGGCGATATGGAAAATGAGCCGAGAGAAAGGCTTCGAGGTTGTCGAAGTAAACAGGGAAGTGAGAAGGTGTGGTGGTTTTCAACGAGACGGGATCCACTTCAATCACAGGCTTGCACGAGAAGTGGGCTGGCGAAATGCTGGTAGCACTGTTGTTTTTTTAGGGGCCCCACGGGCGCTCAGGAGGCCAAGTAATGAAGAACGTCCCCTAAGGGAACCTCAGAATAGCATCGCCGTGAATAACAGAAAAAAGACGAAAGCAAGAAAGAGAGCTCGCCATGCAATAGGCTACATAAACATGCAGGGCGGCAGAAGAAAGGAATTAAAAGTGGCTCCAAAAGGACTTCTTCTTGGGCAAGTTGGTGCTTATATTTCCTGGGTATACTTTCTGGCGCAAAATACATTTCTTGAAAAGGGACAGAAGAACGGAAGACAGTAAAGCGCTTGACTTTCTTCCTTTCTTCTGTCCTTGTTCAAGAAATGTATTTTGCGCCACAAAGTGTACCTAGAAAAGGAAAAGTGGGCACAGATTGAGGAGCAGTTAAATAGACAACAAATAGCGGTGTATGCGGTTGCAGAAGCGCACCTTAGAGACTTGGAAGAGCCGCCAGTGATTGAGAATTATGTTTGGGAAGGGTGCAACAGAACTAAGTCGGAAAGAAAGAGAGGGGGAGTCGGAACGCTCGTCCATCGGAGAGCCAAATGGAAAAGAGTAAATTCAATATGTCAAGAGCATCTTTGCGTATCAGGTACAATGAGTGGGAAAAAAATTTGGCTGGGCGTTACTTATTTGTGGACAGGAAATAATTGCACAGAGAAGAATAAAGGGCTAGTGGAATGCATAAGTGCTATTATTAATGGTTTCGGAAATGATGCTGAAATTACCTTATTAGGTGACATAAATGGATTTAGGACACCGACAGTAACGGGAAGTCGATGCTAGACCATTGCGAGTAACATAACCTCGTCATCGTGAATACACGGCCTAAGTGTGAAGGGCAGATCACGTGGTAAGTGGCAAACCGGCAATACACCATTGATTACTGTCTGATGACAAAAGGAATTCATAAGTGTAAGGGTATAGCAGCAAAAATAGTGACCATAAACGAATCATTTTGAAAATGGGATATGTAGTTGAGAAAGAGAGCAAGGAGTGCAAAATGGCCTGTCCAAATTTGAACGCTGAACAAATATATTATTTTATTTTTTTATTTATTTGTTTCCACAAGTAAGGGGTACATGGTTGTGGCGGAAAAACAAGGGGGAAAAAGCTGCGGAGAAAGCAGCTTGACTGGCCCCAGGTTCCGTTTGCAATGGCAGCAGCAGGGCAGGTGGGAAACGTGTTAAGGAAAAAAAGAGGAGAAAAAAAGAAAAAGAGCAAGAACACCAAGGGCAAAAATCACAAAGTACAAGCGTACACAGTCAAGAGCGCTGAAACATTTCAAGCAGATTTTTTGCGGAACAAGTGAGCACGTCGATATTGCATCTGGTGAGATCATTGAGTAAACTGGGCAGCCAGTGGCATAGCATTTGGTGGCCATAATTAGTCCGAAGATGAGGAACACACTAAGTCTCAGGAGCTCGAGTTGTGTAAGGGGTTTCTCGTTTTGTGATATTAGCGGGAGAGCTGGGGGCGCCAATATTTTTCTCATATCTTCTGTAGGTTGACAACAAGCGCAGGTTTATTAGGGCAGGCAATTTAAGGGTTCTAAGCGCGCTGAAAAGAGCAGAGGGATGAAAATCACGAGGCCTATTACAAATGACACGAAGAAATTTCTTCTGGATTACAAACAGGTTGTGAATATTTGTGGCTGAAGTTGTCCCCCATACGAGGCAGCAGTAATTTAGGTGACTGGAAAAAAGTGAGTTATAAATCAGCAATTTCACGGATTGCGGCAGGTATCTAACAAATGTAGTCACTAGAGTCGAGGAAGAATTTGGCAAATGGCCAAGTAAAGAGTGGGAATGTAGTGAGCTTCTATGTGTACTAACGACAGAAATACGGAAAGAGAAACATGTTCGTTGGAAAGAAAAAAAGAAACAGAACAGCTGGTGGAACAGGGAAATACGAGAAGCGATCGCCGAACCACAGAAAGCATCCCGAGAGCACTGGCAGGCAAAGAAGGCGCAGTTGCCGCAGGATGAAGTAGCCAGTAAATGGGAAATATACCTGAAGAAATGTCTATTGTCCAAATTCTGGTGCAAGCAAAGGTAAAAGGTGAAAGTGAACGTTGGTTGTGAGAAATACGTGAGAAAAAGAAGGCCGCACCAAGAATATTTTGGAACCACGTAAAATTATTAGGCAGGAAGTCAACAACAATACAACAGCATATCCTAGACGAAGATGGAAACAAACTGGAAGGGGAAGCGGCATTAAATTACATCCGAAAAATAACAGCCGAATCTTTCCAACGAAATGACGAGGTTGTATTTGAAGAAAAAAGAGCATGAAAGAGACCCAGCTGGAAAAGGAGCTGGTGCTTAGAAATTTGGACTGGAAGAAAGCCGAAAAGAAAATTCCAAAGCGCACAGCCACAGGGCTAGACGAGGTTCACGTAAGGCTGATTAATGAACTAGGACCAAAAAGTAAGGAACCTCTGGTGAAATCAGCGCAAAAAACTTTAAAAGAAGACGAACACCAGACAGTTGGCGACAAAGTAGAATTAATTTAATTTATAAAGGTAAGGGGGAGAAAGATAGAATTCACTCATATAGACTGTTGCCATTACATTGGTAATATACAGGCTAGCAATGCCGGTAATCCAATTACAGTGCAAGCATGGGCAGATAATAATGGCATTTTGGGAGAACTTCTCAATGGCTTCAGAATAGGTAGACGTTTAGATAACTTATTTGTTCTTACTCAGTGTATTGAAATATAAAAAATAGAAAGCAGACCGTTACATGTGTGGCCTTTTTAGACATTACAGGAGCCTATGACAACGTATACCGCAACATTTTGTGGGATACTCTCGAAGGGGAAGGCTTAGGTGACGATTGTCTACAGCTTTTGAGAGAGATTTACCCAGGGATGAGGGGCGAGGAGAAAGTTGATATCAACAAGGGACTGAGGCAGGAGCGCCCTTTATCCCCGCTGCTGTTTATGATGTACATGGTGAGGATGGAGAGGGCGCTAGAAGGAAGCAATATCGGGTTTAATCTCTCATACAAGCAGACGGGTACAGTAGCAGAGCAGCAGCTTCCATGTTTGTTTGATGCGGACGACATTGTGTTGCTCGCTAATAACCAAAGTGATTTGCAACGTCTGCCTAATATCTGTGGATATGAAGGCAACAATTTAGGTTTGAAATTTATTGTTAGAAAATCAGGTGTTATGGTATTCAATGAAAACAGTGAACAGACAGTTGTAATACAGGGCCAGGAAATACCTCGGGTAACAGAATATAAATACCTTGGTATATGGATAAACGAAGGCAATGGATATATGGAAACACAGGAAAAAACCATAAGAGTCAAGGGGAAGAGAAATGCAGCCATAATGAAGCACAGAGCGCTATGGGGATACAATAGGTACGACGTGCTCCGTGTTATGTGGAGAGGTTTTACTTTTGGAAATGTGTTTGTTTGCTTTAAATCAGGGGTACAATCTGGACTCGATGGGAACCAAACGTAAGTGGGTCGCGTTGCATTGGGCGCTCACGGGAAGACTACAAATTAAGCTGTGCAGGGTGATATGGGCCGGAGTACATTTGAAGTGAGGGAAGCTCGCAGTAAAATTGAGTATGTAGAACGACTGAGGAATATGGGAGAACGTAAATGGGCTGGGAGAGTGTTCAGTATCTGTACAGGAAAAACATTGATTCACAGTGGAGGAAAAGAACTAGGAAGCTTACCAGCAAGTGTGCGGCCTGTATGGTGGGCAACACAGCAACAAAGAACGTCAAGCGGAAAGCGAGAGAGGCTGAATTAATCTCATGGGTGGCGGCAATGGAAAAGAAACCTGCCATGAGTAACTACTTAAACGGGTGGATACATGAAAATTTTCGTTCATGCGTTCATTGATTCAAGCATTGGGTACATCTTCAGGAAGCACGATACACACCGCGGGATTCATATATACCCGACAAATAATTTAATAATAGAATTATTTTACCGAGCGATTTCGGTTTCGGTTTCTGGGCTCCGGGTGATGCTATTACGTCGTAGGAGAGAAAACGCAACACGGCTTGGTCACGTGGGTCACAAGAAATAGTGACTTAAACCTATGCTGCGTGGTCTGTTCGCGCATACGCGTGTTCCACCAGCAGAGGTGAACAACTGCTGACTCGAAATGCATGTCGCGATTATTATAATTATTGCGAAGAGCGACAACAGCAGTAACAGAATATTGCGGCTTGTGAGCGTCGGTAATTCATTCCGAAGCGCCGTCAGCTTTAGCGTTGAAGTGAACCGGAGAAGGCCTAACGACGATATCGGCCGCGCCTAATGATTTAGCGGCGGTGAGGCCGCCGTCGGTGCCAGTGACCATTCCTCGGTCGCTGACTTCGCCGTGCGGCTGCTCCACAAATGGGCCCGGTCCGATCCTCTCTACGGCAAGGAAATTTCGCCGTTCGCGAGGAAAACCGCCGTCGCACGGCGGCCCGCGAACGGCAAACGGCGTGCGGCGAGTTGCCGTGCAGGTAACGTGGACTGGCCTTTACACGTTCAGAAACGCCAAGCGAACGAGACCACTACGAGCTGCGGAACTATGCGACTCGCAGGTGCTACGTCGACTGCTTTCCGCTACAGCGCTGTGCATGCCTCGGTTAGCCAGGGGACAGGGTTAGCTCGGTTACAGTGTTCTAGAAGCCTGTAGCATAGAGAAAGGATTTATTTCTATATGCCTGTAGCTCGGTGGTAGTGGCGGCTATACTCGGTCCCTCGGTTGTGGGTGTCTCGTTGTGGGTGTCCTCGCATACAGAAGCAGCCTACAGCAGGCTTTTTATAGCCTCAAAATTTGGTGTCTAAACCTAAAACGAAATGAGGAAAGAAGCAGTTTATGATAACTCAAAGTGAAGCTCATTACTCTTCGAAGCGAGATCAGGATGCCTTAGAACACGCACCTATAAAGCGAGATATAAGAAGGAAGAAGAAGCATGTGCTTGCTGCGGTAAAGCTGGGAAACGATGGAGCATGTTTTATTAGAATGTGAAGACGTCTGCGCAGCGGTCGATTTAGGCACCACTGGCCTCCTTGAAGCCCTTGGGTTCAGCGAGAGCAGTGGAAAAGTAAACAGGTCCACAACAGAGATTAGCAAGAGGCGATTGGAAGATTGGTGGAAGAAAAGTAGGGAAACGACAAAAAAACGGAGACGTACAAAGGCAATGTTCGCAATAGGGGATCAGAAAATTTGGTTGTGGGAGCTCATGCGGTTTTTCTTTCTTTTTCTTTTTTTTAACCTAGGTAGGACATTAGGCAATATAATAGCAAAAGCTTGGTGGCGCAACCCACCGCCCCGTTCCAAAGGGGACGCTCATAACATGAATCCATCCATTCATCCACCGACGTACCTATCGCGAGTGAGAGCGGGCGCGAGAGAAAATCTGGGGGCTTTTGCACCTTGAACGTATGACTCTGCCTAGGCAGGTGCTCGGCATGGATCCGCCGCCCTCGACAGCTACGACTGCATCGCAGCCTGCGCAATCCACCACGCTGAACTCTGGTGACGCTTCACAGGGAGCATTTAAGTGCGTGACCCCTTCAGCACCACGGCAGAAGGAGGCCACCACCACAGTTGTGAAGTTGACCGATGGCTTCAACCTCTCCTCAGTAGCACCAATCGAGTTGAGCCTACAAATTCGTCGGGCGCCCCACCTTGCCAAGTTCGAGAGGCAGGACACAGTCGTGAAAATTTGAACCGCCGAAACCCTCATCGCCATCGACACGTACCGTGCATCGGCCACCACCAAACTACTCGCCTTACAGTCCGTGGATGTCTGCGGAAAATTGCACCCTGTGAGTGCGTGCTACGCCAACGACCCACAGAACGCCCGCGCCGTCCTGCACGGTGTACCACTCTCCTTTTCTGAAGATGCCGTACGGGAAGAACTCCTCATTCCGGGCCGAAAAATCCTGTCTTTTCGGCGACTTGGCAAGACGGCGTCTCTCATCATCACGGTAGAGGGCCCTGAAATATCAAAGAGCGCCATCCTGTTTTCGGCGGTATACCGGCTGTACCCACCCAAGCCGAAATGCCTTCAGTGCTGCCATTGTTACAGCCTGAAACACAGATCTGATGTCTGCCCCAACGCCTCGACATATTCGTGCTGCAGATCTTGTGGGCAACATTTCCCCCCTGGAACTGACACGCCAAGAACTCCTCACGAGTGCGGTATGCGCTGCTGCAACTGCGGGGGTGACCACCCGGCTACGGACGCAAACTTCCCACACCGCGCGCTGAAGAGGAGGCAATTCGCCGACGCAAACCACCGACATGCATCAATCCAAATCACCAAGCCGCCCACCATCTCTCACGACCGGAGTCTTCTCACTCGAGAAGACTCCGGCGTGCCAACCAGCAACCGGTATTCGGCACTCGACACCGACTGCAGCCGTAGCCGTAGCCGCAGTCGCAACCGGAGTCAAAGTCACAACGGCAAGCCCAGTCAAAATCGGCCCAAACAGAAACCGAAGCCCGCCCACAAGCAGAAGGTGGACTTCAGACAGAGCCAGACAGCTAAACCACAATGTCATCAACATGATACGCGCCGTCCTTCGTGGCAACAACTACCTAAACCTAAGCCTGCTGCTGACGACCCTAACTGGCCTGCGCTACCTAACCAGCGACAGACGCAGTTTACGCCTTTAAAGGTGAGTGGTACAGCTCTCCCAGAAACTGCCCCCACTCGGCAGCCCTCTCCATTGAGCTCAGACCTTATGTCAGAGGAGTTAAATGCACGTATTCGCCGCATCGTGCAACAAGCGATCGAATCTACTATCGCGACTATAATTACAGGACAGATACAACGCGTCATTCTAACCGCTCTAACGCCCTTGTCAAACCAATTTACGCAAATTTCCACCCGCCCCGAACATATAGAGGACACAATGCACCCACACAAATGCCCCATCCCCCATAGCCCTTCTGAATCACAACATGGCCACTAACTCTAGGCAAGTAACTCCGATCCCAACCCCACCATCCCCATCTCTCACGATATGGTAATGGAACTGTCGCGGTTTAAGACGCAAGAAACAACATCTCCTGGAACATATGCTATTCATGAAAACAGAATCGGATATTCTTGTGTTGCAGGAGACCCACAGTGCCTTCCCCCTCGCTGGCTATGAACATTTTGTTGCTCCTAGTATTACATACAAACAACGGGGCACGTCAGACCCACTTACTCCTACAGTGACGGTGACTTACGTCAACAGCTCCTCGCCCACAATCCAACTCGACACTACGCATATGAATACACCGACTACTGAGCACGTAAGCACGAGGACAGACGTTCATGGTCACAGTCTAGATATTGTAAACTGGTATTGGACGCCAAACCACAATATCTGGCCGTTATCGAGCTACGACCCCTCCCAGCAACGCTTAACACCTCACCATACTGTCCTAATCCTCGGAGGCTTCAACTATTGACACCTTTCTTGGGGATATGACCAAGCATCAGCGCTCGGCCGCAAGTTAGACACCTTCATGTCGAACTTCAAAGTCTCTCTCCTAAACGACATTACCACTCCCACCAAAATGGAGAACTCATGTGAGAAGGACACAAACCCTGATCTCACTTGGTCAATGAGCCGCTACAACATTTAATGGCAGAATACCCAAGACACTCTGGGGAGCGATCACTCTATTATTGAGATCCGGCTTCCCTTGTGTAACGATCCACCCCGGGTCGTGAACAAGGGAGGCCTTCTGGCACCCTTGGATGGGATCCTCGTGACACTTTGCGCACACTGTCGTGTCCGCTGCCGGAGCGGTGATGCAAGCAAAAGACTGACGCCACTCTGATGTAGCCAGGAATCCAAAAAAACCCTGTGTTTATTAGACAGCCGCTTTTTATCCCTTTTCCTCAATAACGTCACAGCCTGTGCACATGAGTGCTGGGTCAGATCAGAGAACTGATAACACTACATCTCCTTTTTTTTACAACACATAGAGAACAAATGAACCACAAAACAACCAAACAGTATGAAACACATAAATAGGATGAGTATACAGCACTCAAGTGTAGCCATATCGCTGTGGCGGCCTTATTTCTCCACCGTAGCGTGTCATATAACCACCGTGTCTCCCGTCCTCATATGAGGCTGCAGCCGGCGTTGAATTAAGCGCAGAAGGCTCTGCCGAGGCCTTGTCTTCCTCGGATTGGCCTGCAGCGTCCGTAGTCGCAGGAAAGTCATAGGATGGGTCATGCACGCCGGTTCGCTCGCTGTATCGGACCAACGCGCGTCTGTTTCTCTCTAGTTCAACCCCGTCGTCTGTCCGCACCCGATAAGACCGAAGCCGCATGGCTGGACTCAACACTTTTGCTGGAATTTTGCTGTCTTTTATCCATACCCGGTTTCCCGGGGCGAGCAGCGGTAGCTGCGTTACCGCATGACGACGGTCGTAGTCTAATTTTTGCTTAATCCGCACTTTCTTGTCTTTGTATCGGAGGCTCCTGAGACCACTCGCCATTGACGGTACTAGCTTTTTCGGGTGCACGGGAAGCGTAGAGCGCAACCACTGGCCCATCAATAGCTGGGCTGGGCTTGTACCCAAAGGACCTGGGGAGTCCCTATAAGCTAGGAGGGCCAGGTACGGGTCAACCGCTTTTTCCAACATTCGTTGTACCGTCTGCACTGTACGTTCGGCAGCTCCATTTGACTGCGAGTACCTGGGTCTGGACGTGACGTGATGGAAGCCATAACTAGTCGCAAACAATGCAAATTCTGCGGAAGCGAATTGAGTACCGTTGTCTGTTACAAGTTCTGGAATCCCATGCCTAGCAAATATACTCTTGATTTGCTCAATAACCGCCGCCGAGCTCGTGGAAGATAAAAGGGCAAGCTCTGGATAGCGCGAAAAATAGTCTACGACCACGAGGTACGATATACCATGCAAATGGAAAAGGTCAGCTCCTACCTTCAGCCAAGGCAAGCTGGGGGACTCTGATGGCATCATGGGCTCGGCTTTCTGAACGCGCAGTCTCGCGCACTCTCGACAACTGTTTACCAGAGCTCCTGGCTCAGCGCTGAGACCGGGCCACCACACAGATTCGCGGGCCCTATCGCGACATTTCACAATGCCCTGGTGACCAACATGCAATGGACAAAGTATTTCACTTCTTAAGTTCTGAGGCACCACAAGACGAGACCCATTCAGAAGCACACCGTGACATATTGAAAGGTTTGCTCTCTCCGACCAGTAAGGGCTTAGCCAACTGCTTACTTTAGCGAGACGTGGCCAGCCCTGCTTACAATACAACCGAAGTTGTTGGCAGGATGAGTCTTTTTCGTGCGCGAACTTTATTTTGTTCCAATGGGCTGAAAATTTCAGTTCGCTGATGCAGCCTTGTGCATGGCTCGATACTTCACCGCAATACAGCTCCCCTATCTCTACATCCGCTTCCGTGCAAGGTGCCCGAGTAAGGGCGTCGGCGGTGCTAATCTGTTTTCCTGGGACATAGGAGACTGAAAAGCGATATCGCATGAGCCTCAATCGGAATCTTTGTATTCTAGGGGGAAGCACATCAAGGGGTGACTGACCGAGTAGCGATACGAGCGGTTTGTGATCTGTCTCAAATTGAAATTCCACTCCTATCAAAAACCCTTCCAGCCTTTCTGCCACCCACGTCAGCGCAAGTGCTTCCTTTTCTATCTGCGCGTACCGTTGTTCTGTTCGCGTTAATGAACGAGAGTGGTAAGCAACGGGCCGCCTTTCCCCATCTGATTGCACTTGCATGAGCCCACAGCCGAGACCGAATGACGACGCGTCGGCGGACACAATAGTGCGCAGCTTAGGGTCGAATTTTGCGATGCATTGCGCCGAGGTGATCAATTCTTTCAGAGTCTCGAAGGATTTTGCTGAGGTAGGCCCCAGTGCCACTCACGGCCTTTCAAGAGAAGACTACGGAGCGGTGCTGACATGTCGGCAAGGTTGTTCACAAAGCTTGCCAGATAGTTTACCATGCCCAAAAAACTGCAGACATCAGCAACATTTGATGGCGTAGCCATTTCGTTTATGGCTCGAACTTTCTTGGGATCCGGCGTGATTCCCGCCGCATCGACCACGTAGCCTAAAAACGCTACTCTGCTGACACAAAAAGAACATTTTGCCCGATTGAGTGTTACCCCCGCTGCAACAAACCTTTTGAGCACTGCGTGCAGCCGTTCATCATGTTCACGCTTAGTAGCTCCGTAAACCAGAACGTCGTCCATCAGGTTCACTACTCCTTGAAGGCCATCTAAGATTTCCGCCATTCTCTTTTGAAAGTATTCCGGGGCCGAGGTGATACCGAACGGCAGTCGCTGGAAGCAGTACCTACCAAAGGGGGTGATAAATGTTGTTAGTTCTTGACTTTCTTTCGCCAATTTAACCTGGTGAAATCCTGAATTGGCATCTAATTCGAAAAGTATGTGGCTCCCGCCAATTGCCCAAGTGCGTCGTCTACGGTCGGCAAGAGAAACCGTTCCCGTAGGTCGCTCTTGTTCAGCTGGGTTAGATCCACACAGATTCGAACTTCCCCACTTGGCTTGACTACTGGAACCATTCCTGCACACCATATAGTTGAGCCATCTACCTTACGAATGACTTTGCTTTTGACCATTTTGGCCAACTCTAGTTTGATGGGGTTCTTTAACGGGATGGGTACCCGCCGCGGCACGAAAATTGCAAAGGGGACGGTGCCCTCTTTCATGCGAATGGTGTATTCGCCGGACATCATACCCAGTCCAGAGAAGAGCTGCGGATACATGTGCTCGCGCTGTTTATCGTCAACCACATGAAGAAATTTGACTACACCAAGTGCTTCAATGGCTGTGAGCCCTAATAGGACACACTGCATTAACTCTACAACGTATAGTGTTTGTCACGATGTTTTGCCTTCCCAAACAATATCTGCTGAAAAACAACCATTCACTTCGAGGCGCTCATTCGCAGCTCTTCTCAACACCGCTTGTGACCTGTCTATACGAGGTGGTACACCGGGGAAATCGGGCGGAACAACAGTGACTTCGGCTCCTGAATCAATTTTTGCACTTACGCGTACACCATTGATAGACACTTCCGCGTATCTGGCATTTGAGCTGTTGGGTGTCCAAACAAAAAAGTTTTGTCCATCGCCTTCTAGCATAGACACGCCCACCTGGTTGTTTTCTGTTCTCTTGTGACACACCACGGCGAAATGTCTCTTGATACCACAGTGGTCACACCGCGCTGAACGTGCAGGGCACCGGGCTCTCGGGTGGCTCGACCGTCCGCAGAACTTGCACGCCTGCGTTCGCCGCTGTGCTGCGGCGCCAGGCTCCCAGTTGCTGGACGGCTTCCTCGTTGTTCGTCGGACTACGTCAAGTTCGCCTATATTCGCCTCGTTGCTGACGGCCCGGAGTTCCAGTTGCTGTCGGTGAACTGTTTCCTTGAGCCTGGCCCTCGCCAGAGCGGTCGCTAGCGTAAGGGTGGCATCCATCTGGAGCGCTTCCGACAGCTGCGCGTCCTCGAGGCCGACCACAAATCTGTCGCGGATCATTCGATCCCGGAATTGTGCAAATTCGCAGCCGTCTGCAAGCTTGTGCAGGGCTGTCACAAAGTTGCCCGCACTTTCCCGGCGCGTAGCAGTAATCTTCGAATGACATAATCCATTCTGGCCATTCGGAAGTCCGATAGAACTTGAAGGGTGTCGGTGGCGGGATGGCTGCCGGTGGCGGGGCTGCCGCTGGCGGAGCCATCATCGCGCAGATCGAACGCCGGGTGAGCGCCGCAAGGGCAACTAGGATGGGGGGGTCGATCCCACTTCTGACACCATGTCGTGTCCGCTGCCGGAGCGGTGATGCAAGCAAAATACTGACGCCACTCCGATGTAGCCACGAACCCCCCCCCCCCCAAAAAAAAACGCGTTTATTAGACAGCCGCTTTTTATCCCTTTTCCTCTATGACGCCACAGCCTGTGCACATGAGTGTGGGGTCAGATCAGAGAACCGATAACAATACACACACAAAGGCCAAGTCGGACACCCCGCCACAACACCATCTGTCTCGTTGACTGGAACAAGGCGCGTAAACGACTCGAACTGGATGAGATTGATGAGAACACTAACCCCACAGAATAGACAAACAAGGTACTGCAGGTTGTGTCCCAACATGCTTCCCGCATTGCCGCCACAGAAGATCAACCCCAGGTCGACACTCAAATCTTAGCCCTCTGGGAACGACGCCGCAGACTGGTGAGCTGGTGGCACCGTGCACAGAATATTAGGACGCTCCACCAACGTATACACACCATAACTCAGGAGAGCCAGAAACATGCTGGGCAACTGGCATCTCAACGGTGGTTGTAAACATGCGAAGACCTCAATGGCCAGCTTCACACACCTAGAGTATGGCAAATCTTTGGCACTCTAATGGGCCAAGCCAAACCTCGCTACGCCCTCCAACGATATCAAATGCAGACCGGGCGATCCACAGGAGAAATTATCCAAGAACTGCGAGAGACACTTTATCCGGAGTTCAACCCACCACCACTTTCACCCTTTCCGCAATCATCAATTAAGCCAGAATGGATTGACTCCACATTTACACTCCAGGAGCTGCGGTCAGCACTCATGCAGCTCCGACGCAATACAACTCCGGGTCCGGATCAGATAACATATACCATGCACCGCAACTTCCCCGAAAACCGTCAGAAGCACCTTCTACACCTCATTAACCATGCATGGGAGACGGGGAACATTCCACAGTCATGGAAGGAAGCTTTAGTTATTTTCCTCCCCAAACCTGGCAAACCTTCCAACACGCTTAAAAACCTTCGACCGATATCCCTCACATCGTGTGTGGGAAAATTGAGGGAAAAGATGGCCCTGACGACACTAGAATGGCACCTTGAGAGCCAGGGCCATCTCCCAGACACACTCATCGGCTTCCGCAGGCACGTATGCGCCTTAGACGTGGCCCTGCAAATTACCACAGATGTCTACGATCACCCTAGCTCGGCACAACTCCGGACAATTGTAGGCGTGGATATCAAACGTGCCTTCGATAATGTCCTGCACCAAGCCATCATTGACCACCTAGCAGCCACCAAACCCGGAGAGCGCATGGTTCGCTACGTCTGCGGCTTCCTCAGTGCTAGGCAAGTGCGCTTCTTGGGTCCGGAACCGAGCCATCCATGTGCTTCCCTATAAGCCAAGGAACGCCACAAGGTTCCATTCTGTCACCGACTCTCTTCAACTTGGCGATGAAGGACCTCGCCGCAAAGCTCAGCCTCGTTACAGGTTTACGCCATGCAATATACTCTGACGAAATCACACTTTGGTGTGCCACCGGAAACTCAGGCGAACAGGAAGCCACACTTCAAACCGGCTTAGACATCGTCAACATGACCTTGGCTTGTAGCGCGAAGTGAACACGGACACAGAAGGGAGCAGACAGGACTCACTTCGCGCTCGCCCAACTGTCTATCCTTTTGCATTACCTTAGACATAGTCGACACCTACATACACCAGCTAGGCCTCACATGCTCCCCGGAAAAGTCAGAGTACGTCGTCGTACTGAATTCCTCTACGCGCAAAGCAGCTGCTGAACGCGCCCACGTCACCTTGACTATGACCGGCGAACCTATCCCGCGCAGAAAATCCGTCGGCATCCTCAGATTTCTGTGGCAAGAGAATTGACGTAGTGCGGAGTGGCTACGGCGCATTCTCCATCCGGCAAGTCAAGTCATACACATGATGACACGCGTAAGCAAGCGGCACACAGGCCTGCGTGAACACGAACACCGTAAAATTGCTCAGGCAGCAATCTACTCCCGAATCCTCTATGGCCTGCCATACGTTGCACATACACGAACCCAGACCAAACGACTCGAGGCTTCTTTGCGAAGATGTCACCGCATTAAAATGCGTGTTCCCAGGTACGCCCGTAGCATCGATGTTGAACGCGCAACCCTGCACAACACCTTGGATGTGAAGGTCCAAGCCCACCGGGAGTCTCAGCATCTCCGTCTGAGGACCTCGTCCCAGGGACGCGCCATCTTGCGAAAGATGGGACGCGACACTTCACCACTTTCACCTCTTTCCATCGATCCTCCACCATGGGTAACTATCCCTCGAATCAAAGTCCGACCGATACCCCGGAATATGCACCCGAACGCAACGCAGGCAGGCGACAGGCGCGGTCGACCCATCTAACTGACCCAGCGCATGACACCTACTATGTTGACGCCGCCTTCACGCCGACCGCATCCAAGACGGCAGTCATTGGCCCTCAGGGTGACATAACTTGTTGACATAGCGGAGTACCGTCTCCAACCGACGCCGAGATCATTGCCGTATCGGAAGCCATTACTATTCCCCCTCACTCCACGCCAACCATAACCGTTCGCTCAGACAGCCAGGAAGCCCTTCGTTTTTTCGCAAACAACTTACTTCCCTGTCATATTGGGGCACCCCTCGCGCTACACATGCAACAGCATCCCTCACTTCACGTCCTCTTGGAGTGAGTGCCGGGACATCAGGGGACACAGGGAAATGAGCGTGCTCACTCTCTCGCTTGCGAGTCTAAAATACCGAGCGCTCCTATTCTATGTCCTCACACCTATTGCGCCAGAATGCACCGCGCTGAACACCGCAAGCAAAGCCACGCTAGACTCCGAGCACTGCGCTCGTCTGCATGTACCCTTCCGGCCCCCGATCCCTCCTTCACCCGCCACGACGGCTCCGTAATTCGTCAGGCTTAAATCTAACATTGGCGAATGACGCCATGCAACACATTATTGAACAACGCCGCGGCCACTCGGCATGCCCGGTGTGCGGCGGCTATCCCGACGTTCGCCACACGTACTGGACCTGCCCCGTGCACAGTCCTCGCCTTACTATCTCCCCACCTCTTCCCTGAGCCCATCTATTCCTTACTGTTGGGAGAGCTGGACCACTCCGCCTGAACCCCACCGAGCCGCTTTTTGGTCGCTCCTTGTGCAACACATAAGGCACGTCCAGGGCGCCACCACATGCCCCGCTCCGGGTGCTACTACATGATCACACGGCACCGAAGCGGCGGACGGCACGGACGAAGAGCCGTTTCAAATGAAGTTTTATTCATTTATTCGTTTTTCTAGGCACTACTGATGTTTCTTAGAGCGTCTTGTAGGCGTTTCTCCCTAGGCGTGCCGGCATTGCGGAGTGTGGTCGAGTTTAAGCTTGGACGCTGGTTGCCGGCAAGCAGCGAAGTTCTGACTGGTGTTGCAGAAGTCATGGGGCACGGTAGTGCTGAACTTAGCGTCACAAGTTGGCGGCTGGATGCATATATATATATATATATATATATATATATATATATATATATATATATATATATATATATATATATATATATATATATATTCAATCGTGTTCTTTAATAATTGTCACAACGTGTCATTATTTCGCATTATTGGCGGCGCCTCCAGGACACCATAGCGGCAACGGGGACACCAAAGCTAGAAGCCGGAGTGGTCCACGGGTTGGGGCTCGGTGCGGCCGAAACAGACCATGAACAGCAGATTGCCATTATCCCTCAAAAGAAAAGCGTATAACAGCTGTGTCTTACCAGTACTCACCTACGGGGCAGAAACCTGGAGGCTTACGAAAAGGGTTCTACTTAAATTGAGGACGACGCAACGAGCTATGGAAAGAAGAATGATGGGTGTAACGTTAAGGGATAACAAAAGAGCAGATTGGGTGAGGGAACAAACGCGAGTTAATGACATCTTAGTTGAAATCAAGAAAAAGAAATGGGCATGGGCAGGACATGTAATGAGGAGGGAAGATAACCGATGGTCATTAAGGGTTACGGACTGGATTCCAAGGGAAGGGAAGCGTAGCAGGGGGCGGCAGAAAGTTAGGTGGGCGGATGAGATTAAGAAGTTTGCAGGGACGACATGGCCACAATTAGTACATGACCGGGATTGTTGGAGAAGTATGGAAGAGGCCTTTGCCCTGCAGTGGGCGTAACCAGGCTGATGATGATGATGAGACCGAAAACGTGCCAAGTGTATAAAGATCGGTGTAAAGACAATTTTTTTAGACGAAATGAGCACCATGAAATCGACTAGCCGTGAGATTACTACTATCAGCCTATTTTTATGTTCACTGCAGGACGAAGCCCTCTCCTTGAAATCTCCAATTACCCAAGTGACGCCCGCTATATTTAAATTGCGTGTCTTAAATGCTATGCCTTTGCTGGTTAAAGGCACCGGATGCGAAAGCCGAAGCGTGCCAGGGGTGTACAAGATCACCCCCTGGCACGCTTCGGCCTCCGTGGCCCCAACCCACGGGTCACCCTGCTTCCAGCTTTGACCCCCACCCCCGCTAGCCCTTGGGTGCCCTGGAGATCTTGCGCCGACTGCTTTACTGTAACCTTGAGGCCTACGTTTGTCGGTTACATGTGCCCTCCTGGAGCAGTGCTTGTAAAAAATCTAATCTATCGTCGAGCCGAAAAAAACGACCCGCGACTTATACAACACCAGTCAGAACATTGCCCCTTCAGACACAGCGATCACCAAATGGGGCGTCCGTGCCCACTGGCGCACCGCGCGGACAGCCAGCGGCGGAGCTTAAACGAACTCGACCGCACTCCACAATGCCGGCATGTCTTAGGGGACAAGCGTATACAACACGCGCTAAGAAACCTCCTCCGTAGTGCCTAGGCAAAGTCATATGTTCAACGAGCAAAAGCCCCGAGATTTTCTCTCTTACTCGCGCCTGCGCACAAACGGCTGGCGATCCCTCAAATGAACGTCTCGTGAGGAAAGCCGCGTAAACACTGCCAGCCGAAGCAGCACCGAAGCGCGGCACGCGTCTCTCGCACCGTTCAGGGTTTGACGCAGTGGAGCCTTTTCAACGCGATAGCGTTAAAGGGCCCTCACCAGGCCCCATAGCAAATTTTGGTTATATGCTGGAAGTTACGTGTCCTCCAGGAAGCGTTCTACCGCAACAAATTTTCAAATCGGCTCAATAATAGCTGAGTGAAATATTTCAGCGCAGCGAACCCACAATTTCAAGAAGCGTGTCCCCGCAGGCCGGCTGTACCCGGTTTGTTTGAAGCTAAACCGGGTATGACGTGGGTGAGGGGTGTACTCCCTGCCCCCAGAAAGGTACTTGTACGCCTAGGGAAAGACGCTGCTAGGTGCTGCTGCTAAATCCCTGTGGTTTCTGCCGGCTCACCTCGGTCGACTTTCACGTGGTCTTGTAACCCCTTGCTTGATCGTGTTCAGTCATGCCGTCCTTGTGCGGTGTCATTACAGGAGTGTCATTGTCAGCGACAGTGAGGTTAAATTCTTAAATAGGTCGCGCCTGCGCCTAACTGAGTCTATTAAAACCTGCACATTCAGTTTTGCTGGCTACAGTGCAGTGCGGCTGGCGAAAGCGGTCTCCACGATGCGCTTGCAGCGTGTCGATTTCGCCGTTATTTATTTATGTTGGCGGAAACGACGTTTAAAGCAACATGGATCCACAAGACATATGCGACAACATCAAGGTAAGTCTACCGAAATCACAAAATTCTAAACATTAAGCGCTGATAGTTGCGTTTTCATTTATATTTTAGGCCTTGATTGATCAACGAGACGTGGACCCAGTCGTGCGGGTTTTCAAGGTGCTCCCTCACTGCCTGGAAGATGCTGATGCGGAGCAGAAAATGCAAAAGCGTCGCTTGCTTAACCGCAAAATAATGGCTACGGTGAAGCGCATGCCGTGTCTGCGGATTTTGAACCCCGAGGTATGGACCCCCCTTTTCCAGCGGCATGCCGGTGCATACCGTCTGGAACACGCTTGGCTTATTTTTGACTCGGTCGAAGATGTTTCACTTTTGTCGCTGCTCGCTGCGGTAGAAATCCAGACAGTTTGTCATTGTTGTGTCTCCATTACATAATCGCATTACTACGGTGAACGAAGCAACTGTTGCGGTGCATACTGTGCGCAAAGTTAAGCACTTCACCCTTTGTTGTACGGTCGGAAATATTGGTCCCACTGTTCAGGGCAACTTCACTACTCTGTGGCCGTGAAGTGTAACTTCTACAATTGAACTTTCTGTGTGGATATGTGTTTCTGAATCACTGTAGGCATATTTTTTCGTTCATTCCTTTGCCAAACAATGCGATAGAGCGATTGCGCCGATTGTTTACTTTCCTTTCTACTGTGTTTAGTTTATTCTATCGCCTTCCTTCAAACCACCACAGCGGCAAATGGACTCTTTTGATCGAAATTCCGTGTTTTCATAATAGCTGGATTTCGGTGCGGTTAGGTGTGTAGCAAGTATGTGACGCCCCCTCAGGCATAATGTTTGTTCGCCGCCAGGCTCGGTGGCCTGATAAGCTCGGCAGGCAACATTGGTCGCCGCGCCGCAATAAACGCCGATGAGCACGGCTGCTCGGCGGTCAGTCATCTTCAGCACCACCATGCTGCGGAGCGTCCCTCTATCGGAAGGTGCCTCGAGCCCTCCCTTGTTCACGAAACCGGGTGGATCGTGACACTGGCGACGAGGATGGGATGCGTACCCGCGGATCGTCCCACGCCGCCGCGAGCGGCGAAACACCGCCCCCGTTGTTGTCGCCATGCCGCTGTACGGAAGGCTCGAGCCGTTCGAGGGAGATGGGTCCGCCTGGCAAATTTACGAGGAGCAAGTCCACGTGTTCTTCCGGGCAAACGACGTACCCGAGGCCAAACAGCGGGACATTTTCCTGGCCAGCTGCGGGACCCGCGTCTTCAGCCTCTTGCTCGACCTTCTCAAGCCAGCCACACCGCACGTTAAGACGCTGGGTGAGCTGCTCGCCATACTGCGCTCGATTTTAACCCAGCACCGTCCACACTAATGGAGCGTTTCCGCTTGAACAACCGGAGCAGCCGGGAAGGGGAGACCCTCGAGCATTTTGTGGCTGCGCTACGATGGTTAGCGAGTGCCTGCGTTTTCGGGGACCAGCTGGACTCGCTGCTCCGGGACCGTTTTGTCTGCGGCATCAACAACCCCTCCATGCAGACGCGAGACTCCTGGAGCTTCCCGACCCCTCGCTGGACGACGCCGTGAAGGCAGCGCTAGTAATGGAAGCTGCCGCCAAGGACGCCGGCGAGATTTCCCGTGCGACTGGCTCACCGTCGGCGGAAGCGGCGGTCAATAAGTTGGCGACAGAGGGCAGTACCTGCGGTCGCTGTGGTGGTGCCCACTCACCCTCACAGTGCCAGTTCTCTCAAGCACAATGCTTCACGTGCGGGAAAACTGGGCACCTGGCACGTGTATGCCGAAGGGGGAGGACGAACAGCAAACATCAGAAGCCTGGTTCAAGCCCAGGTACCACACAAGCCCGCGGCATAGGTAGCCGTCGCAAGGGTACGCGGCGGGGGCGTGCGGCAGCAAGATCAAGTTCTTCCGCGGCCAGGCTTCACGTCGTGGCCGAGAACCCGCCGATTTTCGACATGTGGCACACAAGCTTTGTACCATCGTCTGTGCCGCCGTACATGCTGACCGTCGAAATCTGCGGGCACCCCATTTCCATGGAGCTGGAAACAGGGGCCAGTATGTCAGTAATGGCCGGGAACCTTTTCAAGCGTACTTTCCCCGGCGTGTCCGTCGAGGCTTCGGGCGTGATGCTGCGCAGCTACTCCGGGCAACTCTCCCAGGTCCAGGGTCAGGCACAGGTCAGCGTTCGTTTTGGCGACAGGAAGGCAACCCTTCCCCTTTACTTAACGAAGGTGTCGTCGCCGACGCTGCTGGGCCGAAACTGGATTCATGCACTGGGCGTTCGTCTGCCAGAGTACCAGGAAGCCAGCCTGCGTGTGGTGCAAGACGTCCCCAGCCTCCTGACCAAGTTCAAGTCCCTGTTCCAGCCAGGGGTGGGCACATTTGCCGGCACGACGGCTGGCATCTATGTACCTCAGGGAGCCCGGCCACGTTTTTTTTAAGCCTCGCCCACTGCCGTTCGCCCTGAAGGACGGGGTCACCCAGGAGCTGCAACGGTTACAGCGAGAGGGCATCCTGGTACCTGTCAAGACATCTGAATGCGCTGGTCCCATCGTACCAGTCCTCAAGCGAGACGGCAGTGTCAGGATCTGCAGGGATTTCAAGGTTACCATCAACCCCGTCGCTACCGTCGAGAAGTACCCGCTGTCCCGGATTGAAGATCTCTGGTCAGCATTGTCCGGTGGACAGAAGTTTACGAAACTCACCCTCAGAGATGCTTACCAGCAGCTGGTGCTCCAGGATGCCTCCCGGAAGTATGTCACAATATCGACAACTTTAGGGCTCTTTCAGTACAGGCGCTTACCGTTTGGCGTGGCCTCAGCCAAAGCCATATTCCAGAGGGAGATGGACAACCTCTTCAGGGGCATGAGGCACGTGGCGGTGTACTTGGACGACATCCTAGTTACTGGCAGCGACGACGGAGACCACCTGCAGAACCTGCACAACGTCTTGGCACGACTACAGGACGCCGGCCTCAAGCTCAAGCTGGAGAAGTGTGTTTTCCTAGCCCCCAGCGTTCAGTACATGGGACATGTCATTTCCCAAGCAAGCCTAGCCTCGGCTCCCCGCAAAGTTGATGCTGTGCTCAAGGCACCTAAGCCCCAGAGCAAGAAGGAGCTTCAGAGCTACCTCGGCCTCATCAACTTCTACAGGAGTTTTCTGCCGAACCTGTCTGAGCATCTACAGCCGCTCCATCTTCTGCTTCGAGATGATCAGCGATGGGTCTGGAAGAAGGAGCAGGACCGGGCCTTCCAGCGCAGCAAGGAGCTAATCGCCAAGGCTCCAGTGCTGATGCACTTCGATCCTGTTAAGCCTGTCATCCATACTGTAGATGTGTCGCCGTACGGTGTGGGAGCCGTCCTGGCACACCGCGACGAAAATGGCCAGGAACGCCCTGTGTCGTTTGCTTCTCGACGGCTTCATGCTGCAGAGAAACGTTACAGCCAGCTGGACAAGGAAGGTTTGGCCCTCATGTTCAGTGTCGAACGCTTCCACCAGTACCTGTGGGGCCGGAAGTTCCAGGCGGTCACGGACCACAAGCCGCTGTTGGGACTGCTGGGGTCTGACAAGGCAATTCTTGTGCAGGCATCACCTCGAGTGGTACGCTGGGCCTTGAGGCTGTCAGCTTACAGTTACCAGCTGGTTTACCGTCCGGAAAAGGACCTAAGACCTGCTGATGCACTGAGCCGCCTGCCCCTGCCAGAGGTGCCTGATGCTGTTCCAGAACCTGCTGAAGTGTTCATGCTGGAACACGCATACCCGGAGGTGCTCTCCAAATCTGCGGTATCTCAAGCGACCAGCCGGGACCCAGTCCTGTCTCAGGTGGTCAAGGCGATGTCCCGTGGAGAGGAATTGGTGCAGCAGGCCTATAGCCACAAGGCCACTGAGCTGAGCTTGCAGCAGGGCTGCCTACTGTGGGGTTCTAGCGTGGTGATCCCACAATGTCTCCGGCCCAGGGTTCTGCAGTTGCTGCATGCGGTTCATCCTGGCGCAGAACAGACCAAGATGGTGGCCCGGTCCCATGTTTGGTGGCCTGGACCAGGACATCGCTCACTTGGTGCAGAGCTGTCAAATCTGCCAGGAGCATCATCGAGCCTCGCGTCGTGTGGAAATCACGCCCTGGCAGTTCCCACAGAGACCCTGGTCCCGCCTACATGTGGATTTTGGGGGACCCTTCAAGGGCCATTACTTCCTGGTGGTGGTGGACGCCTTTTCGAAGTGGGTGGAGGTTCTACCTGTCATCACTCCATCAGCAGGCGCGACCATTGCTGCGCTACGGCAGGTCTTCGCCGCCCCGGGATTGCCGGATGTCATCGTGTCCGACAATGGTCCTGCTTTCGCCAGCGCAGAGTGCCTGGCCTGGCTTACGAAGAACGGAATCCGCCGGATGATGGTTCCGCCGTACCACCCTGCTTCAAATGGTGCAGCCTAGCGGGTGGTGCGAACCATCAAAGACAAGTTCAAGAAGAGCCAGACTGGGGATTTCCGGACGCAGATTGCCCGGATACTATTCAGTACCGGACCACGCCCCACGATTTCACTGGCTGTGCCCCCTGTGAGCTCCTGCTCGGTCGGATGGTCAAGACACCCTTGGACGTCTTGCATCAGGACCTCCGATTCACAGTGCTCTTGTAGCAGCTGAAGCAGAAGCTGGCTGCTGACCAAGGGTGCCGTCCCGGGCCTTTGCCAGAATCGGGAGCTCCAGTTTTCGCCAAGAACTTCCGTCCTGGCCCACCCTGCTCTGCCGGAGAGGTGGTGTCTCCTGCCAGCGCCTCATCGCTGCTCGTCCGCATGCCAGACGGGGCCATGTGGCACAGACACGCCGACCATGTCAGGCCTCGCCTCGGGACCTGGCCAGCACCCTCGACTGCCACTTCTGAGTTCCAGCCCGCAGGAGGGCTAGCGGCAGCACCAGTCGCTTCCAGCGAAGCACCACCCACCTCGGAGGCGGCAACCGTTGTCAGTGGTGCAGCAGCCGTTAGACCGGTGTCGAGCCCGGCACCACTCGCAAGGCCACACTACGGGCCCTCCGGATGGAGCGAGGCCGGCTCAGGCAGCACCCGGCGTTGCCACACCTGACCCATCAACACCGGTGCCCAGGCGGAGTACTCGACGGCGGACGCCACCGGACCGTTAGTCGCCTGGATAGCAGGCACCGTAGACCCAGCTAAGGTGGAGGCAGAGCCTCGTATTTTGAACACAGACATTTGTTTCTGTTATTTAACAAGCAAACAGGGGGTAAGGGGGTGTAGCAAGCATGTGACGCCCCCTCAGGCATAATGTTTGTTCGCCGCCAGGCTCGGTGGCCTGCTAAGCTCGGCAGGCAACATTGGTCACCGCACCGCAATAAACGCAGACGAGCACGGCTGCTCGGCGGTCAGTCATTGTTCAGCATCACCACGCTGCGGAGCGTCCGTTTATCGAAAGGTGCCTCGACCCTCCCTTGTTCACGAACCCCGGTGGATCGTGACAAGGTGTCTAATTTTTTGGTGCTCACAGCTGCCAAAACAGGTGATCAAATTACTAGCATCGCGAACAAATCGCATTGCTACATATGATGACTGCATAGCCTTCAAAGATTTTCAGGAAGCATCTTTTTTCTAAGAACCCTTGCGACATTGGAAAGCCCTGAATGAGGCTGCTCATATAAGCATGCTCAATAAGTAGAACGAGAACGTGCACAAACTTCATGTATAATGTACTGGGTACTCTGGCTGCTTCTAATCAGATTACAGGTGACCACGAGTAGGTAGAAATGGGCCTTGAGACTGTATAGTGGGACGTAATATTCCCACTTTTTGCTATTATAGAATCAGTGTCAGCTTTGAGATTTGAAGTTATGTGAAAAATACTTCATAAAAAGCACTTGTAATGTCTCGGACACAAAGCGATCTGTTCTCTGCTTCGTTCATGGTTAAGGTGCACGCAATATTCAAAGGTAAAACTATGCACATGGTTTTAAAACGAAACTCTATTTGCCTCTTCCTTGCTCATTGGATGGTGGCTGCTGCAGTCCTGCCAAATATTGGTTACTGTGTGTCTGGCACTGGATATATGCTGCTTGGCATGTGTCCAAATAGCAACTTGGATTACCGGTTAAGTGCAGCTCAACATGTACCACTGGGTAGACAAGTAGAACAAAAGGCAAGAAATGAAGTATGGAACAGGAAACTTAAGAAGTCAGCCACAGAGAAGTCGGAAAGCCAGCATCAAAAGCAGCAGAGTGTGAACAAAAATGAACGAAACGAGGCCAGTAGATGCATTGAGTCTAGAGCTATATAAGTGAACGAGCGATTACATTTTACTGAACATTACCAAGACTTGACTTATAAGTGATTTTCACATATGCATGGAATCTGCTAACTTTTTTGTGTAAAACTCTACCGGAAAGGACATATTGCATCCATCGGTGTTAATATATTTTCTAGCATATTTTTTTTTGTTTTCAGCCATGGCATCCCGTTAAATGAAATAGACCGCTGTAGATGGCTGCCACAAGCATATTACTAGAACTGTGAATTGGAACCTGTTAGCTACCTGTGGTACGAAGTCATGTAAGGCTACATATCGTCTTTGTTTGCACACTGACTTCATGTTTTACTAATTTGACTGGCTCCTATTGCACTCCGACTGGATAGCGATAACACACAGGCCACTTTACGTTCGAGCTGCTCGAAAGCCTGCGAAAGGTGAAGGTAAATTCATAAAATGTTCATAAGTCCATGGCATTAGCGAAAACATTCAAACCTTTTCTGGTAGAGCTATGCGCTGTCAGAAGTGTCTTAATGCATTGCGTTAGTTGAACAGGCACATATTGGCTGTACCACTTGGATTTCAGCGTGAATGTGTAGGCTGGATAAAAAATTCTACCATATTTTGCCTCGAAACTTTTCCTAACGAGTGGAAAGCGCTGTTTCTCTTGTAAATAGATGTGGCTTGCACACAAGTTATGTGCATGCTAAATTTCTGGGTAAGAAAAAGGAAAAGGTATGCTGCATGAACAGAAGATGCTGCAGTCACATAACCTAACCTTTGATCTTCATTGCGCTCACAGATTAAAGGGACAGGACTAAGCGAATGTCTTTTATATGGTTAATGTTCAGCCAGTTGAATTTGCCAACACACGGGGATTCAAAGCCCGGGTGTCCATCTGCCCTTAGGCTGGACTCTCTATTAGGTGAGAATTCTAACTACTGCATTCATTGGTGCTGACAGATATCAAGTCAGTTGTAGCTCAGCATACTGTATTCCATTTGTCACCAAAATGCTTGAAAACCACTTGAAATCCTTCGATGTCAGCATGCTCATAATCAGCGGGCACCCCATAAGGAAAATAGAGGTTAATTTTGGATGGTATCCTTACAAGTGATAAAAGTTCTTGAGTATGAATCAGGTGACACGAGCAAGTGTCACAGAAACTCGAGTTTCTGATTTGTGCGCTATTTGTTCAGGCACGTTAAAATGCGTGGAGCTTCAACATGTGAGGAGCCTAGACATCTAAAAGACAAGGAGCAAGCAAATTGAATGCAGCTACCAAGCAAAACATGTGCAAGTATAAGCTGTTGATTTTGACTCTAAAGGCACGTTCACACCGAATACGGAGCGGCTAAAGCGCGTAAACCTCCTCGCCAGGCGAGTAAAAGCGGGCAGAAAACAAGGCCCGATGGCTCCCGGACCGATTTTCTTCCGCCCGCCGGAGCTCTCCGCTTTGCCGCAGCCAATCGGAACACCAGACGATGGTGCCACGAGATGGCGACACGTGCGCCACAGGAACGATAGATGATCCGCCTCCTTGGTGGTGCGGGCAGTCAGGCAAGCCGTCCGGTCTGAACAGGCCCGCGTGCTCACCGCGTTGAAAATACGCTTGGCTGCTTAGACGTTCCGCTTTTGGTGTGAATGTGCCTTTAAGCAAACACAGGGAGAAGAATCAGTATGCAATGAGAATAATTATTTTGCATTATGAGCCAACATTTGACAGTCTGGCCTGGAACTAAAATATCAGTATTTAGAACGCACAAATGTATATATAGCAAAGTGCGACGAACATTTGCACATTTGAATGCTTGTTACCTTCTTGCACCACCTGCAATGTCCAGGTTTGTGCTCCAAATTGTACATATCACAGTGGCCTGAATACTTTACAAACATTTGTCCCAATTGCACGGTGTTACTTGTGGAATTTCAAATTCCTCTAGACAATTCTCTCTTCCATTATCGTCGTGGGTGCCACTGGTACTGTATAAATCTCTATAGAACTCCTCAGCCGCTTGAACTATCTCATCCATATTAGTAATGAAATTGCCGGATTTGTCTCTTAACGCATACATCTGATTCTTGCCAATCAGAACTCAAATGCAATCAATTCAGTAGACTGCCCTTTTGAGCAACTTTAATGCTTACGGCTTATTGAGAAATATCTAACTGCTTTATTTTTATGAAGATAGCTGCTGTGGATATTTTTTCAGGACAAAAGAAAGTGCACGAAATCGAAAAAAGTACCATGCAACTATGCACTTTGGAGCAGTGAGGCGAGTGCTCTCGTACATGCTTTAAACAAATGAACAATTCGGCATGCAGACAGGATGTAAAAAATATGCAGATCCGACACACTATGAAAATTTAAGCTTTCTTTGCTGTTTGTGTTCATTGATGGCACTTGGCAGTGATTTGTTAAATGTTACCTTGCGTGCACCACTTGTGTTTGTCTGTAGTACACAGAGCTCACAGGGAGACGTGCGCTCCGATGCTCGAGGTGGTGTTGAGCACCATCCATATCCTGCGAGAATGGTGGCACTGTCATTCCCTCACAAGGCGCATTGCATGGAGGGTGAAGTAGAGAAATTCTTTTATTTAATCCTGAGGAGAAATAGCTGCTGCCACGTCCTGTGCCGGACGGACCAGCGCCTGCTGGCCACACAGGCGTTTGTCACGCAGCATGGCCTCCCAGTGTTACATGTAGAGACATTGGTTGAAGTTTTGATGCTGGACCACTAGTTGCGTATTGTCCTCGACCACCACTTGCGTATTGTCATTTTGACGCTGTGGTGCTGTATTGCAGATTTGCATCTGCGCATTCTGTGTCAATTGTTAGCATGGACACACTTGCCATGCTTATTTTTCAGAAATAGCATAAACATGCTGTCATCATCATCATCATCAGCCTAGTTACGCCCACTGCCGGGCAAAGGCCTCTCCCATACTTCTCCAACTACCCCGGTCATGTACTAATTGTGGCCATGTTGTCCCTGCAAACGTCTTAATGTCATCCGCCAACCTAACTTTCTGCCGCCCCCTGCTACGCTTCCCTTCCCTTGGAATCCAGTCCGTAACTCTTAGTGACCATCGGTTATCTTCCCTCCTCATTACATGTCCGGCCCATGCCCATTTCTTTTTCTTGATTTCAATTAAGATGTCGTTTACCCGCGTTTGTTGCCTCACCCAATCTGCTCTTTTCTTATCCCTTAACGTTACACCCATCATTCTTCTTTCCATAGCTCGTTGCGTCGTCCTCAATTTCAGCAGAACCCTTTTCGTAAGCCTCCAGGTTTCTGCCCCATATGTGAGTACTGGTAACACACAGCTGTTGTACACTTTCCTTTTGAGGGATAGTGGCAACCTGCTGTTCATGATTTGAGAGTGCCTGCCAAACGCACCCCAACCCATTCTTATTCTTCTGGTTATTTCAGTCTCATGATCCGGATCCGTGGTCACTACCTGCCCTAAGTAGATGTATTCCCTTACCACTTCCAGTGCTTCGCTACCTATCGTAAATTGCTGTTCTCTTCCGAGACTGTTAAACAATACTTTAGTTTTCTGCAGATTAATTTTCAGACCCACCCTTCTGCTTTGCTTCTCCAGGTCAGTGAGCATGCATTGCAATTGGTCTCCTGAGTTACTAAGCAAGGCAATATCATCAGCGAATCGGAAGTTGCTAAGGTATTCTCCATAAACTTTTATCCCCAATTCTTCCCACTCCAGGCCTCTGAATACCTCCTGTAAACATGCTGTGAATAGCATTGGAGATATCGTATCTCCCTGTCTGACGCCTTTCTTTATAGAGATTTTGTTGCTTTCTTTGTGGAGGACTACGGTGGCTGTGGAGCCGCTATAGATATCTTCCAGTATTTTTACATATGGCTCATCTACACCCTGATTCCGTAATGCCTCCATGACTGCTGAGGTTTCGACTGAATCAAACGCTTTCTCGTAATCAATGAAAGCTATATATAAGGGTTGGTTATATTCTGCACATTTCTCTATCACTTGATTGATAGTGTGAATATGGTCTATTGTTGAGTAGCCTTTACGGAATCCTGCCTGGTCCTTTGGTTGACAGAAGTCTAAGGTGTTCCTGATTCTATTTGCGATTACCTTAGTAAATACTTTGTAGACAACGGACAGTAAGCTGATCGGTCTATAATTTTTCAAGTCTTTGGCGTCCCCTTTCTTATGGATTAGGATTATGTTAGCGTTCTTCCAAGATTCCGGTACGCTCGAGGTTATGAGGCATTGCGTATACAGGGTGGCCAGTTTCTCTAGAACAATCTGACCAACATCCTTCAACAAATCTGCCGTTACCTGATCCTCCCCAGCTGCCTTCCCCCTTTGCATAGCTCCTAAGGCTTTCTTTACTTCTTCTGGCGTTACCTGTGGGATTTCGAATTCCTCTAGGCTATTTTCTCTTCCACTATCGTCGTGGGTGCCACTGGTACTGTATAAATCTCTATAGAACTCCTCAGCCACTTGAACTATCTCATCCATATTAGTAACGATATTGCCGGCTTTGTCTCTTAACGCACACATCTGATTCTTGCCTATTCCTAGTTTCTTCTTCACTGTTTTTAGGCTTCCTCCGTTCCTGAGAGCCTGTTCAATTCTATCCATATTATAGTTCCTGATGTCCGCTGTCTTACGCTTGTTGATTAACTTAGAAAGTTCTGCCAGTTCTATTCTAGCTGCAGGATTAGAGGCTTTCATACATTGGCGTTTCTTGATCAGATCTTTCGTCTCCTGCGATAGCTTACTGGTTTCCTGTCTAACGGCGTTACCACCGACTTCTATTGCGCACTCCTTAATGATGCCCATGAGATTGTCGTTCATTGCTTCAACACTAAGGTCCTCTTCCTGAGTTAAAGCCGAATACCTGTTCTGTAGTTTGATCCGGAATTCCTCTAGTTACCTCTTACCGCTAACTCATTGATTGGCTTCTTGTGTACCAGTTTCTTTCGTTCCCTCCTCAAGTCTAGGCTAATTCGAGTTCTTACCATCCTGTGGTCACTGCAGCGTACCTTGCCGAGCACGTCTACATCTTGAATGATGCCAGGGTTCACGCAGAGTATGAAGTCGATTTCATTTCTAGTCTCACCATTCGGGCTCCTCCACGTCCACTTTCGGCTAACCCGCTTGCGGAAAAAGGTATTCATTATCCGCATATTATTCTGTTCTGCAAACTCTACTAATAATTCTCCTCTGCTATTCCTAGAGCCTATGCCATATTCCCCCACTGACTTGTCTCCAGCCTGCTTCTTGCCTACCCTGGCATTGAAGTCGCCCATCAGTATGGTGTATTTTGTTTTGACTTTACCCATCGCCGATTCTACGTCTTCATAAAAGCTTTCGACTTCCTGGTCATCATGACTAGATGTAGGAGCGTAGACCTGTACAACCTTCATTTTGTACCTCTTATTAAGTTTCACAACAAGACATGCCACCCTCTCGTTAATGCTATAGAATTCCTGTGTGTTACAAGCTATTTCCTTATTAATCAGGAATCTGACTCCTAGTTCTCGTCTCTCCGCTAAGCCCCGGTAACACAGTACATGCCCGCTTTTTAGCACTGTATATGCTTCTTTTGTCCTCCTAACCTCACTGAGCCCTATTATATCCCATTTACTACCCTCTAATTCCTCCAATAACACTGCTAGACTCGCCTCACTAGATAGCGTTCTAACGTTAAACGTTGCCAGGTTCAGATTCCAATGGCGGCCTGTCCGGAGCCAGGTATTCTTAGCACCCTCTGCAGCGTCACAGATCTGACCGCCGCCGTGGTCAGTTGCTTCGCGGCTGCTGGGGACTGAGGGCCGGGGTTCGATTGTTGTATTCATATAGGAGGTTGTGGCCAAGTACTGCACCAGGGTGGCCAATCCTGCTCTGGTGAGAGAGTGCGTTACCGGTTCTGGTCACCGGGATCAGGCCGCACTCCAGACCTGTTTGTGCAATTTTCTCAACACACGGTTTTTTTTTTTTTTTTTTGTATTTTCCGGTGGAGAATTGCGCGGCACCGGGATTTGAATCACGGTCCTCTTGCACTGGAGACGGATACTCTACCGTCCCCGTAGGAGTCAAATTAAAAATTATTTTATGGGGTTTTACGTGACAAAGCCACTTTCTGATTATGCACGCCGTAGTGGAGGACTCCGAAAATTTCGACCACCTGGGGTTCTTTAACGTGCGCCTAATTCTAAGTACACGGGCGTTTTCGCATTTCGCCCCCATCGAAATGCGGCCGCCGTGGTCGGGGTCCGATCCCGCGACCTCGTGCTCAGCAGTCTAACACCATAACCAGTGAGCAACCACGGCGGGTCCCGCAGGAGTTGTACGCCTCATTTAACCTACAGTGGTGCCCTATTTGATCAGTCAAGGTGGACCAATCTGAGCTCGGTTATACCGCATGGATGGCACTCGGCTAGAGAACCTGGTATTTATGACCTGCACATGTGAGGCCATACATATTTGAAGATATATATCTTTCTTTTTTTTTTAGGAGGGTTCCCGTACAGACATTAAAAGAAAGAAAAAAAAGAAAGAAAAAGGGGCGAAAAAAAAGGAACATGCTGTACCATACCTTAAATTAGCATTTATAATATTTTTAGTTTGCCCACAACTGTCACCATGTCTACCTGTAGCGTCTTTCTTTTAAAGAGAGACTATATGAAGGATGCTTTCTGACGGCATCTTTACCTTCTCCTGTGATCATACAGCGAGCACAAAGGCAAGCGCTGCAGCTTCTGCAATGCTTTTGTCTATTCCTTCCAGGCACACAACTCTCAATGTATCATTAGCGCTGAAATAGAACACCGCCCGTTGCTCAAAGCAGCTCCAATATAGATTCCAATTGGAACAATAGGCATAGACTTGTGGCAGTATACGACTTTCTATAGCCATAAAAGGCAAGCTAGCATAGTGGGGCATATCAATGCATTCTACTCCATGTATCTCCAAATAACTAAGCTCAAGGAGACGCTGTCGAAATCCGTGCTTGTCACGGTGAATTGGTGTGGGAACTTGAAGGTGTCGCTTTTCCTTCACTTCTGTGTCTCTTCTGTTTTTGCTAAGGCTCTTACCACAGTTAAAGTTGCTCTTGTGGCATTTTAGAAGGGCAATTTACTAATCCCCTAGGCGATGTAATTTCCTTCGTTTGGTTGCACTGTATGCATCAGTGCAATAAATGGGTCAAATGGCCTAATACGAAATGGTGCCAGCTCTTTTTGGCAAGACACTCGTGGATAACATATTGGTGTGGCTTGGGCAAGACCGAAAAGAGAGAAATTGATGCATACAAGCACAAAGGCCAGGCACTCTTCCCTTGTGGCCTGCACAAGCACTAGTGTTCAAAGTACAGTCATACCCCTGTCACACTGGGAGTTTTAATGTCATTCGAACCGAACGGCATACGGTGCAACGAATGTCATTTGCCCGCGGAGGTGCTACACTCGAAAAATTATTGTCATTCGGTGGCGATATCAATAGCGATCATTCCGAAAAAAAACGTGGCAACTAAAGTAGAACAAGGTAGGTATAAAGTGCTTCATAAGCAATCCATATATATAAATATATTTTTGGGACGTCACTTCACTGAAAAAAAAATATATTTTAGTAATGCCTATAAAAAAAGTTATTCTATTTCAGACTATGTGGCCACTATAAGCCAAAACAAGACTTAGCCACCTGAGTAGCCGATAAATTGAAAACAAACAATATGGCTGACATGGCGACGCTGGACGACGACGCTAAGTTGCAGCAGGTGAAGCGATTAGTTGCTGCGTACTTTGCATTACGAGCAAGTCGTAATAATCGGAGGAAGCGCTTAGACGTTCTATGACCGACGAGCAGAGTGGCGGCGGCATGGGCGGCGTCCAGACGCTGCTGAGCTGGAGAGTAACAACATTTTGCGACAGCCTGCCGCACATATTTTGTCTCTTTAAAGTAGCAAAACCATTAAAACACGCAAACGTTATTATTTCTGTACGAGTACGGTTTTCAATTTGCAAATACTGTGTCCTGTTTTGCTTTGTTCCTGGGGTTGAGAGTACACATTCGCTCCGAGTGCGAAGCCGAATGAGTTTCTCGAACTCATTCGATTGCGGAAGTCATTCGGTGCTAATGGCATTAAATATCGCTGTGTAGCAACCGAATAATGTCATTCGATGCTAATGCCACTCGGTTCGAATGACATTAAAACACCCAGTGTGACAGGGGTATCAGTGGAGTAGCAGCTAGTCTTATCAATTCATGCTGAGTATTGCAGAGTTAAACATTGCAAGAACTGTAGTTTGGTTGTTGAGACAGACACTTACAGCTGCAGTTGAAACATGTATTGTGATCAACATGTACAAGGTTACGATACTCTTCATACTTTTTAAACTTTGCCCACAATCTGATTACAGCTTTCCAGAGAGCATTGTTGCAAAGCCCCCAGAGTTCCTTGGAAAATCCTCCCATGCACCTGCCACGTACATTACCCCTCCTCCTCGATGATGGCGTGCAAGATGGCACCAACAGCAGCGGAACAGTTGAAGAGGCGAAGAAAGGTTCACTTTAGAATAGGTTGTATGTAAATAAAACTGATCGAACACAACCGATTCGGCTTCCACTTTTGTCAAGACAATTGTCAGCAAAGCAATGGAGCAATTTCAGTAGTGCGATACTAGTAAATAGTGCATAGAAATTCTTGGAAGCCCTGTCAGCTTTCTTCCTGTTAACAGACTGTGTTGGTGAGGTGGTTTAGGCAGGGAATGCCAATCCATGAGGGATGGCCATGGCCATCGCCTCACATTCACTATGTTCAATGTATGTGCAGCATTAATCGGTTCCCTAAACCGAGTGCACTAATGTCATGGCAGGCCAGCACCTAGTCGCACGATACATTTTCAAACCTCGCAAGCTTTCTTGGGGCTCTAAGAAAATTAATGAAACATGAAACTAAAATTGGCATGTTGCAGTTTTCAATGCAATCATCACACTGCATTTTTACATTATTGAAACAAATTTTATTGTACCAAATGCATAAAGAATGAATTTGCGGAATATTCAAAGTACATTTTGCTTGTATTGGTCAAGCAGCTGGCAGAACAAAACTACAAAGTTTGAAGTTTATTATAATTTTGACAATACAAGATTGTCATGGCGCCAGAGCAAAAGGCGAGACTATACACGCCTGACTAGGCCCCTGGCGCCACGAGCACAGCAGACAACAGTGCAAAAAAATTTATACATATGTACACATAATACACACATATACATACTTATATATACATGTATATATACGAATGACACAATTATACATACAATAAATCAATGCAACACAATAAGTATAAATAATGCAAATGAAGAAATAAAGTACGTACAGAAAGATACAGGAAGGCCAAAAGCCAAATGGGAACAAAAAGTCTTGCAACGCATGAAATTGCATATCAGTCGAAAAACAAAAAATCAAGTACAAAATACAGGTGTCAATTGTTGGAAAAATACAGTTTTGATTTCTTTCTGAATATTGAAATGGTTGAGGAATCTGGCATGATATCAAATAAAGCATGCTCATCATTAAGTAAATTAGGAATCTGCCACTGTAAAAGCTGATTGCCGTAGTTTGTTCTAGTTTTTACCTTAATAAAGTTACTAGCTCTTAAGGTGTAATAGTTGTGGTATTAGTATATAAAGAAAAAAGTTTTCACAATTACTTATGAATTCTAAAAATGTTTTTTCGGATAACTTTTGTTTATATAGACTAGTGACACTCAAAATACTGTCCTGGTGAAAGAATTCAGAGGTATGTTCGTACATCGATAGGTTACGAATAATACGAACAAACTTTTTCTGCATTCAGAATAGAGTTTCCAAGTTAGCTTTAGAAGTGACGCCCCAGATAAGTAGACAATAGTGGAATCTAGAATGAACAGTAGAAAAGTATAACTGACGTTTACGTTTTAAAGGTAACAGCGTGCGATGCTTATTGGGCATACCAATTAATTGTGCTATGCTACGTTTAATATAACTTACGTGATGCGTCCACCGTAGATTTTCATGGAAGAGTACACCCAAGAACTTGTACTGGGAAACCATTTCAAGTGGTTGCGATTGAAATATTAAAGAAGGTGCCAACTTAACTGTCTTGTTAATAGGAGTAAAAACAATATACTTTGTTTTTTTTTACATTTAGGCTCAACTAATTAGCCGATAACCACATTGAAAGGGAATTTAACCAGTTGTTAATAAGAGGAACTGGAATAGAGATGTTATCAGAGGAGAAAAAGACGTTTGTATCGTCGGCATATAATACAATATCGGGTGTTTCTGGTATTGCCACGATATCATTGATATAAAGCAGGAAAATCGTAGGACCTATAATAGAACCCTGCGGGACGCCGTACCTAACGTCTGCTAAATCTGAATTTATGCTGTTGATTTCCACAAATTGGGAGCGGTGTGATCGATAGCTACGCAGTAAGTCTAAAGCAATTTCTCTAATTCCATAAAAGGGTATTTTATAAAAAAGTATGTCATGTTTAATTGATTCAAATGCTTTATTAAAGTCTGAAAATAAGCCTATTGTGTATTGTTAGTTTTCTATATTGGCAACAATTTTATCACGTTTTTCAAGTAACGCAGCTTCAGTGGATTTACTCCTTTGAAAGCCATACTGATTCATGGATATAAGGTTATGCTTTTGCATGTGTCCAGTTATTCTAGAATTTAAGGCTTTTTCAACAATTTTAGAAAAAACTGGAAGTATGGATATCGGCCGGTAATTAGTGACGTAATCAGTTGCGCCACCTTTATGCAAGACGACGATCCTAGCAATTTTCATGTTATGCGGAAATGTGCCTGTAGAAATCACAATGTTTGTTATGTCACAAAGGACATTGCATAATAAATCCGCGACTGCTTTAATTGGTGCTACTTTAATACCGTCATAACCACAAGAAGAGCTGTTCTTTAAATTGCTAATAATGTGTGCAATTTCTGTAGGTGTAACAGGACGAAGATACATAGTATTTGCAAACTGGTGTTAATATAGTACTTAAAGTTGTTGCTAACTTCCGAGTCAAAGGAGCCAAAGCACAAGAACTGAAGATTGACTACTTCAGCGAGGGATTTACCGCTTAGCACTTTATCGCCGTACGTAAGTTCCTGGGGAATGCTGTTTTTTGTGTGCGGCAATAGGTCCTTTAGAGTTCGCCAAGTTTTTTTAGGATCATAAAGAATGTCCGTAAATTTGTTAGCGTAGTAATCAACACGCGACTTTTTTTATGTCGGCATTTAGCCTGTTCCTGACCTTTTCTATTGCTTGAAAATTTCTGTCTCCTTATATTTCAGGAAGTTGCTGAAGAGTTTATCTCGTGCTTTCATTCTCTTGACTAAGTCGTAGATAACCCAGGGTTTTCTCGCTTTCTTAAACTTTCTAACAGTTACCAAAGAAAAAGAGTGTTCGTAAATTTCAATAATTTTCTCGAGAAAACTGTTGCATAAATGGTTTGAGTCAGATTTATTTTTATCTAAAATTTCATTCCAGTTCACAGATGCGATATTTGGGGGGAAATTATCTATTGCGCGCTTAGTTATCACTCGCGTAGTTTTTGTCGAGTGTTCTATGGTAACCTGTGGAAAGGTGCGCTTAGGAATGAAGCAGAACAAAGGTAAATGATCATTGATTGCATTTACAAGCACTCCCGCTTTCACGCCACTTTCATCATGATTAGTACACACACTTCAATCAAGGTTTCACTGGATGCAGAGACGCGAGTAGGCACAGCAATATTGTTTGAAAACCATACATTGATAACAGGTCGACAAATTCATTAACTGATGTGTTACTAGGTTGCAAAAAATCAATGATGAAGTCACCCAAAATTACCACAGGCATTTTCAGTGACGACAGAGAATCAAGCAATGTTTCAAATCGACGGAAAAATTCAACCAGAGACCCAGCGGGAGGCCTATAAACAACGCCAATTACGAAAGTTCTACATCTGACAAAAAGAAGTTCGTAGTTGGACGACATAATACAGTTTTCATGGTAAAATATTTTTGCGCGCACAATTGACAAGGACACAGTGAAGGGGGACACACGAGCGCTTACTCACAACTATTTTATTTTCGGAAAGATACAGAACATATATACCCCAGCTATCAGCGCTGAGCATGTGCAACAAGAGTGGTCAGTAAAACAGAAACAGATTAAAAACAGATTAAGAAGGTTCAACCAGTATTTAAAAAAGCGAATTCGTTTTCAGTGATTACAACCGTTGGTTGGCTTATGCATCTTTCAGCGCACTTTTTGATATGAAATGCTTCTGTGATTTCACGTGTTAGTTTATCTTTATCTGAAAACAAAATGTTAGTGTTAAAAAATACTGGATCACAATGGCATAGATTGCAGTGGTTCGACAAGTGCGAATTATTTTCTTTACCAAGAGAACGTTCATGTTCTTTTAGACGGGTGTTTATGCACCGACCGGTTTGTCCTATGTACATGTTGCCACAGGTCAATGGAAGCCGGTACACAACACCTATTCTGCATTTTGTGAATTTTTGATCGTCTTTTAGACCGCAGCTGCATTTTTTTACCCTATTGTCTAATTTATTGGAAATAGCTTGGCACAGTTTTTGCACCTTGTTAGGAGCACTGAAAACCACTTCAACGCCATACCGGCTGGCAACATTCTTTAGCCCATGGGAAAAATAATGTACGTAAGGTACAACTGCAAGGCGTTTTTTGTTCGTGCTAAGCCTGTTCCTTGAATCTGTGGGTTGTACACCCTTTACTATTTTTATTACCTTTTCGGCCGCTCTGACGATAATGTGTTCCGGGAATCCCACCGAAGCTAGTCTTGTTACCTGATTAGCAAAGCTTTCTTTTAGTCGGTGGCAACAAGATCTAACTAACGCGGCCCGAAGGCAAGACACCGCAATTCCGCTTTTTACAATCTTCGAATGTCCTGATTTGTACTGTAATATGGGCTTTTTTGATCTAGGGCTGTACATCCAGCATGTGTGATCGGGTAGCAATCGCAGAGAAAGATCTAGAAACTAATTCATTTTCTTTAGCAATCTCATAGGTAAACTTAAGGCCTAGGCCACAATCATGGAACACTTTCAGTACATTAACCACATTACAGCCATGTTCATTCCCATCAAAAATAACCAAAACATCATCCACAAATCGGAAAATTTTTGCCAAGCTTCCTAAAGCACTTTGAATACTTTTGTCTACATGTGCTAGAAAAATATCGCTTAGTATTGGTGCTACCTTGGAACCTATATATATACCTGATTTTTGCACATACATTGCTTCATTCCAACCGACAAACGTAGAACTAAGATAAAAGAATAGTATTTCCATAAAGCTTTCCACGGGTGCTCCGCTGTCATTTCTAAATTTTACTTCATCATTATTTCACCTGTACTATGTCGCCCAACTATCAGTTCTGCGACATAGTACAGTGTTCAGCCATTACTTCATAATGAACAGCGTTTTTTATGTACAAATCAACCCCACCCCCTTTCTTACTACACCTGCTCAAGCATTCAGGTTTGTAACCATTGATTTGGATTGCATCTTGAGCAGTATTGTACCAAGTTTCCGTAAAGGCCAATATATCAAACTCAAAGCCTAAGGATATGAAGAATGTGTTTAATTGGTCCTCTTTGTTCCGTAAACTCTGCGCGTTTAAATCATAAAAGGAAAAGAACTTCGAGCGCTTACTCTCCTCAGAAGCAAAATCACGAAAAGAAACGGAATCGAGATCTGACTTAGAAAATGAAACCGCCATGGGAAAGAATAAAGCTTATCAAACAATACCTGAAGCGGTAACATTAAACCATGTTCGCGAGGTCACTTTCTTGGCAAATTCGAATGACACTGTCACCGCTATTCTTTCGTGCAAAAACATGGCCATTCTTTTGCCACACGAAGTAGTACTTCATTTCTTTTCCCTTCGTTTGCGCTAGCCATAAAAGCCTGTTGTTCATCGCAGATATATTATCGAAAATTCGCAAGTCTGGTGCTTTATCCCGAAGACGTGAGAGACTTTGCATCCACCGTTCCTTCAACATGACAGATCGGAAGCGAGCTATCACCACAGGTTTTTTACCAGCACGTGGATGCAGCCGATGAAGGGAATCAAGGTCAGAGTCTGATAGCTCGGGAAGCTCAAGGGTACGTGCCGGACAGTTCATCTTATCAAGAAGGTTTTCATTCTCTTCTTTTTGCATACCGTGAATCTCGATGTTTTGTCGGCGGCTGTACTGCTCCAATTCATTTAACTGAGCTTTCACTTCTAGGGCATTTCGAGAAGTTTCAGACTCCAAATGTCAAACACGCTTCCCCAAGGCCGCAATTTCAGTACCCTGACTGTCAGTCTTAAGTATTTCGTCATACTTGTCAGAAAACATTTGGGTAGATGCCTCAATGCCACTGATGCCTTTGACAGCCTCGGACAAGGCGTCCACTTTGGCCACAAGTGGAAGAAGTTATAATACGTTTGCATTGAGTTGGTTCAGCTTACATTCAAGTCTTTGGCTTTCAGACATATTGGATGAGGCACTGCCCCTTTTTTCATTTGTTTGACATGTTGCGCACTTCCAAGAATTTTTCAAGGAATCGCCTTTACTGCGAAAAGCGGACCCAGTAATTCCAGAAGATTTACCAACATGGTATGAATATTTGCAAATTGTACACACAAGGGGTATTTCTTCGGGCCTAATTTCTTCATTGCACACCAAACATTCAGTCATAAGCAACAGTGGACAATGATTAACTAGAGGCACAATAGCAGCAGGGAACGCCAGAAGCTTAAGAGCGAGTTCGAAGCAAAATAACACCAACCTGCAACAGTGGCAAAACAAGTGCCTGAGAAGCGATGCTGCGTGCCGTCCACTGCCACTGATGTGCCCGAAAAGCGAATATTCCAGGATCCGCCTGTCCTTTTCTCGTCTGTCGTCCTCAGGTCTGTCACGTGGCAGCAGCTGAAATCGGGGCGGTGGTCCAAATTATCACCACGACGACGTAATAGCTGGATTGACGGCCGCACCTTGTATTTCTGCAACAGTGGCAAAACAAGTGCGTGAGAAGCGATGCTGCGTGCCGTCCACTGCCACTGCTGTGCCCGAAAAGCCCAAAGTTCCAAAGCAGAAAGGTAACACTTCTTTTGAAGTACACGAATGGCAAAAAAGTGTTGCTAACACACAACCAGTGCAACACTTGTCACCGATTAAAAAAAGAAGGGAACTGCTACACACCATCTTTTGGTTCCTTGACCATTTATTTTCTTTCTTTTGTGGCTGATGTTTAAAAATCCTTGCTATAGCAAATACAGCGGCATCAGAAATCAACGCACGACATATATGGGCGCTGTGGTGTAATGTTATGAAGATATAATAATATTGCATGTACATCATTTAGTCTGAAATTGAGGGATACAACGTATACCACACAAACGTTACTCTTCAATCCCAATAAAAAATATAAAACTCGTGGGCTACAAGAGGGCTACGGATGAATATTGGGGACCTGGGATTCTATAATGTGCAGCTATACCTAAATACACAAGCATTCTTGCCTTCTACCTCTACCTGGGTGCTGCTTTGTGACCTGGAATGAAAAACCACAGCCGTCAAGCTACTGCAGTGGTGACATCACAGTAAAAGTTAATAACGAGAAATTAAAACAATAATTTGGCCATGCAACTTGCACGTCAGATAGGTCACCTGAAGCTTCTATTTCCAATTTTTCTGGTGTTGCATAAAATGACAAAAATATTGAAAGGTGATAGTGTACGATTTTTATACATTAACGATTATGCATATCTAGTTTTTTTTAACCATGCAGAAATTTCATAAAACGGGCACAGAGAGCCTGGTGTTCTTGAAAAGGAGTTTCTAGGTGAGGTGGACACACTTTGCCGCTAATAATGCAAGCTTCACAAATGTAATTTTTAAAAATTTGGTAACTTTTTTATTATTAACTTGGGGGCAGCTACCTAAATGGCATATTTGGAGGTAGTTGCATTTGAATGCACGCCCTTTTTTTAAATCTCGAAAATTGCACTTATTTTGAAATATTCGTTATAGCGCTCAATTGAGTACTATTAAAACTACGTGCATGCTGCTCCACATCAGGCAGCAGTGCCCTGTGGAGAAGTCTGGGACAAAGCTTAAGTGATAACCTGACACTGCACCCTGATAACCTGACACTGCACACTGACGCACATGCTTGCCAGGCAAATTCTGTCGTATCGGTAGCTACAATGACTGGCCAAGACGTTGTTTCAGACTTTCGCGTGCCTGTTGTCAGGGGGCGTTTCCATCTGATAAGATAGTGGGGCATTTTTTTCTGCGCTCCCAGCACGCTCGGTTCCAATATTGCCTCGATTTACCACTGAAATTCAAGAAGGAATGTCTTGAACTAGGTGCAACTTTCAAGATTTGTAAGAAATGAGGGTGCATTAAAATGTGACTGTCCAAATTTGTGGAGTTCCAAAATAGAGGAATTCTTCTGCAAGAATGCCACATTCGCCGCGCTCATAACTTTAAAACAAGAAAATCTGTATGGTAAAAAAAGACACCCCGAACGTATGCAGTGTGCATTGGAGCATTTCATGCAACCAATATTCAAGCACTTTCTGTCTACAAAGAATTCGTAAAGTAAATTTATGCACTATGACTGGAATCGGTTGCGAACACTGGAAATATTTCTGTGCAAGAAGGACCTGTTGAGACAGTTGCAGCAATCTGAAAAGGGGAAATGCTTGCATAAATGCAACTCTAGCACTTTTGTGCTACTAACAGATGAACCCACACACATTGACGGATAATGTTACAAGCAAAGAGTGAGGATACAGAAAGTTTCACTGTGACCCACACTGTTCACATGCCAGGCATGGTGTTGCTGCTCTCTGCATAGAGCCTATGAGTGAAAACCACCTTCAAAATCGCACAGTAAGCTACCGATTGCTATGTTTAGGAAGACTTACAGTTCTTCAAATGCAATTATGACCTAGATATTTGAGAGCTTTTCTATTCATGTGCTTACAGTGAACAAGTCCCCCAAACTTGAACATCAACACTGAAGCTATAATGCCATTCCCAAGCAACCCTAGCCGACTGCCAATGATTGGCCGATTGATGGGAAATAGTCGGCAGCCGGCTTCACTGGCCACCCGACTTCCGAAAACAGTCGGCCCGACGTCTCCTTCCAGCTACATCCGCCAAATGGCGCGGAAGCGCAAGCAGGGGTGCGAGTTGCCGCCAAATGCTAGCTCTGGATGCCAGCTCGTTCCGCGTCTCTTGGTAGACTAGTTGGACCATTCCTGTTATCATGAACTGCACATATAAACGCAAACTACACAAAAGTGACATGGACAAGAACAGCGCAAGCCCCTTCCATGCAGTGGAGCCGCCGTATCTCGCCGTTCAAGATATGCGTACTCGTAAGTGGCATTTTAATTTCACGTTGTGTAATGCATAACCGTCTTTTTCAAGTGAGCAAAATTCGCTTTGTATTGCGTAAATGGTTTTGCAACGTATGATAAACTTCTTGTTTTTTGTGTTTATTTTTTCTGACAGGAAGAAAAAAGAAAAAAAGAGGCGTTATATGAGAACGGATCAAGCGTTCGGGAGTTGGGACAGGGAAATATGAGGCGTACTTTCATGTATATATTTCTAATAATGTCTTTTCGTCTTGTATTTTTCTTAATTTATCTCTAGGAAACACTGGAATGACACTGCTTAAATTGAAGCACAGTGTGCGAATGACCTGCTACGCTCGGAACTGTTATCACCATGCGGGAAGAAATTAGGTAAGACGCTTAATTGTCTGGTTGTCATTGCGGAAAAGTCATAATTAATTAGAAGTTGCTTTCGTTCCTTCCGACAGATGAAAATACAACTGTAAATACCTGTACGATATACGTCTGGTGCATTGCAGGTAAGAATGGATTGTGTGTGGCGCTTCACCGCATGTGGCCTAGAGTAGATCTAGGAACATCAGACAAGAAGACACGTATGTGAAACCCTGCGGATAGCCCATACGTAAGTTGTTCCTCAATTTTTCTGTTGCATTTTCGTAGTTTACGTGTAGTACTTTCTCACCGCGGTCTCGACGTTATCTATATTTATACATTTGTCTCGTGGCAGTCTGCGTGCTATTTTGTATGTACAACTATGTGTTGTATTCATTTATCGCGCTGACTGGATGTTTTTTTTTTTTTGCAATGATATTCTGAGCCAAGTCAGTAAATCTATCCTTCCTGTCCTCATGTTTCCTTGGGCGGCTCTAAAGCGTGAATCACGTGGCAGAAGTTGAACACACTAATTTTCACTGAAAGTGCACAGTATATGTTCATTACATGCATGTGCTACGACAAAATAATTATTTTGTGTGTGGCTGTGTCAGGATCGAGATTTCTCGCACACGACTGTGAAAAAAGTCCACTATAAATCATCTGCATGGTTCACAGAGTTATTCTTTACTATATTATTTGTTTGTTCGTTTGTTTCAGTTTTTATGAGCGCTGTAACTATCCAAGCTTCACACTCGACGGTGACAGAGAAATGCCGGATTCTATACCGTTCAGAGCCAAAAACATGGGAACGGCTGAAAAAGAGCCTCTCGGGCAGTATGGGAAACTCTCACAGCAGACCAGTTGTGTCCTTCAGCTGTATCGTACTATTTCAGGGAACAAAGACTACTTGCAAATTGTTAACACTGCTGCACGAAAAAATTTATGTATTTTATGATGGCAAAATAAGCACCTAAAAAGAGAAAACATTGCGTTCACGTGTTTCTTTTGTTGCGTGTTGCGTATTTCCACTAACGAGTACGGATAATTAGAGGCGTTTAATTATGTTTCACTTGTGAATTACGCGCATATCGCGTATATTAATTGGCAGCGCGAGTTGAACGCGTCGAATAAACTGTATATCGTTGACCTGAAAACGCAACACACAGCAAAAAAAGAAATACCTTATGTGTTTTTTAATATAAAAAATAATAAAAAAGACCGTCCGCACCCGACCGATGGCCAACGGCAAACCGGTGCTTATTGGGCCGCAGTCGGCCCGCACGCAGTGTGCACCCGGCCACGTCGGCTGCAGAGGTCGGGCCACTTGCCGATGGTCGGCGGACGCGAGGCCTGTGTCAGTAGCGGATACCGACCCTCCATCGGGCGCCGAGGTAGGGCCAATTGTTTTGCAGTCGGCTAGAGACGTCGGGCCGATATTGTAACGGGCACTTTCTGTTGCTTGGGTTATTATCTTAATGATATGCAGTACACATTTTTTTAACGCAGTAAGGAAACATTCACAATCTACAATGCCACCATGGACATGAGAGCCATGTAATATTGCACTGCATGCAGTAAGGATAGCACAACCTCACACAAAAGATTGGTCTCTCCTGCAGCCTTTGAGGCCCCCTTTATAATGTCTCGCCCATGATGCAAACCATGATGATGTAACTTATGATCGTGAGTTACGTTTAAATGAAAGCTTGTGCACACATGCGTATCCCTGCATTGTAACTCTGGAGTGCACTTACAATAAGCACACTGTGAACAGAAAAATAAGGGCAGCAGCAAGAACCAGGCAGCGCAGTGCTATTTTCACCTTCTCGGCTGTTGTTGGTTTAAGTCACCTTCGCCGCTGCACAGTGTTGTTATGCAGCGAAGCATATATAGAACGACAGAAATATGAGCTAGTTGGTGAGGATTCATTATGCAAAAAAGAGGTGAGGCGTGCAGACAGGACACAAGAGAAGAGAAGTGGACAACACGAACGCCGACTATCAACTGAAGGGAGCACTGAGGCGTAAAAGAAAGAAGACACAAAACTCATCTGCGCAAGCTCAGGAATAGTAACACCACGTGTCAGTCAGGTACACGTGCCGGTCTACGTTAGAGATAACTGTTAAGGCACTTAATCTCTCCCTTATGTAAAGTACTCGAAGGCTGACTCACGCACGCACTTCCACTATTATAGATATGCCATGCCTCTACCATAATTATTCAAAAGACTAGTGCAAAATAGCAAGAACACGACAGGATGAGCGCTAAACATCAACTGAGGTATTTATTGCGAGCGAAGGTACATACACACATTTCTTTGGTGCATGAGCACACCAGGTTAAAACAGTACAGGCACATTCTAATCAAAATGTGGCAGACTGTTCTGTAAGTACATTTTTTTTTCTTTTTTGGACAAGGCAAGTGAAGCCGTGGTGACACAGTTATCACCTTCCCTGTCAATGTGATATGCCTCACAAATCTCGCAGCCCCACCTTGTGCCTCCCCTACCAAGCACACACGTGGTATCAAACGCAGGCACGCACCCGCATCCCTTACAGTGCATGGCCAAATGGCCGCCCACCGCTAATGAATCTACCAGCGTTCGTGAGGCATGTCATATTTGTGAGGCATATTACATTGACAGGGAAGATGATAACTGTGTCAGCACGGCTTCACTTGCCTTGTCCAAAAAAGAAATAATGTACTTACAGAACAGTCTGCCACATTTTGATTAGAATGTGCCTGTACTGTTTTAACCTGGTGTGCGCATGCACCAAATAAATGTATATATGTACCTTCGCTCGCAGTAAATACCTCAGTCGATGTTTAGCGCTCGTCCTGTCGTCTTCTCTGTCTGTGTCCTTGCTATATTGCGCTAGTCTTTTGCATAATCATGACACACCAAATAGCCCAGCTTTCTGCCTTGCTCTACCATTAGACGCGTATCTTCATTCTTGTGCCTGTACAATATCGCGCATTCATCTAACTCTGGCGTTCAGTTACAGTCTTCGCAATGTAAGCAAAGATTAGAAGGCGATCCACCGGTTAACGACCTTTTATGTTCCATTAGCCTCTGATTGATACACCGTACTGTTTGCCCTACGTAGAACTGGCCACAGCTAAGGGGAATATTATAAACCACACCCATACGACGGTCAGTAAAACTGTTGTTCTTATTGTGCTTCACTCGACAAATATCTGTTCGTTTTTTGCCTTTTACCTGCTCCTTTTTCCTCTGTACAGCAGCGCACAGCGCAACGGCGTCTTCAAAACCGTTGCTAAACTATCAATCCAAGCATTCCAAGGTAGTAAAAAACGGAATTGCCATGTCGTGCCGTAAGTCTTCTCTCACCAGATCCTGCATGCACAAAATGAGCGCCAGTTTTAATGCGCAGGTCCGGCGCCTATTAGAAGCAGGTTATCTTAGTGTAGCAGTGGCCACTGTGGCTGAGCGCCTAAAGAAGACGGTTTCGAGAGGGATGGACGTGATTACAGAAAGCAGTAATAGCAAAAAAAGAGTAGTGGCTATTCCGTATATTCATTCAGTGTCGCACAGGCTTAAAAAAGTTGCAAGGAGATATGATGTTTATGTTTCTTTCACTGCTCCAAATAAGCTAGGTAAGATATGCGCTGCCGTACAGAGGAAAAAGGAACAGGTAAAAGGAAAAACGAACAGATATTTGTCCAGTGAAGCACAATAAGAACAACAGTTTTACTGACTGTCGTATTGGAGTGGTTTATAAAATTCCCCTTAGCTGTGGCCAGTTCTACGTAGGTCAAACAGGACGGTGTATCAATCAGAGCTACTGGAACATAAAAGGTCGTTAACCGGCGGATCGCCTTCTAATCTTTCCTTACCTTGTCAAGAGTGTAACTGCACGCTAGAGTTATATGAATGCGCGATATTGTACAAGGCATAAGAATGAAGATACGCGTCTTATGGTAGAGGCATGGCATATATATATAATGGTGGAAGTGCGTGCGTAAGTCAGCCTTCGATTACTTTACATAAGGAAGAGATTAAGTGCCTTAACAGTTATCTCACGTAGACCGGCACGTGCACCTGACTGACACGTGCTGTCAGTGAGGCACACGTGTCTTCTTTCTTTTTCGCCTCAGTGCTCCCTTCAGTTGATAGTCGGCGTTCGTGTTGTCCACTTCTCTTGTGTCCTGTTTGTACACCTCACCTCTTTTTTGCATAATGAAGCATATTTACCATCATGCAGTGAAGCATATCTGAAATTAAAAGGGACACTGTCACGGGGCCCCTGCTGGTGCTTATGGTTATCCGACACTATCAGCTTAAGTACCCAGACTGTGATCTCTTCACGCATTTGGACAACACCAATCGCCATGTGAAAACCTCTGTGCCTGCTGCTAATCTCGCTAAGAGCCTAAACTGTTTCCAAACTACAAATTTCACCAAGTGGCAAACTTGGCAATGCTTTTGGAACCTCATTCTAAAGTACTTTAATACCACCAGGATGCTTCAATGTCAAACTGGATTTAAAACCTAGGATGAGATCGCGCAAGCTTCTAGCTTTCTGAATGTTCGCTTCACCTCCTACATCACTGAGTAGGCAGTTTTCATTTGGCGCTCCCGCTTCACCAAGCAGACGACCGCTGACGAAAGCACGGCGAAGGCGAATAATGAGAGCGCAAGCAAACATTCAGAAAGTGAGATGCTTGTTAAATCTCGCCCATGGATTTAGAGAAAGCAAGGATAATTTCAACACCAAGGAACCCATGTATGCGTTCAACAACAAAAGCTTCTGAAGAGGCCACTTCCACATCAGCACTGCGGAAAGACTCTGATGAGCTTATCAACCAGCAGAAATTTTCACTCGTGGCAGCAATTTTCACTGCCACAATCGCAGGTTCAAAGATAATTGCATGATGACATTTTGGGCCAAAAAGAAGATCCGTTTGAGCGATGGTGTAAGCATGGTGCCCACTGTTGGCTCGGCTTGCGAAGAGCGACCTGCTGATACCAGACGCGTTAAGCAGCTCTTTTCGATGTCTGAATCGATGGTGACATGCAGTAGGTGTCACTGCTCTTCGAGCATGTCGAGCTGCTGTCCTTGCTTCATGAAACATTAAGTAACTACAGTTACGACATTGTCAAACAAAAGTGTTGTATTAGAGAATTTTGTTAACCAGGAAGCATAATATCCCTGTACATTATTTGTTACGCAGTAAACTATTTTGCACCTCTGGTTGGTGAAAAAAAATGCATTTTTGCAATACCAATAGTATTCATATTCGAAAAATATTCGCTTCGCACTTAAGTTTCATTATTCGAATTAGCTTTGAAATTGAAATATTTCCACACCCATAATTTTTACTAATACTTCAAATACCTGGAGCATAAGGTATTTGAGGACATAACTTCAGGAATAGCAACAGTATGCCACCAAAGAGTCAACACAGTTCAATTTTTTTACATTCTTTTACAATTGTTTCCTAAGGTACATTAATTAAAACCATCTTAAGCCTCAATAATTGACTAAACTATGCTTTGATAACAGCTGCATGCTTGGATCGAACGGTGCATGTTCCGGCCACTCTAGGGTAGCAGTGTAGGAGAAAAAAATATCCGTTAGTTAGGAATGCCACTTGGTGACCTTGTGCACAGAAAGCCCGGCTGGACTCTGCCATCTGAAGCTGCTGCACAATGGCTATCACTGACTTTTCGGTGTTCTCAATGGCGTCCACTTGCTTGAAAAGCTCGACCTCAATGACGTCTGACCACTAGCAGCACTTATTTCTCTTTATCACAGATGAAAATTGCCTATGAGCTTTTATTTCGCCCAAAACACAGACTTTTGCCACATTCAAGAAAATGGCACTCTCCAAGTCAGTGTGGTCAGCATGTCTGGCATGCACTTTCATCTCCTGTGTCAGAGTGGAGTTACTATCCCAGATTAATGTTCTACAGAGATGACAGAGAGGCTGGTGAAGAAGTTATGTGCCCAGACAGATAGAATGATAATTTTTATGTCTATTGCAATTCAAAGCCATCTGTTTGAGCACCATGCATCACCAAAGAAAACCTAATAATGAGGAAATCTCTCACAGAAAACTTGTAGACAGTGTTGATAAGCGTTGTCAGATTACTTTTCAGTGTGTTCTTTATCATCACTGTGGTGATCATAATTTCAATTCATGTGCAGCACTCACACAGTGTGCACTCCTTGCAGACATCTGTAACTAGTGGCACTTCACCAGCATACTTGAAGGGAGAAAAAAGTACATGGCCACACCAACCACATCACAGCATGCGCATGCATCAGATGACATTGCGGAATCAAATTCTATGTCGGCAGAAAATGCATGGCTGCTGTCGCTATTTCGAGTGCAAATATTTGTCCCATGGGTACAGAGAAGTCATTATGGCAACCACATAATCCAGGCAGCTTAGCGCTGGGCAACTGCAATAATTATGAAGCACCACACTGCATTCAAAGCCAGGCACTGTCACACTTGTCTGGGGAAATCGGTGCTTGTATACACGGGCGCTGGACCATTTCCAACCACAGTTACATTGGAACTCTGTCCACTCTTGTAGGGTGCATTTTCTGTGTAGTCACTGCCACTGCAGGAATAATTTTCTTCCAAATGCACAAACAGAAAATTGCAGCACTGTGCTCTGCAGTGCTTTGTACACAGGCAGAACAGCCATGAGCCTTCTGCCATCCACAATTCGGAAATCCGCCAATACGTAGATGGCTTACAGTGGCATCCCTACAGGCAGCACACACCACCTATATGCCGCTACTTAGATTGTAACACACTGAGGGTCTTCATGCCTTTACGTAAATGCTCAAATATACTGCAGGACAGGATCTTTAGGGAATAAAAGGTTCTTTCACAGTCCTCACATCTATGCTACGACAAAACCAACTCCGACTGCACAGGTAGAAATTGCTGTAGAAAATTTTATTTTACAGTTCCATGTACCATATTTTCCATACAGTACTATAGTCTGCAGGATTCAATTTGTGCTGAAAAAGCCCCTGTCACCAAGCACCATGGCAAATTTTAGTTATATGTGCATTGGAAGTTGTAAGATGCCATCAAGGGAGCATTTTCCCAAACAAATATTTCTAATCGACTCCTTAATAAAAGAAATGGAAGAAATTGAAATGTTGCGTTTTCACGCTGCCAGGAGGTGAGCACTAAAAGCAACGGCACTCAACCTCATTGCCTCCAAATGATCTTCTTTCTTCATCTTCCCTCACACCGGAGCCAAGGGTTCACGTCACACTCGCATGACGAGCCCTGTCTTTTTTTCCTTTTTTCCTTCTCTTCCTTTTTGCTGTGGGGCACACATCCAGGGATGACATTTAACATTGGTTGGCTTACGAAAGTCATGTGTCATGGTAGGTGATGTTGCAGGCAGCACGTTTTACATAGAGATATTTGTGCATGTAACCTTGACTCTGGCTGAAGCAGGGCTTCGTTGAGACCATGATGGCTTTTGTTGAAAATTTCAGCTGTTTTCCCACTGTGCATCATTTTGATAATTTGGAGACAGGATTGTTAGTGTGTGATCTATGCACTGCACTTCTCGGTTTGCAACTTCCAATCTTGGTGAGACGCCTTTTAAAATAACAAAGTGCGACTGAACTTCCTGAAGGCATTTGCCTCCTATGTTCAAGTGAAGCAGCGCCACATCCGCGTACCTTATTCACAGATATCAATTCTTTTTTTGCTGCTGGTCCGTATTAAAGATGGGAACCCAAGACTGTGGAAGTAGCGTGTGCTTGGTGGTCTGTAGCTTACCATTGGTTGTCGGATCGAACCACTGGCACCAATTGTTACAAACTGTGCACCCAGGTGCTCAGGATCGTGCTGCTGACCGTATTTTGCAGCGGCTCACGAGTCCTGAGGGGGCCAGGCAGGAGATATGGCAACAACGTAACGAGTAACAATGAACGTTTACTTTAGATTGTTACGGAGTGGTCAACTCTGCAAGTTTCCCGATGGAGAGCGACAGACATTCTAGTTTGCTTAAGAACTGAAGGGTCAAGTCCATTGGCGAGGACGTCCTTTAGTGTTTGGAATACCCTCGCCCAAGAGAAGGAGAGAGAAAACGCTCTCCACGCTGGCGGCCGCCACTCGATACATGGAAGTGTTCAACGAATTCAAGGAAGACGACGACGGTGCGAGCGGTCGCTTGTTGCCTCGGCTCCTGCATTTTTCCTTTTTGTGCCTACCCAATCGCTTCAAGAGCCTGATTTCCTGCCTGGACCTATGTGAGTGTTATCGGCACTTCTTGACAGTTCCTTTAGCAACTCCGATGTCCCTTACGCGAGCCGCAGCCCTTTTTAGGGCTCTCGGCTGACCGTCTCGCTGCTGGGCCTAGCTCAGCCTAGCATGGGCGCAGGAACGGAGCGCGATGGCGCGCGCACCTGGCGCGAGATCCACAATAACCTGTCGAAACAGCGTCAGCATCCTTCGCCACCAGCATACCCCACAGTGGCTCATAGGGCTCAATCAAGAGCAGAACCGAAGCCGCCGCCGCTGCCGCGCAGCGATTATAATATCATCCTAAGAGTTCGTGGGGGCCTCAACTGCGCTGGAATCCATGCATGCATCCTCAGACAAGTCATCCTCAAAGCTGCGGGGCTCCCCATCACCGACCGCACCAGTTCTGACCAAATTCGTGTCAACCCCATCAACAATACCGTTCTAATCAGCACACCAGACATGGGACGTGCAGATCTCTACCACAACATCTAGAGTCTGCAATTCAATGGTAACCCTTACGAAGTCGCCACCCATGTGGCCGATCCCATCGATACCTGCAGAGGATGCATTCACTTGCCCCCAGATTACTCAGAAGATGACATCGCCTCAACCCTCCGCAGATGCAACCCAACATTGATTATTGGGGGTGCACGACGCCTGGGCAATACTGAAACCATCATGGTCATATTCCAAGGCGAAATCATCCCTTTCTACGTCAACTACGACGGCTGTTCACTTCGATGCCGCCCCTTCAGGCAGAAGGTAGAAGCCTGCACCCGATGCCGCGGGATTGGTCATCGCCAGGACGTCTGCACTAATGCCACCGACACACTCTGCCCCAAGTGTGGAATGAAAGACGCACCCATGGATCACGAATGTGACCCGATATGTGTTGTGTGCAACGGAAACCATCAAACCGGCTCCTCACTGTGCAAACAAAGGTTCAAACCGCGCCCTACACGTCCCAGGCACAAACAAGACACTTCACCCACCAACCGAACTCCCAGTTTCGACCGCACTCGCGACTCAAGCCGGCGAAGAAGTCGGAGCAAAAGCAAGGACCGCGGGCCTGGCTATGCAACCCAAGACGTCGCCTGGCCAGCTCTATCATCAAGCCCTACTCTCGCCAACTCCTCGCGCAACCCACCCCAGGTAAGCTGGGCTAAGGTAGCCTCTTCCAGCTGCTCCTCAAACCAGAGTGCTAATAATGAATCCCTCCTTGAAGAAAATACAATTCTAAAAGCCGAAATTCAAAGACTTAAATTAGAACTCCAATCTCGTCACCCCTCTACTTCAACCTCTGCAGCCCCTCTCTCTAACACGACCCTTTCGACTCATCATCCATCAGCCCTACCTGAAACCTCTTCACACCGCCCCATGGACACTAGCCCCTCCACTGAACGGGAACCGCCTCACCCTCCCCCCAGCAAACGTAAAACTCCGAGCACTCCGCGATCAGAGGACGCCCTAGACGAGACAATCTTAAATTATAACGACAGATTAACCGCTTTGGAGACTAAATTTCATAATATTGTAACGATGTTAGTAAAACAAGGATATTTATTAAAGGCGAACTTGTGCCCACAAGTAAAAGTCACTGCGGTCGTGCAGGAATCCGCGGCAGTCGCGTTCTCCAACTGGGCTCGAACCGTCTTCCTCTTCTTCTCGCGTGACACCTCGTGCGCGTGCCGCATGCGAGCCGGGTCCAACTGGCTGCCCGTGCCACGAAGATCGCTTCCTGTTGTTGCTGAACAACACCACTGTACGGCGTGCACAGCGCCCAATGCAAAGGGCGCGCAACTTGAATGTCACCAAGTTTGTCGTGGCATTATCCCCCTCCTTGCCGCATCGGCCCGATGCGTGAGAGGAAGTAGGGGTTCCTGTGGGCTCTCACTTTTTTTTGTTGTTGTTGTTGTTGTTCATGACCTCTCCTGGTAGGGTTTCATGCGGACAACATGCACAACTTCCGTGGAGTTGCGCCGTCTTGGGCTCTCGTGTCCAGCGGATTTCACTTCGTAAGTGACGTCGCTTATACGACGAAGTATTTCGTAAGGGCCGAAGTATCGGCACAGAAGCTTTTCAGATAGTCCACGGCGTCGCACTGGGGTCCATACCCACACCTTGTCACCGGGCTGGTAATGAGCTTCACTACGGCGCTGGTTGTACCGGCTGGAGTCGACGCGTTGTTGGCGGCGTATTCGGTACCTTGCCATCTGTCGTGCCTCCTCGGCTCGTTGCAAGAAATCATCTAGGTCAGATGAGTTATGGTTTTCTTCATCTAACGGCAACATAGCATCCAAAGTTGTGGTTACTGCTCGGCCGAATACAAGTTCAAACGGGGTGACTCGTGTTGTTTCCTGAACGGCCGTATTATATGCGAAGGTGATGTATGGCAAAATTTCGTCCCACAGCCTATGTTCAACGTCGACATACATCGAAAGCATGTCGGTCAGTGTTCTGTTAAGGCGTTCAGTTAAACCGTTTGTCTGAGGGTGGTACGCCGTAGTTTTCCTATGATCAGTATGTGTCATTTGTAACAAGCATTTCATTAGGTCCGCAGTAAAGGCCGTTCCACGATCGGTAATAACAACTGCGGGAGCGCCATGCCTCAGCACGATATTGTGGACAAAGAATTTTGCAACTTCGACAGCCATTGCATTGTACAGGAAATCAGTTTCTGCGTAACGGGTCAGATAGTCCGTGGCCACAACTATCCACTTTTTGCCACGACAAACTTGGTGACATTCAAGTTGCGCGCCCTTTGCATTGGGCACTGTGCACGCCGTACAGTGGTGTTGTTCAGCAACAACAGGAAGCGATCTTCGTGGCACGGGCAGCCAGTTGGACCCGGCTCGCATGCGGCACGCGCACGAGGTGTCACGCGAGAGAAGAGGAAGACAGTTCGAGCCCAGTTGGAGAACGCGACTGCCGCGGATTCCTGCACGACCGCAATGACTTTTACTTGTGCCCACAAGTAAAAGCTGTCAGCTGATCAGCTGTCCGCGAAAGCGGACAGCTGATCTTAAAATGCGCCAGAAAAGTCGCAAAGTACGACTTACACGCAGCCTACAGACATTATAGATCTACTACTAGCACGCGCAGGCCTCGGCGAGCCCCAACGCATCGACCAGTCCGGGTTCTAGCTCTGGTGTCCCCGTTACCGATTTGGTGTCCTGGAGACGCCGCCAATAATATGAAATAGGGACACGTTACTAGTAAAAAAACACGATTTATGCCGCTAAGGCTACGTTCAGCACTGCCGCGCCCAACGACTTCTACAACGCCTGTGAGAGCTTCGCCAATCAATGTTTGTTCTTGGCAATACTTAGAACGTGTGAATTTTGTGTACCGTTCATGCTTACCTTTGTAGTGCACTGAGGGTTAGTGAAGCACTACGCTTGCGTGTAGCGTACGTACACATTTTACCTGATAGACGATGAACGGGGTCTTGTACAAATATCCGCTGAAGACGAAAAGACTACACCTTCCCATGTGTTAAAAGACATGCCAAACTTGAAAAAACAGACACAATGAACCTCCATATGTTAAAATACCAAAAGAGTCACTTAAAAGGCGAAAACTATTCGAAACTTTGGAAGCGCAAATCTGCCATTGCTGCTGATATTAATGTTGATCAGGCTGTCCCTTTGCGATCGAGTCAGCAAGAGCGTGGAAGCGCAATGTAGCCAAAATAAGTAAATAAAGGAAACTGTGCATCAACTCCAAATACACACACGCAAAAGAAAAATCGTCGGGATTCTCTCTAACGATTTTTCCGACCCCTTGACCGATATTTCATTCAGCTCGTTGCATTAATTAAAATACCTGCAGTGCATCGTTTTCATAACGCGCAAAAGAATTCTGCGCTTAAACACGCGGCGCGAATTCGTAGAACTCCACCAGTGCTGCCCCCCACACCCCCCAAAAAAACATATATAAGACTAGTCAACAATAATAGCATATAATTATAATGTGAGCGTCGGCGCAATCAATGGAGAATTCGATATAATTCGTTATAGAAAATCAAATGCGGTGCAGTAAGCAATAGATAGATTAGGCATATAGCTTCTTGGAGTCTAAAAAAATGTCTTGAAACTTGACGTGGTGACGTGGCGAACTTTAAGTATACGATTGAAAATAATTGCTATAGTGTGTTCCTCCATGAGCGAGCTTCTCAAAAGGAGTTTCGAGTGTTTCCATGGTATGGCAAGGTCATATCTTGATTCATCAAGGTTTTTTTTTCATATTGGTCAATTATGTTTAAAAAACGAATTGGAAATCCCAGTGATATTGTTTTTTACCGAACACAGAGTTGAGCCACTGTTTCGAAACAAACTTTTATTTAAAGGTGGTTACATAGTAACCCCAACATTTCGCTCATGACAAAACAACTTTCACTCGCTGTGTCCAGACACTTGGTTCAAGCTGCACGTAATGGTTCATCTCCAAGCTTTGCATGGTTTCTTAAAAGCATTGCGAAATCTACACTGTGTTTTTATTTTACACCTCCTCATCTCATAGCACAAGATCTGAAATGCGTGAACAAGAAGAATCAGGCCAGCACATATTCACAGACACGAACTGCAGTTGACATTTGCAACAATTACAGCAGAAACTGTCAGTCACATGATATGAGCAAGACATAACTGTTTTTTTCGCGGGGACGCCTCAGTCCCATGCCGACATTAACCCATATGGTGGTCGTCAAGCCAATGGTCATCGCTGGCAATGTTTGAGAGATTTTCATAAAAGATAAACTGAATGTCTGGAGTATTTATCATAAGGGAAGTAGAAACTCGCACATCTTCTAAACAGCACTTTGCAGTGCTAAATGTACGCTGGCTATTGATATTAATAAATAGTATGACTGTTACAAATGTTAAACAAGACAAAAGCTCACAGGAATATGAAGGCTTTAAGTGATAAACAATGTTTGGAGAAAGAATGTAGTTGGAGTGAACCTTCTGACAAAAATTTGTCTTCGTCAGTGCCGCAATTAAGTTCTACACAGCAATCTTTATGCACGCTTAGCTCACTTTCCCACACCCTCAATGTAGGATGAAGAGGAGGATAAGATAATGCGTAGAATGAAATTAAAGAGTAGAAAAGAAATGGGGAGACAGTGAAATGGGGAGACAGGAGCACTGTTGCAGGTTATTCTTCCAAGGTTATTCTTCCAAATTAAAAAAATAAAAATATTAAATGTGTAAGGAAGCATTTCCAATTGTTATTATGCCTACTCAAGTAAGAGATGCACCATAAGATGTGCTATATAAAACTGATCTGATATTTAGAGTGGCCTAAAGCTTTCTGCATAGTCTTTACAATCATTATGACACTGTCTGCTGCAGCCAAATATGCAGAAGTTTTAACTGAGTGCTCATGATAAGAGCAACTTGACCAAAGACTGCACACAACACTGCATATGCCCTCTATTTTGGCAATCTGAAAAGTAAAACTTTATTCAAATGGCCAATAAAAAACATAACATTGAACACAATATTTAGATAGAACTGTGAGGCATGCCACAGTGCGGGACTCAGTATTATTTTTGACAACCTTGGGTTCTCCGATGTGCAATTCAACTACACGCTTTTTTTTTTCATTTCACCACCACTGAAATGCAGTCAGTTTTGCTGGGATTGAACCCGCAAGCTCGAGCTCAGCAGTGCAACATCATAACTACTGTGCTACTGAGTGTGCACACAAATTTATAAGTAGCAAAACACATTGGAGGCTTTTGCACACTGAAACACTACACACCATTCAGTGCACTTCCTTACGTCTATGTACAGACATACTTACCAGCGGTTCATATGACAAGCATGGAGGCACCTCTTGTGCTCTAATACACTACCATCCAACAGCTACCACATAGCCACATACCAGAGATGACCTCTGGGTCTGTACCTATTTTCACAGAACACTTACAAGCAGCTCATACAACAAGCATGGAGACATCTCTCGTGCTCCAACACACATACCATCCAGCAGTGACATATGGCTGTACACCACAGACAAAAACAGACGGGCTAATCATCAGAGACCACATGTCATGGTTTGTTAACATGTGAGCCCTCAACCTGCTTCAATAAGGCATGACAGTACAACACTACTGCACCACTTCTCTCTTCCGAACCACACCGGAGGCTTGTTACCAGTAATCGTGCCCTGCTGACGAGATTATCTCTTCAGTTTTTCTATGTTTCTGTCCCTTAGCTGTTGTTTAAGGACTTCCTTTTGAGCTTCAGTGGGCCTTGAAAGGCTAGATGATGGCTGCGACAATCTAGGGTTTTTTGTAGAGTGAAATCTTAACAGGCGCACAACTTTTTTGGTGGCTGGTTCATTTGAATGGTCTGGCATCTTTCTTTTTGGGTCACTTTCAACAAGCATGAAAACTGGCTCAAACAAATTGTTTGCCTTCTCAGCCACACCCTCAGAGACTTCACCATCTGATACTGCCTGTCCATTTTTGCTCTTAAGAGTGCTGAGCTTGACAGTGCTTTGGCTGCTTCCAGCTTTGTTACATTCTGCACAATGTGCAATGCCTGACTTGCCTCGCATGCTACTTCGGGTGAGCTCTCGTGGTCTTTGTCGCTGCTAGTTGGATTAGCGATGACCACACAGTGAATGTGCTTGCACACTGTAAAGTGTATAAGATGGACATAACAAGTGAACATGTAAGTATGCACACACTGCGCATTCCTTGCACTTCAAAGGACAGCAAGCACCATCTCCCACTTTTGACACTTTATATGAGAGCCCTTTAATAGACTGAGATGGCACAGTCCATGTGCCATCTTCATTTAATTTGGCACAAGCTGCCATTTCACTGCAAGACCTGTGGTTTTTCTTAATTGTGCTCAGCTTCTTACCCTTTGCCCTTTTCATTATCTGGATAGCCCTCTGCATTAAAAAATGATATGTCAAGTCTATGAGGGCAGAAATTAGTTTGTCACCACGCTTATTCTGTTTCCCTCCAGCATAGTATGCTTTAACGTCCTGTGCTTGCTCTCAAGGTACATGTTATTGTTGACAGCTGCTCTAGTCCTAAAGCAATTAGTCCACTCTTGTGGCCTAACTGCATAGTGGTCTTTGAAGTACTTCAGGAAGTCCCTCAGTTTTTCTTCCTCGCTAGAAAGGAATTGTTTAACATAATCTTCAACTGCCTTTTCCTCAGGAACTCTAAGAGTAGCCGCACACTATGGTAGACATGTGGCCTTAGCTGTTTCTCTACACACTCGAGTATCTTCATACGCCAATTCTTATCCACATGCCAGGCACAGAGAAGTTTCTGTTTTGGGGCACCCATGACCGTGGACCATGCTTTGTAGAATTGTGAGGTATCATCAGATATAAATGTCTTAGCGGCCACTTTTTTGGCCATGGCCGACTCCAGATATTTGAAGAACGCTGTCAAAGTTTGTTCGTTCATCCGGTTGCAGATGAAATAAGCCATAGCTACACCTGATCCTAGTTTATATAGCACCTCATCTTCCTATTCCCCATTATAGGCCTTCGAGCCATCCTTAATAAATACATGTCTTCCTCATCTAGCACCAGAAGAGTGGTCAGCTCAAACTGGTACTCTGTAGTTCCATGTGTGGAGTCAAGACATACAGTCCCTGCATGGCGCAATTTTTCTAGTAGCTCCTTCTGAGGCTCTGTCATCAGAACAAGAGCAAAGCCTGCTGAAGAAAACGTACTACTTGGGTTCACTGCACCTTGTGCAGGCGGACAAGTGTTTCACCTTTTTCTTTCATCACAAGCACCCATGTGTCTACACTCACAGCGTCATTAGTGTGACAACGTTCAGGAGCAGCAATGTTAAACTGCCGTTTGATGTTATGCAGGGTTGAGCACTCTGCGAAGTGCACTGGCCTCAGCTTGGATGGTACAGATGTTATTATTTGCTTTAGGATGGTTTTAATGGGCACACCCCTTTCTAAGTTCTCTGCTATGCTGGCCTTTTCCTTGTCACTCATTCTCAAGTGCTGAATTTCTGGTTTATGACCATAATGGTTTCTTTGGTACCTCACTTTTACGGTGGTGCCTTTGGGTGTCGGACTCTGAGTGTTGTACTTTGTGACAGTAATAAATGAAAGACATATTTACCAGACCTACAGCTCCCCTGACTTTTCTCTCGACGGTCACTGTGACCTTCCTTTTTCCTTGCCTCGCCTGATCTATTACAGTAACAGTGGATCCTTGTCTCTCCATTGGCCAGCTTTATGGGGTCCGTGGGCAAAATGAACCAGAAGTTTTGGCTACCGTCTTCTTCTGCTTTCCATTCATGAAATTCTGTAATAAAAGCACAAAATAGCATTAGATAGTGACAAGTACTTTGAGGAGAGAGATGCAAACAAAATTTTTCACTTTGAAGGCCTTGGACACGGGCTAATGTAGCATTTATTTTACTCCCTCACCTTCAACTCGAACGTGTCATGAGGTCCCCCTTGATATTGTTCAAATTTCTGTTAAAATTAAATTTCAAATGCGATGCACCATAACTTCAAAAAATTACCATATTAGTTTTGTTTTAATGAGAAACAAATCTGAAACTTAAGCATGATCTATCCTCACTCCTTCCTCAATATTGAATCGGACTGTACGTTCACCGCAATGCTGTTACGATAAGACAAAGACAAACTGAGAGCACGTGGTGCAAGCTACGCCCCAGAACAGTGCGGATCCCTTGTCTCAGTATCTTCTTGAAAAGCTCTTCCTTTTCGAGAAGAGCTTGATTTTTTACTGTAGATAGGGGCTTGGCGAGGGAGTGTTCCATGGTCACGCGGTTATGATCTGGCTTGGGCATGCGCCTGGTTCGAAGAGGCAGCATTATGTGTGATTTGAGTAAACCAGTTGCTTGTCTGCGTTCGTCCTGTCTTCTTCTACATTGGTGTCTCGTCCCAAGCGCAGTTTAAGTTCACAAAAAGATGTCTTACCAAGTAGCCTCCTAACACACTCTTCTTAAAGAAAAAAGTATTGCGCGGGCGTCAAATTTCGCTCTATTTTATGAAATCTACAACCAGAGTCCTTCAATTGAAGGACCGTGGTACTACTAAAGAATTTTCCCAAAGTACGCCGGGAGACCAAGCCGCTGACAGCTGCAATTTCAAGTGTTGTCTTGGACCTACGTCAGCCTGCATTCGGACCTATGGCGGCCTGCACTGAGGTGAAGATTATGCCACGCACGCAAGTAGCGCAGAGCAACGTCAGAACGCAGAGCAAATCCCTCCTCTCGCTTAAGGGAAAAAAAAGGGGGGGGGGGTTGCGCTAGCGTCAAATTTCGCTCTATACTATGAAATGTACTACTAAAGCGTTTTCACACGATACGCTAGGAGACCATCCCGGCGACATCCACAAATTCAAGTATGGTCCCGGTTCTGCGTCTCTGCTGCATTGCAACGTGCATTGAGAAGAAGACTAGGCCACGCACGCACGTGGCGCAGAGTAATGTCAGAAAGCACAACAGCTTACTCCTGTCGCATAAAAAAAAGTACAAACGTCAAATTTCACTCCACTTGTGCAGGAAAGCAGACCATGCCAAACGTATGTCATGTAGCGCATCGCGGAGAGCGCGCACGCATGACTATACTATAGATGGATAAACAAACAAATTATATTTAACGAGGATACAAACTTCAAAATACCCCCAGGAAATAAATTAGGCACATGCGCAAAAGCTGCTCTTCGCGAAACAGATGGAAAAAGAGAAAACAAAGGCCCGCAAGGCATAAACAACTGCGTTTTTGGAGGCACACTGTGCAACAAGATATTTAAGAAAGTTCGAGATATAATATTGCGTTTAAACGTCATTTGCTCACGATGAATGAGAATAAACGTAATAGAACTGTTCCTCACCCTTATTGTTCCGAAACACCAGGTGCACGTACTCAGTCTCGAAAGTTGTGCGCAGCGATCTGGTGCCAGCAATACTTCTCCATTGTAGGCAGGGAAGTGTCACATACGTCGCATTTCAACAGTTTCTTGACATCCACGGACATTTTGTGAACGTTCCTGAGGTGTTGCAGGATGTTCTTCCTCTGGATGAATAGTTTGCTGCAAAATTCGTAGCGAGGATCGTTATCGCCGATGGCAGCTCGATCACAGACGTGCACCATTCCGAAGCAGAGTAGGCGGCGTTTGGAAGCACGTGGTTTCCGTGTCATAGCACGCACGTGATTTGTTGTATAATCCGGCGGCAATACAGGGAAGAAACCTTCCCAATCATGTGACACACTAGGTGTTCAGTGGCTCTATAGGGACAGTTGGATACCAACTTAGGGAACCAACATCCGGGAACGCAGGGTCACGTGGATGCTGCCTTCTATTGTTCACCGGTCTCAGCCGGCCTGCGGGGAGACGCATGTCAATTTCAGCAGGCGGGCTCCACCAGGCCCCGCACGCTCTCAAGTTCTAGCAATCGCCACAGAGGGCGAAAAATCAACCGCAGCGCGTTCCAGCATATGCGCGTAAGTGGAGCTACTGTAATTTGGTCACATACTTTAATTTGTATTTTTTCTGCTAAGGGCGCTCAACGCGGCTCAATATTAGATCTATAAATGTACACATAATAACCGTGAAACATAGTTAACGTGTAACTTTCGGCAAATAAACAGACGATTGTTTGTATTAAACTTATGTTATTAAAGCCTGTGTTTTATTACTTGAATAACTGTTTTGAGACCTCAGTGACGTGTGATAAGCAGCAGCCCACTGGTATCGATTGCAGTCCGTGCCGTTATCGATTCAAGTTGTGCGGCGGTTATATTTGCGAACGGGGTGGTCATTTCCATTGTGCAGCATCACGCAGGTTCGTCTTAATTAGCCAACAACAATATCTCAGCCAGTTTATGCATCCAACATTCGGTAGCCGCTGCCAGACGATCGTGTTTAAAGACAGTGAATTTTATCAGCTGCGGCGTTTCACTGGCGTAATGGGTATATACACGGCTTCCGTCGTCAGTGGTCTGCCGCGTCTAGCAGCGTAATGACGGGTTGCTTGAAAAAAAATGTGCTGGCTAGCGTGAAAACTCGTCGCTGGAACCGAGCACAGTCTGTCTGGAAACTGCCCAAGAAAGTGGATTAACCTTGCAGCTTCTGGGTGTGTGCACCGGTGAGCCAAAAAACACTGCTTCGCATTTTCAACTTTCAATTTCTTCGGGTGCAAGGCGGGTAAAACAGATTGCTGCAGTCATTTTTTTTTTCAATGTGGAAATTCATAATAAAGTTATTGCTCTTCAAACGCAATTCAAACAAGGCTTTTGTTATTTTGCCACGTTGCAAAAATTCTTAACACGGAGTACAGTATAAAAAATAAATAGTTTTGGCTGTGTCTGCATGAATGATACGCTGCGATAAATTCACAGCACATTACTGCAAGTGTACTTCCGGTGAGACAGTTGGATAAATATCATTTGATACATAATAAAATTACTGTTTATTATCTAGTAGCTGGCAAAAAATTTAATCGAGGCTTCACAAAGCACAGCTCGCACCAAGACACCATTGAAAGAGCACACTCAGAACAGTGTTGTGTGTGTGTGTTTTCTGTCATGGAGCGTTTTGTGCACTGTTCTTAGTCATACATGAATCACAAACTCACCCATGCTTCCACCATAGTAACTGAGGCTTTCTTCTTTTGCCTCCAGCCTCCAAGATGCTGCTATATTTGATCACCACTTTGAACTCTTGTCTCTGGACGTACAAGTCAACAGTGAATGTGCCACCAGAGCCAGAATCCTCGCAAGGTATGTTTCTGAACACTTCATCATCATCATCATCATTTATTAACCCTTAAGGATCCTTACCAGGGCATTACATAAGGGGGGGGGGAAACAGTATTGAAATAACATTTAAAGGAGCGAATGCTATATAACAATGAATCAACTACTTTACAAGTACAGAGCGCGCGCACACACAAAAAGGATACAGTAAAGAGCAGTGGAAAACACAAAGCAAAAAAACGTAACTCACACACCCTTCCGTAGAAGGATGGGATGGAGCAAGTAATTAGGAATAAGCTAACAAACGAAGATATACTTTGTAATAAAAGACTGACGCCCAAACGGACATTGAAATACAAGACAAAGTATACAAAGCATAATAAATCAATTGGACAACGCCTGTATCGTAAAAATGGTATGAGAAAACAAAAATGCGTAGTTCAAAAAGCTCAGTTAAGGACTGCCTGAATTTTTCTGTATTTCTCTCAAGAGCAACTGCTTCGGGAAGGCAATTCCAGTCTTCAATGGCTGCGGGAAGAAACGATTTATTGAATGCAAGAGTCGAACTATGAAGGCGTTGGACGCTGTTGGAGTTGAACAGGCGGCGAGAAGTTCGAGCGGGTGGCGGTAACAGTGTACCATGCAGGTTAGGAAAGTTGTGATATAGGTTATGGAACAGGCTGAGACGTGAGATTCTGCGTCTTACTGCTATAGGGGGTAGTTCAAGAGTTGATTTAATGTGGGTTACGCTGACGTGTATATTATAGTTTGATGAAATAAATCGGGCAGCACGATTTTGGATCGACTCGAGAGAGGTAATTAAATAATCTTGGTAAGGGCTCCAAATGGGAGAGGCATAATTCGAGTTTGCTCCTAACGAAGGTTTCGTAGACTATTTTCCTGATTTCCGGGGGGGACACATGTAGTGTTCTTTTTAAGTAACCTAGCGACCTTGAGGTATCAGTTACAGCATTCGAGATATGCTCTGACCATGTCAGTTTACTGTTAATGAGGATGCCTAGATATCGGTAAGAGCTAGCATGTGATGAAGCTGTCGAATTAAGGGAATACTGGAAAATCAGATTAGGTTTTTTTTTTTTTTTGCGTGACACAACCATGCATTTGCACTTTCAGGTATTAGGCTCCATCAACCAGCGCGAGCACCACGTTTGGATTAGGTTTAGGTCGCGTTGTAGTAATGATTGATCACTACTGTTTGAGATTCGACGATATACAACGCAATCATCAGCAAAGAGGCGAATAGATGACGTTATTCCAGATGACAAGTCATTTATGAAGATAAGAAAGAGAAGCGGGCCAAGAACTGATCCCTGAGGGACGCCGGATACTACTTGCGCTGCTGTTGAAAGCTTACCGCCAATGACTAACTGAGATCGTGCTGTTAGAAAGCTTTTGATCCATGACAAGGTAAGCGGGTCAAGATTAAGACAACTGAGTTTGGCCATGAGACGAAGATGAGCAACACGATCAAATGCCTTTGAAAGATCGATGTAAATGACGTCGGTCTGAAAAGACGAATCCAAGTTCAAGTGAAGGTCTGTAGTGAATTCGAATAATTGTGTTTCACATGATAACCCGGGGCGAAAGCCGTGCTGCTTGCGGAAAAAGAATTATTATCGAGATGACTGGCGACGTGGGAATATCTGATGTGTTCCATTAGTTTGCATGCAACGGATGTAAGCGATATAGGTAGATAATTTGACGGGTCAGAGCGGTTGCCCTTTTTGAAAACCGGGGTTACTTTCGCAGTCTTCCAGTCGTGCGGAATTTCACCTTCTAAAAGGCACTGCGCAAAATCTATCTGCAAGATGCGACTCGACACGTCCTTAGTACTTTTAAGGAATTTTGCAGGAATGTTGTCAGGTCCCGGAGCACTCGAACTTTTTAATTTGTTAATGAGGCATAAAATACCTTCAACTGTGATAGCAACCGTCGTCACAGTCGTGCCCCAAATGTGGTCATGACTCATGCTCCTTTGACCACATGCTCTGGCTGTGCCCAGCCCTTAACGCCTCTCCACCCATCACGAAAGAACAGTGGCAGGACTCTCTCAAGAGCAGCAATCTCAACATTCAACTCCAGGCTGTCCAGAGGGCCCACGACATTGTCGCGGGACTTGATCTCCCGGTTCCATCGTGGGCGGAGCCACCGACTTGATCTTCGGGAGCCTTCGGTTTGGCTCCCCGAGGTCTCAGTCCCTCAGGACTCAAATAAAGTTCTTGTCATGTCATGTGATAGCAACCGGTGGCATTGCACCAAAATTTGGTCTAGGCAGCGCCGGTACATCATGAACAGGTTCGGAGGCGAAAACAGACGAGAAATTGGAGTTCATGACATTAGCTCGCTGATCAAATGGAACGTCAAAGCCGTCTGGATAAAAAAGCGCAATGTTATGGGATTGATTCTTTGGTTTTAAGATGCTCCAAAATTTTTTAGGGTTAATACTAATGATATTTTTTTAGATCCTCATGATGAAATTTGTGTTTGGAGTGCCTCAACAGACGGGCACATTCGCGCAGGCAATCTGAGTATTTCTTCCATTTAGATGCTGAGTACGATTTCTGAGCGACACGATACAATCTTTTTTTCTTGCGCGATAGTCTTTTTAGCGAGTTGGAATACCAGGACTGGCCTGCATCTCGAATGCGAATCAGAGAGACGTGTTTGTGAATCAAATTTTGAATTTGATGTTTGAACAGAAACCAGTTATCTTTAACTGATCGGAAAGAAGCAGATGGACGAAAACATTCATAGAAAGGTTCTAGTTCGGAGTTAATCGCAGAAAAGTTGGCCTTGTTGTAGCTCCTGATATATTTATTTATTGGCTGTTTTCTTTTAATGGGAAAAGATAGGTGGAATGTTACGGCTTTGTGATCACTTAATTCCATGGGGACACTGATGAAATTTAGTCAGGGTTTAAGACCAAAACAAGATCGAGTATGTTAGAGCCCCGAGTGGGCGAGTGGACAGTCTGAGTAAGGTTGACCAATAGGGTTAACTGAAGAAAGTCTTTGGATAATCGTGAGGATGCGGTTGAGTTCTTCCAGTCAATGTCAGGGAAGTTGAAATCACCACAAAGGATGTAATTGACCTTGGGGAACCGGGAGGTCAAATGAACTAGAACCGAGTGTAAGTCATTAGTGAAGGTGTGGTCACAGTCTGGAGGGCGATAACATGCCATAAGTATGTTTGTACATGTTTTGAGGGACAGTTTAACGCAGACAATCTCTAGGCTGCAGTTAATCGCAACGGAACATGAGGCTATATTGGATCGAATGAAGACCAGTACACCACCGCCTCTGCGTGAAGTCCTATCGCATCTATAAGTAATGAATGAGGTGGCATCCTGCAATAGTTCGTCGCTTTCGATGTCCGGAGTTAGCCATGATTCGGTAAAGACGGCAAAGTCGGCTTCACTATCCTGAATAAGAGCTTCCACGATGTCCTTTTTTTGGTAAGTAACTACGGACGTTCGAAAGTACACCCTGCATAAGGTGATCAGTTGCTTCAAAGACAGGAGTCAAGGGCGAAGGATGAAAACGGGTGAGTGCAAGCAAGTGTTGGTTGAGCACGTGTTGAGTGCAAGCACTTCAACTAGAACTGTGGTTTGTTCATTTATTGGACACACTTTTGTTTCACCATTCTTTGCTTGCATGTTTGTCATGGCTTTATGATTTCTCTTTTCAGGAAGAAGGACAAAAGAGAGGTTAATTATTGGTTTGCAAGCTGCCCACGCCAAGCCATAAGAAGCTCAACACATAATTACAACAGGTCCTCTTAAACTACGTGTCTCGCTATGAAATGTTTGTAAGTTTACCAGATAGAGGGCTGTGAGCCCTATCAGGAAAGCAACAGTCTACAGTTTTGTATCATACCGGGCTGGAATGCTAAAATTTTGCATACAAGCTTGCTTGATTTTAAAGGCATTTTATGACAATCGGAGAAGTAACAAGTTGAGTCCCAACTTATTTCTTTTCTCGTCATGTAGCAAGCTCCTACTTGGTAATGCACAAATTCTGTCATCTGCTATTTGAAAATTAGGTTGACGGGCATTACCAACAAGTACCACATGCTCCTTCATAGCGTTAATTTGTTACATGAAACTGCAAAGAATTTTAAAGCCTTCAAAACCACTCGGTGCAGTTTTGAGGAAATGATGCTTCATGTTCACTGAAACTCTGGCAGTCACTCTTCACTTTATTATTGTATTTTTTATTTAAAGTACGCTCAGGGCCGTATGCCATTAAAGAGGGGAGTCGTTACAAAGCAGTAGAGTAAAACAAAAAAGAACAGTAAGTTTTGGTAATATAATGATTCTCCTGATTGTACAATGTTAGCTAATGTTTTGCAAAAAAACGTTTGTTATCGATGATGGCTACGATACTTGAGGGAAGGTGGTTCCATTCCCGAGATGTACAGGGGATGAAAGATTGAAAGAAAGACTTCGTGTAGCAAGAATCAATCCCTGCGTTACTACAATGATCGATGCAGTTAAAATGTACTTGAGGCCGCGGTATCAAGTCGACGTGAAGTGGGTTATGACGGAAAATTTCATGAAGTAGCGAAACATGGCGACTAGCTAGGGGAATAAGTGCTGGTTAGTTCATTAACCTTATACTCGCGGTACAGTTATAATTAGAAAGAATGAAACGAGCAGAGTTATCTTGTACTAGTTCAAGCGAAGTAGTAAGACTAACGCGACTGGGATCCCATATTGCAGATGCATATTCAAGTTTTGAGAGTATTAGCGTCTTGTAAAGGTGTAGTGTTAAAGTAGACAGCGCATTGGAAAAGTTGCATTGCAAGTACCCGAGCAGATGAATTGCATTGTTAATGACATACTCTATATTGGTCCAATTTAAATTATTTGTAATGTATATACCAATATATTTATAGGACATGATGAAATCTAAGGGAGCATTGTTAAGATGGTAAGTGGTATAATTAGGTCTGGATGTTGCATTTTTCATTTGCAGAAATGTGTAACTAGGCTAGCCCTGCACCGTAAGAAATGGCTAGAACAGGCAACTTCACACAACTGGCCTACTCCACACTTCTGAAACATGACGAACCAATAAAATAATTTTTTTTTTCTCTTCAAACAGCAGATGACATAACTGAGGACAGTGTCTTCACAAAAAGTTTTTGAAATATACTCGAAGTTTGGCTTAACATTCAACAAATCTACAGTGGCCGAACAAGGGAAGCCTCAGCGTGGGAACTTATCTTCGTCACCGCCCTCACAAATATGTTTGATTTTTGAAACGTTGGCTACAGGCTTAGGCTTCCCTTGCTCACCTCTGTTACTCAACTGACGTTTTCATCTCCTTGTAACCTTTTTCCATCGTTTGAACACGCAAACCGAGATGTCTTTTCAAGATGCAACCGTAAATTTCATTTTACAAGGATCCGTCAGTATCAATTGGGCACACTTATATGCTTATTTAGTGTTGTTGTTTACACACAATATTGCCAGAGGTCTTTGTGCGCACTGTCGTCTCCATAACGTTCGACTTCCTACAATTACTCCACTTGTGTCAAAGCCTTTACTGCTGCAGCTGAGCACTAAATGTGCAGTAGAAATATCAAGAACACACAATATGTGATCTAAAATTTAGCATAACGTGTTTTTTTTTTCATCTAGACTTCGCGCCTATCGTCAATGTGGTATGAAAACAATGCGACATTGCAGCTCGAGCTTACCTTACTACAGTACATGTTTCCTGAGCACTTCTTATGTTTCTTTTTTTAATCTAGCTGAAATTTTCGAAGGCAGACATAATACATATAGTATGGGACACGTCAAACAGCACTGTATGGAACACAAGTACTAGCGTAGGCGAGCACAATATCTTTGTCCTTGCTTTAGCGGCACGCCAAACACGATGAGAAAACTTCGATTGATTTCAGTTTTCAATTCCGTTAAATAGATTACTATCTGTGTTTCTGTATGTTGTGAACTCAATGGTTGACAGCCTTAGCTCAACCTGACCTGTACGAAAATTGTGGGCATGTACTGCTTCATTCACGATTGACAATAAACCATGTAAGCTTACTTGTCTGAAGTGTTTTTTTGCCAGTTGAGGCCTCTCGGTCACCTGGTGATATAATAAAGGTATCGATAGTCATTTTAGGGTATCGTACACACGAACACCGCTCCGAAAGCAATAGCAAGACACCCAAAACCAGCGAGCGAGCAGCACAACGAACCCCACCAGCCGCTTCTGTAGCGGCCATATTGCTCACTACGTAATGATGATGATGATAGTGCCAGCGCCATCTCTCGGTCGCATACTTTAGTTCGCAACGACACCACTACACTTATTTCCGGTGCACTATGGAAGGTGCAGGTTCCCTTCTCTAAGTTTGTAAGATGTTTTGTGGCTCCACTGATACAGTGTACTAGAATAGGGGCAGTGTGTGCAGACGGCGGAGTGCGCCACGCACTGCTTTGAAGCCGGAGCGTAAACAGGTCCCGGATGTATGCGGCGGCGCTGCAGTCGCACGGGCTGTACGGACGCGTTCTCCGTGTGTTGCGCCCAGTGCTCTGTAGGACTCTGAAGGTGCTTGCTCTGAAGGAATTGCTTGAGTTTCTGTCTCCTTGGGAGTCACATGCAAAAGGATTGCCATTTGTTGGGCGTGTTGGTAAACTGACGTGGAAAGTATATTTAGCGCCAACGAACAAGGACAGAAGAAAGACGACACCACAATGCGCTAACTTCAACAACTTGATTTTCAGGAAACACCCGTCTATTTATCTGCGCATGGATTAAATAGGTGGGTGTTTCCTGAAAATCAAGTTGTTGAACTTAGCGCATTGTAATGTCGCTTCCATTCTGTCCTTGTTCTCTGGCGCTAAATATGCTTTCCAATGCAAAAGGACTTTGAGGCTTCTTGAGCCAGTCGATGGCAGATGGGCTCCGTGTGATATTGTGCAGCACTTTGGCTCTGTTAGAATACTTGGAAGGAGAGGGTTTTAAATACCTATTGACATCTAGACTAAGCCAATATAAGTTGTAAAACTTCTTGTGAGGTAGTCGTGCGGATACAACGATCACCCAACGCCGTCTCAATTTTTGATTGTTGTGAATTGCCTTTTTATACCTTGGCGAAGGCAATGCAAACAGGGAACACAGAGGTCAGTGAAGATTTCGTATCGCTACTTCACTCACCTGATAATTCTGACAAGGAAGGGGACGTTGCGTAACTTGATGAGTTTAGTTGAAGCTGGAAATCTAACGCTAGTAGAGCAGGGCTAAACAGTACTCCGGCAGAGCACTGGGCTTATGTACAGGAAAGGAGCGATGACCGCCTCATCCATTATATATGGCAGGGTATGTCCAGCAGAAATTTTTTACTCGCAACAAATGTGAGGACTGCCGCTCTCTTCTTTTGCAGAACTCTAGTGTCAGTAGCAGAGTCTCAAAATTCACAAATTTGTGACAGGGGAGGATAGCTGTATTCCTCCAAGTTGCTTTTTGAAGCACTAAAGAAACTTGAGGGAATATATTTACAACCTTCTTCAGCAAGGAGGAGCTTTGCAGCGGCAGCATACTTGACGTCATGATTCTAGTGAAAGCTTTAAATTTAATTGGCTATGCCAGAGGCTGCAAATTACATGCTGATGATTTCACATCAGCAGTTCTGCTTTTTTATGTCCTAACAAGGCTGCACTTTTATGGTAAAGGTCTTAATCAGAGAATGGAAGCACGACGAAAAAAGAAATTGCACTTTAAAGTTCGCTGGTGCAACATATGTATGCTGACCCTTCTGGTTTTTATCTGAATTCACAACTTTTTCTGGTGCATTCAAAAAGCCAATTTTGTGAATATAATTAAGAAATGAATTAAGGAATTCATTTGCGTATATTAATTCGGCTGTAGGTCTCCATTGTTTGGGATGGAATGTACTCGCACTGTTTCTGTGTGTGTGTGTGTAGTTTTGCGGAGATCCCTTTTACTTGGCGCCTTTCCTACCTGTTTGATTCCTTTCATAGAGATGTAGGATGTCGGTGTGTCTCATACTCGCACATGAGCGTGACGTTCGGGTGCACTTCATGATGTAAATAACAAAATTCACGAATAAACTGTGCATATGTAGTTGCGGGGGGTTCGCGAAACAGAATGAAAGAACGAGGGACAAATGTTTATCGCGAAAGAAGGTAAATGCCAAGCAGGGAAGCTCTTTAGCTTTGGGTTATGTACGTACATATTGACACGTGTACTTATCTTTATCGGGCAACTACGTTTCGCCGCTTAACTGTAATCACACAGCGAGGGACGCGCCTGCATGTATCCGACGTTTCTGGAAAGTTATCGACGCTTCTATCCGCGTGTCTGTTGTCGCCGAACCTTGTGTTATCAGATTTCATCGCGTGACACGAATGGTGTCGAACTTTGTGGAAGACACGCGGGTCCCATCAGTTAATCTGGAACATTCGACGACTGATCTATAAAAGCCGACGCGCTTGACCCGCTAATCAGATTTCCGACGATCGCCGACTGTGTTCGCCGCTTTCGTTGTGCTAGAAGTGTAGCCTGTTTTGTGGGCACAAGTTCGCCCAATAAAAGTTAGTTTTCTCGTTCACAGTATTGCTACTGTGTTCTTCTACGTCACCACCACGTGACAATATTGTTTTGCCTTCTACAAGAGCGGCTGAGGAACTAGGCGCTTGACGTTGGGTCGCGGATGCTGCGGTCGCTTTTTTATGAATGGGAACCGCAAAAGAAAATTTGTGTATCTGGAATCGGAGTTGGTTATTATCAATTCGATGTCCTTTACTACGGCATTATTTCCAGCCGAGTTTTCCGTCCGAATAATTTCTGGTTACGTGGCAGCGTGGCTCAAAACAAGTTTAACGGCTTTACGCCACTACTTCGGTCTCTGCAAAACCTTTGCTGTCAGCTTAATAAATCCGTCTAATGGGCGTTGAGATGCGCTAGGAATGCACATATAATTTATCTATTATGTGAAGTGAGTTTCTGGGATGCATCTATACATCCGCCGAGCATTTCCACTATCTTTATTTGACTGCGACAGAAAATGATTATCAAAATATCAACATGCAGTGCTGGCGCTGCGCCGTACGTTCCGTACAGCCCACTAAAGTCCCTCAATCATTTAAAAGTACCGCCAGGCTTTGATCCAGCCGACAACGCCTGCGATAGGCTGATCGGTGACATGTGACCTTGCTCCGCCCCTTTGCCGCCATGAAAGTTCCTGCGCGCCGGGCGAAGAGCGCGCGTTTCGCCTGTTGTGCTTTGCACATCGCTGCGATAATTTCGTTCCGGGAGGTCCGAAATGCCTTGTTGCTGTGCGGTTGGGTGCCGAAACCGGACGAAGGATGGCAAGAAGTTATTTTGCATCGCGCGCGGCAACCAGAACCTAACCAGACGAAAAGTATGGTTACACAGAATTGCACGGACGGACTTTGAACCGTCGGTAACAGCACGACTATGCGAGGCAAGTAACATACAACTATACAAAGGTGCCATAGTAAGTATACACGTGCGTGTGTCGAGCGGTGATAGTATTTCACTCGCGTGCATGAATGTTGAGGGCTGAAGTTTGTGGAGATTATTTATTTTAGTTCGCTGTGAGCCCGCTGAATAGATCGGCATGACCTAGGATGCGAAGGACCGAAATGCCTTGTTGCTGTGCGGATGGGTGCCGAGATCAGACGGAGGACGACAAGAAGTTATTTTGCATCCCGCGCAGCAAACAAAACCTAACCAGAAGGTAATTCTGGTTGCATAGAAATGGACGGAAAGACTGAACCGTCGGTAACTGCACGACTATGCGAGGAAAGTAACGTAGAGCGATACGAAGGTGCGAGAGAAAGCATACACCTGTGTGTGCAGAGCTGCAGTATTATTTCATTCGCGCGCATGAATGTTGACGGCCGAAGTTTGTGGAGATTACTGATTTTAGTGCATTACGAGCCCGTTGACTTAGCAAGTGCAGTATGGCCTAGCATGCAAGTAAATAGTGGGGCAGAAACGCATTAACTCGCTGACAAATATCCGCATTGCGTTACGTGCGATAAAAAATAAAATTCAGCAGCGAATTCTACTTTTACACTTTCCTGTGTTTGTGCGCGCGTTGTTAACTGCACTTTACAACATGTCCAAAATGTAATTTCCAATATCCTAATCGTATTTTGTGCATTGCATATGTGAATAAATATATTGCTAAGTGCCTGCATTACTCTGTTTTTAAAAACGAATACTGCATAGCCACAGCTACTGGCCGTCAAATAATAAAGCGTAATACAGTATATCAAAGTACATTACATACAGCTGCGAGCTCGTTCCTTCCAAGTTTCCCTTACACTCGAAGATGTTTCAGTAATCGGCAATGCCATTTTACTGATGAAAAACACACAACTGCAAATGAACATAAGAAAAACGCCACAAGCGATGCGCGGATTGCCAGCAAAACACAGTGCAGTAATAGCTGGGTCAATCCGCGTGCGTTTCGTATAAGGGCCCTCTAATTCTTACGGGGATTTAGCGGTGCACGGAGGCGAAAAGGGATAAACACAACAAAGCGCGTCATGATTCGAGTTTACGCGGCGACGTCGCACGGTTCACGAGAACAGTCAACCGCATGCATTCACGCACGCGCACACACTACGCTCGATGTTGGTGTGCCGCGAGATCAGATCGCGCTGGTAGCCCGAACACGATCGAGGAGACACGCTGACACGATCCATACCACCTCTTCATCATGTCACGACAGTTGCACTGGCTCGTAGCATTGAACCACAAGACACAGCAGTCGTCGTGTAATCGCTACACGACACACACTCAGCGACAAGAAGACTGTTGGCGCACTCGTTTCCACAAACACACAGGATGTTGTTTAGTTGCCGTGAGGGTCGCGCGCTTTGAGAATCGCACGTTTGAGCGACGTTATGTCGAAAGTTTTCCGGTCCAAGCGACTGTCAGCCTTCATTTTTACACGACTTCTTCGTTCAGTGCAAGCGCTATGTGTACGCAGCACACTTACATGCAAAAGATTTCACAGAGCATACGGGATTAAGCGTAAGCAATTACCAAGGCTCGCGCGGCGATTGAGCGCAAACGAACGAAATGTAAACACGCGGAATCGAGGCGATCAAGCCCTCATTACGCTCTCTTGAGCTATTTTCTTGGAGCACTTATCTGAAATTAAAGGACTAAATTTAGCAGTTCGGGTCCTTCTTTCGTTTTTCGCCACAGTCAGGCACCAGAAGGTTTTATTTCCGCGCGTATACAGATATTTTTTCACCTCACGAATGCCGCGGCGCCGCGGTTTAGCGTGGGCACCGTCTGCTACAGGAACTTCCTAGGTGGCGCGCGCGGCAGATGGCGCTACCTTGGAAATTATAGAGGGACCTTACAGCCCACGTTCCTACAGCGCCATCTCGTGCTATCTACATGAAGCGCCTCAGCGGCGAGCGCTTCCTGAACGCACTGCCCCTATTCTAGTACACTGTACCACTGACAAGCAAGACGCTCTCTCCACTCGCCCCGTCTAGCCTCCACAAGCGAAACTCCTTCCGTTCGTATTCCCATACCCGACCTCGAGGATCGCGTGACGCATACGTCATAGGCCCCGCCTTCATTTACTTTTCTTCTCGCTTTTTTTTCGGCGCTACGCACTGCCGCGGACGGCGTCGCGCTCGAGCTTGTTGTCTCGTTCGCGCAACGCACGATTTTGTGCGCTGTGCACAAGGACACATGACTAGCGGTATAATTCAGTGCTACACGAATACTGAGGCAGAACAAGCGGATCATAGAGCGTGATCACGCGCTAGAACACGATTGAAAATTGCATAATTTTGGTACCTGCGCACGTGACCGCACGACCGTGGGAACAAGTAGACGAAGCGGAAGTACATCTCTCGCTTCGGTGCGAAGTAAAACGAAAAACACGCAGACATTCCATTGGTGTGTTTTATTATGTCTCTATACTTCGCAAATTCAAGCAACAGATCGCACAGATAACAGACGTCTTGAATAACTCTTGAAGTCACGTGTCACCACGAGCGACGTCACACGTAGGCGCAGGCACACGAGTACGTCATCTTCTGGCTTGGAGCGCGGCGGCGGCGAGAAGGAAGAACAGCGTACTGTTTGAAATTTCAGATCATTGCGCGACGCGTAGTGATGTAATACTTTGCGGACACGATTGTTATCGCGGAATGTATGCTCTGCGCTTGTCAGCTCAAAATGGCCAGACATGGTGAGGGGCCCTTTAAGGGCCCCGTGTCGCAGAAAATCCGGCATTGGCGTCCAGCGTCGTTTCGGCCAAAATATTTTCGCACCACCCATACCGAAGCCCTCCATGCGGCACAAGGAAGCTACTGAAATAACTAAATTTCTCAAGCTTAAATACATAGAAAAATCGTAAAGTACGACTTACACACAAGCTGCATATATGATAGCGTGGGATTGTAATTTGTCTATACGAGAAAACATTTCTGTTATGCGAAAACCCAAAGAAACCCTTTTTCCAACATTTCTACCATTCATAGACCCGCCACCGCGTCTGCTATTTGCTCGCGCCGGCGCGTGAATATCTTGGGGGCCACGGAGCGCCGCGCCCGGCTCCTTGCAATACCTCCAGATGGCGCTTGCCTCCAATAGAGATTAGGGTGCCTCGATGCGCGCGCTCCCCTCCGCCGCCGTGCAGGGTGAAGACAACCGCGTCGTCTGCTACGGCGTCCACCATTATGATGCCCGCTCCGTAGGCAGTGAACGGGCGTCGCGCAGCTGTATGTACAGTTCGCTTTGATAGCGTGTGCTGCTTTAATGATATGTCGAGAACACGAAATTTTCGCCTCAGCAGTGTGAAGGTATCAATTTAATATCCTGTCATTTTTTAATTTTAAAGCGGAGTTTGCAACTGGACTTGCTGGCAGCAGAAAACTGCCGTCCATGCCAGCCGCGCAGACCTTAAAAGAACGTTTTGTTGGGCTAGCTGGTGACTTTTCACCTTGGTTAAAAGCACGAAACATACGCAGGCACGAGTCCCGTCATCTTTCGCTGTGTCTATGTGCGAGTTTCGTGCCTTTAACCAAAGCGTAGACCGTTTGGCTGCCAGCAGAAACCCGAATTTGTTTAACAAACCGCGTGCCACCACGGGACAAAAGAATAATTGTCATCGCACACCCTACTTTAATATCTTAGTTTTCGAATCAGTCATCAGTTAGCCCATTTACGGGCTGAACGCTGCAACGCTGAGTAGAAAGCAATGATCGTAGCAGTAAAATATCCACTCTCCGGTTTAAACGAGGCCGTGTGTAAGTGATCTACCAATGTTGAATGGTTGTCTCGGGGTCACGGAAACTGTAGTGAATGTGGCAGCTTTTCATTTGTGTCTGTGTCACCGGTCTGTCTTACCTGTTTGTGTTATCTGTGCTGACATTTGCGAATTTTTTAACGTCGCATATTTTATCCAATATCACATCCACGGGCTTTCTTTGTGATTTCGTAGCATTGGGTGTGATGCATCCGTGGTAGAAGGCATCGGAAATTTCGACTACCTGAGGTTTTATTAACATGCACCGATACCGAACTAGTACACAGCACCATGCGTTTAACCTCTGTAGAAACTCGGCCACCGCGGCTGGGTGGATCCCACGTCTTCAGGATCAGCAGTCGAGCGTGATAACTACGGCACCTATACATCCGGGCCGCTTTTATTGCTTCATTGTTGTTCGAAACGTAATTTATATTTGTTCTGTGGGATATTACACACTAATACTACGAAATGAACCATTTCTGGCGCATTTTTGTTTAGCTTGAGTATATAGCATCCGCTTTCATTGAACGTTTTTTTTTTTATTTTGTGGCAGTATTCTGGTTAGCAGTGCTTCCAGTTATTCTTAATTTTGTTTTGAATTTTTACCTTACTGTAAATATGCAGATGAGGGTAAACAAAATACTGAATGCATACCAGATTATTTGGTGCCTTACATGTCGCTCATATAGCACTAAATCACGACTCTCACGTAGTAATTGACTACAAAGCCCTGTTTAGCGTATTTTCTGCACGAATATATTGTCAACTGGTAATTGCTATAAACCGGTCATCGATGCTGCTAGAATAATGTGGTCATACGGCTTCTCAACACTGAGAAAAAGTGGATTCAATAGACAGCAATTTCCGATGTGATAGCTTGTTTATTTGGTCGGGAACTTTGAGGATTTAAGGATGCTCTTCCAGCTAAGTACAAAAAGAAATTGTACGAGGCATTATGCAAAAAAGAACTGAGGCGTGCAGACAGGACACAAGAGTAGAGAAGTGGACAACACGAACGCCGGCTATCAACTGAAGGGAGCACTGAGGCGAAAAAAGAAGACACGAAACTCATCTGCGCATGCTGAGGAATGGTAACACCACGTGTCAGTCGGGTACACGTGCCGGTCTACGTGAGAGATAACTGTTAACATTTAATCTCTTCCTTATGTGAAGTAATCGAAGGCTGACTCACGCACGCACTTCCACCATTATATGTATATGCCATGCCTCTACCATGAGACGCGTATCTTCATTCTTATGCCTGTACAATATCGCGCATTCATCTAACCTTGGCGTGCAGTTACAATCTTGACAATGTAAGGAAAGATTAGAAGGCGATTGACCGGTTCACGACCTTTTATGTTCCATTAGCCTCTGATTGATACACCGTCCCGTTTGCCCTACGTAGAACTGGCCACAGCTAAGGGGAATTTTATACACCACTCCCATAGGACAGTCAGTGAAACTGTTGTTCTTATTGTGCTTCACTGGACAAATATCTGTTCGTTTTTTTTGCCTTTTACCCGCTCCTTTTTATTCTGTACGGCAGCACATATCTTACCTAGCTTATTGGGAGCAGTGAAAGCAACAGTAACATCATATCTACTTGCAACTTTTTTAAGCCTCTGCGACACTGAATGAGTATAGGGAATAGCCAACACTCTTTTTTTGCTACTACTGCGTTCTGTAATCACGTCCGTCCCTCTCGAAACCGACTTCTTTAGGCGCTCAGCCACAGTGGCCACCGCTACACTAGGATAACCTGCTTCTATAATAGGCGCCGGACCTGCGCATTAAAACTGGCGCTCATTTTGTGCATGGAGGATCTGGTGAGGGAAGACTTAAGGCACGACATGGCAATTCCGTTTTTTACTAATTTAGAATGCTTGGATTGAAAGTTTAGCAACGGCTTCGAAGATCGTGGGGAGTACTGCCAACAAACATGATTTTGTTCGAAGATCAAGGAAATGTCAAGAAACTGTATCACGCGTCGCTGAGGAAATTCCTTGGTAAACTTTAATCCTCCCCCATAAAGTTTAAATTGCTCACTTACTGAGGTATCAGCGGAATCGAATTCTTCCCTATTGCAGAAAATCAGGTAATCATCAACGTACCGAAATATCTTGATAACGCTATCACCTAAGGCTTTCTCTAAGCAGTTGTCAACCTTACTCAGGTAAATGTTGCTAAGAATAGGCGGCAACCTTTGAGCCAATACAAATGCCTGATTTCTGCAGAAAAACGCCATCTCTCCACCCAATCAGCGTCGACTTCAAGTACATTGAAAGAATTTTTAGAAAAGCTGCTAGTTATCAAGATATTTCGGTACGTTGATGATTACCTGATTTTCTGCAATAGGGAAGAATTCGATTCCGCTGATACCTCGGTAAGTGAGCAATTTAAACTTTATGGGGGAGGATTAAAGTTTACCAAGGAATTTCCTCAGCGACGCGCAATTCAGTTTCTTGACATTTCCTTGATCTTCGAACAAAATCATGTTTGTTGGCAGTACTCCCCAAGATCTTCGAAGCCGTTGCTAAACTTTCAATCCAAGCATTCTAAATTAGTAAAAAACGGAATTGCCACGTCGTGCCTTAAGTCTTCCCTCACCAGATCCTGCATGTACAAAATGAGCGCCAGTTTTAATGCGCAGGTCCGGCGCCTATTAGAAGTAGGTTATCCTAGTGTAGCGGTGGCCACTGTGGCTGAGCGCCTAAAGAAGTCGGTTTCGAGAGGGACGGACGTGATTACAGAAAGCTGTAATAGCAAAAAAAGAGTAGTGGCTATTCCGTATATTCATTCAGTGTCACACAGGCTTAAAAAAGTTGCAAGTAGATATGATGTTAATGTTGCTTTCACTGCTCCCAATAAGCTAGGTAAGATATGTGCTGCCGTACAGAATAAAAAGGAGCGGGTAAAAGGCAAAAAACGAACAGATATTTGTCCAGTGAAGCACAATAAGAACAACAGTTTTACTGACTGTCATATGGGTGTGGTGTATAAAATTCCCCTTAGCTGTGGCCAGTTCTACGTAGGGCAAACGGGACGGTGTATCAATCAGAGGCTAATGGAACATAAAAGGTCGTGAACCGGTCAATCGCCTTCTAATCTTTCCTTACATTGTCAAGATTGTAACTGCACGCCAAGGTTAGATGAATGCGCGATATTGTACAGGCATAAGAATGAAGATACGCGTCTCATGGTAGAGGCATGGCATATACATATAATGGTGGAAGTGCGTGCGTGAGTCAGCCTTCGATTACTTCACATAAGGAAGAGATTAAATGTTAACAGTTATCTCTCACGTAGACCGGCACGTGTACCCGACTGACACGTGGTGTTACCATTCCTGAGCATGCGCAGATGAGTTTCGTGTCTTCTTTTTTCGCCTCAGTGCTCCCTTCAGTTGATAGCCGGCGTTCGTGTTGTCCACTTCTCTACTCTTGTGTCCTGTCTGCACGCCTCACTTCTTTTTTTTTTTTTTGCATAATGAATCCTTACCAACTAGCTCAGCTTTCTGTTGTACGAGGCGCCGGTCACAAAGAGCGCTCTTGCTGCCGGTGTGCAACAAGCGATTAAAAACAAAGCATTTTGTGTTATCCACAAATAAACAAGTTACACACGCATGCCCATGTGCCAGATATCAAGAATACAAGACGAACATGCCACGGGAAAAGACACACAAATGAACGAATAACTACGAATGCAGAAATGGCATAACTTACGCTGCACACACACGACCGGTCCGTGGGTTGCCACTTGTCGCGCTTGACCTTAACCAATCAGAGGAGTCGTCTTTTCGATTCTTTAGGAAATCGGAACATCTTCCAGTCATTCCGTGAGTGGTTCGTGCACTGGGGCACGAAACACCCGGGCATTTCAGACCAGAAAACGCCGTGCACGTGTCTCTCTCGAGCGACCGTAACGAAATGTGGGGAGCGCAATGGCGGCCGGCGGTCGGAAGCCGGCCCTGACCCCTTCACAGAATGACTCCACCCTCCGAGAGAGCGCGCGCATCGAGGCACCCTAATAGAGATTAGTAAGAGGCGATAGGAATATTGGTGGAAGGAAACAACAAAAAACGGAGACGTACGAAAGTTCGCAATAGGGGGTCAGAAATTTCGGTTGTGGGAGTTCGTTTTTTTTTAACCTAGGTAGGACATTAGGCAGTATAATAGCAAGAGCTTGGTGGCGCAACCCACCACCCCGTTCCAAAGGGAACGCTCATAACATCCATCCATTCATCGTAGCCCACAGAAGAGGCCACGTTTCTACCAGAAAACCCGCTTTCGTACATAGCATTCGCGGCTAGCGCTTCCCGGTAAACATTACGTTTACGTACGCTCCAGTTGCCGGGAAGCGTGAGAAGCAGACAAGGATCTTTGAACGGTATCGCGTTACACTCTTTAAGGCGAAGCTTAAACGTCCTCCATCTTTTTCTCCGCGAAGTTCTGCAAAACGGAACCATGTGCGCCGGCGTATTGTTTCTGAAATGGGGAGCTTGTCATAAAGACGCCTATCTGCCACGGAAAGAAGGTCGCAATGTCGACTTCAGAGTGCATTGCTCACAACATTTCAGCACTTTGAACGGCCTTGAAAACGCACTTTTGAATTTCAAGGGTTTTCAGGGATTTCAAAGACCTGTACGCACCTGGTCCACTACAGTGTAACAATATATTAATGAGCATTTTACAACTGCCCCCTAAATGTTCCCGATGAACGCTCAAATGAACCCAAAGGGAAGAAAAATATTTTATTCAAATTCCACTTGCAGAAAGATGCACAGCGCTAATTCAGAGGATTACCCTCACTTCATTGCAGATCTTCATCATCAAATAGGTCGTCGAAGTCTGCAAAACCAAAAAAACACATACAATCAGTACAGTTAAGCGAGATACAAATGAGTGAACATGCAGAAAAGTTGACCATCCAAAAGATGCAAGTGTGATCTCTATAAATCCAGTTATGCCCAAAATATTTATTATTAATGCCACTTTTCGTGCATCAGTTAAAGAGCAAATCAGCTGCAAGGCAGGACAAAAATGCATTGCAACAGCCTGCATAATATACCGAGCGGAAATGTGCAAGCCTATAGTTATTAAATGTCACAACTATGAGTGAAAAGAGAGTTCTAATGGTGCAGAAAGCAATACTATTTCTCAAAGTAATGATGCATAAAAAAAAAGGTCTGCATCATAAAACAACTTAAGTTTGCGAAATCAGATATCACAGTCGGAGCCACTTGGAGCACAGCACAGCAGAGACCAGTCATGCTCTTCCTTCTGCAAATTTGATATGTACAGTATTGGTCAAAAATCTTGAACCCGCTGTGAATGGCCGGGGAGCAGCTGCGCCCCGCTATCGCGGCGCTGCCACCGAGGATAAAGAGGGCGAGGGAAGCAAGTCTCTTACCCTCAAGCGTCGTCTGATAACAGCGCTCGTTCAAAACTAGTGCGGCGGACGCGACGGTGGCGAAGCGGAAGCCACACGACCGGCTAGCATGGCCGTTTGCAGCGTATGCTGGATGAGCGGGCGGAGGTCTCTGGCGACCACTGTCAAACGCGATACGCTCAAATTTCGCAATGGCGAGTATCGTAATGTTTCTTTTCTGAGACCAAATTAAAGGAACAACGCTATGAATAGTCGTGCGCACGCTCGAACACTTTGCGAGGATCGTAGCTAAAATCTGACTTCAGCAGCTGAATGATATATTAAATAATGTGCCACAATGGCATCTCGTATTTGTAATCATGAATGTCACAAGTAGCAAACTAATCAAGAAAGCGTAAGCTTCAGCGTGGCATCTGCATCTCGACGAAATCACAGGAGGGAGCATGCCTTCAAGCCATTGAGTGTGGCTTGGTCTGTGGTTGCGCCGAACAACTGCAGCTTGTCAATGTGCTTGACTGTAAACTGGCCAAGGCCTCTGGTTAAAAGGACGCTAGGGATAACCCCTTTTTTTTAAAAACTGCCTGTGAAGCCTATCTCGTAGAGACGAACGATACCTCAGTAAACTATATCCAAAATGCTTCTTCCAGTGAGCCCGTGACAGCGACAGCACCGCCGGTGTGACGCCTTCACTATGCGAGAATCCTATAATCTCGTGCCCCTGGTCTACTTTACGCGATTCAAACGCGTGATGCCCAATGCAAACGGGATGAACTTACACTGGCCTCATGTGTGCGTGAAAGTGGGCCCTAGCGACAATTAGGCAGTGTGCACGAAGATATCAAAAAAGGCGAGGTAGTGGGCACTTTCCAAAATGCCGAGGGAATGGGTCTAACTCAATCGGCTACTCAGGCAGGGCAAACGTCTTCTAGTACCAAAAAGCTTTCATAATCTCACTGTGGGTTTAATTAAAGAATTTCAACGCCAAACGCACTCCTGTGGTCGGTCGTTCCTTAGTGCAGAAGTGCGGTCAACGCATTTGAAATATTGTAATGGTGGCTACAAGTCCTTTCCGAATGGAGCCTTTGTAGTCAAAATTACTGTTTCTGGTCTTTTCTAAACGAACGATTGAATTGCCCGCATATTAGAATAAAACCTGGCACAACGCAAGACAGTAATTTTATCTTTTGTTTTCATCGCATTCAGAAACACATTTAAGATCTATCTAAAAGCATAATGCGACAGCTCTCGCCTTTGAATGTGTAGGATAAAATTGTAATTGGTAACTTCGATGATTAGGACTATTTATATAATATTATGCGCTGCATGGAAGCCGGGCAGTTATGCCCAGGCGAGCGCAATTACTCGCATGAAGCGCCGTACCACGGCGGCCACAAGACGACCTCGCAGCTTGCAGAACGAACGCCGCACTAGTTTTTCACGAGCGCTGTATTCAAAGAATGCTTGAGAGTAAGAGACATGCTTCCCTCGCCCTCTTTATCCTCGGCGCAAACGAGCAGCGGCGCGATAGCGGAGCGCAGCCGCTCCCCGGCCGTTCACAGCGGGTTCAAGTTTTTTTACCAAGACTGTACCACTTGCAAAGTGCTTTCGCAACAATGACACATTTTTATTGAAATGTCACGCCCCTTTGTTCAACGTGAGGTTGGTCCAGTTGTCACCTTTCTGTTTTTTGCCCATGTTACCATGCTATCGTGAGAAGCCAACAGACACCAAGGAAAACATAGGGGAAATTACATGTACTTATTAATTCCACGGAAGAAATGACAAATTAATGACAATGAAAGTGGATGAAAGAGCAACTTGCCGCAGGTGGGGAACGATCCCACGTTTTCGCATTACGCGTGCGATGCTCTAACCAATTGAGCTACCGCGGTGCGGGTCCACTTTCTCGGGTATTTATGTGTTGCTACTACAACTGACCTTGGGAGTGTTAGCCAGCGCCACCACTCACAAACCTTGGCGGCGGATGTGGAACATCCTTTCTGCCGCAGGCGTCACGAGTAATTGATCTTTCTGGGTGAAGGCGACGATAAAGCGCACATGCTACATGCTACCTGAAGGCATCAATGTTGCCGGATTCGAGACTTTCATTATGTAAGAACGAGAAGAAAGGGGGGTTAGCCGAGGGGCTCGATTTCTTTATTAATCATATCGTGAGAAGCCAACAACGACACCAAGGAAAACGTAGGGAAAATTACTTGTACTTTCTTCTAGTAACATGGAGCAAGGAATAGGTGCCAAGGGATGTGCAGTCGAGGACGGCAGAAAATTAAGCGGATTTATGAAAGTAGGAAACTTGCAGATGTTTATTAAACATTAACCAAATGAAAGCCAACATCTTCCTTAGCAACTTTACCACCACTTTACCATATAGGATATGTTTCAAACCTCTCTTGTGGGCCAATCCCAGAGGTAGTGCACAGCAGCACCAACAAAGTAAAAGAGAATAGCGCAAACCAAGACGACCACAAAATGAGAGGGACACACACAGAAGCACGAATAAAAATGCATCATTTTCAGGTTTGAGCTATGTTATTTTTTCGCACTTTTAATATTTCAGTCTGAGAAGATTTAAATAAAAGGCATGTGCTAGTTGTGTTTTGTTTCATGGCGTTTGTTTGTGGGCAGCGATTATCAAAATTCAAGAATGTAAGACCTAGTATGAGCAATTTTAGTGGTAAAATAGTGTGGAAAATAGCCTGTATACACCGCATGTCCTATACCTAAATATACATGGAACCTCAGGGCGACGATCATGGCAAAAGTTCACTTGGAGTGCTACGGCTACTGCAATAAAAACAGGCCAAGCAACGTCACGTACAAGCACTGCGAAAGTTTCCATGCATGTACTGGCTTCTGCACAATTTGTGTGACAAAGTCCAGGTGAAAATGCGCTGTCTCAAAATTCTCGATGTACCAACGAGCAGCTTTTCCGCGCTACTCTATGGCATCCTTCTGAAAACACTTCCTCAAATCGTCATTGCCTTCAACCTACATTTTCGAATCAGCGAAGCCTTGACCCCAATGACATTGAACGCTACAAACAACCATACTTTATCGTCCTGCCATGAGCTTGCAAAATCACTACAGTTTACTGGCATCGACACAGAAAGCAGTGTCTGGATACAAGAATCGTTAGAATGCTTTTTCCATTGCAAGCAGATGCCATCAGCATCTGTGCTGTACACATTGCACTCAGGAAATCTGGTGGGTGTTTTTTTTAGACCACAGCTCATACGTGCCCATCCTGCGTTGAGCGTCGGCATGCCACGTCGGCGTAACTGAGTCAGGGTGTCTACCAAGTTGACATTTCCAAATTCCCCGAGTTTTCCAGGTTTTCCCTGAGCACCTTTGCAAGATACCCTGAGAGAGCCAGAACTTTGTTTTATGTCAAGACAGGCTGACACCATCTTGCCCGATGCTGTCACTATCTAGTAAGCATGTTGAAACAAAAAAAGTCTTAATCCAGTTTGAATATTAAGGAGTAATATCTATATTATTTAAAAAGAAAACAGAAGGAAGGTGTTAGTAAAATGCACAGTGAAAGAAATGATAATACCCATTCGAAATTGAGTCGAACATTTTCAAATACGAATGAAAAGGAGACGCATACACAAGTAAATATTTCTGTACATGAGCTATTTCTATCAACTGATAGCAAGCTCATCGGTATGAAGCCTGAACTTTGTTACAACTAAGATTATCTCTCAGCAGCTGGGAAGTCAATTTCAACTGTCCTGACATACCCTCGGCCTGTACACATCTGTGTTGGGTTTCGCTGCTTTGAAGAGTTTATTTTGGTTTGGATGAGGGACACGTGCATTTCGGCGTCAGCGAACACTCTCTTTTTGAGCTCAAGCTCCTTCAAAGAGGCGGCGGCACGCTTCCTGTCTCGTTAATTCCTCAGTGCGTCGGTCCTTTCTGTTCTCATCCCCCTTCTGCCACACTTTCACCCCATGGGCCATTTGAAGCATCTTCTTGGTCAGTTGTACAGTCAACGTCCGAGTTTTCGGACTCTCTAGGGGCCGCAAAAACATGCGAAAATCGGGCAGTCCGAAAAAAATGAATGCATCTCTAACTGCCCTTAAGGGCTAAGATATTGCCACAGGCACGTCCGAAAAAGCTCTTAACGCCTGCCAGTATACGTACTAGGCATATCGGTGCTCGTACTGGGACAGGAGACCGGGGTGCACGCGTGCATAATTAAGGAATACATACCGTGTCCCGTGACAATTGCCCCTTCCCACGCTTGTTATGCTTCACCGCGTAACACTGCTGTGCTGAGGCGAAGCTAACTTTCGGAGACTGGCAAAAAGAAAATGTTGCGGGGAAAAATGTTGTAGTCATGCCTTATGAGCACGCGTTGCCACATCGCTTTAAGAGGGTAGGGGCCAAGTATGGTGTGAGGGTCGTTTTTTCTGCTCCGATGAAGCTGGGTAAATTAGGGGCAGCGGTTCAGAGGAAGCAGGAAGGCTTTAAACGGAATGCGGCATGCAAGGTAAATCATGTCAATAAGTACATCAGTTGCAAGAAGGCCGCTGTCTACCAAATTCCTTTATTTTGTGGTCAAACTTACATAGGCCAGACAAGCCGTTGCATCAATATTAGACTAATGGAGCATGCCAATTCATTGGACAAAAAAGGCACTAACCTGGCAAAGCATTGCAGTTCTTGTAGATGTGTACCTTTCTTTGACGACACACAATTGTTATTTTTTCATAGTGACAAGACTACCAGAGAAGTCGCTGAAGCATTCTATATCATCAGAAAATCGAATAGTTGCGTTAGCAACACATCTTTGATCTTGTCAGCTAAAGAATTGGCATTGCTCCATAAAGGGTAGATTGCAAGGCAGGTACTTCGCGTGCGTATGTTGGTTGTCCGGAATTTGTATCTGATCTTCGATGTATGATCGGGCGCATGCGCACCCAGTTTTTGTACGTATAAATTGACGTCTTACTTCAAATAAATCAGTTGTAAGTTCAGCGCCGTGTTTGTATCCTCTTTCTGGTCCTGTCGTCTAGCGCTGTTTGAATTTTATTGTTACCATGGAACACCAACTCGCCCAATCCGCTGCCCTTCTGCAGTTCAAAGGGAAACTCATTACTTTTCGAAGCGAGATCGGGATGCCTTAGAACACGCACCTATAAAGCGACATATAAGAAGGGAGAAAAAGCATGTGCTTGCTGCGGTAAAGCTAGGGAAACTATGGAGCAGGTTTTATTAGAATGTGAAGACGTCTGCCCAGTAGTCGATTTAGGCACCACTGGCCTCCTTGAAGCCCTTGCGTTCAGCGAGAGCAGTGGAAAAGTAAACATTTCCGCAATACGCGTAGTGCGCGCCGATGGACGCGCTACTTGTGGCGGCCTTGTGCATAACACACGGGAGAGGAGCCAGCCGCGCGCCGTAGTTTGCTGTGTCGTTGATAGTGCTTCTCTGTCTTATTCACGTTTTCAGGGCAAAATAGGCAACACCCTTCGAATGTTCGGGGTGGCCAAAGCTTCAAGGAACGTCGAAGAATTGTTGCGCGGTGGGGGGCTCAAGTACCACCGAAAACGTGCCGGCGATACGGTTCTAATCATTCCCTGAAAGCCTCATCAGTGGGAGCAACGGTAGCAATGGATCGTCGCTTCGGCGGGAAATTTCTTGTTCTCATCCTTTCCTTTGTCGCTTCGGTGTTTTTTCCCCTCGATCGTACTTAGACGCGTAAGCGACGAAGTTCTTCTGCAGTGTAGCATGCGGTTTAAAGGCATTTCGCTAATGTTCAAAATGCCGTTTGCCGTTTATATTGTTTTCCGCTTCTTTACCGCGTTGGGCTAGCTAGGCAGCACGACTGCACGAGCGCATTGTGTTGTATGTTAAAGCTACAGAAGTTCGCAAGAACTGAAACTGTTAGTTTTATGTGGCCCAGTAAATCCTCGCACCAGCTGTCACGCACTTCATGTTTTTACATCTATTTTATGCGTGGCTTCGCACATGTTTAACTGTTGCTACTTGCTTCATGCATAACTCTTGTTGATTCTTTTGAGCTGCGAGGTTTTCACCCTGCCTAGCTTGTAAAGGGTATAAATCACGCTGTGTCTTATCGGAATGACACCAAGGAAGTGCTTCTTTAACAGCTTTATTCTTTTCGCCCGAGGGCATCTTAGATATTGTGGTTTTTTAGGAAATGTGTTTAGAAAATAGGTATTTCAGGGCGAGAATAGCTAATAGTTGCTCCATATGGTATTTTTGTTCAATTTTTCGCTGAAAAGTTCGCGTCACGTTTGGGAAGTCATCACACCTCGATGCTGTCTGAGTAGACTTAACACGCCGAGTGATTTGTTTGTTTCACAACGTAGTCACTTCTTGCATGTGAATTTTGTACTCAACTGAATTATTCCTTATTATGCTTACGCCGCAGAGGACTAAACCCGGCCTTGCGCCAGCGCTCATCTACTTTGACTGGCGCTGCTCTGCCTTTAATTATATCATGTGGCACCTCTCGCTAAACATTAAAAAAAAGTACTGAAAAGTTAGTCAGACTTTAGCTTTGTACGTTTCCAAGCAGCTCCCTTGGGGAATTTAAAATTGCAAAAACTGCAGCGGGAACGGCAGTTCATCGGCGGTACAGCGCTAACACGCGCTCTTATTAACCCGTGCATTTGGTGACTTCGTTGTCGAGTGTACGCGTTACCATCAATAAATTCGCAATTACTCTTCTTGAGGTGACTTTGACTGCACTTATTCGGCGATGTCACATGTATTCATCGGCAGAAAAGTCACAACGGAATATGCAGACATCGCACCGTGCGGATTTGTTTGATATAAGTCTGCACTAACGACGGGTGCTTATTATTGAGGAACAGAAGCAGCATTACGGCAAGGGTAGAATAATAAAAAAAACACGATCGTGACATCGCATTAGTCAACAAAACTTATCGGCTAGTTCACATGAGCTCCACTTCATGTAAATGGGGTTCACGGCGTTAGTCTGCGGGACACACCTGGCACGTATGTGGACCATGTTGTCCCAAACACCAGTAAGATCGTGTTCATACCCGCTCCCACAGAGGTCAGCGTCTTCCCTACAGCTATCACCGCAGAAAAAGCAGTCTGGCGCCCGAACAAAGGAGAAATCGCAGCCGCGAACTTCAGCCATCCTTCCTGCAAAGGGTTGTGGTCTGCTACTGCTACCGCGAGTACTGTTAGAAACACCCGCTAGGTGGCTATCAGTGGCGCCTCTACAGGCGGTTCACGAGGCGTATAGGGATTAGTAAGAGACGATTGGAGGGTTGGTGGAAGAAAAGTAGGGAAACGACAAAAAACGGAGACGTACAAAAGCACAGTTCGCAAAAGGGGATAAGAAAATGTGGTTGTGGGAGTTCGTAGTTTTCTTTTTTTCTTGTTTAACCTAGGTAGGACATTAGGCAGTATAATAAGAGCTTGATGGTGCAATCCACCGCCCCGTTCTAAAGGGGACGCTCATAACATCCATCCATATATATTTGGTTTATAAATGTACCTATTAACCCTGTAAGGGTGGATCTTTTTCGCCATATGTGACAGGGTGAATTTTCTTATTGCAGATTCAAATTCTTCTTAGGGACTTCGAAAAACATTTACAGTAATTTTTCTAGGGTGACCATAGGGTGAGAAAAAAATATTTTGAGTTGCTATATATCTCGTCTTCACTCATGAATAACAACAATAAAAAGGAAATAAACCTATAAGAATTAGAAATTTGATGCACGGTTATACGCATAGTTCAAGGCTTTGAAAATTTGCAAATGAGAATATTTCGCAAGACTCAAATGTTCCTGCTCTTACACTAATATGTACATCCATAGCGTAATAGAACTGCGTAGGTGCGTGCAGTCAAGAATATTGGCTGAAGGCTTAGCTTGGTTAAGCCTGGAAGATTGCGAAAGCCATACCCTTGGCTGCGCCTTGGTTCGGCTGATGGTGTGGACATGGTTGCCATTTGTTAAACTTATGGCTATACATCATCCGACATAGCGCAAGGCAGCGCGGCCACCACTGCGAGGAGCCGAGCTGTAGCCCCATTTATCCTCCTAGCGTGATGGATGGATGGATGTTATGAGCGTCCCCTTTGGAACGGGGCGGTGTGTTGCGCCACCAAGCTCTTGCTACTATGCTGCCTAATATCCTCCCTAGGTTAACCAATGAAAAAAGAAAAAAAAAAAACACTATGAACTACCGCGTCCAAACTTTCTGATCCCCTATTGCGAATTGTGCTTTTGTACGTCTCCGTCTTTTGTCGTTTCCCTACTTTTCTTCCAGCAATCCTCCAATCGCCTCTTACTAATGTCTATTGCGGACCTGTTTGCTTTACCACTGCTCCCGCTGAACCCAAGGGCTTCAAGGAGGCCAGTGGTGCCTAAATCGACGTCTTCACACACTAATAAAATATGCTCCGTCGTTTCCCTAGCTTTACCGCAGCAACCACATGCTTCTTCTTCCTTCTTATGTCTCGCTTTATAGGTGCGTGTTCTAAGGCATCCCGATCTCGCTTCGAAAAGTAATGAGGTTCCCTTTGAGTTATCATAAATGGTTTCTTTCCTGATTTCGTTTTTTCCTCTTAAGCAGTTATTCATGGCAGGTTCCTTTTCCATTGCCGCCACCCATGAGATTAATTCAGCCTCTCTGACTTTCCGCTTGACCTTCCTTGTTGCTGTGTTGCCCACCCCACAGGCCGCATACTTGCTGGTAAGCTTCCTAGTTCTTTTCCTCCACTGTGAATCAATGTTTTGCCTGTACAGATACCTGAACACTCTCCCAGCCCATTGACTTTCTTCCATATTCCTCAGCCGTTCTTCATACTCAATTTTACTGCGAGCTTCCCTCACTTCAAAACTAGTCCAGCCCATATCCCCCTGCACAGCTTCATTTGTAGTCTTCCCGTGAGCGCCCAATGCGAGGCGACCCACTGATCTTTGGTTCCCGTCGAGTCCTGATTGTACCCCTGATTTAAAGCAAACAACCGCATTTCCAAAAGTAAGTCCTGGAACCATTACCCCTTTCCACATACCTCGGAGGACCTCGTACCTACTGTATCCCCATAGCGCTCTGTGCTTCATTATAGCTGCATTTTTCTTCCCCTTGACTGTTATGGTTTTTTCCTGTGTTTCCATATATCCATTGTCTTCGTTTATCCATATACCAAGGTATTTATATTGTTACCCGAGGTATTTCTTGGCCCTGTATCTCCACTGTCTGTTCACTGTTTTCATTGAATACCATAACACCTGATTTTATAACACTAAATTTCAAACCTAAATTGTTGCCTTCCTGTCCACAGATATTAGCCAGACGTTGCAAATCGCTTTCCTTGTTACGAGCAACACAATGTCGTCCGCATAAGATAAACCTGGGAGTTGCTGCTCTATTACTGTACCTGCCTGTTTGTATGAGAGATTAAACCCGATATTACTTCCTTCCAGCGCCCTCTCCATCCTCACCATGTACATCATAAACAGCAGCGGGGATAAAGGGCACCCTTGCCTCAGTCCCTTGTTGATATGAACTTTCTCCGCGCTCCTCATCCCTTCCCATTCAACGCAAACGGTGTTTTCTAGGTAAATCTCTCTCAAAAGCTGTATACAATCGTTACCTAAGCCTTCCCCTTCCAGAATATCCCACAAAATGTTGCGGTCTACGTTGTCGTAGGCTCCTGTAATGTCTAAAAAGGCCACATACAACGGTCAGCTTTCTACTTTTGATATTTCAATACAATGAGTAAGAACAAACAAGTTATCGTCCAAACGCCTACCTATTCTGAAGCCATTCTGAAGCTCTCCCAAAATGCCATTATTCTCTGTCCATGCTTGAAGGTTTAATTTGATTGCCTGCATTGCTAGCCTGTATATTACCGATGTAATGGTCAACGGTCTATACGAGTGAATTCTGTCTTTCTCCCCCTTACCTTTATAAATTAAATTCGTTCTACTTTGTCGCCAACTGTCTGGTATCCGTCTATCTTTTAAAGTTTTTTCCACTGCTTTCACCAGAGCTTCCTTACTTTTTGGTCATAGTTCATTTATCAGCTTAACGGGAACCTCGTCTAGCCCTGTGGCTGTGCGCTTAGGAATTTTCTCTTCCGCTTTCTTCCAGTTTAAATTTGTCAGAACCAGCTCCTTTTCCTGGGTCTCTTTCATGCTCTTTTTTTCCTCAAATACAACCTCGTCATTGCCTTGGAAAGATTCGGCTGTTATTTTTCGGATGTAATTTATTGCCGCTTCTCCTTCCAGTCTGCTTTCATCTTCGTCTAGGATATGTTGTGTTGTTGTTGACTTCCTGCCTAATAATTTTATGTGGTTCCAAAATATTCTAGGTGCGGCCTTCTTTTTCTCACGTATTTCTGACAACCAACGTTCACTTTCACCTTTTAATTTTGCTTGCACCAGTATTTGAACCATAGACTTTTTCTCCCGGTATATTTCCCATTTACTAGTTACTTCATCCTGTGACAATTGCGCCTTCTTTGCCTGCCTGTGCTCTCGAGATGCTTTCTGTCGTTCGGCGATCGCTTCTCGTATCTCCTTGTTCCACCAGCTTTTTGGTTTCTTTTTTCGTTTCCAACGAACATGTTGTTTCTCTTTCCGCATTTCTGTCGTTATTACACTTAGAAGCTCACCATATTCCCACTCTTTACTTGGCCATTTGCCAAGTTCTTCCTCAACTCTAGTGATTGTGTTTGCTATTTGTTCAGCGTTCAAATTTGGACTGGCCATTTTGCTCTCCTTGCTCTCTTTCCCAACTACATATCCCATTTTCAATATGATGCGTTTATGGTCACTCCCTATGCTGTTAAACCCTTCCTGATCGATGACCATTTCTCTCAACTTATCATGAATTCCTTCTGTCATCGGACAGTAATCAATGGTTGATTGCCGGTTTCCCACTGCCCACGTGACCTGTCCTTCACACTTAGGCCCTGTATTCACGATCAAAAGGTTATGTTGCTCACAAAGGTCCAGCATTGACTTCCCGTTATTGTCGGTATAGCCATCTAAATCCTGTATGTGGGCATTCATGTCACCTAATAGGACAATTTCAGCACCACTCCCGAAACCCTTAATATCAGCGCTTATGCATTCCACTAACTCTTTATTCTTCTCTGTGCAATTTTTTCCGGTCCACAAATACGTTACTCCCAGCCAAGTTTCTTTCCCACTCATTGTACCTGATAACCAAAGATGCTCTTGACATTGTGAATTTACTCTTTTCTATTTGGCTCCCTAATGGATGAGCATTCCGCATCCCCCTCCCTTTCTTTCCGACTTAGTTCTGTTGCACCCTTCCCATACATAATTTTCAATAACTGGCGGCTCTTCTGAGTCTCTAAGGTGCGTTTCTGTAACCGCATACACCCCTATTTGTTCTCTATGTAACTGCTCCTCAATCTCTGCCCACTTTTCCTTTCTTCTGCCGCCCTGCATGTTTATGTAGCCTATTGCATGGCGAGCTCTTTTTCTTGTTTTCCTCCTTTTTCTATTATCGACGGCGATGCTCTTCTGATGTTCCCCTAGGGGACCTTCTTCATTACTATCTACTCTGACCTCCTGAGCGCCTGCGGGCCCCCTAAAAAAGCAACAGCGCGACCACCAAGTCGCCAGCCCACTTCTCGTGCCAACCTGTAATTGAAGTGGATCCCGTCTCGTTTAAAACCACCACAACTTCTCACTTCCCTGTTTACTTCGACAACCTCGAAGCCTTTCTCTCGGCTCATTTTCCAGATTGCCTCATTAGCTGCCACTACGGCTCTTTGTACGTGACTGTCACGCACAGGCACCTCCGGTACCGTGCACACCACGATCTGCACCTGAGGGGATAGCTCACGCAAGTCGTCCACCCCCTTCGCCAAGCGCTGGGCTAGTCCTGGCCCTTTCCTGTTTAAGACATTTAGCCCACCTGCTACTATGACGAGGTTGCGCACGTGGGCATTTTCCGCGAGCTTTTCTTTTGCTCGCTCCATGATAGAACCAAGTGTGCGCCCTGGAAATGTCCCTACCGCCACTCTTCTGTCGCCTTTCACCCTCTCCACAATTGCTTTTGAGCACCCAGCCAGGTTTGAATCGCCAGCGATAATGACCGTTTCACTTTCTCCTACCTCTCCCTGTTTCCCTTTGTCATTTTCCGTGTGATTCGGACTCGACAAGGGGGATTGTCCCCTGGGCTCCTGCTTTTTCCGCGTAGCGGCCTCAAGGTAGGTGCTGCTCTTTCCAGCTAACCCTTCATCACCCTGCCTGCGTTCGACGTATTTCTCTGACCCTACCTCGCGTGTCGCGTCGGGGGTCTGTGTTCCATTGTCACGCACATTGTCGTTCACAATGGCGGCCCTGTTCAGCTTTTCCTCGGCTGCTTCAAGCCTTTTTTCAACTACCTTCCATGCCTCACGCTCACTGTTTAGCTCATTTTTGAGCTCTTGCACCTGTTTGAGAAGCTCTTCCTGGAAAGCCTCCATTTTCTGCTGCCTAGTATGGACATCACATTGTGTGCCGGTTGTTTCGACGCCCTCTCCATACTCACTCGACTCCTCATCTGCCTTGAAGCACCCCCCCCCCCCCCCCCGTACTGCCTGCTTTACCGGCTTTCTCGCCATGTATTGCACGGCTTTTTGCAAATACTATAATACTATATCAATGCAGAGCACGTGCCTTTTAGAGAAAAACGATACGCACAGGATCCAAATCCTCAAAATGCCGCAAAGCAACTGTCACCACTGTTTCAAAAATAAACAATGTCGCGGAGACCGAAGGTATGACACGCTCTCGCACGCGCTCAACCACGCGGCCACGCTCTCACTTTTCTACCAAACACGCACAGTAAAACCGCTAATAGCTATTTGTCTTGCGACTTCCAAGCTACTAACTCAACGACTAGACTACAAACACTCAACGTCCCACCCGGCTGCACGTGTTGGAACACGTGGCACGAAAGGACGCTCTAATCATCCTGCAAAACAAATTTACACGAAACACACCCGCGCACCCTAAATACGAGAGACAAAAAAAAAGGGAAAGAAAAGGAAAACCCCCCAATGGCTATCTAAATGCAAAAAACCAGCAAATAAAAAACAGAAGCAAGCTAAAAGCATGCACAAAAACTTATGATTTCATCGTCGCCACGGAGCCCCGAAAAGCACGTCCATCCGCCACAACATCCAACCGGATATTTGAGGTCACACCAGCGAGCGCCCTCTCTCGGTAGCGCCGCAGCAGCGGCGCGCAAGGTTTCGCCTCCACCATCGATGCCGCGAGCTGGGGCAGCGGCTGGGGCCCCCGTCTCTCGGTCTGGCGTGACGTCACACGGTCACGTGACGCGCAGCTGTGTAAGGAGGCGCCACGACCACCGATGGGCCGAAAGTGCGAGCAGTATTGCTTTCGCAATGAAACTGTGTGTTAGCGTGCCCGTCAAAAAAGCAAAACGTGTGACAAACTTCCGCTAATCTTCATCTTATCGCCAACCAGTTCTCGCGAGTGTCAAAAAAATAATAATAACGGAAACGCATGCACGGCGGCATCCTTCCTATGCGCACCCCTGTGAGCACTAAACGAGCGAGAGACAGGCGGTCGCCCTTTGAGCGATTAGTAACGGATAGCCATCAGTTCTGCAAGCGCAAGAAGCCGAATCCGCGCGCGGAACAAAACCCAAATCGCCGTCCGCCCGCGTGCGCGCCGATGTGCGAGCGGTAGTATATAGACGCGCGGGAGCAATCGAGCTCTAAAACAGACCGTGCAACGAAAACCGAGGGAAGAGCGCGAAAAAAAATCCCTGTACTGTATTCGCACATAGTGGCAGCACATGGCAGAAAAGAAGAAGTTAGGAAAATGGCGTGCTTTTTAAACGTACTGATGGCGCCGTAAATATACGTCACTGACCCTTAAAGGGTTACTAGAGAGTTTTAGAATAGGGGCCCCAATATTTCGGGGCCCCAAAGAGTTTTGCGGGTGTTAGCGTTGGGGCACGCAGGAGTGAAGAGTTTTAGAATAGGGTTTTGCGCACGGAGGAAGGAAACTAAGGAGAGGCCCTGACGTCACTCTTCGTGAAGCTAAAGTGAAGCCGGAAGTTGGCGTTGCTCATGGCGTTGCTCCGCCTATCGGGCCAGCTCTCCTCTCTTGTTTACATTTCTCTTGAAACCACGCCGCGCTGCGCGCAACCGTGCAGCTCGGACCTGTGCGCTCCGCAGCAATAGTAAGCAATCGTTAGCACGTTAGCATGATTCCGCGAAAGAAGGCAACATTTCCCGCGAATATTCCTTCGTCCGTAGCCATTGCCGTGGCGCGGTACATAGAGTACAGCGTTGCATGCGCGTTCATTTCACGAACTTTAGTTCTTCCTGTCCCACCTGGCCACAGCAACAGCCGGTAGAGCATTGTCCAGATAATGCAGAGCAACAAAACACGGAGACCAACGCAAACCTACCCGCACGGCGCCTTTGCCAGGGTACAAAACCTACGGAGCTACACCTGTGAGCGCACAGAACAATAACAAAGCCGCCATTGTGACCCGAAAGGCGCGGCCACTATAACAAAGAAATAAAAAAAACAGCAAAACAAAGGAGAACCTACTACGTCATTTCCTCCACACTTTTCTCCTAGCGCGCTGAGGGGGTAGGGCCTCTCCTCAGTTCATAGAGTTAGTAGAACAACTCTAGAGGAAAAGCTGGGCCGGAAAAGTGGGAACCTCTAGGGCGCCGCCCTGTTGCTACTGGTCAATGTGGCCAGCGCAATTACTATTTACAGAGCTGAAAACAAATACAAGTCACCTTATGCTTTGTCATCTAAAAACGCATACCTGATGGCTTTATGACGTTGGTGCGTTAATATTAAGTATACAGAAAGCGATCGCTAAGTTCGTGACTTATGTAAATCACGATGTACGCATTCATGCAATAAAGGATGACGCGAATTTCGGTTTCGAATCTGTTTTTTGGACGCGTAGTAGTTTCGTGCAGTTTAGGTTTGACCGTTGGTTTGACATGCGATCGCGCGTCGACATCGGACACACACTCGTGCCTTATGTGCCACCGAAGCCCCGAAGTGCTCTGGCATATACCTTCACATGTAAGTAAACGAATGTATCTCCTTGTCGAGAATATCACGCGAGTAGGCAGCTCTTGTGGTGCATCACAATCGTTTGAGAAGCGTCACAGTAGAGCATTTTTCTACATGCAGCATTTTTCTACATGCGGAGCCGTGTTTTTATTTGCAGGTTTCCCTGCAGCAGGAAATTGCTGGTCAGGCGGACCAGCGCACCGGAATTGTACTGGCGAAGCCACAAACAACTCAAAGAATCTGTTTAATTGTTGCACTTTGAACAATCACGCTTCTACAAAGGCCACAGCAGAAAAACAGCCTGATGCCGAGTATTTCTGTGCCACGAAGTAATCAAGAGGCGAGTGCCTAATGCGGACGAAATCGAGTGCATCGAGACTTAGAACGACAGAAAGCTGAGCTAGTTGGTAAGGATTCATTATGCAAAACAGAGGTGAGGCGTGCAGAGAGGACACAAGAGTAGAGAAGTGGGCGGCGCTCGTCTTGTTTGCTAGTAAATACTCTACTCTTGTGTCCTGTCTGCACGCCTCACCTCCGTTTTGCATAACGAGTGCATCAACCCACATATTAATAGCGTAGGCGTTTTATTAACTGTGCAATATTTTCAACACGTCCTTGCATGCCATTTCATGTGGAATATCTTTTCTGGTCACAAATTTGTGCAGCGAAACTATTTCAATGATCGACTCCGGGCCTGTGGGACCGTTCACTTGCACTTGATGCTGAGTCTTTTACATGTATCCACAAACTGCAGATATGCACATCAGATCCCTGCGAGCATTTTCAAAATTCAATTATTTTAGACAACATGCACATATCCAATACTGACATAATCCTAAATACCACTAAGCAGCTGGGACACACTTTTGTTGAGTATACTAGCATGTAAAATAAGTAGATCATGTGGACAGCTCCAGCTCATTTTCCTTAAATCAGTGTGTACAAGGGGTATGCAAAAATAATGTTTTTTCTCGCGCACCGATTATTTTGCTGTATAAGCAAGAGAACCCACCACGTTGGTGTAACTTATCTTGTACATCACACTAATATGTGCTTTAATTTACCAAGTGAGATGAGTTACTTTTATGGCTCATCCAGTCACATTACACTGCAAGCTGCCTTCATCAATCTTCAATTGGATTTTGCAAATGCTTTATGAAACATGTTTCCCTTTTATGCAGATATGCAATGGCAAGCCTTTCCGTGTGTTCCAAAGGTAAAATTTAAGCTCCAAATTAAAGAAGACATTTCTAGTCAGAAACAAGCAAAAATGGTGAATGCAGAGTATCAGAAGCCCAAGGTACAGAAATTATGAGAAGTGTCGAATGATTTTAAGGAAAGAGTCGTATTTCGAAATGCAAGACTCTTTAGTGGAGGTCAAGTAAGTCAATATAGGTAGAATACTCTGCAAAACTATGCGAGTGAGGGGATGTCAAACAATGGGTCAGGAAATGCATTGTTTTTATGCAAAACAAAAGCTAACTGCCATTACATAAGTCACTTTAGCATCGTGAGACTGCTGCTTCATAAATTCTGAAATAAAACAAAAAACAAGACGCAAAAATAAAAAAACAATTTAATGATGCTCTCTCCACGCGGGTATAAATAAAAGCAAACACATCACATCTAATGTGGACATATCAGACGCCTTCATCATCATCATCATCATCAGCCTGATTACGCCCACTGCAGGGCAAAGGCCTCTCCCATACTTCTCCAACTACCCCGGTCATGTACTAATTGTGGCCATGTTGACCCTCCAAACTTCCTAATCTCATCTGCCCACCTAACTTTCTGTCGCCCCCTGCTACGCTTCCCTTCCCTCGGAATCCAGTCCGTAACCCTTAATGACCATCGGTTATCTTCCCTCCTCATTACATGTCCTGCCCATGCCCATTTCTTTTTCTTGATTTCAACTAAGATGTCATTAACGCGCGTTTGTTCCCTCACCCAATCAGACGCCTTGTGAAACACTAAAGGAAAAATTCAGTTTCGAGCTATGGCACTTGCCGCATAGATGTGGGGGGCCTTCCACTAATAGTGATCGTTACCACTGCATTTAGAAATTGAAAGCATTCATGCAGACAAGGATGATTCTTTATATTTTTGGCTACCACTTCAAATGCCTCCACCAAGTGTTACAATGCTGCACGCAGCCATACTAAGGATCTCGCAGCAACAGCTGCAGGTAAAAAGCAGAAGCAAAGTGCTGGTGTGTACTGGACACTATGTTTGAAAACTTTTAGGCAAGAAGAGTGCAAGAAGCAGAATAACAACTGCATTTATTTCCATAATTCCCCATTTGAATGGCCTTTTCTTTTTGGTTAGACAATGCCTACGCCTAGCCACAGCAGCTCCCTCATACAGACTCCGCAAGCCAAGAGGCCGTGGAGGCAAATGCAGGTAAGAGGCAAGAAGCGATAGCACTGGTATCAACATTCATCTAATTTCTTTCTTTTTCTTTTGTTTAGGCAGCCAGCACACCTCGAACAGCCACCTTGACTGCGGGTGTGTCACCCTAGTTGCCAAGGAAACATTTGAGGGAAAGCGACAGGCAATGTGAACTGCCACTTCTCCATGTAAACGATACTCTTTCTCTCGGATGACTCCTACGCCTCGCCACGCCAGCACAGTTGTGCACGAAGATGCCGCGGAGGCACGTGCAGGTCAGAGGCAAGAAGCAGCGGCACTGGTGTCAACATTCACCCAATTTCTTTTTCTTACACTGAGGCAGCCAGCACACCTCGAACAGCCACCTTGACTGTGGGTGTGTCAGTAGATTCCTGTTGTACATATGCTCATAATAAACTTCAGTAAACTTGAACTTGATAATACACTTGAAGGCAAATGGGACATCGATGCATTGTTTTTTTGAACATTTATTGTATACATACAATATATGTTATACTTTGCAGTGCTACAGAGCGTATTTTGAAGCTTCCCCCTATATTTTACACCTTTAATTACGTATGTGTTCTGTGGCCCTCAATGCAGTTCATGTTGTAGCAGCTGTTTTGTCTGTGTATCGCACATTGGCTTAAGCTCGTGATATCCACATACTTCTCTCACATATACAAGATAAAGTTCTATGTAGTCCTCAGTGTTACAACAAAAAATGAAAGTAAACAATCCGATCGTGGAATTGTGTTTATTACAGTGATTCCTATGACAATTACTGACTAGTTGACAACTTGAGCTGGTCAATCCATCCATAGCCTCCTCTATTATTCAAAAATAAAGGAGGCTATGATCCGTCATGGCAAGGAATTGTATGTATACATAAAAAAGAGGGGGGTATGTGTGTGTGTTTGTAGTGGGGGGTATAGGATTAGGGCGGTACGAAAAAATGTGCCAACACCGTCCTCTAGACCCATTCCGTTAAGCTACCGTAACGAAGCGTATTATGCATAAAGTTCATATAACCAACTCTGATATTACTACACACGCCAGGCGACGCGAGCTACATTTGCCATGACGCATTCGCGACTGCACCGGATGCCCTCCATATTATTCTCGTTAATCGTGCTCACTGCACCGAGGGAAAAGAAAGATCATGGGCGCAGGTGCCTTTAAAGTATCTCGACCTTGCGAGGCACTGCTGCGCGTGCCAGGGGAGCTGTTCGTGCGAACACTCCCTGGCACACACCTGCCTCAGCGGCCCCAACCTACGTACCGTTCTGTTTCGAGTTTTGATCCCCCCACTGTCCCTTGGGTGCCCTGGAGTTCCTGCGCTGCCTGCTTTCCTGAGACTTCCGTTTGTCGGTTACATGTGCCCTAAGCTGGATCAGTACTCATAATAATGAAAAAACCCGATCTATCATCGCGACGATAGATCGCGAAAGCAGCTTTTGCAACATACCGCGCTCGTGCAAAGAGAATTACCGAACGCCAACGAGGAATCTGACCACAGCTTCGAGCTCATAACCTCGTCGAGTGACACTCCTGCAACAGGCGTGGCCGCTGAAAACTGCATACCGCCGGAAGATCATCCCTCGGTTGCATAACTGCCACCTGTACGGCCAACATGGACCACACCCACACCATCCCGCAACATAGAATAAAGAACCAACTTATAAAGCCCAAACACACGGCTGCATGCGCACATCACGACACTACAAGCGAGACGCCATGCTGCTACAATGCTACGGCTGCCGGATTAAAACTGACTACTGTCACCAAGTCTAGCAAGCGTCTCAGGAGCTGACAACCTCGGCACATAACAACATGGCGGCGCTCTTGCGGTTCCCGATTTCAATGCATGGGCCCTATGGGTAGCTTGTCCTCTAGAGTCAGTATAGTAACTCTACGCCTCAGTTTCCTTCCTCCATGGTTTTGCATTTGCGGATGGCGTCTTGCGCTGACAGCGCCACTACGGCGTCAAAGAAAAACTATAAGAAATAATTTAATAAAATATACCGTTTTATGGTAGGAATAGTAATTTTGACTTGTGCATATTTGCGTTTAATTACAATTTAGAGGTTATTCTTCAAGCAGCAAACAATTAGTAGCGCTTAGTTTTGAGCAACAAAACCAACTTTCTTTGTTTCTTTCTTTCTTTATTCATTTATTCAAGACATTCCTTACAGAAATGCCTTGGGAGATGCGACAAAAGGCACTGAACGTGCCTTTTGTACGTCCTTTTTTACGTGCCTTCACCAACCAAGCTTAGCCGTGTTAGGCCTACGAGCCATAAAATCCACAATTGAATTCGGAATCAGCGGCGTCTAATGAATCAATCTTCATAACAGATGCTAGTTGAGAGAAAGCGATAACCGCAGTCACTTCTCCTAGCTTGCGAACCTCACGCGTTACCTCGAATCAAACCCACTTTGGTGCTAGGTTAGCGCCGTCGCTTCGATGGGTGCCGCCATGTTTGTTGACGCAAAGCTTTTGAGGCCGCTATTTGGGCTCCCGCTAAATCGGTGAAATAGCGTTCCCAACGCAGTTTGCGTCTCGCGCATGCGCAGCAGCTTCGACGCTATTTCTTTGGGGCCCCAAAACGTTTGGGGCCCCTATTCTAACACTCTCTAATAACCGAGAACCATAGATAACATGTCATTGCTTTATGAATAAGCAGACCATCGCTTTATTGGACTTATGTTATTAACATCTGTGCTTTATTACTTGAATATAGGTTTCGAGACCTCACTGAAGTGTGCACCTGAGGAGCTCCAAGTGATCACTGCAGTTCATCCTTGAACATGTAAGTGACCGAGGCTACCTGGGGTTGCAACAAAGGCAAGGTCTTGCACAATTCTTCGCGCACAATGGCCCTGATGGTCTCTTGGAGGTTGTGGGACCCCAGTGCTTTGATGGCGCACTGCAGTATGAGCACTTGGCAGTTATATTGCGTGGTGCACATTTCCAGTTTTTTCATTCATCGATGCTTCTATTTTTGAAAACTCAGCTACAGTCGTCGGTGGGTTGTGGACCAATCCAATATAAAAGTTCTTGCTTGACGTCCCGCATCGGGAAGCGGACTTTTTTCTCCAACATTTCCGGGTCACCATGCTGAAAAATACGGGTCATCTCCCACATGAAGATCGCGACGGTCTCATTGGGCAGCTGTACTCTAGTTTCTAGTAGAGCTTGGCCTCGCTCTTTGCACACGGTGCTTGCCTGCCGGAAGCCACATTGGAACAGGTCCCATGTCGTTAAGGTGGCTTGTCGATTCTTGAACCACATCCTGGTGGCATCTTCCAATACGAAAAAGGCATGGCCCAGCTTGTTGTCGCCGCTCCAGCTGTTAAATGTAGCGACCCTCTCATACGTCTACAGCCAGCTTTCTGGTTCCTGAAACGTTGAACTGTGGAACGTCGGTGGCTCCCTGGGCTGCTGCAGCCTACTAACTTTTCTGCGACCTCCATGCTTCTGTTTGCATTTGCGAGTCGCACCGCTGTGACTGCTCTCATGACTCTGGCAGTTCCTACGTTTCTGTGCGCTTGCATTCCGGCGGTCCATCCTGCAAGATGACGACGTAGAAGCAGCAAGCCTTGCGGCTTTCTGACAAAGTTGAGATAATGCGCTTCATCGAGAGTGCCGAGAAAAAGTCAGAAGTTGCAGCATCTGCTAAGTACCATCTTGAAAAACAATAAGCCATCAGACAAACGTAGCGTATAACAAAATTGGTGCTGAAGTTCGTTATAAGCAGGTTCGGTCACATCGAACTACATATATCGAACAAACAGCGGCAAATCACGCTGTTCATTATAACCGGGTTTGACTGCACACAATTGGTGTTGCGCATACAATCAGGTTGCACAAAGTATGGTGACGACAATGGATAGAACCATTGATGACATTCCAGTAAGTTCCAATCATGCAGGCACATCTTGCACGGAGGGATAATATTAAGGTGTATGATGTGGGTGAAATGCAGTCTCTGAGAAAAGGATAAATAAGTACATGTGTCAATGTAACTCTGAACTTGTGTGTCCATTCTAATGCCTTAACACGATGAAGTGGTTGCATAATAATGAAGAAATAAACAGCATATTGCATACTACTTTAGCCGTGACAAGGCACCACTGAATGCATTATGGTTGAACCATGACATTAATTCCAAGAAAGCTTCATCTGCACAGCCCTGTGGCCAAAACAAGCTAAACCACACCTTTGCGCTGTATAAATTGTCCCCCTAGATTGCACTATAAGAGAGGCCCAGTGCAACCGGCGTCGTGAGACACACAGCCTCCATTTTTTGCGACATACCATTGAAAAAGTCTGCATGGACGGACTTTTCATTTGCAGCCAGGTCCATAAGAAGGCCCCCAGAACCTCCAGCCTGCAATGCATTCATTATCACATGACAGTCAGACAACAATCAACTGCAAGTACCAAACATGCTTTGCATGTGACATCACTGAAAAGAAATATAAAAAAAGCAATAAATGACTTGGTTTGCCATATTCATTAAATGCCAATTTCAATCATAAGGACAAAAAAATAAAAAGTTTCTTCAAATGTAAGCTAACCAAGGGCAATATAAATAAAAGTACAGCAAACTACTTTCCTGCCTCAATTACTGATACAGCTCAACAGGGCCAAGATTACTAAATGTTTGCCATGAGGCAACCCCACCCATTCATCAGCGCAATCAACACAGAAAGTTGGGATAGTTGGTGTTGACGCATTTTCTGTGACAGTTACTAGCGCTAGCAAGACTAACAGAAAAAAAAAGTTGGGACATGACAGAGTGCTAGACTTCAACTGACAAGCTTTATTCAGAAAAACATGCAAGAAACCACCGTATGCTCAAATAAATGCACAGACAGATGCATAAACGAGTGTGCCAAGTAGGAGAAAACAAAATGCAGAATGAAGCCGATAGGCGCCTACAGCAAGCCATTACAAAGAATTGATCAGGTTCTTCTCAAGGTACATTTCTTTATCAGTGAGTGCCAGTGATGGAGCACTTACACATTCATCGGCAGCTTTTGAAATGCAATGCACCTCAAATATTTCCCTATTTAACTGCCTAGCAAACCATCTGAGCTCCTGCGTGTTATGAAAACACAGGGAGCATTTACGTGTGCATCTACGGCAGTGGTCAGCCAAGAGGCCAGCACCTGCCAGAGCATTTACAGCATTAAAGTGCACCCTAAGCCAGTCATTCAGGCACCTGCCTGTTTGTAAATATAGCACTTTCCACAGGGAAGTAAAATTTTGTATACCACCCCCACATTGCAGCCAACAAAGTGGGTGACATGGTCCTTAGTCTGCCATCTGCAGCTCTGGCTCAGAGTCCTCACCGCGTTGCAAGCTAGTGGATGCAACAACTGGGAATTGGTTTTCAGAGCTTGAACTCGTGAGGCAGCAAGATGGACCGAGTTCCTGTGGGTTCGACGTCTTCCGTCGTCGTTTGTGTGGAAACAAGTCTGCTGCGGGAATCCAGCCCTTACATCTGGCAAGGTGGTTGCAATGTGTCTAGCAAGGTTACAACATGGCCCAAAATTTTGTAATGAACCAAATGAAACGCCTGTCTCTTTCTTAGGTCTTGCTAGAAAAATAGCCAGCCATTCTAACCTTGAGGAGCAAAGTAGGTGTGTTTCGGAAGGTGTTGACTGCATTCCCTCTGGGTGTCGCAATATCAATACTAGTAAGGCAATTAAGCAGTCTGTTAAATCTTTGAAGGATAATAACCTGTCTTTGTTGGAGTCCGATAAAGAGGGGGGTTTCGTTGTCTTGTCGCAGACATGTTTTCTTGAAAAGACACGTGCTGCTGTCAGTAAGAACTTTGTACACTCGATTATTGTTGCGACGAGGGTCAAGAAGAGGGCCTCGACACTATGCCAGGATTTGCATCTTTCTTGATGGCCTCGGGAAGCGATTGCTAGCCACGAAGAGACACTCTGACAATGTTCTTTTCTGCTAAAATGCATAAAGTGGACGTCCCTCTTTGAGCAATTGTAACTGAAAGAGTCAAGGGGTAATGCCAAAATTTATTCAGAAACACCATTAAAAATTACTCGTCAATGACCCATTCATGTTGCGCAACTATAATGAGCTACCTTTCGGCACATGACAACAATCCTTCTTCACCTTCTCTATTGATGTGGAAGAGCTTGTTTTACTCCCTCCCCCCAGGATGAGCTTTTAATTTCCGTCAGGGAGCATATCAAAAAGTCGGATCCCTTTGACTTTCAATGTGCCACTGGCCTTTCTGTTGACAATTTCATTGAGATGCTAAGATTTTTTCTCTTTTGTTGTTTCTCTTTCTCTTGTTGTTTTTGACCAGGACACTTTTGTCCAAAGAAATCGGTCCATGCATAGTGCCTCTTTTAAGTGATTTGTTTGTATCTGTTGTTGACAACCGTATTTTATCATTACTTGACGATACTTTTGTAGCTAAGATTTTTAGGTATATCGATGACTTTCTTGTGCTTAAAGGTGTGAAGCCCGAGGGGAGCAGCTATGCTGTTAAACACGTTATGGGTGTTTTTGATAAGTGTGGTGTAGGTCTTAAGTTCACGCATGAGTTGCCAGTAGATGGTCACCTACATTTTCTAGATGTTTGTATCACTCTAAATGATACTTCCATTTGTTGGATATACTCTCCTAGGAGCAGGAAGCCCTTGCTTGACTACCATTCAGTGCACTCCAAGTTAGCCAAAAAAGGTATACAGTCTGTCAGATGTAAGTGCCAAGAGGGGCCGCTAGAAGATCGGAGTGGCCACCCAAGCTCCGTGAAGAACGAAGAAGGGAACGGGCGCATGAGCACGGCAGATGAGGCACGATCTCGCAGTGTTCGAAACAGGTGGGCAGAAGTTCCGAGCTCCTGGGGTGAATGAGGCGAGAGTTCCTGTCAGGCGAGACATCTGTGGCAAGGCGCGGAGGATCGCGGAGCCGAGCGTGGACGATGACGTCAGAGGAACAAGGGTTCCTGCTGCCAGTGCTCGAGACACTGGCTGACCTGAGGGCCGCCGGTCCCCGAGCTGCCGCACGTGAGCTGTGCCAAGCAGTCTTCCAGTCTGGCACAGATGTTGCTGTGCTAAACACGGTCCTCACGTGCGACCGCCACTCGTGGATTGCGAGCGGTGTATGAGCTGGGCACTAAGGCCGTGCTGGATGTGCGACTGTAGCACGTCGGTCGTGAGCGGCGTCCGAGCCAGACACCGAGGCCGCGCGGAACAAGGCGTCTCCTGGCTGCTGCCGTTGCGGCTGCCGAGTGTGCCGAGCCCGAGAACCTTGCTGAACGGGACCTGAGCCTGTGGTTGTCTCAGCCAGCTCGAGCACGGGTGAATCCAAAGTGCCGCGACGACCGAACCGTGAGCCTCACAACACGGGACTGTTTCAGCCCGTTTATTCCCATGTGCTGTATGTGGGTGGACACACTGACTGCTGCTACGCAGGTTATCAACTCTCTGTATGTATGTATGTACTATGTATATATATATTTTAAAGGTTGCTTTGATTTTTATAAATGCACCTAAACGACTCTGTCTTTCTTCCACATCACTGGTCACCAGCAAAACTGCCAAATAGTCCTAAACACTACACAGTCAAATGCACGTCTAACGATACCGGTTTTAAGAATATATCGGTTATAACGATGAAAAGCTGCTGCACCATCAACATTTGTATGTTTTCTATGGGGAAATAACCCGCTTACGAAAATGTTTTCATGCTGCATTATCGGTTATAAGAACGAAGTCTCGCTACTGGGTGTCCATGCCGAAGGGTAATGAAATGCGAAATCCTTGAAAAGAAAAAAGAAAAAGCGAAACGCGAGCTACTGCACAATCGCCCACCACCCCAACTGCCGCCGTGCGCTTCTCTCCATGAGAGATGCACGCAAACCTCGCACGTATCTCTCCCGTCGCCCTTCCACCCCTCCAAACACAAACGGGCTGCGTCCATAGCTATGCGCCATGCCACCCTCCAAAACACGAAATGGACTGCGCCAACTGCACTGACAAGGCTGCCAGCGCTGCGGTGCTACTCCCAAATTGTGCACATAGCCCTCACAGTTGGATTTTTATTCTATGGCCCTCATTCTGCACAATTCTGCTAACGGATTAGGTCGCTCATGCTTTTCTTTGTTCGTTGCATCGAAGTCATTGTCGGCAACCTTGTTTCTTAGCCTCGTTTGACTTGCCACTGAAACGAAAAATGGCCGATACAGCCGCTGATCATCGGCAATGCTCGACATTGCCGGTGAAAAGAAAGCGCACTGCTATAGATTTCAAAATGAAGTGCTTCTAATCAATGAGGTGATAGTCACAAATGTGCTTGCATCGAATAGCAACAGTGACAGCCACAACACCAGTGCTGATGCGGTAGGGCTGACTACCTCAACAGTGTCCCCGCGCGAGGTCCTGTAGATGATTCAGTCCCTCATGTGTTTGTTCTCGCGAGGGACCTTCCGCTTCCCTACGTGGAGCACCTGGATGCCTTGGAGAAGGTCTGCAAGCTTCGCGTGAAGCAAGCAAGGCTGACAGACATGCGGTTCTCTTATGCAAGCCAGTGGGAAGTACGTGGCAAGATGCTTGCGGCGATCTCGCTCCAACGTTTCTTCTGGATTTCTCAAGCTGAAATGCTACCGCGGCAACCTTCCCGCATTTTTTAAAACGCACCTTTTGGGGCAACCAAAGCAATGCCTCGGCGGAGCTCATAGGTGACTTGCCCCCCATGACCCTTCTTTTCAGTTGTTGTAGCAGTGCCATTCTTGAATGCTGACAGTCGCGGCTTGTTAACAACACATGATAGGAGCACGCAGGAAGTAGAGTTAAACAGTTAAATGAGTCAACACAATCAGAAGTCTGATGGAGGAAGGTGGTGCGAAAAACTGGCCTCCCGCCATTATAGTTTTCTTGGAACAGCTGCACCATCCCCCATTATGATTTTTTTTTCATACAATTCGGTTATAACAACAATTAGTTATAACAAGAGAATTTTCATGGCACTTGAATATTGCCGTAAGTGGGTTTGACTGCAGCTATTAACTGCCTGAGAGCCGCTCTGGCTAATCTTGTGTGCACCAGGTTTCCTGCAGCGTTCAGCAACAAGCGAGCCATTTACGTATGTATCCTAATGACTCCTTGGTGTAAGCTGCTGAGAGCCTCATTAAAGAGGTAAAAACTGACCTGGCAGTGGCTCGGTGCAATAACGCACGTCCTAGGGGATGCCCAGTAGCCGTGCCATAAGTACAAGGGGTGTCACCATGCCTAAAAAGATGGCGAACAAATGCGGTGTGTGTGTTGTTTTTCAGCACCACCCAAGCTCACAAGAATTGGCAGGCCGGTAAACAACACTGGGAGTCAAGGCACATGCACTAAGGACCATGTCACCCGCTTTGTTGACTGCAATGTGGGAGTGGTATACAAAATTCCACTTCCCTATGGAAAGTGCTATATTGGACAAACAGACAGGTGGCTGCCTGACCGGCTGAGGGAGCACCGAAATGCTGTAAGTGCTCTGGCAGGTGCTGAACACTTAGCTGACCACTGCCACAGATGTACACATCGAACAAACATAGCAGCGACTCCTGATATATCGAATATCAAGTGGTGCAAAAGTGCCTCCAGAAGTTAGTTTTCCTTCATCCCAAAAGCGGTTTAGCCTCATGGCGCGGCTCCGTCCATTCGCTCTCCCTACTGTAACCACGCCACGTCAGGCAAGTCGGCGACACCCCGCTGCAAAAAATTATCTTGGCCTGCTCGCAGCACTTGCTTAGACAGCCAATCAGAGGCTCTTGCGCCCTTATCATGCAAGATGGCAGAAGTCCGGTTTCCTCGCTGCTTTTCTCGTTCATTGTGCTTGCGCCTTGTGGGCCTTCTCTCACAGTGATGCTGTGATGGCTAGTACAAAGCGGCAGAATTAGCCTTTCGCCGTGAAGCTCAAAATTATAAATCGAGTCAACCGTGGTAAGAAGTCAGATGTTGCCGCAGCGCACAACATTCTGAGGGGCACTCTCAGCAAGATCTTGAAAAATAAGGGGGAGATTAGGGCTAAAGCGGACAAAAAGACCCGGTGCCCTTGGCACCCGACAATACGCACGACTAAGACGTTGAGGCAGCTGTGTAGGTTCATCCAAAACTGCTTCATGAGGGTGACGAAGCCATTGCCTATGTCTTCTACGTTTGGAGCAGGCAGTCAGAATTACCGGTAGCCGTTGACGGATCAACGGTCGACGAGTTAGTAAGTGCAGATCATGGTGTCGCGAACACGGGAGAGCCCGAAAACGAAGACTACACTGCCGACATCGCACCGAGCACAAGTGAAAGCGGGCACAATGAGGAAAGCAACGACGATCCTTTGCTCACATCCTTCAAGGTGATTGGTGCACTTGCACTAGTCCGGCACTTCTGCGTGAATGTGGAAGTTTGTGGCCTCAGCTGCTCTGACTCTTTAGACAATGTGGAGAAGTGCGTGCTGTCACAGACAGCGAAGTTTCCCAAGCAGACATGCCTACTGCCACACATATTCGTCAATGGTTATGGCAGATTCATGGTCAAAACGCCACCTCGAGCCACAACATCCCCTATAAAATTTATATGGCAAGTTTACTAAACAGCAAAGAAATAAAAATGGGATGCCAATAAACACTGCACTCGCAACAAATTTTTTTTTATCGCACCTAATTGTCAATATAGTCAGTTCAATTTAAAAATTCTGGGGTTTTACGTGCCAGAACCACAATCTTATTATGAGGCACACCATAATCCCGGATTAGTTCCGACCACCTGGGTTCCTTTAACATACAAGTGACGAAGTATTTTTTGCATTGCATTCTGGTCCCAGCAGCCTGGACTGAGCCCGCAACCTTGTGTTTGGTCACCGAGTCGTGACATAGCTACTGAGCTATTGCGACAGGTGGGCACAATAATGTATGCGATTGTATTGGTTTCACTATGCATTGTAAATGGATTCTCAATGTTTTCCTAGCACTGCACATCCCAGAATGTACACACTGGCACAATGTACACAACAAAAGCTCAATCTTAGCACGGTTTGTCATTCCTCGTGACCAGACATTTTCCTCGCTCTATGCAGCTTTAAAATGAAACCCTCTTGAAAACATGGCGATACAAGTTTGGACACTATGAACACAGTTCACCACCTTCCTCATAGTTTTCAGCGCAGCTGTCGCTGAGTCGGTCAATTGGATCTCCCTTGCCAGCAATAAAATACCTTCATAATAATGTAATCCCTGAAATCTTCAAACTACATCCTAGTACCATCATGTTTCATTAATCTTTAATGTTAAGCACCTTTTGATGCTCACTAGAAGTTTTTTGTAAAAGAGTCTAGTGCTGGGCCTGTTGTACATGGCTTGACAAACAAACGACGAAACCCAGACTTCGAAGACGCATACACAAAATGAGAGAAAAGACAACCACACACACTTGGACTAGCAACAGAGTTTAATGAAACACTTGGGTTGAAAAGAAAATCTACATGTGCATGTGCGATACGAAACCAGGCAGTCATAAAAAAAAAAAGACATCGGTGACTGACACATTCTAAAGGCAGCATTTTTCCAAAAAAGCCACTTCTTTGCAAGATGGCAATAAGGAGGGTAAGCTCACACACTGATTGTGACTGTGTTTTTGGATGTGGTAAGCTTCAATGGCTTCTGTCTCTGATTTCATGGATCCCCTACCAATAATTTGGGTGTTTTCATAAACAGGATGGCAAGGGCAACTTCGGCAGTGAGTGGGCAAGTTTGCCCTTCCACCTGACGTCAAAGATGTTTCATGTTCTTTTAAGCGAACATTGACACGGCGTCACATCTGTCCTATGACACATGACAATGGTATGCGGTAAACAACAGTGGTGGTGCAGTCTGTGAATTTAGAAACATGGCGAATAGTGCAGAAGCTCTTAGGCTTCCAGTTTTTAATCCTGGCACAAAGTCTTGAAAGCCCAAATGGCGCCGAGAACACAACTTGTACGTGTGTCTAGTGGCAACTTTTTTGACGTTGTGTGAAAGCTTGTGGATATAATGAATAACTTGCACTCGCTTACAATCCACATTTCCACGTGCGTGTACACTGCCATCTGTTTCTTTTTTCAACCTGCTCAATTTAGTTTTAGTTGCCACCCTTCAAATGTTATCAGGGAAACCAGCCACCTTTAGACACAGGATCTGCTCATCAAAACTTTGCTGCGTTGAATGGTGGTAGCTTTTCTTGGGGGCATTATTAAAACACAGTGCTATTATGCCTCGCTTCACTTCGATCTTAATCGAGTGGAAGTTATTCGTTATATCCACTTATTAGGCATATCGGAGCTCATACTGTGACAGGAGATGGTGGGTGCATGCGTGTATAATTAAAGAATACATACTGTGTCCCGTTACAATTGCCCCTTCTCATGATTGCTGTGCTTCGCCGCAATACTATGCGTATGCATCACCGCGTAACACTGCTGTACTGAGACGAAGTTGACTTTCGGGAACCAGCATTATGCAATGCACCGAGCTTCCCGAGCTTTGAAGCCAATCGTGAGGACCACAAAGGCGGAGTCGGTGCCATTGCTGACAGCGGCGAATTCTTTCAATGAAAAACACCGCACAGAAAGGCAATAAGCTTAATAGCAAAATTCGAAGCAGCTAGGCCATGTTGCCGCGGTGGTGGCTATGGCTGCCAGTGAAACTGCGTGCAAGAGGCGTTATTTATCAGATTCCCCTGACATGCGGCAAAACCTACATAGGCCAGACGGGCCGTTGTTCTCGTGAATCCGAGAACACGAAAGGTCAATTATAAACCGGGAGTAACGTCATTTATCCATGCATTGCTTAGATCATAAATGCAGGCCTCTGCTCAACCAGGTTAAGATCATGCGCAAGTGCAATAACGAAAAAGCACGAGAACTTCTAGAGGCATATTATATAAAAAAGAAGGGACAAGCATGCATCAGTGACACATCGGTCATGCTTTACAATAGGGAAGCTCGTTTCCTAGATAATATGTTTAAATGAGTCACGCCAATGGTTTTTGCTGATCTCGTATTTTTTTCTTCTTTTCTGCTGCTCATACCCTGATGCGCCTGCGCTGGCATGGTCTGATATTTAAGTGTTTTCCTCGAATAAACCTCAGTTGTTAGTTTGCGCCTGTCCTGTCTTCTTACTTGTGACCGTCTACAAAGCGCAACCAATCTTTCCAAATTCAGTCACTGAGTAGGTGCTACTGAGTGTCCAGCAAAACAAGGACACGGTCCTCAGCATTCACAGGAACTGGTACATCATGCTTCTCGTATCGAGGGCCACAGGCGAACTTCTCAGCACCGCTACTAGGTGGTGCAGGGTGTCCAGAAAGAGCACAAGAGAGGGGCCAGTTGTCACATGACGCATTTCTCAGCATTCACACAAACCAGCATGCCATGTATTTCGGAGGCCACGCGCAGAATTCACAGCTGCGGTGGGTGGCACCGAGCATTCTTAGGGAAGCATGAAAGAGGAGTCCCACTGCAGTACAAGCCTCATAACTTGTTTCGACGGTGGCTAAATTGATTGAATGTTAAACGCACTACCGGCGACAGCGATAGCAAGGTGGGTTCTACCCCAACTCTTTTCACTCTAAGTGATTGTAGTGACACAGATGACTGCCAGCAAAACATGTGTTATTATTAATTAGTATATTATGGCGCAAGGGCTACAACGGCCAAAGAGCTCCAGCAACGATGTTTAGTAGTGCAGTAGAATGTTATAAACATGTCAGCGGGTATAGTGGGTTGCAATGCCTGTGATGTACTGCGGTGGCTGTAAATGCCTAGGAATTAAAAACATAAGACTTGCATTACTTGGGAGAATTTAGGATGATCATGTAGGATTTCAGGTAGCGTAGGGAAGATGAGTTTAAAAGCGGTAAGATATATTCTTCAAAAAGTTCACATCATTAAGATAACAGGGGTGCGAACGGAGATGGTTGTTCGGCGCGTTCGTTCGGTTACTGGCGCGCGCGGTTGGCCTACTCCGCGCCGACGTCACCAGCCGCGGGGCGCTGCCCTGTTTTTGGTGACGTCAAAATGACGCCACGCTCCTGTCAATCATCCGCCCACCGAGCATTTCGTCCGAACGCGACGGGAGTTGAGAAGTTTGGAGTGATCATACGGCTTCGCATGGCGCGTCTGGTGGATTGGATTGGATCCAACAGGCGGCCTTTTCGGCTGCGGAATGGCACGTTTGAATCCAATCCATAGTTTAATTCTAGAAAATGGCGCTTCCGTTGGAAACTTAGGTTGTTGCGCTGGCATTTCTAGAAGAAGGAGAGCGGGTGGCGGTGCGAAACGCGTTTGAAGAAATGGCAGAAAGTGAATTCCGGTGTCGTTTTTGTTTCTCAAAACAAATAATTCGTTGGTTGTACAGAGAAATCGACAACATCATCGATGCCAGAGAGCCACTGGGATGTTGTCGCTGCCTCTTGAAATGTGCGCCACTCTTCCCGTCGTTTTTTTTTCTTTTTCCTTCTCGCTGTGCGCGACATCTCCTAGGGACGACGCAAAGGACCTAATAGTTATAAATTGCTGTAGTCACACATACTACTATTTGAAAACGTGTTTGGGCTTGAGAAGAAAAAATACAGTTTCTTTAGATAAAGATTTCATTCAATTGAAGACGAGAAACATTTGGCTTTGTAGCATACCGTTTGCAAGCAGACGACAAACGATGGAGGTAAACTTCCGGGGAGGTCACCGCTTCCTGATTGGCTGCTCTCTCCGCCCCGCTGTCACAAATTTTGCATACTGCAACTTTGTGACGTTGCAGCAACTGAACAGAACGCGTATCGAACAAAATATCTCCGATCGCGCCCCTGAACAGCCGGTCGAGGGGGAACATCGGCTCAGCCGATAGGAAAAATGCAGAGTGCATAGGTAAATTGGTGCAGTAAAGTTCAGGAAAGTATCTTTTTCGCGTGGCTTCCATGCCAGGGCATTGTATAAGAACGTGGATGACTGTGAGTTGATGTCCACATCTAATGCAGACCGGTGGGTCAGTACCGGTTAGCAAGTATGAGTGAGTTGCATGTGTGTGTCCTATCCTAAGTCTCGACATCATTACTTCCTCCTGTCTATGCCGGTGTACAGGTGTTTGGGTAATGTAGGGTTGGATGATGTGAAGTTTGTTATTATTTTCTGTGTCCCAAGCTTCTTGCCGTGCGTGACACAGTATTCCTCAAACGACAGGTTTGATATCTGTATATGGTACATAACTTACATCTATTTGGGGCCTTAGACCTGCTAAGGCCACATTTGTGTCTGCCGCTTCATTACCAGGTATACTAGTATGGCCAGGTACCCAGCAGATTATAATATGTAGCCCTCTCTTGTAGGCTGAGGTTAAGCTGCTGATGAGAGTGTTTATCACAGGATTCTTTCTTTGTTTTTCAAAATGTATTGACCGGACCACACTTAAGGCATCTGTGTATATTACCGATTGATTGATCTGTTTTGTTGTTATTTCTTTAACTGCGAGGAGTATAGCGTGAGCTTCAGCAGTGAAGATACTTGTGTATTTGTTTAATCTTAAATGGGCTACAAAATCTGGACCAATTGCAGCACATGATGATGTTTCAGAATTTTTTGAAGCATCAGTGTAAAATTCTGGACACTTGTACTTACTCTGTAGTGATAAGAAGTGTTGTTTTACAGCTTCTTGGGGTGTATGCTTTTTGTTTGTTTCTGTGAATGAGAAGTCACAATGTATGGTGACTGATTCCCATGGTGCTACTAACTCGTTAGTGTTATGCAGGTGAACGTCTGACAGCAATATGTTGTTTTCTTGACATAGCAACAGTGCTTTCAATGGAAATGGCTTTGCTAATGATGGCCGCTTTGCAAAGAGGGTTTGCGTTTCTGTGCTCTTCAACATTTTGTAACACGGGTGTTCTCGGTTGGAACTAATCTTATGTGCGTACATAAAACTACAATACTTACGTTGTCGGTCTAGGTTTCACTGATAAGCTTCTACGTGCAAACTTGGAACAGGGCTAGTACGGAATGCACCCAGGACTAGTCGCATGCCAAGGTTATGTACAGGATCCAGAATTTTTAAAACAGAACGTGAAGCTGATTGGTAAACAATGTTCCCATAATCAATACGTGTTCTAATCAAACTGTTATACAGCGAGAGCAAGCATTTCTTGTCAGTTCCCCACGACTGGTGCGAAAGAATTTTGAGGATATTCATAGTTATTAAGCATTTCATTTTTATGTTTTTTTATATGTTGCACAAACGAGAGCTTATCATCCAATATAACGCCAAGAAATTTCTGCTCCTTTTTTACACTAAATACATACCCGTTCATCATAATATTTGGTTCAGGATGTATGCCTCTTTTCCAAGAAAATAACACGCATGTCGTCTTTTCTTCATTAAAGCAAAAGCCATTCTTGTCCGCCCATTTTGAAAGTTTGTTCACTCCCAGCTGAATCTGCCTCTCGCATATGGACAGATTGCATGATTTAAAACTTATCTGTATATCATCTACATAGACTGAGTAGGATATAAATGGTGGGAGTGTTTTTTGTAGTGTGTTCATTTTAACTAAGAATAGGGTGCAGCTGAGCACTCCTCCTTGTGGTACACCGTTTTCTTGCACAAGAACTCTTGACACTGCAGTTCCCACCCTTACTCTGTACTTTCGTTCGGACAGGTAGCCTTTTATTATATTAAACATGTTGCGTGACACGCCATACGACGCGAGGTCCTGCAATATGCCATACCTCCAGGTAGTGTCATAAGCTTTTTCGAGATCAAAAAATACTGATAGACAGTATTGCTTATGAACAAATGCGTCTCGTATATAATTCTCAAGTAGAACTAGGCTATCTGTTGTACACCTTCCTGGTCTAAAACCGGCTTGGTGGGGATCCAGAATTCCATTGTATTCCAAAAAGAACATTAATCGGCGGTTGGTCATTTTTTCAAACACCTTACATACACAGCTCGTTAGAGCGATAGGTCTGTAGCTCTGTACATAGGAGGGGTCTTTTCCATGCTTTAATATTGGCACTACTATAGCTTCCTTCCAGCAGGACGGCAATCGACCACTGCAGAAAATTTTATTGAACAGGTAGGTATAAGAGGCATTCAAGTGTTTCCTCGGGTAGGTGCTTGACCATCTCATAATTAATACTGTCTAATCCTGGTGCAGAGTTTTTGCAGTTGCGCAAAGCTATTTTTAATTCTTGCATCGTGAATGGGCAATTGTACCCATCGCTATGGGATTTTCGGAAGGAGAAGGGTATTGACTCAGCTAAATTTTTATATGCTAGGAATGCTTTTGTGTAGTTCGCGCAACTCGATATGTGCTCAAAGTGTTCGCCCAAAGCATCTGCTTGCCCTTCTAATGTAGTAGCACTGTCATTTACCACGGGCAAGGGCAGTGTGGTATTCCCCTTCAGCCTTCGAACCCTACTGTACACTTTCTGGCTATCTTTGTATGAGTTTATTGAGCCGATATAATTTCTCCAACTAGCTCTCTTGGCTTCCCAACGAATATGTCTTCTGTTTGCTTTTGCACGTTTGAAATTTATAAGGTTTTCTTCTGTTGGATATTTGGAAAACGTACGTCAGGCTTTGTTTTGTTCTTTTCGTGCTTGCTTGCATTCTTCATTCCACCAGGGCTTAGGATTCACTATTTTACCAGAGGTTTGCGGTATCGATTGTTTCGCGGCATGAATAATGTGTTCAGTTATATAGGCAGTCATTTCTTCAATGTCAAGCTGCCTTATGGATTCAAGGGATATACATGCGAGCTCTTTGAATTCTGCCCAGTTTGCAGCATTTAGTTTCCATTTTTTTGGATTCACAGGTGGGTCATACATATGTATTGCCTCTAAGAGAACTGGAAAATGGTCGCTTCCAAAGGAGTCTGTGAGAGCTCTCCATTCAAACAATGGCAGAAGTGTTGCAGAGCCAACCGCCAGATCTATTGAGGAGTAGGTGTTATGTGTAATGCTATAATAAGTCGGGAACTTTTTGTTAAACAGGGATGCTGCAGAAGATAGAAGGAATTTGTCAATTACGCGGCCTCTTGCATCACAGCGTGAGTCCCCCCAGGGTCCACTATGAGCATTAAAATCACCAACCACAATATACGGCTCAGGAAGCTGGTCTATTAGTTTTTCAAACTCAGTAATGTCGAGCCTCTTGTCTGGTGGGATGTACAAAGAGCATACAGTAACAAGCCTATTAAGCAAAATAGCTCGTACGGCTACTGCTTCATAAGGCGTGTTAAGTTGGAGATTTTGGCATGCAACAGTCTTTGATATTATTATTGCCACGCCACCTGATGCAGCATGTCCGTCATCACGGTCTTTACGAAAAATTCCAAACTGAGTTAGAAAGTTCGAGTCACTTGATTTTAAGTGCGTCTCCTGAACACAGAACACTCTAGGCTTATACGTAGATAACAATTCTTTGACGTCATCTAGGTTATGCAAAAGCCCTCTGGCATTCCATTGCAATATCTGAACACCCATTATGACAAAGGTGTTTTTGGGAGTGTTCTGTGTAGAGTGATAATGTTATTTTGGTTTTGGTGGAATTATTCGAGGGTTTTTTTCTTTTTTACGTCCCTCAAGCAAGTTGCGCTTGTCTTTTGGTGCCACTGGCACCGATGTACTTGCGTCAACCTCCATCTCCTTCTGAGAGGCGGTGGAGGCGGGGTCACGAGGCTCTGAGAGACGTGTCTCGGGCCTCGATTTTTGCACAGTAATGCAGCCCTGCGAGAGCAAGGTCTGCGTGTTGTTGGATTTGGCAGCACTGGGTGCTGCCTGTGTGGGGGCAGAAGTCCCCCATGGTTCACTGCGTGTGACCAGGGCGGGCTCTTTAGGCCGTTGCGAGAGGGCCCCCTGCCTCGTCACAGCAGCAAAACTTTCGTTGCGAGGAAATGTAAGTCACTTTCGTGCTTCAGAGAATGTGATGTTTTCATTTATCTTAAGGGCAATGATTTCTTTCTCCTTTTTCCAGATTGGGCATGATCGTGAGAATGCAGGATGATCCCCTTCACAGTTCGTGCAGTGTGATTCAGCATTACAATTATCTGATGGATGATCGTTAAAACTGCATTTGGCACATGTTAATTTTCCTCTGCATGTTTGAGAGCTGTGCCCGAACCTCTGGCATTTGAAACGTCTAGGATTGGGGATATAAGGCCTCACACGGATTTTCACATAGCCTACTTCAACTGATTCTGGCAGTGTGGTGGAGCCGAATGTTAGGATTACATGTTTTGTAGGGTTTCTGTGTCATTCCGACGGATGATTCTTTGAACTTTGGTCACATTTTGTTCTGCAAAACCTTCAAGCAATTCTTCCTCACTAAGGTCAAGCATGTCTTCATCAGAGATTACCCCACGAACACTGTTCATCGAACGGTGCGCCGTGACAGTTACTGCTATGTCACCAATGAATTTGAGGTCTGAAAGCTTCTTAAGTTGTTCTTTGTCGTTCAGTTCCAGAAGGATGTCGCCACTAGCCATCCTTGTAGCTATGAATCCTGGGCCTAATGTGTCTCTTAGGCACTTCGAAACTTTGAAGGGAGATAGTTTTCTGGCTGTTATACTGCCGTCACTGTGGATGACATGGTACTTTGCAAAGTTGTCGTAGCTCTTGAAGAAAAATCGAGTGGTTGCTTCGTTGCGCCCCCTTTTAAGAGGACGATCAGTTAGAGAAATGGAAGAAGTAGCCATAAAAAGTATTTGTCTTCGGCAGCAGCGCCAGCCGCCCACCAGCGAGCCCAACATGGGGACGCCACAAGGCTTGTATCTCAAGACTTGCGAACGCCAGCTGTACGCCACTACTATAACCGTACATGGTGTAACCAAGGCTGGTTAGCCACACAAGGTTAACCCTCGCCGCCAGGAAATTAGAGTAGAAAAAAAAGATAAGGAAAGGAGTGGAGAGAAGGAAAGGTGCAAAAGAAAGATTATAGATGGAGAGGGGGACAGGAAAAGGCGACTGCCGATTTCCCCCGGGTAGGTCAGTCCGGGGGTGCCGTCTATGTGAAGCAGAGGCCAAAGAGGCGTGTTGCCTCCGCCGGGGGGCCTTAAAGGTCCAAACACCCGGCATCGGCTCAACCTCCAGGATCCCCCTTTCCCCAGACACGGCTAAGCCACGCACGGCTACACGCGGGAGGATCCAACCCTCGTGTGCTCGGGTCCGTGGTGTGCAAAACATGTGAAAGATGAAGACAATGTTGGTTTTGGCGTTGATTCCACTTAACTCTTGTGGTAGCAACAACTTGATCTGGGGCGATACGCTTGGGAAAGGAGCCTACATCCTAGATTCCGGTCAACAACCTCGCAAAAACAAAAAAGGAGGTTTGGGCCGCTCCCATGGTGGCAATTTGCCATGCGACACCCCAAATGCACCTATTGAGGTGCCTTTAGGTCCCGTTTCTAAGCGTTGAGGTGCGAAAATGGCTGAGCACCAGTCTGGGGGCCCACTTGTTAACGTCTGTGGTTGTACAAGAGGCACCCAGAGACTATGCATGAAATTCCCCTTTTGAGATGTGACCACCACACGAAACTGAGCACCAGGCCAGGGACCCATTAGAAAAAAATGGTGGGTTTCCAGCAACACCGAGATTTGAAGTCAGCATCTCCTGTATATGAGGCGATCGGTCTACCTCTACGCCACCGCTGCGGTAGAGCATAACTAGAGCTGCCCTTAAATGTGTCTTTCCTTATAAAGAAATCAAATCAAGATACAAGACCAGTACAAGGTCTCTATTATCATCCATCACAGAGTGATAATGATGACTATGTAACTTGAGGCAAAGCACAAAAAAACAGGAGCGCAAGAGAAGGAAACGAAGACACAGTACTACTAACAACTGAATTTTTGTTGCAAATGGTTACCACATATATACCATCGTACAACAGGCCAATATCACAACATATATTTCTTTCCGGCACGATCATCCACCACAGGCCGCTACCGCTATAGGAACATTTCTTTTTTCTTTGACACCGACACAGATGGGCAACTTACAGCGCCATCATTTCTAATGATTTCGGATGCCTCAATGATCCCCCTAGTGACTTAATCTGAGTTACTAGATATCACTTCTGATTTGTCAAATAAGGGTTTACAGCCACAACGCGAGCAGTGTGCCGCTAGATGACTAGTCTTTACCAGATTATTAACATTGTTCGTATGTTCCCGTAAGCGATGATTGAGGCACCTTCTCGTCTGACCAATGTATTCCTTCCCACAGTCTAAAGGAATACGGTACACCACTCCTTCCACGCATGAAACAAACGCTTCTCAGTGTTTTTTATTGCAGTCACGGCGCCTTTTTGTACTATTTTTAACTTTCCCGTACAAACCAAACAATTTCAAAGGGGCTGAAAAGACGACATCAACGCCAACACGATTCCCAATTTTCTTCATATTATGGCTAGCTTGGTGTAAGTACGGTATGACAACCACTTTTCTGCTTCTGCTCTGTTGGGCAGTGAAGTCCAGGTGATCATGTTTTCTTAACATGCTGCAAGTCACTGCTGTCAGCATTTGCAAGGGGTAGCCAACTGTGCTTAGGCACAAAACTTAGTTTCCGAACCTTCTGTGTACCAGGTGATGACAGGATTTTAGAAGAGCCTTTTTAAAACAAAGGTTAATGATGCCCCACTTAACTAGTTTGGAATGCAGTGATGAAAATGGTAGAATGGCTTTTTTCCCTCAGAATTCACAGCACCAACACGCACGACTGTTTGAAAAAACAAGCGCAATATGTAAAAACGGGAAAGAAATCTATGTTGCGATATTGGCCTGTAGTACGATGGTATATATGTGGTAACCATGCGAAATAAAAATTCATTTAGTAGCGCTTTCTTTTCCTTCTCTTGCGCTCTTGTCGTTTTTTTTTCGCTTTGCCTCAAGTTATGAAGTACCAACTAGCCCACGGGTCTGCTCTCTATGACAATGTAGTTATGAGGCCCTGCTCAGCAGACCACTGTCAAAGTGCCAAAGGAACATTATCTCAGCAGAAACATCATACCACTAAATATTTGCTATGCTCGCCAGTTGGGAGTCTGATATAGAACACCAGCTTGCAACAATCCTGGCTGCAAACTGATTGGTTAAGACATCCTCCACAGTATTGTCTACAGTGATGCTTACAATTTTTGTTACGAGGACTACACACAAGTTTTATGACAACTTCCCACATAGATAGTGACCAATACTTGTAGCACATCAACCGTTGGAAGAATACAGTCAAATGCCTTTACAGTCGAGCCCAGCTATATCAAACTCGCAAGAAAACGTCCACCAGTTCGATATTGAGAATAATTCGATATAAGCCTGCTAAATACTGGATGTCATAAAAGCACATACCATTTATAAAATCACTTTATTGATGAAACTAGCTTAGTTTCGCATGAAATAGTCCTGCATTTTCTCCTGCTTGGGCGAGTTCGCTGCCTGCGACGCACTCACTTTCCCACATTGTCTAAGGAGTCGGAGCAGCTGAGGCCGCAACCTTCCGCATTTGCACAGAAGCACCGGACTAGTGCAAGCGCACCAATCACTTCGGAGGATGTGGGCAAAGGACCGTCTTTGCTTTGCTCATTGTGCGCACTTCGACTTGTGCTCGGTATGTCGTCGGCAATGTAGCCTTCGTTTTCGGGCTCTCTCGTGGTCGCGACACCATTATTTGCACTCACAAACTCGTCCACCGCTGATTTGTCAACAGCTTCCGGAAATTCTGACAGCTTGCTCCAAACTTCGGCAACACTGGCAACAGCTGCGTAGCATTCATCACAATTTACAGTCATCGCAGAGCATGCGGAAGCTGGCACAGCGGAAGCAATTTCGGATGAACCACTCGTACATGGCCGTGCATATGTGTCGGGCGCCACGGGCACCAGGTCGAGAGTTTGGCCGCTTTAGCCCTAATCTCCCCCTTATTCTTCAATATCATGCTGAGAGTGCTCCACGGAATCATCCACGCTGCGGGGACATCTGACTTCTAACCGCGTTCGACCCGATTTATGATTTCGAGCTTCATGACGAAAGGCGAATTCTGCTGCTTCATCACGGCAACATTGCGGGAGAAGGCCCACAAGGGGCACAGATAATGAACCAGAAAAGCAGTGAGACAACTCGAACCTTCACCATCTTGCACGACAAGAGCACAAGAGCCTCAGATTGGCTGTCTGAACAAGCGCTTCGGCGGGCCAGGATCATTTTTTGCAGGGGGTGTCGACGGCTCGTCCGAGGCAGCGCAGTCACGGTAGGGAGAGCAATTGGATGGAGCCGCACCACCAGGTTTCCCCGTCACCGCGAGGGAAAGCCAACTTCTGGGGGCACTTTTCCACTGCTATACGTTCGATATATCGGGGTCGCTGCTATTTTTGTTTGATGTAAGCGTAACTTTTGCTATATATACTCATTGTAACTATACCGTGTCCAGAAATTGTTCAATATATAGAATAATTCGATGTGAATGGGTTCGATATAGTTGGGTTCGGCTGTATAATGAAGTAGTGCTTGGGGCCTCCTCCAAAATCATTCATTGTAAGGATCACGTACTGTGCAGCTCACAATATGACTGGGACAGAATTATTCCTTCATTGTACAAGTCCTTTCATTGTAAAGCCATTCATTGTAGAGGTGTCAACTGTACTCATCCTAAAGACTACAATTCGCACTTACATTCCCATAAACACAATACATGCAAAGTAAACAAAGCTGCTAGCACCACATACTGAGAAGATTATCTCATCGACAACAAATGCCTTATGATTATTCCATCTATTAAGACATACTCCAAATTAGTTTGAATGTGCAATTAAAGAAAATTGAAGGCATTCTTGACATCTGTTGGAAACCTTACTGGATAAAGGTCATGGTGAGAAGAGCACCATATTGCTTTGGTTCACCTTTCTGCATCAGCAGGCTGATAGAAAGTGAGGAAGAAAAAAAAACACGCTTACGTGGGAATCAGTGTTAAAGGTATGTTAAATATTTGAGTGGATGTTAAGGCAAATATTATGCAAACATAATACTGCTTAAACAAATGAAATTTTTTCTTCCCTTTTGTGCAGCTAGATGGTTCTTAAAGCTCAATATACAGCCACGTGCAAAGCACTCCGGTAGTGCACTCTCATAGCTTGCAGGTTTAGCGGATGCACTCCCCAATTGCAATGGCATGTTGTCTGTGAAATTCTACAGCCTCTACAGCCAGACCATTACTAATGCGCATGATCTCTCGTGTCCGGATTCCACGCGACGGTGGCCATAGCAGATGACACACAAGCGCTGGGAGGGAGTGCGACCACCAAACCTGCAAACTACGAGTGTGCTAGCTGCTCAACATATACCGTGCAGCACCTGCTCCTGTGTTCACTGTCATAAGTCCCATTTTGTTCAGTTTTTTCCCCCCTGCTCATCTGCGTTTCCACTTCTTGCCTCTTAAGCCCAATGGAAGCACAGCACCCTTAATGATAGCAAGAGGCAAGGCCACATTAAAAAGCTCTTGCGTGTCAGGCACAAAATCAAAAGCAAAAACACCATCCTTATGGACATGCAGCAAAATAAGTAGTGACCAAACATGTTTGGGCTCAGAAAAGGTTGCACATTACTAAAGAAATATAGACAGAAAATCTGTGCTTAATTTTTATTTTTGTTGAATATCTGTCAATCCCATAATTACCCTATGAAACCTTAATTCCTCGAGAGCACAACAGATAATTACCTATTAATGTGACCAGTTAAGAGTGTATACCAAGTGCAGTGCAGCTTCAAGTGTGAAAAAAGAATGCCACCAAAACCTGATCTCTCAACAATACCACTGACACGTACCACGGCTGCTACATAAAAAAAATAGAAAAAAAGGTGCAGCCTGTCACATGTATCGAAAACGCTGTCCTCCATCCACCAGCCGGGACTGTTTGTCTGGGATCGGCATAGAAAATGCGTCAGGAACACGCTTGGAACACCATCGCCCAACGCAAACTGTCCCCTGCAACTAGCACCATTTGGCCCAGCCAAGCAGCTGAGAATGCAACTATGGCTGTCACGTTCGCTCACATTGCACCCAGCCAGACGCGGCAGGACCCACCATTTTTTCTTATCCCGCGGCAGTGCACGTACAGACGCACAATGACAGTACTGCCAAAAGCAGTCCACTCAGCACTCATGAGGATAAAACTAATTATTCTGGGTTTCCAAGAGGAACCCACAATTTTATGGGCAAATGTAACACCTTTCAGTCAATGTATGGCCTGCTAACACTGCACTAGGCTGGCTGGTGCACTTTTGAGTTATGATAACACAGGAGCCCCACCTTCACCACTGTGCACCAGTTAGTAAATGTTTTGAACGGGTTGCAAAAAAGGTACTCTATCTGTGACCTCAGGGCATTGAGGCTCCATAGTGTAAATATGGAGTCAACGCCTACTTAAAAAGGCAAGTGGGACACAGACTTTTTTGTAAGAACACCTTTAAGCCCTAATCTTGAGAACCGCTACTGCTGTTATGCAATACAGAGGTCCTTAATGACAAGATGCTGTCATAGCAAGCCATCGTAAACAATGCAACATTCTTCAATTTGCATTAGCAAACAATAAATTTGTACAAAGCACCTATTACAGTAGGCAGCAACATGTTCTGCCTTCATGTGCCTTTGTTCAGACTGCACTAGAATTCCTCGATCTAATAAATCTTGAATTTTTTCAAAGGGGCATGATTCAGTGACAACAGTGCCAAAGTTGCGAATATATACAGAGAACAGGTTCCGCAGGTCTGCCTGAAAAACTAAATGCCGTGAAGAAAAGCAGCACCAAAAGAATGATGACAGTTGTGTAAATTATATTGTGGGATTTACATTCCTGAACAGGCTGTGAAATAATGTTGACAACCCAGGGTTCTTTAAGGTGCACGCTATATAAAGTATGAGAGCAGTCTGAATAATTTACCCCACAAACCAGGTAGCTCACTCCACTCATGCTGCCACATGAGTGCAATGTGCACAGCATCATTTGCGAGCACTGTTAGCAGAGCTAGCTGTGTGCGTGGGAGCATCATAAAAACAGCACCTGGAGAACAAATTTTAACGTGCTTTCCAACAAGTGCCAGTACTGATCGTGTGCAGGACGCATGCAGTACACTCATAAAATTTAAAAGTTTACACCCTTTGGGGCTTATCTTGTCCCACAACAATAATCGTCATTTGCCTTGCTTGCGTCTCTTTTCTCGAAAACTCAGCGCTAGCTACTTTCCTGCCGAGAATGCTAAGTTACTCCGGTAACATGCATGTTGTTCCTGACCCGGAATTAACTGGTGTGCAGCGTGAAAGTAAGGAAATGTCGGCAAGACAGAAAATTATTGTTGTTTGACAAGGTAAGCCCCAAAGGGTGCAAACTTTTTTGAGAGTGTAGGGCTTCTACAATTTGGGTTGCCCACGTAAATGTGTCGTCAGTGCGTCTGGCATGTGCCAGGTAGATTCCTCGTTGGCATTGCATAATTCTCCTTGCACAGGCACGGTATTGATGTGCCACATGTTGGTGCCTGGGCATGATTATATTTCTTTAAGTTTTTAAAGCGAAGCTTTCTTTGCCTCTTCCTTCCGACTTTCCCACTTCTGCTGCTCTGGCTGTCTGGCACACTGCGTCGGGGTGGTTCAGAGCAGGTATATACATGGCAGGAGTGTGGCAGAAAGGAAAGGCGATGCAAGAAACTCATTTGGAGCTTTCCACCAAGTTGAATGATGTGCACAATGCCCTCTGGAGCTCCATGGCGTGACCCCCCCAAAAGCATTACTGAGCGTTTACCTTTCTACTAACATGCAACCATCCAGAGGGCAAGTATGTAGAATGGTAGGGAGGAAAGAATGGGAAGAATCGTGGCAGCCACTAAATGATTAAATAACGGCCTTGGCAGTCTTCGCTCGCAACTCGCATACACGGGGGAAGGGCGGGAGTGCGAAAAGGTAACATGAGAAGGCGAGGAAACGAGGATGCGCGCGCCCCCGAGGCATCCTACTAGACACGACAACGGTTGCGGTCAAACTGGATAAATTTGAGGTACGGTGAGTTTCTGCTGGTTATGATAAACACCAGGCAAATTTGTGAAGCGGACAACTGACGCACGGCGAGCAGACTTAAAGCGGCATTAAAGCACTGCAGTGTCCAGGGAACATCATCGCACTTGAACACTTCTGTGCCCTCCAGGCTAGCTTTGCAGATATGGCACTCCTTGAAGTCACGGGTTCGATCTCCACCATGGCAGCCACACTGTCCAAGGAGTAGCTGCTACATCAACGCGCGCCATGGAATCGGAACAGCCTTGCTTCCAGCTTTGCTCCCCCCACTGACCCTTGGGTACCCTAGTGATCCTATGCCACCTGCTTTAAAGACATAGTCTCTTTAGAATATCAGGCGCTCCCCTGGGGCCTCTGTTCGCCGGTTACACGTGCCCTCCTGGAGCAGCACTGATGAAAAACGCTATCTATCGTAGCCACGAGAAAAGCACCCCGCACCGAAAAAGGCGCCCCGCGATTTCTGCAGCGCTACCGCGCCCGTGAGAGGAGAACAATGCAACGCCAGCGAGGAATCTACCGATCCATGTGCCATCCCATATAAGCTCGCCAGGTTGTTTCACTGAGCACGGCACTCCAGTTTCGTTCCCGGCTTTTATCGCTATGCCTCCACGGAATATCAGGTCAGGCTCGCTCGAAAGACGCACACAGCGCTCAGGAGAAGTGAAACGGGCAATCACGACGACTTCTTAACTCGCACACAGAAGTTATACCTCTTCGAGGTCGGTGTACGGTCCAGCACCTTCAGGGAACATCTCGTCCGCGACCACTACTCCGGGCTTCATCTCTTGAACTTGTTACTACACCGCCGACCCTGGGATCGTAACAACGTAATAAACTGAAGGAGAGCGAGAGCCCACTCAGGCCCCGCACAAATGACCACAGAGGGCAAAAAAATTGACCGCGCGCCGCTGCTAATAAACAAGCATAGTAAACTTACTTCAAAATGCTTACGTTAGTTTCCATTTCAGGCGCAGTAATTTCAGGCGCCGCTAGTTTCCATTTTACAGGCGCCGTAATAAGCGAAATTTTATTTTACGAATGTTCTCTTACAATTACCGAAGCATTCTTATTGCATAATAAGAGGGCAAAATTATCATTGCTAATTAGATATTGTACTCTTTGCTGGTAAATTTATTGTTTCGTTGTTATTATAAACGCAAATAGCGTTCAGCATCATCGTTCTTTATGGCACGACCCATCTATGGGCACGACCTACTGAACTCCAGACCTGCACAGATCGCCCTCCTCCATCACGCCTGCTCTAGTTCCCCCCTTTCGCCGCTAGGGAAAGAACGTACGAGCAGAGTGGTGCTAGTTATAGCCTATAGCCTGTTCGCTGTCGTCTGCTTCTGCCATCTGTTCAGCGCTTGTCTTGTCATTTCGGAAGGCACAAAGCGCTGGTATTGGCGGTAAATTAATAAATTCACAAATTAACAAAAGAAAACATATTTGCGAATGCTTTGCGTTTGAATAGTGAAACTAGAAGAGGAGGAGCGGTGCAAGAAATGTAAACAACTAGCATAGGTGGCAGCTGCAATGCTAGATCGACGGCATAAATTTCCCTTTTCTAGCCTCCGTAAGAGAATGGAAAAAGTGTTTAAAAAGATTCATAGGATATTCTAGCTTTTTCTAGTTGATTACAGATAGCCTAATGTCGTAGATGACGTTAGGATTTACCGCTGTGTGCCGTAGTGAAAGGCACATGATCTGATAAAAGTATAGTAAAAGTATTCACGACTAAGTCCTCCGCCCGATATGGGCAATAGGCTGATCGACTCTGTTTCAAGGGAAGGTGAGCATATCTTGTTTTTAATGTCGTTGGATGTCTAGCTCAGTAGAAAGCTTGCAAAAAATTAAGCGATCCCAGTGCTTTAAAACGTGCTGCACTGCAGGCCTTAAATCGTGTCACGGAACTCTTTTCAAACTGTAAAGCTAGCCTTTCTGCGTGGTACGGCGGCAGCATAACGGTGGGCGTGCGTCTATTTGTCGTACAAAAATCCCTCACGTGACCTGATCCTAGGTGCCTAGGGACTGAACATCGCCCCCGAGGCCTCCGTGATCGCTGCGCATGCGTGAGCTGAGAGAAGGTGAGAAAGGAAAAGAACTCTTTTTCGCAGGATGTGACGTCACATTGTTGCTTGTTCTTACAGGGTGTCTACCAACCGGGAAAACCGGGAAAACCGGGAATTCTCAGGGAATTCGAGTAGTCTGGAAATATCAGGGAAAACTCAGGGAATTTGTGCTTTTATCAGGGAAAATTAACTGCAACTTTATTGAAAGGGAACGAAAGTCGTGTTAATGCTGGCTCTAGTAAAAGAGGAATTGCAACGAATCGTCATTGACGCCGTGTCATCGGCACGGGGTATTGCCAGAGTAGTTAACCGATTTTCCAGACTCCCGATTTTTCGAACATGCCCGATAATTCGCACGGCTTTGCGGCACCACCACGTACTCCATATAGTCAATGTATATTGCCCCGACTGCCGATCTGAAATGGCATTAATCAAAGCCACTACCGCCGCCATTTTGATTATCTCGCCGCCTCGAACCGGCACTCGCGCACGCAGATCCGCTGGCAGCCGTAGCCACCACCGCGGCAACGTTAGGCCTAGCTGCTTCTACGTTCGCTATTAAGCTTCTTGCCGTGCGGTGCTGTGTTTTTCATTGAAAGAATTCCCGCTGTCAGCAGTGGCACCGACTCCGCCTTTGTAATCCTCGCAATTGGCTTCGAAGCTCGCAGAGCACCGCGCGTTGCGCAATGCCAGGCTACGAAAGTTGGCTTTGCCTTAATACAGCAGTGCTACGCGGCGAAGAATAACAAGAATGGGAAGGGGCAATTGTACCGGGACACAGTATGCATTCCTTAATTATACAGGCGTGCACCCCCGTTTCCTGTCACAGTACGAGCACCGATATGCCTACTAAGTGTACTGCAGGCCTTTTCGGACGTGCCTGTGGCAATCTTAGCCCTTAATGGCACTTAAAGACATGCATTCATTTTTATTGAAATAATTCGCTGCTGTCAGCAATGGCATGGACTCCGCCTATGTGGTCCTCGCGATTGACTGAGAACCTTGGAAAGCACGGTGCGTTGCATAATGGTGGTTCCAGAAAGTCAGCTTCGGCTTTGTACAGAAATGTTGCTTGGTGAACCATACGCAAAAGTATTGCAGTGAAGCATAACACACATGGGAAGGGGCTATTGCCACGGGTCACAGTATGTATTCCTTAAGTATACACGCATGCACCCGGTATTGCCTGTCACAGTACGAGCACCGATATGCCTAGTACGTGTACCGACAGGCCTTCAAGCGTTTTCGAATGTGCCTGTGGCGGTTTGAGCCCCTAAGGGCAGTAAGTGGCATGCATTTATTTTTTCCAACTGGCCAATTTTTCGAACGTTTTCGCGGCCCCTAGGGAGTTCGAAAAATTGGACGTTGACTGTACAACTGACCAAGAGGATGCTTCAAATGATCCATGGGGTGAACGCGTGGCAGAAGGAAGATGAGAACAGAAAGGACCTATGCACTGAGGAATTGTCGGGAAAGGAAGCGTGCCGCCGCCTCTTTGCAGGAGCTTGAGCTCAAAAAACAGCGTTGGCTGACGCCGAGATGCAAGTGCCCCTCATTCAAACCAAAATAAGCTCTAAAGCAGTGAAACCCAACACTGGGATGTTGTGTACGGGCTGAGAGTATGTCAGGACAGTTGAGATTGACTTTCCAGCTGCTGAGAGAGAATGTTAGTTGTGACAAAGTTCAGGCCTCATACCGATGAGCTTGCTATTAGATGATATACATAGCTCATACTCAAAAATATTTACTTATGTATGCTTCTCCTTTTCATTCGTATTTGAAAATGTTCGACTCAATTTGGAATGGGCTTTACCATTTTTTTCGCTGTTCCTTCTGTTTTCTTTTTAAATAAAATAGATATTACTCCTCACTATCCAAACTGGATTATGTAATTTTTGTTTCAACATGCTTACTAGAGAGTGACAGCATCGAGCAACATGGTGTCAGCCTGTCTTGACATAAAACGAACTTCTGGCTCATTCAGGGAATTTTGCAATGGTGCTCAGGTAAAACCTAGAAAACTCAGGGAATTTGGAAATGTCAACTTGGTAGACACCCTGTCTTACTTTTTTGAAAGAGCTACTCTCGAACGTAGATTAGTCATTGCCGTCGTGTCGGCTGCAAGACGTTCTGCGCTCGCTTGGCGCGCTTTTGTGCGTGTCGAAATAAGCGTATAACGTGCGCGATATTCGCGCGAGCGCAGTTTGACTTGAGTAATCGTGGGCTTGGACTCCGTGACATTTGCTTTCGTCATATGCGAGTTAGGGGCTTGCCGACAGGTAAACCGCCGCTGTACTTAGGTGAATACCTTGTTTTTCGTGGTCCTGAAATAAATAGCGCGTCACTGCGATGGCGACTTCAATCAAGTGCGGTAATTGCTGCGCATTACGGGCGATTTAATTGCACAATACGTGCTGCATTATCGGTGCAGATAGAAAAAACTTATCCTGTGAGCCTTACTTCTGTCAGTCAGTCGGTTAGATGTTTTGCTCTTATCCAGTGCACGTTTCTTGATATCCACTAACGATCTGCTTCAAATATCGACGAAGTGTCTATTGATCGTGCAGATTTTTTTTTTTTTTATTCACACAACTGGCGATGGGCAGCAGCTACGGCCGTGAGTTTTCCTTTCGAGCAAACCTTTTCAAATTGAACTTTTCGCTCATGTTCGCGAGATAGCAAATTCAAGTGTTACACCCGCTGCTGTATTTTTCGATTCCATGTGACCTAGATTTAAGCTGCCTCAGGTTGTATTAACGCGCGCAGAGGCCTTTAGAAAAATAGTTGTCACCTGAGAAATCAATGCAGTGTGCCAGTTCTTTTGGAATTGTGCTATTTGTGAAATTGATTATATTTCCCCTAGTCATGCTCAACTACTTACTGGTCAGATGCTTGAACTTCCGAAGAAGTATTTGCAAAGTTTCCCTTCCAACTCAGCATTGTAACCGAAGCTTCTCGGAAGTATGAGTGATATTTGCCCCTGCAACACTGCCATGAGTTCAAGTTCAAATTGTGCCCACCGACTGTCTATCCGTGTGCCACTAGAAAGTAAAGAACTCATTTCTCAATTGTCGCAACATTTCTTTTTCATTCCGTCTTCAAGAAATTTGTTTACTTCTTTTCCTGGTCATTGTGGACTTGCACACATTGAAGTTTTGGATAGTTTGGCAAAAGCATTGCATAGTGGGCCTGTAGATTTTTTTTGTATTTAGCGCATTGCCCTTCTGACTGGACAAATTAAGTAACTGCATTACAAATATTTCACTTCCTTGGAATGTCTGTTCCATGTGCCTCATAACAGTACACGGTTGAATTTGGCACATGCACCTTCATATTACCAAGTGTAGGTTTGTATTGCAATGGAAATAAGAACATGAGTGCTTCTTCAGTTGTCTTCATCACATTGCTGATGCGCGCCTTCAATGTGTGAAAATGGCTTGTAACAATATTGCTGTTTCATGTGAGGATATGGAATAGAATAACTTTCTTCTTTTATGCTGAAGGTATTCACCCCTTTTGCCTGTTGGGCTTCAAATCTTGTAGAAAATGGTGTGAGCAGCCTGGGGTGTGCCTGAAGAGCAATGCTAGTTTGTGCATGATCATATTGTTGCTGCTGGGAAGATGACATCTTAGGCACATTTTTTTCATACAATTAACACAAATGTTTCCATCTTTTCCTTGTGGCTCAATCGTAGTATACCTGTTCGTTTTTCAGTTACTTTGTTGTTTATTTTTCTTACATATCAGTATTATGTACTATCAAGTTAGTGGGAATATAAAGCTATTTGATGTATTCATGGGGAATCCTAGCCGATCCCTCGTCATGTGTATGTGCCATATGTCACAGGCAACAGTCATTCTAGTCTCTCTTCTTGTGGTAAAAGTATCCCAAAGCCTATTTTGTATGCTTGCAGATGAGTTGAGATTTACACATCAATGCCAGCTCACAAAGCATCTAATACGGCAATCAGCCAGCCACCTCCGCAGATGGAGAATTCTGCAGTTTCCAATCATACTGTTTCTGTTGCCCTTGGCAGAGATGTTGATTGTACACAGAGGGAATATATTGTAGGACAATAAAAATAACTTGTCATGACAAGGCCCATATATGGTAGAAATTATAGTAGACCATGACCAGCATTAGCGCAAGCCCTCCGGTATCTAAAAAATGAGTAAAGTGCCGGTTTTCATATGCTATAGCTGCTGTGTGCATTAAACTCAAAACTCCCTTCTTGGCAACATCACCCAGGAAGGCCCACTCCAAACACTCTGTCACATGCACTTTGACAGCATCTGCTTTGATCTACGTAATTGCATATCAGTAAAGATGGGTTTAGTTCACTAAAGACTGACAATGCTGCATACGAATGGAACCAAACTGTTCTCGAAAAGTTCTTGAAACCAGTCAAGCAGGTTTTTGAGAACTTTTAATCTGGCAAAATGACAAAATGAAAGTTATTTGAAATAAGTGATGCAATGCTGATGAGGTTTGGGCATGCATTTCAAGGTGATTGGCCTTCATTATCTCTAATAATAGTGAGCCTGCCAAATTGGCAAAGATATTGAATGAATTCTTCACTAGGCCCAACTATTTTGTTGCTGCCCTATATTGTCTCTATAGGAAGAGTGCACAACAAAAATCTTGTGGCTTCCTGTTATCATAACACCCTATAACTTCCTTAGATATATGGCCATTTGATATTCACCAATAAATACTTACAGAGGATTTAGATGATGCCTTTAAAGATGTGTCCCTCATGCTTACATGTAAAGGAGCACTGACATTAAACCTTTGGACTGAATTTTTTTATATTAATCTGGTTAATCTGGTTAAGTAATTAATGCCCCCCCTCCACTCTCGCTGGCAAAACCTGCTGGTGAAGCATGTTGAGGAAGCTTTCGAGGTACGCTGTGCTCTTTCCAAAACAGTGTCCGAGGCAGCCATCTATTTTGCCTACAGGATGAAAAGTCCCTGGCCAGGAGTGCATCAAACATACGGAAATAGCTGTCAATTGTGCTGCTGAACTTCTAGAGATTTATAGTTTTGACCTCAGGTTGCAGAACACAGCAATGCTATGGCAAGCAGTGTGGTGAAAGCTGTTTCAGGGCTCTACCACGGCATAGCCAGCACTGTATGCACATACTATACACAAGCATGAGGTTTTAGCAGCAATACTTAACAGTAAATTGTATTTGTACAACTTCACTCTGTCTTTAACACTGCAAGGCTTTAAAACACATGAGAAGAGGTCACTGTCTTTCATTTGATGTGTTTATACAAAAAAGTGTGTGCATGGAAGGGGTTAAGGCTCCTTTCTCAAGCCAAAATGCTTCCTGGCATGATAAAGTGAAGCCTTGTGCATTTCAGTCTGCAGTTGCTCACTGCACTTTCAAAAGCGCAATCAGCACAGAGAGCACAGGAAAACACCCAAGCAATAGTTCAGCAATTTATTTGAAACAAATGCTACTTTGTTTTACAGAAAGACCACATTCCAAAAAAGCAACCACATGCTATGCAGACAATACAGCCAACTTATGTTAATTGTACAAATGTTAACATGCCCTGCCTTTATATGTGGAAATGATTCAAGTCTCAAAGTGTGCCCCTACTTTGTAGCTTGTCCTTGGAACAATGGATGATTCAAACAAATGCTAAATTTAGCACCATTGCCACACTGATCGAAGAAAACTACGCATTAAAATGGCAACTTCTTGAAGAACAGAAAAGGGTGTATAGTAAACTTCCAATAATCTGACTCTGGTTAAATAAATTTTTTCAGTTAATTTGATCCTGGCCGACGCCCATGCATTTCTATGGGATTAAACATTCATTATTTTGATCCTAAAACTGGCATTCGCCGGTTAATGCGAACTTGACCAGACCCCAATAATGACCCCTTTTAGTGGCAGTGTATGTCTCAGTAGAGCTTAGGGGACAGTGAATGCGTTAAACAAATGCCATCTCCTCTCTGAAATGCCTATTTTTGACCCACCCGAGAAAGATTTTCAAGCACTAACGGTAGCTGACAATGTCCGATTGTGGTACTTATCTGATTCTAACGAACACGTTTTGTTTTCGAAGGACATTGAGACAAGAATTGCCTAGATGTGCAATCGATTGCGAAACTAAAACCGTGGTTGTAGCATTCATATGCTTTTCCGCATATCATGGCTGTAATATGGCGAAGCTGGCTTTAGAAAATCAGCTGCCATTCTAAAAAATCAGGTACGCGTAGGTTTCTACATTGGTTTGGAGTTAAGTCATTTCTACTTTAGTTTTATACTGTGTACAAATAGAAATATAATGCACGTTCGTTTCAGAGGCGTGTTACTCAAGCACATATTGCCAAATGAATCAACGGTGCTTCAGCAGGTTTTTGCATCTTAATTCGACCCGTCAGTCTCATGAGGGTAGAATTAATGTAAGTGGACTGTATAAATTGCATGATGAAGCACCAAGAAAGTTACCTTGCTCACGTAGTGAAAAAGCATGGAAAAAGTGCTTCACACTGCATCCACCGATGTTCTGTTGCAGGTGCAAAAGCTGCCTCCCTTATCTGGAACAGAATAAATTCCTTTCGAAGGCAAAATCAAAAACAGAAAGAGAAGTCATCAAGGCATTCCACATCCATCTTATTCAGTCTTTACAGTGTTGCTACATCACCATTTGCTTAGCCTCCTATGCCAAAAAAGGTTGTCAAAATATATATTGACCTGATTCCCATGTTTTTCACCATCCAAGCAGTGTTTACTGTCAATTATTACTGCTTTCTGTAACCTCACCTGTATATACTGTATGTTAACCTGTATGTCAACACTGAGCTATATGATAAGCTTAGTGAAAGTTAAAAAAGAATACTGGATGTTCATTTCTGTTTTTTTTTAAACATAAGAAGGGGTGCTTAAAAGCGAGCCACTTTTGGAAAATGCTTGAATAAACAGCAACTACCCCGGTCATGCGCTAATTGTGGCCATGCTGTACCTGCAAACTTCTTAATCTCATCCACCCACCTAACTTTCTGCCGCCCCCTGCTACGCTTCCCCTCTCTTGGAATTTAGTCCATAACCCTTAATAACCATGGGTTATCTTCCCTCCTCATTACATGCCCTGCCCATGCCAATTTTTCTTGATTTCAAGTAAGATATCATTAACTCGCGTTTGTTCCCTCACCCAATCTGCTCTTTTCTTATCCCTTAACGTTAAACCCATCATTCTTCTTTCCATAGCTCGATGTGTCGTCCTCAGTTTAAGTAGAACCCTTTTTGTAAGCCTCCAGGTTTCTGCCCCGTAGGTGAGTACTGGTAAGACACACCAGTTATACACTTTTCTCTTGAGGGATAATGGCAACCTGGTGTTCATGATCTGAGAATGCCTGCCAAACGCACCCCAGCCCATTCTTATTCTTCTGATTATTTCGGTCTCATGATCTGGATCCGCGCTCACTGCCTGCCCTAAGTAGATGTATTCCCTTACCACTTCCAGTGCCTCGCTACCTATCGTAAACTGCTGTTCTCTTCCGAGACTGTTAAAAATTACTTTAGTTTTCTGCAGATTAATTTTCAGACCTTCCATTCTGCTTTGCCTCTCCGGGTCAGTGAGCATGCATTGCAATTGGTCCCCTGAGTTACTAAGCAAGGCAATATCATCAGCGAATCGCAAGTTACTGAGGTATTCTTCATTAACTCTTATCCCCAATTCTTCCCAATCCAGGTCTTTGAATACCTCCTGTAAACATGCTGTGAATAGCATTGGAGAGTTCGTATCTTCCTGCCTGACGCCCTTCTTTATTGGGATTTTATTGCTTTCTTTTTGAAGGACTACGGTGGCTGTAGAGCCGCTGTAGATATCTTTCAGTATTTGTACATATGGCTCGTCTACACCCCAATTCCATAATGCCTGCATGACTGCTGAGGTTTTGACTGAATCAAACACTTTCTTGTAATCAATGAAAGCTATGTATAAGGGTTGGTATTAAAATTAGATCTTTCGTCTCCTGCGATAGCTTACTGGTATCCTGTCTAACGAAGTTACAACCAACTTCTATTGCACACTCCTTTATAATGCCCATGAGATTTTCGTTCATTGCTTCAACACTAAGGTTCTCTTCCCGAGTTAAAGCCGCATACCTCTTCTGTAGCTTGATCCGAAATTGCTCTATTTTCCCTCTTACTTCTAACTCATTGATCGGCTTCTAATGTACCAGTTTTTTCTATTCCCTCCTCAAGTCTAGGCTAATTCGAGATCTTACCATCCTATGGTCACTGCAGCGCACCTTGCCGAGCACGTGCACATTTTGTATGATGCCAGGGTTAGTACAAGGTATGAGGTCTATTTCATTTCTAGTCTCGCCATTAGGGCTCCTCCTCGTCCACTTTCGTTTATCCCGCTTGCGGAAGAAGGTATTCATTGTCCGCAAATTATTCCATTCTGCAAACTCTACTAATAACTCTCCCCTACTACTCCTAGAACCTTTGCCATATTCCCCCACTGACTTTTCTAACCTGCTTCTTGCCTACCCTGGAAGTCGTCCATCAGTATAGTGTTTTGTTTTGACTTTACCTATCACCAATTCCAAATCTTCATAGAAGCTTTCGACTTCCTGGTTATCATGACTAGATGTAGGGGCGTAGACCTGTACCACCTTCAATTTGTACCTCTTATTATTAAGTTTCACAGCAAGACCTGCCACCCTCTCTTTAATGCTTTACAATGCCTGAATGTTACCAGTTATATCCTTATTAAACAGGAATCCGACTCCTAGTTCTCGTCTCTCCGCTAAGCCCTGGTTGCACAGGATGTGCCCGCTTTTTAGCACTCTATATGCTTCATTTGTCCTCCCAACCTCACTGAGCTCTATTATATCCCATTTAATGCCCACTAATTCCTCCAATAGCACTGTTAGACTCTCCTCACTAGAAAACGTTCTAGCGTTAAACATTGCCAGGTTCAGATTCCAATGGCGGCCTGTCTGGATCCAGAGATTCTTAGCACCCGCTACTGCGTCACAGGTCTGACCACCGCAATGATCAGTTGCTTTGTAGCTGCTGGGGACTGAGGGCTGGGGTTTGATTGTTCTATTCATATAGAAGGTTGTGGCCAAGTACTGCACCAAGGTGGCCAATCCTGCTCTGGTGAGGGAGTGCATTACCGGTTCTGGTCACCGGGGTCAGGCCACCAGGCCTGTTTACACATCTGTATCAACATGTGGATTTTTTTTTATCCAGTGGAAAATTGCGTGGCACCGGGATTTGAACCACAGTCCTTTTGCAGGTGAGGCAGATGCTCTACCTCTGCGCTATCGCTGCATCGGGGCGCAAGTAGTAAGTAATTATACAGAAAGCGTTTTATTTAGTGTAATTGGAGGATTGGAGTAGATTAGTTTGACCACTCAAGGAGTGGGAATGGTTCAACTGTCAGAACTCCGACGAATTAAAAGGACTGGAATCACATAAATCACAACTCTGAAGGAATGAAGTGGCAATAGAATGGGAGCGCCCCCACTCTGCAATTCTGCACCATGCCGATATATCCTATTCTTGGGCAATGCCAGCGCAGCTCTATAACCACAAAGACGATCGCACTACCAGGGCGAAACACATCGAAGGCCCGTCAGCTGCTGCATGAGCACGTGCTGCCAACGAGCAATCCTGCACAACATTATATATATATATATATATATATATATATATATATATATATACACGCACTGCACAGACTGGTACCCTAGGTAGGGGCTAGGACTCGCAAAGCTATAATGTTCTCCACAAATGTAACGAGTACCAGGCCACCGAACGCCTTGCCCTGTGCACGTTGCTGTCTATCTTCATGAGCCTAGATCCTGATGCAACCACTGGTGCCACGCTGCTATATTCAAAGGCCACCACTAGGTGAAGCGCCAGGGACCGCCCAGGCCAGGGGACATCGGCTTGGTCCGATACACAAACGACAGTAACCTTCGAATTGGCAGGACTACGAATTGGATTAGTAAATTCTTAACTAACCGGTACCAATTTGCAACTACTAATTAACTTTCTTCTCCGTGATCGCTAGTAAGATCTGGTGTGCCACAAAGCTCTGTATTGGGACCAATTTTATTCCACCACAAACATGGCTCCACACAATAGTTTTGTTTGAAAACATATGTGAGTGCATATGCTTGTATCGGACAGCGAGAATAATTGTCAAACACATGCAATCTGGCTTACAAAACAAAAGAAACTGGTCACTATTTAGTAATAGTTTTCCTTTGTGTGAAACAACTTCACCCTTGAAAAGTTCCTCATTCCACAAAGGTTTATATAGTGAAATATAGAAATATTTGGATGTATTTGAGTTATCACGTGGCCCAAGGAACTTCTAGTGGCAGCCTGTCTCGATCTCGCAATTCCTGGCACTCCCCAATATACAGCATGCCTGACTGCTGCAGTGGTCAAGTGCTCTGCAGCTGTAGGAAACCGAGGGATAAGGGTTGATTGCACAATTTATGGCATTTCCAAATTTTTAACTTAGTACCATCTCTATACTATGTCGACACTATGCCACCAGAACATTGCCGTGCTGCAGTCATCATAATATTAATTACTCATCGTATACACAAGCTATACAACTGTTTAGGCAAAATTTTAAACTGCGCGAGGAAGACAGGACATGAACTGAAACATAGACGCACACAAAGCACCGGCTTCCAACTGGTTTTATTTCGTGAAAGCAAGGAATATATAAGGTACTTCAATATAGCAACACAAGGAGCAATAGCAAATAATTTGTGCACGAGGCATTGACGAAAATATCAAGGCCATGTATGCATTAAGAGTGCAGGAGAGTCTTAATGTGCCCCATCGAAGACTTTAATTCTTTCCTTGAAAATCTCCTCTTGCAGTGCAGGAGCTGCGACAGCAAAAGCTGCCTGCCTTATGAGGAACAGAATAAATTCCTTTCGAAGGCAAACTCAAGAATAGAAAGAGAAGTCATCAAGGCATTCCACATCGCTAAAAGGTGTCACAACTAAGTTAGCTCACCTTCTTGATCCCTATCAAGGAAAGAAATAGAATTCTTAGATGGGCACATTGGGACTCTACTGCGCTCTTAATGCACAGGTGGCCTTGCTATTTTTCGTCACTGCCTCGTGCACAATTTCTCTGCGAATGTTCTTTATTTTGCTATTTTGAAGAACCTTATAAACTTTCTGCCTTCACCAAACAAAGCCAGTCGGAAGTCTACACATTGTGCATGCATCTATGTTTTTGTTCATGCCCTGTCTTCCTCGCAGAGTTTAAAATTTTGCTGAAGCTACGAGCTGACTAGCCCAAAACATGCCTTACTTCAGTGTACAGCTGGGCTTGTTGGTAAAGCTACACAATGCCAGCTCAAGTGACCACCGTGTGTATCTGCTCGGCTACTATATTTTAACGACTAATATAATTTCTATCTTCAACTTCCAACCAGACAGAGTACCCCATACTACATTCTGAACATTGCTGCAGTCTAGCAGGATTTCTGTCTAATGCACTGGCCTCTACCACCAAATGCCTGAGAAATAAAAAATAAAGTTATGTAGATTCCAAGCACAGTGGGGATTTATGTTACAGGAGGCATACTGCAGGTAAATGGCTACATAGTGTTGGTTCGGGTTCTTCCAAACATTGCAGTGTTGACCAATGTTTTTGTGTATGGTGAGTGATTGCATATATGACACAAGCTTTGTGAGGAGAGTACGAATGCAAAGGCATGGTTTCTTTACCTCTTTCCTAACACTTTGTGGCGGCTGCTGTTTTGACGAGTGGAAAACTTGGCTTATGCAGTATGGGCAAATGGGTTTGAGACTGTTAAGACCAATTTCCTTGAGGCAAAGTTTAGCAGGGAGCCAATTTTGTCACAAGGAAGTTATTCCTACTCACACATGCCTGTTTTGTTTTTTGTTTCTTTTTTCATTTAGTTTCAGGTCCACCTAAATTATTGCCGTCATGACAGCCGTCACATATAATATGGTAGCATCAATCTTTGTATTAATCATTCGAGTATTGAAATCTAAAAGTTTGCAGAGGACAAGGGAAGAGAGGAGAAGTATCGCGTTTTAACATTAGTGGGTTGCAGTGTAACACAAATAGGCAAGCACTAATTGAGCGACAAGACCACTGGACACAGGAAAAGCAGATTTAGCTGAAACACAGCAGCCTGTAAGGAAGAGATGGACATTAATTCTTTGTGAAGCTTAGTCTGCATCACTGTTTTATATGACAACTAGTTGATCATGATAAAACGTTCAGGGAAATCAAAACACGGCTAGACAAAATTGAGACAGCCTGTGCTGGTATCGATGACATGCAAAGTGAATTAGGCAGACTACATGAGATAAGCACTGAAAATACGGCACAGATAGGTGTACTGTCTGCCCGGATAAACGATGCTGAAAATAGATCTAGAAGAAATAACCTTGTTTTTTACAGCATCACCGATAAACCTAAAGAATCATAGTCTGATTCTGAGAAAATTATTATTGCACATTGTTCACAATATTTAGATGTACAAATAGAACCGCGTGATATTGAACTTGCACATCGCATTGGGTCTTTCCAAACTGGAAAGTCCAAGCCTATAATTGTGAGGTTCACTCACTTTAAAAGCAAAGATCTTGTCCTTTCTTCGGCTCGTAAGTTCAAAGGTACGTGCTATGCCGTTGCGCAAGATCTCGCCCCAAGCACGCGCCTTGCCCAGAAACGCCTCATCGAGTTTAGAAGGGCCCGTAAACTGCAGTTCAACTTGCGACATGAAAACCTTATAGTAGGTGAAAAAACCTACTACTTCGACCACACTACTAACCAGGTCATTGAGGAACACCTTTAGCCATCATTGAGACCAAAATGTACACCGCAACCACAGAATAGTCAGCCTTTATCATTCCTGCTCGCTAACATTCGAAGTGTTGTTCCCAAGCGTGATGCACTGTGCAGTCTAATAGGCTCATCTTCTTGCGATGTCTTACTACTAACAGAAACATGGCTTAACACATCAATCGATGATACCGAAATTCTCCTTTACCTCTCGCATTTTGACATTTTTCGGAAAGATATAGACCTGATAACTCACGCGGGGGGGGGGGGGGGGGTGTATTAATCGCCACTAAGCGTAACCTACATTGTTCACTTGTAAACCTCTCTTCACAACTGGAAATGATTTGGATTCGATGCACTGCTACACACCCGCACATTCTGATTGGTATTTGCTATCGGTCTCCTAGTACCGACAGTTCTTTCACGCCTTCACTTCATGAAGCCTTAAATACGTTGACAAAAACATATCCTAACAGTCCTGTCCTTCTGTTTGGCGATTTTAATTTTCCAACTATTGATTGGTCCGATCCTGCCTCTACATTACCTAAAAGCAGCCCCGCTAGTGACTTCTTAAACACGCGTATAACATTCGGCTTAACGCAGCTCGTCACTGACTCAACACGCGTCACTGCTCACTCGTCCAACGTTTTAGATCTTGTATAAACGACTCACCCTGATAACTTTACTCCTGTCACCTCATTGCGCGGTTTGAGCGACCACCTGACAGTACATATTTCGTTTCATTGCAACGTACTAAAGAAACAAAAAAATCGGAAAACACACTCTATGATAAAGGGGACTATGTCAGCATGAACCGAGAATTATCTGAGTACTTCGATACCTTCGTCGCTAACTTTCAACTAAATTCTCTCGAGTCGAACTGGCTGCTTTTCAAAGCAGAGATGCATCGCCTTATACGTCTTTACATCCCCACCATTACAATAACAGAAAGAACAACATTACCATGGTTTAATGTATCCCTCAAACGACTAAATAATAAGAAAAAACGGTTGTTTCGATCAGCCAAACGATCTAATTCTTCTTGCACATGGCAGAAGTATTACGCAGTCGAGAAAGAATATGACAAGTTAACCTCTCAAACTAAACACAAGTTTCTTTCTACCACTTTACCAGCTATGCTACAAACTAACCCGAAGCGATTTTGGAAAACTATTAATCCTAATCAGCGGAATGAGATATCACTTATCAATAACTCCGGGCTTCCGATCCCTGAGACTGAGGCTGCGGATCTTAACATAACATTTAGTTCAGTTTTTTACTAATGAATTACTTGATGGCTTGCCCGATCCACCATACTTCGCATATCCGCTCATGCAAAATATCACATTCGATCCCATCGGCATTGTCAAAGTAATTGAATCATTGAAGAACTCGTCATCTACAGCAGTAGGCGGTATCAATGCCAAAGTTCTAAAAAATACTAAACATGTGTGAAGCCTGTTTTTATCACTCATATTCCAGGAATCACTTAACAGCGCTTCAATTCCACATGACTGGCAGGTGGGCAAGGTCATCCCAGTCTTCAAGAAAGGAAGCCGATCATCACCGAATCACTACCGCCCTATTTCCATAACAAGTGTGTCTTGTAAAATAATGGAACATATTTTATATTCGCATATTGCTAACTTCCTAACACCCGTCAATTTTTTTCACCCAAGTCAACACGGTTTCCGCAAAAATTATTCCTGTGACACTCAACTTGCTCTTTTCTTGCACGACTTACATTTAAACCTAGATCGTAACATCCCGACTGACACAATATATTTAGATTTCAAAAAAGCATTCGATAAGGTCCCTCATGGTCGTCTCTTAATAAAGTTATCGCGTCTTAACATTCATCCTTGTGTTCTAAGCTGGATTCGAGGGTTCTTAATTAACCGTGAGCAATTCGTATACGCTAACTCACAGTCTTCATCCTTAACACCCGTGCTTTCAGGCGTACCTCAAGGTACCGTACTTGGTCCCCTCCTTTTCTTAATATACATCAATGACCTACCTTGTAATATTTCTTCTCATATCCGACTCTTCGCTGATGATTGTGTGGTTTACCGAGCAGTTACTAACCCCAGCGACCATTTGGCGTTACAAAATGACCTATCGCGCATACAAAACTGGTGTACCACTTGGCTCATGTCTTTAAATGTAGCTAAAACCGTGTTAATGTCTATTCATCGTCGTCGTATTACGATATCCCTAATTATAGCATCAATAACACGCAGATTGCAACAACGGATTCATTCAAATATCTTGGTGTGTACATCTCGCGTGACTTAACTTGGACCTGTCATGTTAACCACATAATAAACTCTGCTAATCGTACTCTAGGTTATCTACGCCGTAACCTTTTCCTCGCTCCTCCCTCTATTAGACAACTTGCTTTTCTAACCTTTGTGCGGCCCAAGCTTGAGTATGCCGAAGCTATTTTTGACCCTGTGATAACAGAGCGACGTGACTGAGTTGGCTATCTTGTGCGCATGTCTTCGGTGTTAAACCCGTCGCGCGTGTGCCGATAAGCGATACGTCGCGCTTACATAAACCCTTGTTTTTTGTGCAATATAGGAATCGTGCAAAAGCTGCTGCTGCGTCCACATCGGTTATTACACTGGCGACGAGGCACGGTTGTGCCCATGCGGGGAGGGCCTTTCCAGCAAGATGGCCTTCGGCGTCCGTATCGGCGAATTTCACTTAAACAGTAACTCTTCATGGGAGGATTACGTCGAGCGTATAGAGCTATGCTGCACTGCAAACAAGCTCAAGGAAGACTCCGACAAGAGGGCAGTATTGCTGAGCTGCTGTGGGGAGGATACATACTCCCTGATAGCTACCCTCGTCAAGCCTCTCCGACCACCGAACGCTGACTACCAGTCCATCGTGAATGCTGTGAAGAACCACATCAACCTGAAGCCATCCGAGTTATATTCAAGGTACGTTTTCTCGAAGCGAGATCAGCACGACGCCGAATCTGTCGCAGACTATGTTACAGCTTTACGTAAGCTAGCCGGGAACTGCGGGTTCAACGACAACCAGCTTCCTCTCGACGTAATGCTAAGGGACCGGTTGGTTTTTGGAATCTCTGACAGCATTGTGCAGCAACGTTTGTTGGCCGAGAAAGACATAACCTTTAAGACTGCCTACGATCTAGCAGTGACGGCAGAGGCTGCTGCAAAACATCAAAGGGTTATGGGCGGCCTATGTCAGGACGTCCCAGATTTGACAGCTAAAGTGGACAGGCAAACCATGAAGCAGCATAAGAATGGGCAAGATGTAGAAACTTCAAGCGAGCAGTTGAAACGGCAGTGTTTCCGGTGTTTCGGCAACCACGCTGCATACCGTTGCAGGTTTAAAACCGCAGTATGCTTCAACTGTTCTGTGAAAGGGCACTTGGCCAAAGCGTGTCGCAAGAAACAAAAAGGTCAGGTTAACCACCAGTTAGAAGATATGTCAAACTCGGAGCAAACTGAGTATGATGACATGCTAAATATTAGTCAAGTGACTAGCGGTTGTCCCAAGTTTATGGTGGCCGTAAGTATAGGCGGTGAAATAGTGTCCATGGAAGTCGACTCAGGAGCAGCTAGGTCGATTATCAGTGAAAACACGTTCAGCAAACTGAAAGTGGCAAGGCGCATAAAGCTTGAAGAATCGGACACCAAGCTCGTAACTTGGACTAAGGAAGGATTGGACGTCATCGGAAAAGCCACACTTCCGGTCAAATTCAAGGAACAAGACTTCCAGCTGCCGATTCTCGTTGTAAGAAACGAAGGTAGCACGCTTTTGGGTCGCGATTGGTTCAAGGTAATGTGACTGGGCTTCACAGCATCGAACAAAACGCAGAAGCCCTTATCAAAAGGTTTCCGGATGTTTTTGACGAAACATTTCCAGGCGCTGCTCTGCCACCCCTACACATCGAGCTGAAGGAATATGCCCAGCCCAAGTTTCTAAAATGCCGCAGCATTCCGTTCGCACTGAAGGATGACGTCATCACAGAACTGGAAAAACTGGAACGTCAAGGTGTTCTGCAACCGACGCAGTACTCGGAATGGGCCACCCCTGTGGTCATCGTCCGTAAAAAGGATGGGTCATTAAGAATATGCGGCGACTATCGAAGTACAGTAAACCAAGCGGTAAGGAACAACGTTTATCCTTTACCTACTAGCAAGGAACTTTTCGCAAAGTTGGGGAAAGGCCGTATTTTTTCTAAAATTGACTTGACGCAAGCGCACCAGCAACTTGCAGTTGATGACGCTACAGCAGAACTGCTCACAATAAATATAGTACAGGGCCTGTACAAAGTGCGACGTTTGCCATTTGGTGTCTCGGTAGCACCCGGATTATTTCAAAGAGCAATTGATACAGTGCTTGCAGGTCTATGCCAGGTGGCGGCATACCTCGACGACATCCTTGTGGCCAGCGAAACAGCAGAGGAGCACCATGAAATCCTCATGGAGGTTCTCAACCGACTGTCAAAAGCGGGACTGCGTATACAAGGCGCCAAGTGTCAGTTCTTCAAAGAGAGCCTGGCGTATTTGGGACACCGGATAGACGCCACCGGCATCTGCCCATCAAAGGCTAAAGTCGAGGCGATTCACAAAGCACCTGTACCAAAGAACAAGAAGGAGCTCCAAGCTTTTCTAGGTATGGTGAATTTCTACAATCGTTTCCTAAAGGGTCGGTCCGAAGTTGCAGAAGTGCTCTACCACCTACTGGACAGCGAGAGTACGTGGAACTGGGGTGAAGAACAGCAACTAGCTTTCGAAAGACTAAAGACGTTGCTGACGTCCGAGTCACTTTTAGTGCATTTTAACCCTGATGCACCCTTAATTCTGTCTTGTGACTCATCACCCGGGGGTGTGGGAGCTGTATTAGCTCACCGCGATGCTCAAGGACGCGAGCAACCTGTTGCTTATGCGTCGAGAACACTCACTAAGGCGGAACGTAATTACGCCCAGATTGACCGCGAGGCTCTAGCTATTGTCTATGGCGTCCGTCAATTTCATCAGTACCTATGTGGGCGAGAATTCCGCATCTTTACAGATCATAAGCCCCTACTCGGTATCTTTCAACGAGACAAGCAGATTCCCGTTGTTTTGTCACCGCGCATGTTGCGATGGTCTTTGTTGTTATCTGCTTACGAATACAAACTGGAGTATAGAAGGACGCAAGATCACGCAAACGCTGACTGTCTAAGCAGGCTACCGATACCCGGTGACAGGAGGGACATCGAGCCTCCTGGCGACGTGCTTTTGTTGGAAGCAGTGGAGTACCCTCCTGTGAGCGCAGCAGACGTCTCATCAGCCACTATGCGTGATCCTTGCCTGTCGCGGGTGAAGAAATGGGTTGCAACTAGCTGGCCAGAACAAGGTGTGCCCCCAGAATATGCTGCCTATCAGGTGAGGAGCGGAGAGCTGTCTTTTCACCGTGAATGCCTTCTGTGGGGTAACAGGGTCATACTGCCGGAAGAGCTGAGAGAAAAAGTCCTCTCCATTCTGCATGCAAATCACCCTGGCATAACGGCCATGAAAGCTCTGGCAAGGTCATATGTGTGGTGGCCGAAGATCGATGCCCAGATTGAAGATTTCGTGCGTCATTGCAAACCCTGTCAAGATAACAGGCAAAGCGAACCTAAAACGCCTGTGCATTTTTGGACGAAACCCGAAAGCCCGTGGAGCAGAATTCATAGATTTTGCAGGGCCGGTTAAGGGCGTTTTCTTTCTTGTTGTCGTGGACGCGCTATCAAACTGGGCCGAGATCGAGATAATGCCATCGCTTCATTCCTCAGCTGTGATCGAAAAACTGCGAAGAATGTTTGCTTCATACGGATTGCCGGAGTTGGTTGTTTCTGATAACGGCACAGCCTTCTCGAGCAGCGAAATGCAATCTTTCTTGAAGAAAAATGGCGTGCGCTACATGTGTACCGCTCCCTACCATCCCGCAAGCAACGGAAGGGCTGAACGCATGGTTCGCGAGCTAAAGTGTGCGCTTCGAAAGCAGAGCGAGGGCACAGTGGCATGTAAAGTTTCTCGTTTTTTATTCAAGCAGCACTCCACGCCCCACTCGGAAACCGGAAGGACGCCAGCAGAATTCATGCTGGGCAGGAGCTTCCGCTCTGTCTTGTCGAGTCTTCACCCTGGCGTAAAAGGCCCTGGATGTACGAAGCAGCCATCCTCGAGGAAGTTTCTGCAAGGTGACTCCGTGTATGTGCGGAACTTCTCTCGTGGTCCGAAGTGGCTGGCCGCACGGATACTGCGTCGCTTGGGCCACGTCATGTACAAAGTACAGACTTCCGATGGCTCAGTACACCGACGTCATCGCAACCACGTGCGGAGAGCATGGGATGCTATACCGATAGTCTCTCACGCTAACCCCAGCTTCAAGCTTCCAGCGACGCCAACTGCAGTGCAGAGATCGCCTATCCTTCCAGCGACGCCAACTGCAGTGCAGAGATCGCCTAGCCCAGAAGATCCGCAAGCATGCCGTAGGTCTACTCGTGTACGTCGCCCAGTGCTTCGTTACGGCATTGACTACTAGGTGGGAAGGGATGTGATAACAGAGCGACGTGACTGAGTTGGCTATCTTGTGCGCATGTCTTCCGTGTTAAACCCGTCGCGCGTGTGCCGATAAGCGATACGTGGCGCTTACATAAACCCTTGTTTTTTGTGCAATATAGGAATCTTGCAAAGGCTGCTGCTGCGTCCACATCGGTTATTACAGACCCCCACCACAATAACCTTATTAAAGCCCTCGAGTCGGTTCAGAACCGCGCGACACGATTTATCCTGTCAACTTATTCATACAATTCAAGTATCTCGGCACTAATAGCCCAAATAAACCTACCCTCTCTAGCCTCACGCCGTAGAATAGCCCGTCTTCAGCTTTTTCATAAATTCTTTCATTCCTTGCCTTTTGACAACCCGTACATAAAAAGAGCACATCGCATTGCCCGCACCAGTCACTCTAATACAGCATATCCCCCACAAGCCCATACAGTTACTTTTCAGCAATCATTTTTTCTGCGCACAACACGAGACTGGAATGGCCTGCCTGCCGAAGTTGCCACTATCATCGACCCACTTGCATTCAAGCGACTCATCGAAAATATCCCTTTGTAATTTGTAGTACCTATCTTTGTCACTAACTCCCCACTCCCTCATGTAATGTCTCAACAGAGACCTTTGAGGAAATGAATAAATAAATAAAATATACCATCGGAGATCATGAACATGCCAGAGGCGAAGCATACTGCTAAGGGGATGTTGGGAGTATAGAAAGACTGTATTTACAATATATATACAAGATGAGGCAGAGTAGTTAAGATGGCTGACCACCAACAGCACGCAGGAGCCAGCGTCCTGCAGTCTTCTTCCTCTCTTAATTTTTTCATCCTTCCGTAACAGGACCCCCGGTTGGTGAAGCGTGTGGGGGTCCTGTGAAGTATGGCTTCAGCCGCGAAACATGGACAACGTCAACAGGCGTCATACTTGAGGATGCATCAAACTGAAGTGGCGGAATCTCGTAATTTACGTCGTTAACTGGACTTAGGACTTCATAAGGCCCTGGGTAGCGAGAGAGAAGCTTCTGGGAGAGGCCAACCCGACGACATGGTGACCAAAGGAGCATCCAAGTACCTGGTGCAAACTTAACATCGCGATGGCATCAGTCATAACTCTTTTGGTATATGCTGCGGGGCTAATAAACGAGATCGGGCGACTTGACATGCCCCGTGAGCGCGATCGATGACTTCATGAGCATGGTTAGTTGCAACACGTGGCACAGAAGGGATGATGATGTCAAAGGGCAAAGTGGGGTTGCAACCATACAAAAGATAAAAGGGTGAATATCCTGCAGTGTCACGTCGGGACAAGTTATACACAAACGTCACGTAGGCCAGCGTGGTGTCCCAGTCGCGGTGATCGCTGGAGACCTACATCGACAGCACCTGTGTGATTGTTCGGTTGAGACTTCCATAAGACCATTTGTTTGTGGGTGGTAGGCGGTGGACAGCTTGGTGCTCAGTGGCACAAGAGCGGACGAGGTCGCTGACAACTAGAGACAAGAATGACCAGCTGCGGTCTGTAATAACTGTCGAGGTGCACCATGATGGAGAATGACGTCGTGGAGGAGAAAATCGACAACGTCTGTTGCACAACTAGTCTGCAACGCCTTTGTTATCGCATAGCGTGTCATGTAATCAGTAGCGACGGCAATCGACTTGCTAGCTCTAGTCGTCGTCGGAAAAGTGCCAGGTAAGTCAAGGCCTAAGCGAGAGAACGGTTCACAGGGAACTTCAACTGGATGGAATCATCCGACAGGTGGTAGGGGAAGTTTCTTCCGGCACTGACACACTTCGCAAGTTGCGACATAACAGTGCGCAAAGCAGTAGAGACCTGGCCAGAAGAACCAGCGTTGTACGTGATCGTATGTACGCAAAACTCCAAGGTGTCCCACCGTCGGTGCATCGTGAAGTTGTTCAAGAGCAACGGATTGCAGATCACGAGGAAGGCCAAGGAGCAACTCAGGGCCATCAGTGTTCATATTGCGGTGGTAGAGGATGCCGTTGTGCGGCAAGAACATGCGGCATGTGCCGTCAGTGCTGCCGGAGTGATTGCACTCCGGTAATGATGGACTGCAAGGATTCGTCGCGTTGTTGTTCGGTGCGCATGTCAGTCATGTAAGTGAAAGCCATCACGCAGGTCACCGGATCATGCACAGAAGGATCAAGTGGATCCACGGGGTGACGAGAGGCAGTTAGTGTCCTTGTGGAGGCATCCAGTCTTGTAACTGACAATAAATGGAAATTCCTGGAGCCACAAAGCCCAGCGACCAAGCCGTCCTGTCAGGTCCCGGAGGGAAGACAGCCGGCAGAGTGCGTGGTGATCTGGAACGACCGAAAATGTACGGCCGTACAAGTATGGCCGGAACTTGACGACAGCCCAAACTAAAGCGAAGCACTCCCATTCGGTGATAGGGTAATTTCTCTCGGCAAGTGACAGCAGGCGGCTGGCGCAAGCTATCACGCACTCCGTACCATTCTGTTGTTGATCGAGAACAGCGCCGATGCCATGGCCGCTTGAGCCAGTGTGGACTTCGGTTGGTGCAGATGGATCAAAGTGGGCAAGTATGGGAGGGGTGGTCAGAAACCTGATGAGAGCGGCAAACGCATGAGCCTGCTCCGGGCCCCATGAGAATGGCCTGCTCTTCTTTTTGATCTGTCAAAGGCTGAGCAATGTTGGCAAGGTTTTTGATGAAACGATGAAAGTAAGAACACAGGCCGACGAAGCAGCGCACGTCAGAAGCAGAATGTGACACAGGGAAACTGCGTATGGCACGAACTTTTTCCGAATCTGGTTGGACACCGGATGCGTCAATGAGGTGCCCCAACACTGTAATCTGACGGCGCCCAAATTGACACTTCGTGGAGTTGGAGGCCGGCTTTTCAGAAGACCGCAATAATGGCAGTGAGTCGGGCAAGGCGGCTGCCGAACATGGGAGAAAGAACAGCTTCGTCAAGGTAACAAAGACAGGTGGTCCATTTGTAGCATCGCAGAAGAGAGTCCATCACGAGTTCAAATGTCGCAGGAGCATTGCATAGGCAAAAGAGCATAACTTTGAATTGATATAAGCCATCCGGTGTGATGAAGGCTGTCTTCTCCAACCATTTCATCAACCGAAATCTGCCAGTAGCTGGATCGAAGATCGATGGACGATAAGTATTTAGCTCTGTGGAAGCAGTCCAAGGCGTCATCGTTGCATGGTAGTGGGTAGACGTCTTCGCGCGTGATCTTGTTTAAGTGGCGATAATGGACGCAAAAATGCCAGGTACCATCTTTGTTTTTCACAAGGACGAAAGGCAAAGCCCAAGGGCTGGCTGATGGCTCGATGACCCCTTTGCGAAACGTTTTGCCCACCTCTGATTGGATGACTCGACGTTCAGCATGCGATGCATGATAGGGACGCCGACAAATAGGATTTGTGTCTCCAGTTTTTAGAAGGTAGTGAACAACAGATGTTCAGCCTAAAGGCCTGTTGCCGAAATCAAAGATTCCACTGTACGATTCAAGCAGGAGACATATGTCCCTGGCCTGTGCAGAGGCGAGGTTAAGTGCAGTCATTTTCGCAAAGTCGTCAGTTAAGGAACCAGAGCTTTTTTGGGAGCTGCGATTGGCATTAATAAACCACTCTCAGAATTCAGACTCTCAATATCAAATTCAGAACCACTAGAAATGCTGTCCAAGAACATGCTGGCCGGAACCACTTGAGGGCACAGGCTGAAATTCAGAAGCGGTAAACCGATGTCATTATTAGTAACCGTGACCGGTTCAAAGCACATCGATGATGGGACGAAGCACATATTCACCATCAGGAACCTGTGGCTGGGCGGTCAAAGTGACGTAAGTAACTGCTTCGGGTGACAGACGCACATCACGAAGCGAGCACAAGTGCGGTGGGGCGGTGCTCGGAGCATCGGCGAGTTGAGGCAGTTCTAACTGAATAATGCCGGCCGTGCAGTCGAGGAGAGCATAATGAGTGGATAAAACGTCAAATCCTAGGATAACGTTGTGAGGGAAGATGTTGCTCGCAGCAAAGAGAACAGAAGTAGGGCGGCCAGCTATACTTGCAGTACACATTCCAAGAACCAGCATTCCACCGTCAGCCATATGAAGCACTCGGGCAGCTGCTGGGGTGAGGACCTTCTTTAAACGACTACGCAGGCTAGCACTCGCCACAGGTATGTGGGCTCCACTGTCGATGAGTGCTTGGACAACTATGCTGTCTATTTTAACACCAATTACACTTCTCCTTGTGTGCATAGACAGAGGATTTGCTGCAGCATTAGGCAATGCAGCACCACCTCCGAAGGCTGCATTTCTTAGTTTTACGAACGGGTGCGGCCAAACGCCACAGGGGACGAAAGGCGACGTGGCTGTGGCGAACGGAAAGATGGGCGACGTGTTTGCGATGACGAGACTGGTGTCCGCGCGGCGATGGTGAGCGAGTGTACCACGTGTTTCTAGCTGAGTTGTCGCTATTAGACTCGGCGGTGGGCGAAACATTGCGGGCATTTCCATTAAAACGGCTCAGGTTAGTCGGCGTGCCAGGTGTTGAGGACCACGAGTTTCGACAGCTGGTATCTGGCGACATGACCAATGCGGCGACAGGTGAAACATATCGGCTGGTCGTCCGCGGTTCTCCGCTCAATCGGCTTGCCATAACGCGGAGAGAAGCGTCGGGGTGGAGCGAAAATAGTAGAAGGGCGTTCGTTAGCTCTGGGATGGGCGACAGCACACACAGAGCGTAAACCAATGTTTTCAAGTTCCTGGCGAACGATGGCTTGTACGAGAGGAACTGAAAATGTCGTAGCATCAGGGCTACGCGAACCGAAAGCTGCGGGCGCCATCGGATCCAGTTCATGTCCAACGATTCGCACCACATCCTCTGACGTCGACGCATGCTGCTGTGCGGGTTGATCTTCACACGTCGGCGTTGCGGCAGTAGGGGGAAGTCTGGCGAATGGTTGCAAGGCGCATCAGCTTTTGGCGTGCTGGAATTGTCGGCACTCTTTAAAGATAACATCAACTGTAGAGCAGCTTTTGCACATGAGCAGATTAAAGGCGTCGTCAGCAATGCCCTTAAGCACATGCCCGACCTTCTTAGCTTCTCTCATGTCGCGATCGGTTTTGCTTTACGACAAAGTGCCAGTATGTCCTGGATGCACAAGAGATAGGACTCCGTGGGGGATTGGGCACAGGAGGCCTGTTCCTGTCTTGCGTCAATTTTACGGCCGGCTAGTTTGCCAAACAATTTTGTCAACTTCTCTTTGCATTGGTCTCAGCTGGTAAGCTCCTCTTCGTGGTTTTTATACCACACCTTTGCCGTGCCTCTTAGGTATAGAACAACAGGTTAACTAGCACACGCGTGGGGTCCCGCTTGTAATTCAATCAGTTGACTATCTGCGTCCGCGGAAGTTACCATTGATTGTCTTGGCACTCATCTGCGGCAGAAGCGAAATTTCGTTATATTGAAATTGCACACAAGCACACTTCGTTATATTGAGGCTCTAAATGCATGGTGTTCTATAGAGAAGAGGTTATGAAAAGTTAAATACTTCGTTATATCGAGAATTTCATTACACTGAGGTTTAACTGTGTAGAGATTGGAATGTATATACCTTGTTGTGCAGCTCCTTGGGTCATGGTTCCTATGACTATGACTCATATGACTATGACTCATATGATTCTGTATCTGTTGCGTAGAAAATCTCTCTCGCCCCGTTTCCCTCCTGTTCTCCTTTTGGAGGAGGCCCCCTCTTGATGCTATCCTTGTTCCACTCTTGGCCCACTCATTTCATAATCGAAGCATATAAGGCCACAGTTCCTTATGCGATGCAGCTCTGACGTCATGCGTACCATACAGAATTGTACATGAGCCTGAGCCCAAGCATAACCATTCTTCTGATCAAATGTTAATTTTTAGACTGACGTCCTTTCCTCTTGCATGACAGTTATCTCTGCTGTATTGTTGCTGCTCTCTCATGTACGTATACCAATAAATTATCTTAGTCAATTTCTTCTTGAACATTGAGTCCAATTTTTGCCAACTTAAGTGTGTGTTGAATGTTAATTTTTTAAAACCTGTCTTCACAATCTGCCTCCACCTCATCCATTTTAGCATCCTCAATTCACTCGCTTCTCCATCCTGACTTCTAGGTGACTTTATTAAACTTGTTTAGGTTCCATACAGTATTGCTGGTCATGTATTGTCTTATAAGTTTATTAGACAGTGAAAATCTTCAACTTGACTGGAACCTGTGTAACATAAATATCATAATGCATCTTTTCAGTTTTTCCAAACTATGTCAATTCTGCTGATTCTGTGGGCTGTCCAAATTTTCCATGTTGGTGTTTTCAGTTATCATTCAACCAAGGTATCCGTCTTCTCTATGGTTTACCCTCAAGGCTTCCCTTTCATCTACTCTGAGAAATTGGCATGTGGCTACCAGATGTGGGCAGCTTGTCTCGCAACACGTGCACATGCTCAGCTACTTTTGCCAACCTTTGTGCTAGATGTCAATCAGCATGAGCAAAGCAGCGAGAATGGGGAATTATGAAATTAAGGCAGAGGTTCAAGCATTAAGGGAAGTCATACTTATGAGGTGAACACATGTGAAGAAAAGTATTCAGAAATGTTGGGAATTTGCAGTTTCCTATTTATTGGTCTATTAAACTCTCTAGCTATTTCAGTTATTTCATCATGTGTTGCAATTTTAGTTGCAATATGTTTTTCTTAAGTTCTGCCACACTTACTACTAGAAGTTTGAGAACCTAGATTTGTTATTCACTTGGTTCATTCATACCTACAAGCAGCAGTCTTCTCACTCTACATCAGCTATTGAATGCAATGCCCAGATATGTTCTCAGTCTACTTCAGTGGGAGTCACTAACAGAGTGAATGATCATGAATCATGTGTGTTCTTAGAAAGCGACTTCATGTGATTCAGCTATAAGTTAAGGTAGGGGATGCTTTGGAAAGCATGTTACGTGGCTTACATGAGAATTATTTTATGCCAGAAAGCACACAAATATTTGTGTTTATTTCTGGTGTTCTTCTTCCTTAATTACTTTCTTGATTCAGCGCGTATATATGAAGAAAGAGATCCTGGCTTGTTCTTTCTTTACATTAGCAAATTACATTATTCATATAATAGCACACTTTGCATAATTGAGCACACACAAGGTCACTTGGCGAGCAAAACATGTACTTGTCTTTTTGAATATCCCAGCCTAATGTTTTAGTGTGTGCAGTTTGGACGTGGTTCTTGAGAAGCACTAGATCTGCTTCAAGTATATCTGGTATAATTACTTTTGTTTAAAAATAATCAAAATCTTCCTTGATAGCTGTCTTTTTTTACAAGACAATACAAGCATGGTGCTTCATTTCCAAGATAAATATGCCTGCTGTAACTGTATGCATCAGTGTTTGAATATTCGATACCTACTATTCCTATTAGAAAAATGTATTTGCCAAACTCCAATTATTTGCAGTGAAGTAGTGAAGAGTTTGACGGCAGCCTGTCTGGTTTGGTCAAAAGAGGCACGGTAAGCAGTTTAAAATTTCATGCCAACCATAAAAATGAAAAAAAAGAGCTGGTTCAACTGGAGCTTTGTTCACAACCTTTGTGAACAAGGCTTTCAAGTGGGAGTCGAAACATCTATCTTTTATGCTCGATCTTCATTTGCTTATTATTATTATTAGAATTCATCTAGCCCTAAAGAAGTGGCAATATATTGCGAATACTACTCTTTGCATTTTGTTTCCATTGCTGAGTTCATGCACCACACAAGTACAACTGAAACATTTTTATTCTTTCAAGGACGTCACAACTAGTGGAAGGTATTCTGCACTAACAATTATTTTGAGATTTCCAGTAAATATGTAGTCCTCATAAAAAGTATGTAAATAATTTTGGCCTGAGCGGTTACACATTAACCATGTAGGCTTCATCAACTTCATACATCACTTGGTCTTGGCAAACTTGTGAGCTGACAAGTTTGATCATGCAGTCACTTCCCTCCATATTTGTTTCGATGAAGGCTTGCCCTTTGGTGCTACTCTGGATCCACCCCCGTTTCCTGTGATTACCACTACGGGCTTCAAGGCACACACCCTCAGGAAAACTTTTCATGCACAAGCCTGGTTCTTTCACACTTTTACTAAGACAGACATTGAAAGCAAGGATGGCATAGCAGGCATGTTGGTTACAGAAGTACTTTATTAAATAGCTTAGTAAGTATTCATCTAGTGGACATATCCATATCCTCTTCTGCTGAAGTGCAAATTAGCTGGGGGAGGATGTCTCCTCATGCATACCGCAGCCCAGCCAATCAGAACTTCAGCAGCGGATGAAATAGACATTTCCACTAGGTGGGCACGGAATACATCCCCTGTGCTCTGTCCTATCTTTCCACCCTTCTCCATGTATTTTACTCAGCAAACTACTGGTTCAGCATGTTGGTCACCTTAATCAATCTTACAATAGCTCAGCACTTAAAAGGTATACAATACAAATAAGGCACTGTAAACCCAAGCAGTTAGGCTGGCGGTTGCTGCTGTTATGCACCACACAGGCTCAAGCAATGGCTTCACCGTAGCTTTCCAAGTTAACTTTACTGAAGTTTGAATTTAGAGAAGGCAGAATATAAAATCAGACAAGCATTTTTCTTTTGTGCCTTACCCCTCTGCGTTTATGTATTACTAAAATCAGTATATTAAACCTAAATGAAGTAAAAAGAAAATGAAAATTGTGACACTAATTTCATTTTACTGTCTTTTTAAAGGTATTGCAAGATTTTTTAATTGCATTGCGAGTTGTTACTTATGTTTCGATATTAATGTTCATTTCTCATGCTCCAATTAGGGCTACAACTGTTCCCTCATCCACAGCTATAAAGGCCTTATGGTAACTTTGGAAGCTCTTTGAACTAAGTAAATGCTATGCATTGCATAATTTCTTAATACATTTTCATGTCTGCCTTTAACCTCTATAGTTCCTCATTAAAGCCTGTATCTCTCTTGTGGCCACCTTTAAAGACCTTGTAGTAATGTATGCCTAACAAGAAAGATGGGTGCTTTGTAGTGCTAGTATGCTCTAAGTAAATCGTTTTATGCAAGAATTGCTGACATAATTGTCGGACAAATACTGCATCATGTTTGCTATTTTGCCTTCTGTTTCAATTTCACTGCATCTATACATTTTACCAGTGCATGAGTAGGATTCAAGGCTGTTCTTTAAAATGCTCATGAGCACTTATCATGATCAGTTCCCCAAATAAGTGGCTTTGCTGAAGAGAATACAGGAATATGAGCAAAATTGACATGGAACCAACATATAAATAACGTCTGCATGACTGCCTATCAAAAGTTATATTTTCTTAGAAAAAAAAACTGGAACGTGCATCGCGTAATGTAAAACTTATTGCATACGCCGCCTTCATTAGGATCATACTAGAATATTCAGCGTTGTTTGGAGTACCCATCAAGCGACGCTTAAGAGGAAGTTGCAAAGGATACACAGACTGGCGGCGCATTTTATTTGTTCGACATACCGAAGGAAGTAATCGGTCACGCTTATGTTACAGCGTTGCAACTTGGATCTTCTTCAGGTACGAAGGAAAAAATATAGGCTGAAGGTGCTTTATCAAATAATGCAGGATCAACTTAAGATTGATAAGCTCAAATATCTACATGCTCCAGGCAAAAGAAACCCGCGAACTAACCACGACTACGTCATAAAGCCGTACCGTACCAACAGTGATACATATCGATACTCATTTTTCTCGGATGCGATATAAATGTGGAACCAATTGCCAAACGCTATTGTTAGCCTAAAAGATGTCACCGACTTTGAAAATGCTGCCGAGGCATATTTATGGGAGTTTTCGATTTAGTTTTGAAGTGCCAAGTGATATGTGCGGCTTGATATTCATTGTACGTATTTTGATAAATGTCAGAAGTGTGCTGAACAGCATTCAAGTGAACATCTTATTCACTGTGAATTGACAAGTGTTAGGCAACTTTACGTACATTGACATTGTCCATATTTGATTTATGTAATTGTATTGTCCTCTCTATTATGACCCCCTATGAGGGTTGACAGTAATAATAAATAAATAAATAGACAACGACGAATGTGGGTACGACCACTTGATTTTCAGCACACATTCTGTTAATGAACTGCTGTTATACTGCTAAAATCTGCACATTTAATAAAAGTACACTGCTCTGCTTCATCACTCCATGCTAAGTGCAAGTATCCTGTACCAGGAAGTCAAACCAAGACGTGGGATGTTCAGTCTGTGAATATAAAAACGAGTTTGAAACAATTACGTGCAAAAACTAAAGCGCACTCAAGAAAATAAACACAGCACAGGAACATATCCAATGAATCAGAATTACCTTTGAGAGCAAACATATAGTTTCTATGGCACAGTGAAGAAACCTTATTCCTCCGGCTTTTTTTTTTGCGCGAGAAAATATGAAAGTGCATGTGTTCTCCCCATATTGTGTATCTGTCACCTTTTCACACACAACAAAGATGTCTCAATGCGCCCAACTGTCTTTGCATATCCATTTCTCTGCTCTCATACCATGATACCTACAGTTAAAGGCTATGGTAATGCTTAGCTTGAATGAACCAACACAAGCTACATGCACTGTGCTGTTGAACATGGCATTGTAAGTTAGATTCATGCACAGCACATTTATGTGCTATAAACATTTGATTGTGATTGTAGTCGAGATAACTAAAAAGAAGGTATGTACATAAGAATGTTCCCTAATTAGCTATGCAGAAGTGCTCTCCCGTTTGGATGGAAGCCGAGCACATCTGCAGTGAACAAGAAGCCAACTCATACAGCATTTAAAATCTAGGTTCTATATGTGCTACAAATTTTTTCTGGATTCATGGTCGAAAATCTAGGTGTTAAAGGTGACAAACATTTTAACAGGTCTCTGTTCGGACTGGTAATGCTACGTCTCGCCTAGTTTGATAAAATATGCCATAACACTGGTATCCCAAGCTAAGGCTGCTGTCCGGTAGCAAGTGCAAATCAATCATGTCTAGGGCACGTTTGAGCAAAAGGCAGCCAAGATTACTGTGCCACTGAGGTCTATTTCCTGACATGTGATTTCTTCTCAGAAAGCTACCTCTCTAAAAAAAACCTTCACAACAAAATAACGCAAACCTTTCTTGAGAAAAGCCATCACACTGGTCCTTGAACACTAATTACAATGGCTCCTTGTGGTGTAATGTTATGTACGTCAGCACCTTACAAAGTACAGGAAAATTTAACAATGGCAGCATGACAGGTACACAAAAAAGTAAAGGGATAAAACATCACACAGGCTGCCATCAGTGTTCATATCTCCATTTCAATGTCGATGTTTTTAGCAGTGAATACATGTTCTCATTAAACTGAGTCATAATATCACAAAAGCGAAGGGCAAGGGTCTTTACATTCTAAACTGGCAAATGCGCGTTATTACGATTCACCGCAATACAGGATGTGTTTTGCAGTGAACGGTCACGTAAGGTTTTGGCTAGCTACGGCGGGCGTGTCCTGCAGTGATGCCTCTTCTGTATTGCGGTAAAGCGTATCATTGTGACAAGAGCTAACCTGGCATGTATGGCTTTAGCCAACAAAAGTTCTCAAGACATCATGCATCCTGCCACGAAAATCTGCTTTGTTGAGAGTAGAACATTAGGTTAGTCGCTAACTGAAACCATACATTCCAGATTCTCGTAAATCTTTCCCAATATCGGCATGCTTCACCGCAGCACACAAATATGTTGCGGTGATAACGGTGGTCGAACAGGCTGGTGAAAATGTTTCGACAGGGGGGCGTGCCTTCAACAGGACAACTGCTTTCCTTGGTAGTTTTCATATACGTGAGTCCCTCCAACTCCCAACAGGGGAGATTTACCTGGAGCTTTGCCAAGAGACGTACCGACAAGCGTTTGGTAGTGGCTGGTAGAGATGCAGGAGTCTAAAAAGCGTTGCGAAATTCGGTTCCGTAAGGTTAGCTTCACCGCAATACAAATATGTTAAGCGGTTACACATACAAAATGTTTTGCGTTGAATCATAGCAAGGGTACCTGGCCTTTGATGCAAAGCAGCTTCCCAAGAGGCACGGTAATCCCGTGGCTAGTTATGCAGTTCCCCGCATGCGAGTGAGTTCCCTGCGTTCGGCGGTTTCCCAGTGACATACAAAATTACATTGATTGACTGTGTTGTAAATGGGCGACGGCACTATATGCTGATGCAAAAGCGTCGTTTCGCTTTCAAAAACTGCGCTCGGCTAAAGAGAACACCTTTACTCGCATATGACCAAAGCAGTTGGACAGGAAACTACCAAATTACGTAGCTATTATGGAAGAAATCAACAGCTCAGAAAAAAATGGCCGTGTAAACATTAACTGGCTTACGAGGTCGACAAACCAACGGTTCAAAGCATCACAGCCACGTCCGAAATAGCGCTGAAAGCCGGTCAGTACACTTATTAGGCGCCTCGGCGCGCGTAATGTAACAGGAGACGGCAGGTGCACGCGTACATCATTAAGGAACGCATATTATATGTGCCGGTGAAAGCGGCACTCTTCAGTTCTGATATGCTTCACTGCGTAACACGCCTACTGCGGCGAAGCTGACTTCAGGACGCTGATTTATTCAACTCATCTAGCGAGGCAGGTCCTTTTATCACGCTTGGCAACGTTTGACATTTTCTGCATTAATTTAGTTTGTTCTTTCTAATTTTCTTATCATAGTGACCCTGTATCACGCAGTAGCAGAGCTGGTGCCGCGTTTTAACTGCGTTAGGAAAGGTAAGCGTGTATGCAGCAGGCACGGCGGCATTGGCTCTTGTTTGGAAACTTCAAGAGACGCTATTCCGCGCAGCGATGCCATTTGTATTATTAAAGGAATGCAGGTGATGATTAAATGAAATGTGATGACTTAATGGCGGGAGTTAAAAGGTTCCAGAATTTTTTTGGATTGGAGCGAATAATGTCCTGTAGATCCAGATGATAAAATTTTCTTCTGGAGCATCGCAAAAGTTTTGTGTAATCGCGAAGACAAGAGAAATACCTTTCCCACCGCAAAGCGCTAGCCGAATGTTTTGCTGCCCGGAAGAGTCGTTTTTTTTTATTTGGAAGTTTTCTGAGGGCATTAGAAAACCAGGGCCTGCTGGCATCGCCTCGAATGCAAACAAGGGGTACATATCGGTCAAACGAGTGATAACAATTTTTGTTTGAAAAGCAGCCAATTCTCATTTACTGTTCTGGAACTGGACGACATGCGGAAGTATTGAAAAAACTTGTCCAGCTCGATGATAATATTCTGAATGTCAGCCTTTTTATAGTGTCGGATATATTCGACAGATGGTTGACGAGTAGGGATGGGTACAGACAGTTTGAACAATAAGGAGCAATGATCGCTGAAACCGGGAATGCATGATAATGACTGAATTGATTCGGGGTTCGAAGCAAGAACAAGGTCAAGAGTATTGTTTTGGCGGGTTGGAATGCCAACTGTTTGTGTAAGACTGAAGGTAAGAACTAAATTAATAAACTCTTTCGATTGGCCACTGTGCGCCGATAAGTCAAGCCAGTTAATGTCAGGGAAGTTGAAATTACCACAAAGTAAGCACCTCGCGCGGTAATAGCGGGCCTGAAGATCCAGTGGGATTGAATACAGTTGGTTAACAAATGAAATGTCGGCGTCCGGGGCACGATAGCATGCAATTTAAATGATTAAAATAATTAAAAAGACACAGAATGAGGGCATACTCCGCCACCCCTCCGCCCCACTCTGTCGCGTCTGTACACCGTGAAAGATCGCACATCGTGTAGCAACTCATCATTCGAGATATTAGAAGTTAGCCAGGGCTCAGTAAATATTGCTTTGTCTGTACTGCTATCATTTAGGAAGGCTTCAACAGCGTCTTTCTTCAGCAGATAGCTGCGAATATTGGCTAGACGAACCGCCAAAGTATGATAAGTGGGTGCGAAGTATCTCACGCAGGGTGACTGCGGCCGGGGGCGTGGCGGCGACCCACAAGTGGGTGGCGATTGCTATAATTGCACTTCCTCGGCAGAATTTGTTTCGGAATTGTATATGATTTATCTGTCATTCATGGTGAGCTTGTCGAATCGGATCTTAAAGTTAGTGCTCCTTTCTTGGGCGTAAGTGAAAAGCATTTTTCGGGCTGTTCGCGCGCGTGTTGAATAATCATCACGAATAGCGTAAGACGTATCTTTAAGCTTGGGTCCCGCTGGTAGAATCTTTTATTTAACTTTGAAACGCCCAAATTTTACAAATATAGGGCGCTTTTTGTCTGCCTGGAATCGCCCCAGTCGGTGCGCTCACTCAATGTCGTCAGGATTTACGGTAACGCCAAGTTTCTCTGAGCAAAAGGAAATAATCTGGGTCTCGGACTCTGCCCAGGTTTCACCTTTATTATCCTTTATTCCGAAATAAATCAAATCTCACCGGCGAAGGCGATTCTCAGCGTCATTACATTTGTTCGTAAGAGCTTTGATTTCCGTGGATAATTTCTCAATGCTTCTTTTCAAGGCGCAAGAAGACGAGTCGTTCGGCTGATTATTCTGGACAACTTTTTCCAGTGCGTCGTCACGCGAAGACAGGCGGCCGACCAAACATTCTATATTAGTTTGGGCAGCGTGGATTAGGGAAAGTTCTGCGAGAATAGTGGTTTGGGACTGTTCCAGTCGAGACAGTGTGTGTGAAATAGATACAAGCGATACAAGTTCGTCACCGTTCGAAGGTCCGGGATTCAGTTTGACATCCTCCTACATGACTAGCAAGAAAGATACCAGATGGACATTGAGGCAAAAATAACATGAAAAACGCAACAATCTACGGTAGCAGTCAAGCAGGTCAGAGGGGCACGACATTGCGACCAGAAAAGGACTACTGGTTCGGAGGCAACAAGCGGGAGGGAGGCAACTAACCTGCGCAAAAAGGAGCGGTTGCATGACCACGTTCGTCGCAGCGGCGTGCCCCGAATGGCTCCAGATCGGAAGCGGTATTTGTAGGCAAGGCAAAGCTGCTGAGGTGGCAGTACTGCGTGGTTACCAGGCGAAGAACTCGACTGTAGCTGGATGCGGAGGATTCAGCCTGTCTTCTGCTGCTCTGTCGTCATCCAAAGGAGGCTATGTAGTAGCGTCATCGGGTTGACGAGCGGTGGCGGGATCGATGAGGCCGAAACCGGTATGTAGCGGAGCAAGGGTGCATAGCAGGAAAGCCTGCGCAAAAAAGGAGCGGTTGCATGATCAAGTTCGTCGCAGCGGCGTGCCCCGAATGGCCCCAAATCGGAAGCGGTATTTGTAGGCAAGGCAAAGGTGCTGAGGTGGCAGTACTGCGTGGTACTGCGTGCTGCGTACTGCGTGATTCGCAGCACTATTTAGTACTGCGCTACAGTATTGTAGTATAGATAGTATAGCATATAGTATAGCATATAGCGCAGCACTATACGCAAGCATTGCCGTAAAGCTAGTGGCAAAAGTGTGATATCATGAAACCAGATGAATGCATATACCACGTTCTTGTGGTGCGCTGCGTGAATGAAAGCATTGCCTGCCTGCGCAAATGTTTGCATCTGGAGTTAATATCACACAGACCATAATATGTGCAGTTTTGTCGAGCGCTTCATCGCACTACACGCAAGCATTGCCACAAGCACGCAAGCCTGCAGTAGAAATAGGGTTTCATGAAGTCAAATGAATGCATAGACCGCGCACTTGTGGTGTATAAAGTGAACAAAGGATTTGTTGCCTGTCTCCACAGTAGTTGGTCAGGTTGATTTGTATGATCATATAGGTTTATGTGCCATATCTATCTCTGTGATGAGAAAATAAACAAGAATGTCAACTGCTACATGTCGATACATCTGATTTGTTACAAAGTGTAGGAGCAGTACATTTTACTGCGTGAGTAAACCACTTATGGAAACAGTGTGTTCCCTGAACATTGTAGCTATTTAATAACCTAGGAAGTGCGTCTGTAATGAAGGTTGCAATTCTTTTTTTTTTGTATTCGCAAAGTTAAATAACTGAGTGCTTTCCAGAAAAAAAGCAAATTTCGCAATGGTACGTGTGCTGCGTGAGTAAATTAAGAAGGTAGCACAATAATTAGATTAAACCAGAGGAATATGTACAGGTACGGATTTATACAAACGTACAAAGTATTTTTTAAAAATTTTAAATGTTTTCAGTGTAAGGACCCACGAAACACAGAACCTCTTAAAAATGAGAGCAGCATTCCGGGCAAGTTGGTAACCCATTACTCACATGATACTGCGCAACAAAAACGACACGGACGTAAGAGAGGATGACACACCAAGCGTAAACTTTCAACTAAGTTTATTGTACCACTGAAACCAATTTTATACATGTGAAGCAGTGTAGACCGCGCATGTGCTTACATGAAAATGAACTGCGCATTCATGTAACACAGTTACGAGTCATGTGATGCCGCCTCCGAGAAAATTACTTCTTTTTCTGTGAGAGCCAGAGAAGGCAAGCTAACACACTTATCACCCAATTTTGCGATCATCTGCGCTTCAGATATTTCACGGATCAGCTGCGTGCTGCCACGATAAACAATCGTGCATTGGTCCTCAAGAGGTTTGCAGCGATGATCGCGACAATGAATCGCCGTCCCTTCCGTTAAGTGCAGAAAGCATTGCCGCAAAAAAGTTCGTCGAGTGTGTCCACCGGGTGGTTTACAACCTCCCGCTTTCATGTGGGCAGCAATATATCGGACAAACTGGGCGTTGCCTCAATGATCGACTCCGCGAACCCAGCAACAATGTAAAAATGGCTCCGGTGGTTTCTTGGCAATTCATTGTCGCGATCATGGCTGCAAACCACGTGAGGGCCAATGTACGATTGCCTCCTGTGGCAGCACACAGCTCATCCGTGAAATACCTGTAGCGCAGATGATCGCAAAATTGGGTGATAAGTGTGTTAGCTTCCCTTCTCTGGATCTCACAGAAAAAGAACTAAGTTTCTTGAGGCGGCATCACATGACTCGTAACTGTGTTACATGAATGCGCAGTTCATTTTCATGTAAGCGCATGCGCGGTCTACACTGCTTCACATGTATAAAATCGGTTTCAGTGGTACAATAAACTTAGTTGAAAGCTTGCGCTTGGCGTGTCGTCCTCTCTTACGTCCGTGTCGTGTTTTGTTGCGCAATATCATTTGAGTAACCTCTTAAAAACTTCTTGAAACGGCTACAAACAGCTATAGACGTCTTGGTCTATGATAAGACTGAAAATAGAATTTCTTGTAAACATAACCTCAGCACTTGGAATATGCTAGTATATATTTTATCTGCGGCAAAACCCACTACTGGTGTCACTAGAGTGTATCTTGGTAAACACATTCAGAACGTCTAACTCAAGAACCTTTTTAAGCCATTTTGTCTAAAAGTGCATAAAATGCCAAACGACGTGTTAAACGTGCCCTTACCGTCGGCCGTCGGCGTTAGCGAATAAAAGACGCCACAGGCAGATCGAACTCGTTGGAAGCAACATAATAAGTTGGCTTTAATGTTAAATAATTTCACACCAGAACTTCAACAATCAAGGGCGTGTTAGTGTTTTCCATACGGGGCGCGCACACGACGCCTGGAAAGCATTCTTCTATGCTCGCGCAGCAGGTATACTGACAGCAGCAGGAGCGAAACGCCGGTGTTGCACAGCGGTGTCACAGAGCCACCGCGCTGCTAACACTTCGGCGGCACGCTCCAAATTTGTCAGGCATCTCATTCCGTGTTGTAAACACTGGGAGGCAGGAATTTTGAAAAAGCGGCCACTGCCGCCCGCAATGTCTCGGTCGTGGGTTCGTTATGCCAGTTGAGCATCATTCTAAGCCATTCTGTGCATTTATGCTGGATATTAACTGGAGTCATTTAGCTGTGCTGATGCTGTTTGCCGTGTGTTTTGCATCAGTGCTTCGTGACATTGGCTGTATTGCGTGTTTTCGCCGACGGCTTACTACCACAATGGCGGGATCTGTGATGATAGATGATAGAAACTCACCGATGATAGAAACTTTATCTTTGGTTGCGTTTACCGTTAACCTTCCTTTTCAATTACAGACTTTTGTATTTCTTTCGAAAAAATAATGGCAAAGTTATTGGCTGAGACAAAAAATGTCATAATTATGGGTGATATGAACATAAATTTAATGGAGTCAGCCCCGAGCTCTGTCAATTATTCGTCTTGTTTCTAGAGTTTTGGTTACGAATGTCTTAATAATATCCCTACTCGTTCAGTTCTTGGGCGGTTCTAACACTCTAATCGACCATGCATTGTCTAATCTTTTGAATCCACGTGATGCAGGAATATTTGAAAGTGACATTACTGACCATTTTCCCCTTTTTCTGCGCACTACATCTGCACATTGTTCCTATTGCAATTCTTACACCAAAGTTGTTTTTGATAAAAAATTGTTCTCAGCAGCTGTATCTCACATTGACTGGTCTTTCGCTCTTGACACAAATTATCCGCAGGTAGCCTTCTGGCGATTTATAACAAAATTGATATCATACTAGCATATCTACTCTCAGATAAGTAAATGCAGAAAGAAAGTGGCTTCACCTCAAAATCCCTGGGTCACCGATAGTTTGCTAAAGGCCATGCGCACACGAGAAAACCTGTATAAAAAAACTAAAAGACAACCATTCAATATAAACCTACATGTGCGGTACAAGAAATTTCGCAACACACTTTCTCCACGGCTTAAAAAAGCTATAACCAAATATTACGAAGAAAATATACTTAGATGTGGTCCTGGTGTAAAGAAACAATGGCAAATAGTGAACTCCTTTTTGAATAGGAAACAAGGAGCGGATAGCACAACTAAAATATCCCACGATGGTAATACTTATTTCGAACTTCTTAAGATTGCGGATGCTTTCAGTAATTTCTTTTTTGCTAATAACTCCACTCCAACTCAACACAACTTATACGCATCAAAACGCCTTCCACATTCATTTTATGTTTCCAACCACTCCTGATGAGGTGGTATCAGTAATCAACAACTTAAAAATAACTAGTGCTGGACTGGACAACATTCATCCTGGTCATGTTAAATTAATTTCTAAACCAATATTATTTGTACTGTCTGAAATTATTAACCTCATGTTTAAAGCAGGCACATTTCCTCGCGAGCTTAAACGTGGTAGGGTTATTCCAGTTTTTAAAGAAAGGCGATCGCTCATTACTATCTAACTACAGGCCAATCTGTGTTTTACCCTTTTTTAGCATGGTCATCGAGAAAATAATCGAAAAACGGTTGATCAAATACATAACCAAATTTAACATTTTTTCACCTGACCAATTAGGACTTCGATCCGGTTACTCTACTGACCTAGCACTTGCATCTCTTACTGATCAATTAAAGAAAGCCATTCATAACGGTAAATTCGCAGCATCCTTACTTGTAGATTTTTCAAAGGCATTTCAAAGGCACGAGATTCTTTATCTTAAACTAGGTTCAATTGGTACCACAGGTCCTCCTTTACTACTATTACGCAGCTACTTACGAGACAGATACCAGGTTGTTAGTGTTTCCGATGCTCATTCTAGTCCTAAAATGACTAATTTAGGTGTCCCACAAGAGTCCATATTGTGCCCGTTACTCTTTTTACTTTATAAAAATGATCTACAACTGCCTCACATCTTCTAAATGTATACTATATGCCGATGATACAACAATTACGACTTCTGGTAAATGTCTGTCAACGGTATAACCAAGATTAATAGTGATCTTTATAACTTGTTAGAATGGTGCAAAATGAATAGACTTACGATTACTCCTACTAAAACTAAATTTATTTTATTCTCATCCCAAAATAAATCATCACTATGCATTCCGCCCATTTCCATTCGTGATCATTTATTACCAGCAAGTGAAGAATGCACTTGCAGAAGAAAGCAGAAGAGCGAGTCTAAAAATTAATCTGCAGAAAACTAATGTTTAACAGTCTCGGAAGAGAACAGCAATTTACAATATGTAGCGAGGCACTGGAAGTGGTAAGGTAACACATCTACTTAGGACAGGTAGTGACGGCGGATGCGGATCATGAGACGGAAATAATCAGAAGAATAAGAATGGGCTGGGGTGCGTTTGGCAGGCATTCTCAGATCATGAACAGCAGGTTGCCATTATCCCTCAAGAGAAAAGTGTATAATAGCTGTGTCTTGCCAGTACTTACCTACGAGGCAGAAACCTGGAGGCTTGCGAAAAGGGTTCTACTTAAATTGAGGACGACGCAACGAGCTATGGAAAGAAGAATGATGGGTGTAACGTTAAGGGATAAGAAAAGGTCAGATTATGTGAGGGAACAAACACGAGTTAATGACATCTTAGTTGAAATCGAGAAAAAATGAGCATGGGCAGGACATGTAATGAGGAGGGAAGATAACTGACATGGTCATTAAGGGTTACGGACTGAATTCGAAGGGAAGGGAAGCGTAGCAGGGGGCGGCAGAAAGCTAGGTGGGCGAATGAGATTAATAAGTTTGCATTGATGACGTGGCCACAATTAGTACGTGAGCGGGGTTGTTGGAGAAGTATGGGAGAGGCCTTTGCCCTGCAGTGGGCGTAACCAGGCTGATGATGATGATGATGAAGAATGCGCGTACTTAGGGCAGTTTGTTGACTGTAACCTAAAATTTCATCGCCATATAACGCATATTAAAAGAAGGTATCACATGGAATACGCATTCTCATCAGGGTGCGTCCATTTTTTTCTCGACCTGTGTTGCTCTCACTCTATTTCGCGTTTGTACACTGTTATATTAACTACTGCGTAACCTCCTGGGGTAACACGTACATACCTAAAGCCGATACGAACCATCCAAAACCAGGCAATTAGAATAATCACGTCGAATCCACACACCGCCAATGCTAAACAGTTACTACAAGCAAATAACATTCTAGACGTTGCAGCCCTTGTCAAGTGCAGCCTTGCCACTCTTCTTTTCAAAATAATAAATGACAAAATAGCATTATCGCTAATTCCTATATCATCTCTAACAAACATTAACTCAACTCGTTTCGCGCTGCACAATAACTTCATTCTGCCCAAATTGCGCACTAATTATACGAAACAGACAATTCACTTTGCAGCCATATCATCTTGGAATACATTACCATTTATCATAAAACTCCTGAAACCCCATCGATGTTGTGATAACTGAAAAGTTTTCTGTTATGTGATATGTAAGTGACACTATGCACTGTATGATCCCATTTTGGTTTTACACCTGCCATTCTTATGTACTCCAACATATAATTAATTTCTTCTTTTAATTTCTTTTATTTCTTCCTGTTTTACTTTAGTTTTATCCCGCTTCGAAATATTGCTTAGTGCCGTTATATCGCCTATCAATTACTTCATCTACTTATATTTGTATCTCATTATTTGTTATTACTGGAATTCTACCAATTGAGCTGTTGTTGCTTGCCAAATGAACTTTTTTGTTAACCATGAACAGGAGGTCCCAATTAAGTTTTAACTATGGGATCTCCTTCTGTATACCTCTACCTGTATATTATTTTTATGCAATAACAAAAATTGATTGATTGATTGATTGATTGATTGATTGATTGATTGATTGATTGATTGATTGATTGATTGATTGATTGATTGATTGATTGATTGATTGATTGATTGATTGATTGATCTGAATTCGCCGACTTCGTGTCTTGTGCGCCTTTGTACGTCGCCCGTTCGGATAACACTTTTTCCGGTAAGTGAAATACATTGCACCTCGTTTTTTGTCAACAAAGTGAATATTTTTAGGCGTTACCCGCGACAATTCTTGATGTATGGGCTCTTCTGCCCTGCGGGTTTTCGTCATCTTTACTTTTATACGACGGTTCTGCTTGTGTTCAGCCGTTCAGCACTACCGCGCTCCACGACTTCCGCAACACCAGTCAGAACTTTGCCCTGCTTGTCAGTTTTTGTGGTTAGCGTAGCCCGAACCAACCGAAGGGAGTGCTTTCCAAGAAGACGCGCTGGCTGTAATGCTGAACCAGGCTGAACTCGCCCTATTTTGTGTCCTTTTGTTCTTGCATGGGTTACAGCGTTGCCTGTGCGCGCGTGTGTCAGTGAGTGTGCAGTTTGTAGCGTTCCCACTTTATAGCAAAACAAAAATATAACTGCAATGTTTACTCCATCTATACAATTCCAAATTAAATCGTCTGCTGATGTACAAATTTCACTTGTGTTTTGTTCGAAATAAGCAGCAATACCTTTAGCCTAGCAGGTGCTTCATCTGGGAGTGCAATCACGACAGATTGGCATTTATTAATGAATGACTGTGACTGGGTCACTTTATTTGTCATTGCAAATCTGTCTTTCAACTAGCTTAATGCTCTCATATTTTGTTCCTTTTACTCTATAGACGGCTGGACATCCTTCTTGTATCTTGGCGCTAGTTGGATGACGGGACCTCATCATGATCAGTGTAAGCCAATGTACTCTACCCTCTCTGGTCCTACCAGTGCTTTGTATATGGGTTAAGGCCAGGGAGCGCTTCGTGGTAAAATAGCTAGTTGGTGTCTCACAAACGGGTATTTTTTTGCACTGGTCCATTATAAGCTGCCACTATTATAACCAATTTCTCAGTGTCAGTGTACATACGCAGTTCTACTAATAATTAGTTTCCCTAAGCCTTACAAAATGTACCTGTAGGTAGTCATTGCTATGTAAGAACTCAAAAATTAACTCTGCTGTGTCATACAAGTATTCCATACATGAGCAAAAATTTGTTACAACAGTGTACATTACACCTTGCTTCCCTAATGCACAAATGTATTCAAGCCAGTATTTGATTAGTTTGGTATTCTAAATGTTTTCTGTGTGATTTAGTTTCTTTACAGGAATTTACTGTACAGCATCAGCAAGCAGTCTAATTTAAAATTTATGTGTGCTGTAAAAGGTGTGCTTTGCCGCTAGAAGTGATAATACATGGGCCTAGGCTTCCATACAAGGACGAACTTCAATTTCGCTCTACCACCGTCAGCACTTGGCTGGCGCTTGCAAAATGAATCACACCAGGTAGCTTGTGCCAGACTGTTTTTTAACCTTATTGTGAGGAGATCACACAGTGATGTGTGGAGGCGCCTGCGTCTGAGATATAGATAGCGCTGCAACATATGTGCGTGTCGAACAGGCATGATGTTGAGGGTTCCAGCAGTTTGCAGAGGTGTTTTTAAAATTTTGTCACAAGTGTAATTTTATCTGTGCTGTTTTTATCACTATTTCAAGAATATCATTGGAGGTGTTATCAGAATTTAGCAATCTATTTGCCCTAGCCCATTAGCCTGCCACATTTGCCTTTTCACTAGCACCTACTAGGCTAAACTTTTTCTGCTTATTTAGAACACAAGTGAAATTTGTACATCAGCAGACGATTGCATTTGGAATTGTATACATGAAGTAAACAATGCAGTTATATTTTTCTTTTGCCATAAAGTGGGAACGCTACAAGCTGCATAGTCGCTGACACACGTGCGCGCGCTCGCAGCGCTGTAACCCATGCAAGAACAAAAGGACACAAAATAGGGCGAGTTCAGCCTGGTTCAGGATTACAACCAGCGCGTCGTCTTCGAATGCACTCACTTCGATTGGTTCGTGCTACGTTAACCACAAAGACTAACAAGCAGGGCAAAGTTCTGACTGGTGTCGCGGAAGTCGTGGAGCGCGGTAGTTCTGAACTGCTGAACACAAGAAGAACCCTTGTATAAAAGTTAAGATGACGAAAACCAGCAGAGCGGAAGAGCCCATCCATCAAGAATTGTCGTGGGTAACACCTAAATATATTCCCATTGTTGACGAAAAACGAAGTGCAATGCAATCACTTACCGGAAAAAGTGTTATCGGAACGTGCGACGTACAGAGACGCACCGTGACACGAAGGCGGCGAACGCAGATACTGCCATTGTGGTAGTAAGCCATCGGCGAAAACACGCAATACAGCCGATGTCAGGAAGCACTGATGCAAAACACATGGCAGACAGCATCAGCACAGGTAAATGACTTCAGTTAATATCCAGCATAAATGTGCAGAACGGCTTAGAATGATGCACAACTGGCATGACGAACTCACGACGGAGGCAATGCGGGCGGCAGTGGCCGTTTTTTCAATGGATGGGTGGATGGATGGATGGCGGCTATACCCTTTGTAACGGGCGGCGGCCCCCTCCTATTTTATTATTATTCTTTTTTTTTCTTTCTTTACATCCTCTTTTCCTTAACCTAGTTTTCACTCCCCTCCTCCGCCCAAAATAACTATCTAAAACAGTATAGAAACCATTAGCCCCCGATTTATGGTATTATCTCTCCATTGACTTCCTCCACCAATCCTCTAGCCTCCCCTTCGTTACTGCCACTCTTTTCTCGTCTATTTGCCCTCGTTCCCCGGGAAAACCTAATGCCCCTTCCATATCTGCCACTGTTCCCTCTGCCAGGGTCGGGCGAAGGTCTGTGCATCTCAGCACTATATGCTAAGTGGTCTCCATTTCGGCTCCGCAAGCTGTGCACCGAAGGTCCACGTCTTCAAATTTAGCCCTGTATGTTTTCGTTCTCAAAACCCCCGTCCTAGCTTCGAATAATAGTGAGCTGCCCCACGAGTTATCAAATAAGAGCTCTCTCTTAATCTCCTGTTTTTGTGACCTATACATTGATAGCGCTGGCTTTCCAAGCATTCTTTCTTCCCACATTTTTCTTTCCGTCTCCTTCACGCCCTTTCCCACACTAGAACCACGTTGGACCCTCTCCCTCGGCTGTAGGTATCTATTCCTCAGCTTCCTCGTTCTGAGTGTCCACTTCGTGTTCAAACTTTTCATGTACAGATATTTGTACACTTTTCCTGCCCACCTTTTTTCCTCCAGTGCTGTGAGTCTCTGTTCAAATTTTAGTTTACTTATTGCCTCTCTACCTTCGAATGACGTCCATCCCATGTCCCCCTGCACTCCCTCATTAGGGGTGTTCCCGTGTGCTCCTAAGGCCAACCTGCCTACACTTCTCTGTCTCGTTTCCATGCATGCCTGAACTTCCGATTTCATGCACAGTACTGAATTTCCGAATGTGAGGCCAGGTACCATAACCCCTTTCCATACGCCCCTAACCACCTCGTACCTATTATAGTTCCAAAGTGCCTTGTGTTTCATTACAGCTGAGTTCCTATTCGCTTTTTCAATCATAATTTTTTCCTGTTCTTCCAAGTACTTTTTGCCTTCGTTTAGCCATATGCCCAAATACTTGTATTTTTCAACATGATCAATCTTAGTGCTTTGTATTTCCAATGGTTCCCCCCTTTCTTCATTGTATACTATTATCCCAGACTTCTCTCTACTGAATTGCAGTCCCAATTTTTCTCCCTCCTCTCCACATATGCTCATTAGTTCCTGTAGCCCTACTCGGGTGTCAGCAAGCAGTACAATATCATCTGCATACATCAGTCCGGCTAGTACTTGAGTTACCTTCTGCCCTTCCAGCATATAGCTTATGTCAGTTCCTATTGTGCTCTGTTCTAGTCTCTTTTCCATTTGGCTCATGTAAATCATAAAAAGCAGAGGCGACAATGGACAGCCCTGCCTGAGACCTCTTCTTATTTTAGCTGGCTTTGTAGTTTCCCCCTCCCATGTTATCTCTACCTCATTATCTGTATAAACTTGTTGTAGGAACTCAATCATCTTTCTATCTAGACCATATTCCCTCAACTGGCTCTATAACTTTTCTCGGTTTACATTATCATAGGCTCCTCTAATGTCTAAACAAGCTATCCATAGCGGTTTCTTCCTGGCTGTCGCTATCTCTATGCACTGTGTTATAACAAATAAATTAACATCTAGCCTTCTGTTCCTTCTAAATCCATTCTGCAGTTCTCCCAAGATCTCTTCACGTTCTGCCCATTCCTCCATTCTCTTTTTCACCATCTGCATTGCTACTCTGTATATGACTGACGTGATAGTTATTGGCCTGTAGGATTTACTGTTGTCCTTGCTTCCCTTACCTTTGTAAACTGATATCATTCTGCTTGATTTCCAGTCCTGTGGAACATCTCCCCCTACTACTATTTGTTCAATAAGTTGTCGTAATTTTAATTTACTTTTCTGGCCTAATATGCTTATCAATTTCATAGGTATGCTATCAGGTCCTGTCGCTGTTCCCACTGGGACCTTGTGTTCAATTCTGTACCATTCCTTACTTGTCATCCTTCTGTACTGCTCCTCTAATTCTGTCCTGCTGTTGTCATTGTTCTCCATTTCGCTACCCACTGGCTCTGCAAATGCTGTCTCTATTGTTAACCTAATATATTCCTGAGCTTCCTCTCCCTCTACCTTTGTTCCTTCTGGTGTGGTCAGTGAGTGCTGAACCACCTCTGTCTTCTTACTCTGTTGCCTTATGTGTTCCCAAAATTTCTTAGAGGCATTTCTGTCTTTTTTTCGTATCTCTAACATCCACTGTACCCCAACTTTTGCTATCTTGGCTTGAATTAATGCCAATGCTTCTCTTTTCATTGCAAGGTAATCCTCCCATTTTGTCTCCACCTCTTCTGGTGTGGCTCCCCTTTTCTTCGCTGTTCTGTGTTTTCTGCACGCTTCTTTGCGTTGTTCTATGGCCTCCTTAACTTCTCGGTCCCACCAGCTTTTCGGTTTATATTTTCCCTGCTTACTTCCTAGTTTCCTAATCTGTCCCTTCTCTAGCTCTCGTTTAAAAATACCTATTAACTCGTCGTATGTACATGCCCTTTGTGGTTGCTTGGATACCATGCTTTCAATGTTTTTCGCCACTTCTTGTAGCTGCCTGTCATTCAATTTGCTCATACGTTTCCTTTCTTTATTTTCTACCAGTGGTACTGTCCTTCCAAAACTGATTTTGATTCGTTTGTGGTCACTCCCCAGGCTTTTTGTACCTTCCTCATCGATTTCCATCCATCCCAACCGTTCATACAGCTTGTGGGACATTAGGCAGTAGTCGATTGTCGAGTGGGTGTTATTTCTTTCCCATGTTATTTTCCCGTTGCATTTAATTTCAGTATTAACTATCACAAAATCATGAGCCTCACAAAAATCTACTAACATCTGCCCTGTTGCATCTGTCGCCCCGTCAAAGTATTCCAAATGTGCATTCATGTCCCCTAGGATGATTATCTCCCGTTTCATAGCTAACTCCCTGATGTCCTTGGCCATACATTTGAAATGTTTTGCATTCTCCTCTTTCGACTCATTCCCCGTTTTCAGATATACAACTCCCAGGATTGTCTCAACATTCCCTACGGTGCCCTTGAGCCACATGTGCTCACTGCAGCTCTCCCTTACCCTTTCCCAGTCCTGTCCCTTCACTAGCGCCCCAAGGCCTCCTCCTCTGCGTTCTTTCCTTTTTCTGTTGCACCCAACCCAGGTGTATCCCGCAATGAATGGTGGCTCTTCCTCATCTCTGAAATGGGTTTCGGCAACTCCATATACCTGAAAATTTTCCGTTTGTAACTGTTCTTCTATTTCGGCCCACTTAATGCGATTTCTTCCCCCCTGCATGTTGATGAACCCCACATTTACTGCCTTCTTCTTCCTCTTCCTCCTCCGTGCTCCTGTCCTGCCCCCCCTCCTCTGTCCTTCATCTTTTACGTTTTGGCTTGCAGGGTCGCCCTGCGTGCCTGCAAAAAAGCCTGAGCCCTACGACCCACCCTCGTTCCTACCTGCCATCCCGCTGGTGTAGTGTAGTGAATGCCATCCGGGCCGAAAGGGGGGAAGTTTTTCCCCCCAATCATTCTGTTCACCTCCACCACATCACACCTGAGGGCTCGCCCCAACTCCCTAATCACTACATTTGCCACCTGTTCTTCAATGAAAGGGCCCTGTCCCCTGACCTCTGGGACAGTACACAGGGCAATGTGCACCGCCTCAGAGGTCGCCCTTAATTTCGCCACTCCCTCTTGAATCTGTCTGCCCAGCACTCGCCCCCTATTCTGCAGGACGTCATTCACCCCAGCGTGCAAAATTACGAGGTTTCTTCCCTCTCTGTTGTCACTCAGTTTGCTTTTGGCTCTCTCCGCCACAGCTTCGAATCGAGCCCCCGGCATGCATTCAACCTTCACTCGTCTGTCATACTGCACTGTTCTGAGGAGTGCTGTTTGCATTCGCGATACGTTGGAGCTTCCAACGACCCAGACCTTTCTGTCTTCAAGCAAATCTTGCCTCCCTCCTGTCTCTGTCGGCTGGTTCTTCCCTGCCTCCTCGCCTTCTCTGCCTCCTGTCGTCTCATCCCTCTGTACCTGTGTCTCCCGCGGTCCCCACGTTAACGTGTCCGCCCCCAATTCTGCTCCACTGGGTGATCCTCCTGCTTCCTTTTCCTTCAGTTCCTGCTGTGCCTCCCTCTCAGCTTCGCTCTCTCTCATCTCTTTCAATTGTTTTTCCAATTGCTGCCCTTTCTCTCGCTCCTCACTCCATTTCCGTTCTACAGCCTCCATTCTTGAGGCCCACTCCCTCTCGACCCTTTCCTCAAACTCTGCGCGTTTCGTTTTTTTTTTTCTCAAGTTCCTCCTTTGTCCTCGCCATTTCACTCTTTAGCTGCTTCTCCAAATTCTCAATCACCTTACACAGCCTGCACACGAAGCCGTTCCCTTCCGCCTCCGCCACGGTTTTGAATGTCGTTTCATCCAAATAACACCATCGTTCACACCTCTCACACTGGATGAGGTCCCCTCCTTCCTCCTTGGCTTTTCTCTTGTCCTACTGCTATTTAACAGTGTAAAAGCGAGGAAAAAAATTAACTATAATAAAGACCACTGGGAATCTCTAGAATAATAAAGAGAGCTAGTAAAATAACCAAACCAATAACCAGGGAAAAAAAGAAAACAAAGAAAAAAAGGAAAAAAAAAAGGCCAAGAAAAAGCTCACTTTTAGCCCTAACTATTAAACCTTTAGTCCTAACTGTTATGTGTTGGCCACGACCTACTTTATCGCCCTACTTTGGCTAAGTGTTCTCCTGGCTTCGCAGCGCGCTCCAATTCTCTGCAACCTACGTTTCTATGCTGACCCTATCTCCATTTAGATTTCCCGCCGCTGCAATTAGAAATAAAAATAGAAATAGAACTTAGCTGTCGGCATCCGTCCGTCTCGGCTCCGTCTCCCACACAGAATAGAAACTAGTGGCGATGCACGGAGTTTTTCAAACTTTCTGTCTCCCAGTGTTTCCAGCACGGAATTAGTTGTTTGACAAATTTGGAGCTTGCCTATACTTGACTGCCGCCGAAGTGATCGCAGCGCAGTGGCTCTGTGTCACCGTGCGGTCACTGCAACACCGGCGTTTCGCTCCTGCTGCTGTCAGTACCTGCGCGAGCATAGAACGGCTTCCAGGCATCGTGTGCGCGCCCCGTATGGAAAACAATAACACGCCCTCGATTGTTGAAGTTCTGGTGCGAAATAATGTAACATTAAAGCCAACTTATTGTGTTGCTTCCAACGAGTTCAGCTTGTCTGTGGCGTCTTTTATTTGCTAACGCCGACGGTAACCGCGCTTTAACACGTCGTCTGGCATTTTATGCACTTTTCGACAAAAAGTTCTTGAGTTAAACGTTCTGAATGTGTTTACCAAAATAAACTCTAGTGACACCAGTAGTGGGTTTTGCCGCAGATAGAATATATACTAGCATATTCCAAGTGCTGAGGTTATGTTTAGAAGAAATAATATTTTCAGTCTTATCATAGACCAAGACGTCTGTAGCCGTTTGTAGCCGTTTCAAGAAGTTTTTAAGAGGTTCTGTGTTTCGTGGGAAGTTGTCTAAGCTTTGTGCCATGAACCGAGAGAAACGCCCGGCTTGTGATCAATTCAGCATCAGAAGAAGTTCACTGAATGCAGGACACGTGTCGTCTACCAAATCCCTCCAGGCTGTGGTCGCAGCTATATATCGGACAAACAGGTCGATGTTTCAATGAGCGTGCAATGGAACATTCTTGTAATCTGCGCAACACTGAAGGGAGCTTCCTTGCAGAGCATTGCAGAGACTGCACTAATTGCCGCCCTCAGTTCGACAAAACTAAATTTTTGAAGTTTGGAAAAGACAGGTTCGAGCGGGAAATTGTGGAAGCCTATTTCATCAAGAAAAAAGGAAACAAATGCGTCAGCAGGCCGTCCATAGTGCTTAGTGACAAGGAGACTACTTTTTTAGAAGATTTCATTTAGGCCTCATGTTAGAGTGATTTCATTTAGAATTTTTCCATGTGTTCCTTTTATTTAACTAGTTTTTATTTTGTTGACGATTTTCTAGTGGCTCTTAAGCTTTTTGTTGCGTTTTTTCTTGACGCAGACACTGTTCTTTAGACCCTTTATCGTTCAACTGTTCTGTCCATTTCATTGTTTGTCACATAGTTCATTTCTCGCGTGGTCACATGTTTTATCAATTTTTTAGTTGAGTGACTATTAGAGATCTCAGTTTTGACGCAGACGCTGTACTTAGACGCCTTTATTCATGTTTTTCCGTGTTATTCGTTGGTCATTATTCCCGTAGTCGGGCGGGTTTTATCACTGACTGGGCCTTAGGCGTTTGAAGTGTGTTATGTTGTGGATAGCTTGATAGTGAAGCGTAGTCGGTACTTTTTATGTCTCGTTTTTTCTCCCCGTTGGTTTGGAAAAGACTATGCTCGATGAATTGCTTCCCATGTTGCTCCACGTGTGGTTCTTGTTTGCACATTTGATATTTTGTGCCAGATATTATTTCTGAGTGGTCGATAGATTGCTGTATTTTACTTCTAAAGTTTCGTGTGTGACTCGGCTTGATTAACCTACATAAGGCAGGCTTGTTGCGAAAATAAACTTATGGCGTTTTTTACTGGTTGATTCGGAGCAAGATTTCTTGCTCCGCGGCAAGGAATATAAATTTAACTGGTAGATATGGAGCGGGTTCGCGCGTTTTACTGGTCGTTTCGGATCAACTCGCTCCGCGCCGGATCGCTCTCCTTTGCTCCGCCACCGAAGCGCGGATTCGGGCGGAAATAGCTCGCGTCACTTCCGTCTTCAAGCGAAATCGGTACCCGGTTGGTACGCACAACATTGTGTTGCTTCGCAAAATGGCTGCGTTCGGTGCTGCTACAGAGCTCGCGTTTAGCGATGAGAGCTCGGACGACAGCGATTACGAAGTGACGCAAGTGCTGTACGAAGCATTCTATGCACGTTGTCTATGCACAATCCTTGCGGGCCCGACATGGAAATGACTCTGCGACTGCCGCAGTCAAATTACGTACGGGGGACGGAAAGTTTAGTTGCCGTGGAAATGTACAGAGCGGAAGTCGGGCATGGTTTCCGGAACCGGGTTGTGCGACGTGTACGCAGACTTCTCGTGTGATCCCCCGCGGAGCGTTTTGCGCTCCGCTGTCCGATTTGGATTTGTGAAACCCGAGCGCTCGCTCGAGGATTTCGGCGGCCGCTCCAGATCGACCAGTGAAAAACGCCACTAGTTGTGAGTGGCGCCGGTCCTGTCGTCTGTGTTTCATTTTGAGTCCTGGTCTACCCTAGCAAAAATTCTAATTGAAGTTTGTATTAGTCTAATACAGTTTTGTATTAGACCAATAGAAATTTCTATTAGTTGTATTGATTTACCTATAAGACCAATAGACCCCATGTATTAGATGTATTAGTCTTATACAAAAAGTGCTGCATGTCTGCTAGTTTCTTTATGAGACTGATACGTCATATTGACTTTATACAGATTGTTGCTGGTCTGTTATGCAACATGCATTGTTGAATTCCGTTGCCCCTGTTTGCTGCTTGTTTAATGCGAGCGTGAAACTTTATGAAAAATTAAGTCTGTATTGGGGACCATTTGCAGAGAGGTATCTGATTATTCGCTGAATAAGTAAGAATTTTGCTGTACAAAATGTGCAGCACACAGCATTCGCACGTTTGTATTAGTTTCATCGCACAAAGCTAGTGAAACTGGCCCCTATTTCTCGGCGATATACACGAAAGCGATCGACGCGCGCCTGCATGGTCTTGCCAATTTTGCTTCACTGGCGACGTCTCACGATACTAGGCCTCTGTTCAGCCTCGTCGCGATGAGTCGTAAGGAAAGCTAGTGTTTACAACACAGCAAATACTTCGCCACGAAAAAAAAAAAGCACATCGAACAACCAGCCGTAACCTGCAAGGCAGAGTCGCGATGGCCCGGTGGGTTTACGAACGATGGTGCAATCGCAGCAACCATATTTGTTTGCCAAGTTTGCCATTGAAGTTTCGTTAGTCCCGTACATGATGGTCCCGTATCTTCTGTTGAAGTGCGTATAAATTAGTGTTAAACTTGTAACCTAAGCTGATAACTTAATACCGCGTATAAAAGGCCGTAATATTTGTTGACATCAAAGAGCAGTATCGCAGAGAAGGGAACACGGCAGGCGGGAAGATCGCAAAAGTGCGACCGTAGTCAGCCGTAGTTGCGCACAGCACGTGTGCATTGGCGGCTGCCATGTTGCAGTTAAAGCCCCTCCATACACGTTTCAGCGGTGGTGGCGCGTGGATGGAGGGGCTTTAGTTGCAGTGTACTGTAGCAATGTCAAGGCGAGGTGTGCGTGATTTTTAGTGAATGAACTATGTGTTTTTACGGAACCCGAGGTGTTGGTGTCTGCGCAATCTTATTCCTGCAGTAGTATGTTTGGATATGGGTGTTGTGTGACTTCAAAACAACGGAAGGCAACTGTTTTTACCCCTGTGCTTCGTGGCTTTGTGTATATATCAGCGTGCATCGATGTGATGTGTTTTCGCCGGCGCTGATTCCCTACCATTTGGAGATAATTATTGTACTTATTTATGCTTCTATAGTATAGTATAAAGTTGTTTCTTTCTTTTTATCCCAATGGTCGATGCACTTCAGTACAGTGTCATTGGGCCGATTGTTGTGCGCATAACAGCAATAACATGCCTGTTTCCGGCAATGCTGTGCAAGATTTCTGTCTAGAGTTGTTCCTTATCTGCCTACAGTTTCGATGTAACACAAAGAACATCTTAGGTTCATTTTATGTGCTGTCTAATTGTTCTGGCGTATCAGGTGACGTCATTTTTTTCTTTATGATAAACATGTCGAACTAAGCATATCACACTTTGTCCTAAAATTAGTTTGGAAATTAGAGGGCCATATTATTCCAATTTAGAAGCAAAATTGCCAGCTTAAACATTTAGTGGTAGAACTAGCACCCCTGCTTTTAAATGTTTCTATATGTGTGTATGTTTCTGTCCGGGTTTTTTTAACCTCCTCAAAAGGACGTTCTCTGGTCGAAGTGGTGGAGCTCTGGCAGTCAAGACTGCTGACCTGACGAAGATCTCGAAAGAGAAATCCGTAAAAATATTTGATGTGCTAATAAATGCTTCTAGCAATTATGCCTGTTTTTCATTCTGTAACTGGTGCATTGCAACCTTTTCTTTCACACCAATAGACCTAGCTATTAGACTAATACGCCGATATACCTATTAGACTAATACACCAATAGATCTATCAGACTAATAGGCCAATACACCAATATATATATTAGACTAATGTACTAATAGTCATAATAGATTGTACTAGTGTCAATAACCTCATCGGCTATTAGTTTTTGTATTAGAATCTTTGCTAGGGCTGCGCCTTGCCTTTACTAATTCAAGCATGAACCAACTAGCCCAAGCAAGAGATTTACTTGTACAATAGGTATGAGGTACGGAGAGGTATTTGGAAGGAAGTAATGGTGCTGGGGCTTGCTTTCGGGAATGCGGTCCTGTGCTTAAGGGCAGAAGTTCAGTCGAGACTAGAAGTAAATCAGAGAGCTGTTGGAAGATTAGCACTAGGTGCCCACGGGAAAACCACGAACGAAGCAGCACAGGGGGATATGGGCTGGGCATCGTTCGAAGCACGGGAAGCTCAGAGTAAGATCCTACACGAAAAGCACCTGAGGAAATTGGACGATGACAAGTGGGCATCTGAGGTATTTAAATACCTATACAGAAAGAGCGTTGACTCACAATGGCGGAAAAGAACTAGGAAGCTAACCAGTAAGTATGCCAGACACGAGAATGGAGAAAGACAGAGAATTAAACGACATGTTAAAAACGCGGAAGGTACAAAATGGGATAAATTCAATGGAAAAGAAGCATAGTGTCGATACTGGAAACAGCAGATCAGGAAGGAAGCGTTTTATGATAACTCAAGAGGCAGTGCCCTACTCTTTGAAGCTATGTCAGGATGTTTTAGAACGCGGAGCTATAAAGAGAAATTTAACGAACAAGAAGACACATGTGCTGTGTGTGGTAAACCTGCAGAAACAGTAGAACACCTCATACTAAAATGTGATGGTATCCATCCCGATGTCGATGCGGGTACAGTCACGCTTCCCGAGGCCCTAGGTATTCAGAGATAACAATAGTACGCGGTGGAAATTAGCAAGAGGCGATTGGAGGATTGTTGGCTCAAAAGCAGAGAGGTGACATAAGGTTAAAGATGTAGGAAGACGTATTTAAAGAAAATGCCGAATTTGAATGACTTACAACACAGTTAAACAAAAATAAAAACCTGAGCATGGTGGCAACTGCCATCACCCCGTTTCAAAGGGGACGCTCCTACCTTCCATCCATCCATCCAGCTCCCGCTGCTGGCGCGATCCTCTCGCATTTTTTTTTTTTCTCATACGTTGTCAGAGGAGGGCATTGATTCTGTTCGAGTGCGTCCTCACTGTGCGCTTTTTTCTGTGTGAACGCATTTCATCTGAAATACACCACAGATTCAGCCCAGGCGGCGCTGCGGAAAAACCCGTCACCAGCGCCCGAATCGCAGCCTTGGCACGAACTGAGTAGTGCAAAAAGAGCTGTCCGCAAGCGAAGGTACATAGGCCACAATGGACCCTCCTCTTTCGGTTGTGTCGAGGCACGGTTTTCTAAAAGTCAAGGACCTGCAAAGCTTCTTCCGCCCATCCACGCTTCGGAGCTCAGCAGGGCAAAGTACTTGTGCAATATAAAAGAAGTCTCAGGTGTTCTTTCGGCGTGCTGCAACTCACAAGTACAGAGAGTATCAGGCTTGTTTGTAGGCATATCAGCATATAAATCTAAGCATTTCAAATTGGTTCATATTGAAAGTGTTCTGGACACAAGACTTAAGTATCTCCTATATTTTTATGCATTTTATCGTAATGTGTTTTCTCGCAATTATTTACAGAGCGTAAATCCTTCCATAGCCTTTTTCAGGGCAGCAAACAGCGTGCGAACATAACGAAAGTAAGCTTCCTACAGCGCCTACGCGCCGCGTCTTTCTGTCTCGCAGGAGCTACATCATCGCGCAGTGCCTTTGAACTTTTCGCAGACGCTTCAAGCAACATACGCGCACAAATAAATGTAAATAACCGCGACATATTTGTACACACGTGCGTTACTTCGCAATTAACCCGCCGTGGTTGCTCAGTGGCTATGGTGTTAGGCTGCTGAGCACGAGGTCGCGGGATCGAATCCCGGCCACGGCGGCCGCATTTCGATGGGGGCGAAATGCGAAAACACCCGTGTACTTAGATTTAGGTGCACGTTAAAGAACCCCAGGTGGTCGAAATTTCCGGAGTCCCCCACTACGGCGTGCCTCATAATCAGAAAGTGGTTTTGGCACGTAAAACCCCATAATCTAATCTACTTAATTGCTCATCCAGTGCACCTACAGCAACGTTATTGCTCTCATGTGAAAGACGCAGTCGAGCAGGCTCAGCACATCGCGAAATGCGCTTGTTGTATCGGCGCAGGACATACAAAATACCGAAACTGTAGAAATGAGTTCGCGATACAATGATGCTCTAGAACATGATTTTGAATTCATAACGAACCAAAATGTTTGGTTAAAGTGACCAGCCAAATCTCTCCATTCCACTTGTTGAGTCAAGCGGAGGTGACGTCAAGCAGATTCTTGAGTTTTCGCTTGGTTGCCGTGGTCCTCCGTCAGGGCTACGCAGCACAATTACAGCAGAACAACATTATCGCACTTTCTCATCCGAGCCGCTGTGTTGTGGAGAATGCAAGTAATTCGATTACCGAACACGTTGAACGGCCCGTATCCAGCGCTCTCGCCTTTCTCCTTCATACGATCGCGATGGGAATCGGTAAAACTGAACTTTGTTATTCAGTCCTTCACGTTCATGGCAATTTACAATACAACAGTAGCGTCGATTGCGGCGTTTCTTCGTAGCGCGCGGAGCTATCGAGGTTACTGCCGTTTCCTCCATCAGTCTGACGAGTGAGCCAGCAAGCGCTTGGCAGTTCGGCCCTGGTTCGGCCACACACCCCTATTCGACGGCTTGTCTGACTAGCGGATAAATTCATAGCTCTCTGTCTGGGTGTTGAATGCGCAAAACACTCGCAATGTGGACCAAAATCTAGTTAAATTGTCGTTCCGCTATGGCTGCATAGCCAACTTAGGAAGGGTGTCGGGCTTCGCACTACTCAATTACTGCATCTTCGCACCGGCAGGTGGCGCTACGCGTCTTGCAAAACTCCAGAGTCTGACATCTATGGCATTGCGTGCCTCTGTGCAAGTCTGGCGAGAAAAAGAAAACCGCCGGAATATCGTTTCACGAGGTGCCGTCGGGCTTGGAGTTGAGGCAAAAATGGCTTGCTGCAGTCCGGCGGCACGGATGGACCCCAAACGACTCATCGTGCTACACAAAGGTTTGTAGCCGGCACTTTAAGCAAGAAGATTTTATCGAAGGCAAGAGACGAAGGCTCAAGAAGGGTACTGTGCCGTCCGTGTTCGACGTTGTGCTACAAACGGATGCTTCTCAAGCTGTCGCGTCCCCATCGATCTTGCTGCCATCTTTGATCTCTGCCAAACCAATGGCTGAGGAGGAAGAAGACGCTTCCATGGAGGTGTCATTTTGCGCGCATGAGCCGGCGGGCCAGTGCGACACCCGGTATTGCGGAGATACAAGGCGAAGCGTGATCGAAGCGTCCAAGTGGATAGCAGGGCGCCACCAAGCTTGTTTATTGCGGAAAGGACAAAATGGAAGCCGAAAGAAAGAGACCTCAAGATACAAATCCAGCAACTTCGACAGAGAGTTGACAGATATAACCTGGAGCTGAATCGCAATGAAACATACGACACATTTCTCATCACTACGTATTCATCTGTGGCATGCATCAAGTACCTGCTGAGTATTGAGAAGCTTTCCTTCGTGCTTACACGCAAACTTAACAGTGACCCCATAGAATCTCTCTTTGGGACATTGCGTATGTCTTCGGGTTGCAATGATATCTTGGATGTCCGTGCAGCCCTCTTAGGACTTGACAAAGTGCTTAAAACAGGAATTACTGCCTCAAATGCACTTTCCAACGTTGCTCACAGCGAGACTGCAGGAATGTCCAGTGCATTGCTTCGAAAGACACCGGCAGAACAAGTGCAGCTGCGGTCAGAAATTGCAAAAACTGCAATGACTGTACTAGAATGACTGAACACTACGCTTCTACCTCTGCACTTGCCTACCCTTCAGATTTCCGCGACAGTGTACGTTGGAGGCTGCATTGCTCGTGTTATAACAGAGCAAATGAACTGCGAAAACTGTGCAGCTCTTTGCACAAAGCCAGTAACAAATCAGCTATTCCTGACATTCACTCGCAGCCAAGATCGAGGTGGATTGCTTTATCCTTCGTACCAGCTCCTATTTGTCCTTGACATCCTGCGGACGTTTGCTGCACACGCACTGAAGGAAAATCGTGCCCTTGAGAAACCCCTCACTAGTCATGTAGAACGTGCAGTTCCTGCTCTCTGTGGCTCCAACCTGTTGAAATGCGAGGACAGTGACGAGCCGCACAGGCTGAAACTCATGGAATTGATTTCTGTGCGGTTCCTGCGACCTCTTATACCGAACTATGCATTCTCCGTGACGGACAAGTATGATGCCTATAGATACTTCGCCAAAAAGCCCCTTTCAAGGAAGTGCCTCAAGCTTTGAGACAACAGCCAATATAATGAATGCTGCTGTCATTTCTCGTACGCACCATGTTATACATTACTACGCAGGCAGCCCCAGAAACGCGTGTGCTGGCTTTTCCTTTAAACCGAAAGCGAACACGCACACTGCTGGGCGGCGCCGCATAACAAGTTGCCGTTTTCACTTCGCAATTCGTACAGCAAGGAACAAACCACATATATGTGTGTGTACTTCTGAGCTGCGAAATTAGACATAAAACAAATGCGGGCGGTGCGGCCACCGCGAAGAAACGCGCGATGGGGGCCGCGCTTGCCGGTCGAGCCCGGCCGTGGACGAGTGCCCGGTTGAGGTGGCGGCGGAACGGTGTGCTCGCGGCGGCGGCCTATTGTTGTAGCGCTCGTCTGCCGGGCACTGAAACGCGGACCCAATAGCCGCAGGCTAGTGGATGGGTCTGGATGCGAAATATAATACACATTCGGTACAAGCATAGGGGGATCAATGCAGAGGATGAATGCAACGCATTACATTAGCAGATTAAAAACAGAAAAAAAAATTGTTTGCAGCATGCATAAAAATTATCACCAGTTACATAAATTATCAAACCGCAAAGAAAAGAACGCCAAGCAAGAATACAGGCACCAAATCAGGGGTTTATAGCTAATAAATATGATTGAAGTGCTTTGCCGAAATTTTGGGCTTTTTTTGGAGAGTATGTTGTTCCATGTCTCCAAAGGCTATCAGGGGACACAAGATTGGTGAAAAAGAAATTGAAGTCGCCCCTGAGAAAGTTCCTTCAGCAGTTCTGGACGACAGAGTTGAGATAGGTGAAATCTGGAAGATAGGTGAAATCTGGAAATCTGGCAGCGGTGCGCAAACGGAAAGCACGTCGCTAATTCCCTCTGCTCTTTGCAGCATCAAACGTCTGCATTTCGTCACACGTGCCTGAGCTCCGTCGGACTACACTGCGCAACCACTCCTGCCTGGACACAGCGGATTTCCTGCAGTACCTGGGCCGCAATCGGCGTCCAATCGGCGCCCGACAGCTGTTTTCCACGAGCATATAAACTGCGACACTTCTGGATCTGCAACAGTTTGGCAGCGGTGCGCAAACGGAAAGCACGTCGCTAATTCCCTCTGCTCTTTGCAGGTGAGCGACTTGAACAGATTTTTATTAGTGCATAGTTTGTTGCACTGTAGCGCACTGCTGCCAAACTTGAAAACTTGAATCATTTGCGTATTTGCTTTTCTGCCGTTCCTGTGCCATGTCGAAAGAAAAAGAAATCATGAAGGCTTTAGAAGATTTCAAACGTGAGATGAGGGCCGAGTTGCGTTCCGTCAAGGATAGCTTGAAGTTCTGTAGCGACACTTGTGACGAGACGAAAGTTATCAGCTCTGATATCAAGGCGCTAAGAAAGGAGATTAGCGATCTTGTAAGCTGTAATGAAAATCTTCGATCTGAAAACAAACGCTTGGCCCAAAAAGTGGAAGAACTTGAACAATACAGCCGCCTAAACAACCTAGAAATCAAAGGTGTGAAGTCAGATATTGAACCCAGAGAAGTAATTGAGAAACTTGGCGAGGCCATCAATGAAGAAGTTTCTATCGCCGACTTAGACACGTGTCACAAACTTCCCATCAGTAGTAAAGGCGAAACCAACATTTTGGTCCGCTTTGTCCGCCGAGATAAGCGCCATGCATTTCTTTCTAAGGCTAGAAAGCACACGCTATCTAACAGGGACCTTGGTCTCAATGATAGCGGGCGCATCTATGTCAATGAACACTTGACTTACGGCAACAAACAACTGCTGGGAGCAACCATTGCCCGTAAGAAAGAAGTTGGTTGGAAATTTGTTTGGACGAACGGAGGCAAAATCTTTGCACGCAGGGATGAAACTTCTGACACAATAAAAATTTGTGCGCGATCTGACCTCAGTAAAATGACCCATTAGGCGTCCACATCTTTGTCAGCTGGTGACTAGCCAGTCGATATCATGGATTGCCCGCCCCACTGTATTCATTGTGATGCTTCTTACTTTAACAGTAAGTTTACTCCTCTCACAGAAATGTTCTCTGCTATGCATATTAATGTCCGCAGTATGAAGAACAAACGCGACGGTCTAGATATGTTTCTTGGATCAATAAACCGACCGTTTGATGTGCTTTTGTTTACCGAAACATGGCTTACAACGCACGATGATCATCTTCCATTCAAACATTACCAGTATCATGGCCTCCTTCGTTCGAATATGAGGGGTGGTGGTCTTGCCGTGTATGTAAAAAGTTGTTATCCACAGTGTGTGTTAGACGAAATTTCTGTAACAAATTCCAATGTTGAGTGTTTAGCCGTATCACTGTCCAGTGTCATTGTAGCTGTAGTATACAGACCTCCCGCAGGGAACAAACTACCTTTTTTCAAATTTTTCGAAAACTTACTCTTGAACCTCGCCAATTCCCGGTTGCCTTTTGTAATAATGGGTGATATTAATATTAACCTCATGCACGATGATCGCAGTACGCGAGAATTTAATAGCCTTATTGCATCTTATGGTTGTTTAAATACTATAAACAAGCCTACCAGAATTAGCGTTGCTACAGCTTCCCTGCTGGATGTTTGCGTCACAAATATGGTGTCTCCAGAAACGGAGTCTGGCCTGTTATCTTGTGAAATCAGTGACCACATCCCGATTTTTTGTTTTCTTCCTGTGAAACGCATTAAGACAGTATCGAAAAATGCCACGAGGGTAACTAGGGTAATTTCCGATGAAAATCTCATCAAATTTATGACTCTTATTCAGAATGTATGTTGGGAGAACGTATACAGCATATCTGACGTCAACGCGGCGTATACTGCTTTTCTTGCCAAGTTCATGGAATGTTATAATGCTGCATTTCCTGCAATTGAGGTGAAACACAATTTCAGAAAATCTAGAAAGCCATGGGTTGATAAGATGTTATATAACAGGATACGTATTAAAAATAAAATGTATCATGACTTTGTACATACTCGCGATGCAGTCCTTTTTAGAGAATTCAAAAAATTCAGGAATAAACTAAATAAAGACCTCAAGTTTGCAAAAACAGCTTACTATACAAAACGGTTCTCCAGAATTTATAATGATCGCAAGAAAGTAGCTACCTACATTGGGAAAATAAAAAACAATGTCTCAGCAGGCCATGACGACATCAAAGCAATACCGTTGAAGTATGTGTCTGCATTAATATGCGAGGTTCTAGCGTATATTATAAATTTGATGTTTACAAGTGGTACGTTCCCAGATGAATTGAAGATTGCTCGTGTTTGTCCTATATATAAAGGAGGAAATAGAAATGAAATCACAAACTATCGTCCCATCTCCGTGTTATCAGTGTTATCGAAGGTATTTGAAGGAGCTATTAATAGTAGATTAGAAAAGTTCTTTAGCCTACATAACATTATTAACCCTTCTCAGTATGGTTTTTTGAAAAATAAATCTTCTGAGCAAGCACTACTCGCCGTTAAAGAAAAAATCATTGACAACATTGAATCCAGAGCATACACTCTCGGTCTGTTCTTAGACCTCCGGAAAGCTTTTGACTGCGTACAGCATGCAATTCTTTTGAGTAAGCTGAACAGTTACGGTATACGCGGAATAGCTCTAAACTTGCTGAAAAGTTACTTAAATAACAGAATACAATACGTTAAATGGAATAATTTTGTTTCGGACCGTTTGCGCATTACCCAAGGGGTTCCGCAGGGGTCTATATTAGGTCCACTTTTGTTCTTATTGTATATAAATGACATCTGTAACATACCTGATTCCCCAGATTTGGTTATGTACGCTGACGATACAAATATTTTTTTCACATCACGCACTCTGCCGGAATTAGAAACTATCGTGAACGCTTATTTGGTAAAATTATACGCTTGGATGCAGGCGAATAAGTTCAGTTTAAACTTGTCAAAAACGAGGTACATAATTTTCAGACCCATTAATGCCTCAGTTCATTACACACTTAACCTAATATACGCCAACACAAAACTGCAACAGGTAACAACTCAGAAATTTCTTGGTGTCTGGTTTAATGAGCACTTATCATGGAACACACATATTTCAAAACTTATTACGGACCTTAGTAAAACTGTAGGTTGTCTTTACCGGATCAGCGATCTCTTGCCAGTTTCCCTAAAGGTGTCCATATACTATGCACTATTTTTTTCCAAATTGTCCTATTGTGCACTGGTCTGGGGCACTACAACAATAAGTAACTTACAGAAGTTATTGCTTTTACAAAAGAAGGCATTGCGGGCTATTGAGGGTTACCATGGTAGGCCCGAAAACCTACCAACATTACCACTCTATCATAAGCATAATTTACTTAAAGCAAACCATGTTTACACATATCGCCTGTTACAGTACATCCATCGTAATCGTTTGTATTCCATTGCTCCAAACCGCCCTCCTTCTAAATATCCCCTTCGGCAACACAGAAACTTGGTCCCTAAAACGAGGTCAAATTACGGCAAACAAAAGCTCGATTACCAAATTACAGTTGTTCTCAATAACCCATCTTTAAGCGTCATGTTTGATCTCTCTAAGAACAAATTTAAAAAAGACATAAAGAAGTTACTAATTAGCACTGACTCAATATGATGTCAGTTTTTCACTTAGCGAAGCGTCTCTTGTTTTCGTATCAAGTTGTTTATGTGTGTGTTTTCTTTATCGACCTCATGCCATGTTTATACACTGCCTTTGATTTATGGTGCACTGTCTTTGTATTAAAAGTAATATTTTTTCACGGTAATATTGTCGTTTCATGAAATGTAGTTTGTTCACTATCATACTATGATGCAATGTATTTGATGCAATGTTGTTTTGATGCAATGTATTTTTCACTATCATACTATGTTAATATTTATTTCTGTGTTGCTCACTGCTGTATTGGCTGTTTTGGGGAACTGTGACCTCGTCAGGCTTTACCGCCTTTTGTCGCAGTTCCCTCTTTCATCTTTGAAAGAAAATAAACCTCAACTTCAACTTCAACTTCAACTTCATTTCACCGAGGATGGGTGGGCCGCGCTCACTGCGACAATTACTCAGAAGCGTAATCGTAGTTTTTGGACATGTAGTGCATGTCGGCAAAGGGTTCATGATAACGCCATAGGGTGGGACGCGTGCCTGAAGTGGCTGCACTTTAAATGTGTGTCTGTCACATCAACGCCAAAAAGTAAGGTGTGATTTTGTCGGAATTGTGTGAAATTTTCGAAATTATGCAAAGTTTTCTCAATATGGGCGTATTCAGATTACGCTAATCAAAGTCCCATTACCATTTCTTTGTTTTCTATAGAATCTTATATGTGATGGGCGAATATGTTGACACAAAGGATTAATTCTTAGCTCTGCATGAAACGCTCTAGTTTTCTTGGGAAAACATTTTATATGACAAGAAATGGAGCATGCTATATTTGCGATTTCGTAATGTTCCAAGTCTGGGGCCCTCCTGCATGCACAATTTTTTTTGTCATGCTTGAGTATTTTCTCATGTAAGGCTAACAACTTGTATTGTTTCAAACACTAAGCCATATTTCTTTTGTTGTCTTCTTATTGTGGGCAAAATTCCAGAACGTTTCTCCACGAGCCACGCGCTAGCCACTTTTCAGCCCAACCTTCACGCAAGATGTTCCGAGATTTGATCACTGGTCGTTGAGAAAATATTCATGCGCAACAAACATGTATCGTGTATGCAGGAGGGCCCCAAACATGGAACTTAGCGAAATCGCAAAAACGCTATTCTCCACCTTTTGTCATATACGATCATGGTCATGGGACCTCGATTACCGTTCTTATATCAACATGTCCATATATATGTTCATATTTTTGTCATATGTCAATGTGGTTAAAGAGCCGGACCCCGTCTCTGTAGTGCAGATGTTAAAAAGAGCCGGACCCCGTCTCTGTAGTGCAGATGTTAAAGTGCCGGACCCCGTCTCTGTAGTGCAGATGTTAAAGTGCCGGGCCCCGTCACTGTAGTGCAGATGTTAAAGTACCGGGATCCGTCATTGTATAGTCACTACCTATTAATAATGATACCCAGGGAAATAATGTTCTGGATCTTCTGCTCCTGAGCGAAATATTTTTTGGCAGAACAGCAGTGGTCGAGCCTGGCATATCTGATCATAAGCTTATATCTTTTTGCTGGGATGTTCCAGCAGAAATGCACCAAAGTCATAGAACTGTAAAAAAAATTAGAGATTTTACTAAGGCCGGTGATGTAGCAGTCATATATTATGTAGATACACATATCTAGATACACATCTTAAAGTAGCTCACAATAATGTTGAGCTCTCATGGCAACGATTTCAGGATACTTAAGTACTGTACTGAACAGTCTGTGCCCTTAAAAGCTGTCCGAAAACAATGGCTGAATCCGTGGATATAAATCGGGAAATTATCCAAGCCAAACATAAGATTAAACGACTGAGAAAGAGGAACAAAACGACGACCCCGCAGATTGAGCATCTGAAACAAGAATTTCTGATAAAGGTAAATTTGGCCAGAGATAGGTTCTATAGCACGAATATTGAAGAATTTCTTTCTAGAGATCTGAAAAAGTTTTGTTTACACCTAAGCCAAACAAAACAGCAGATAGAGAGCATTAAAGTTAATGGAATTGAAATAGAAGATGAGCATAGCATTGCAGAACATTTCAATGTTTATCCTCAAAGTGTGTTTGCGGATCACGATCAGACTGAGCTTCCAAGCACATATAGCCCATCGGCATATGACATTTTAATCACTCGCGAGGGTGTCCTGGAGAAGCTCCTAAATATCAATATGAAAAAATCTGCTGGTCCTGATAATATTCCCAATGCCTTCTTGAGGCGATATGCCGAACAAATATCGTAATTGATTTCAGATTTTTTTCAGTTATCCTTAAAATGAGGAGAAATCACTGCAGACTGGCACAAAGCGCGTGTTGTGCCGGTACACAAGAATGGAGACCATCTCAGTTTCAAACTACCGGCCTGTATCTATTACTAGCACGAGTTGCAAGCTATTGGAACATATTGTTGCTGGTTTCATACAAGGGTTCTTGAAAGATAATAACATATACTATCACCTTTTCAGCACGGTTTCAGAAAAGGACCCTCCACGCCCAAGCAACAGAAAGTCCCCGTTGCAATATCGGCCCGACGTCTCTGACCGACTGCAAAACGGTTGGCCCTACCTCGGCGCCCGATGGAGGGCTGGTATCCGGGGACACAGGCCTCGCGTCCGCCGACCATCGGCAAGTGGCCCGACCACTGTAGTCGACGTGGCCGGGTGCACACTGCGTGAGGGCCGACTGCGGCCCAATATGCACCGGTTTGCCGTTGACCATCGGTCGGGTGTGGACGGTTTTTATTTTTTATATTAAAAAACACATAAGGTTTTTCTTTTCTTGCTGTGTGTTGCGTTTTCAGGTCATCGATATACAGTTTATTCGAGGCGTTCAACTCGCGCTGCCAATTAATATACGCGATATGCGCGTAATTCACAAGTGAAACATAATTAAACGCCTCTAATTATCCGTACTCGTTAGTGGAAATACGCAACACGCAACAAAAGAAACACGTGAACGCAATGTTTTCTCTTTTTAGGTGCTTATTTTGCAATCATCAAATACATAAATTTTTTCGTGCAGCAGTGTTAACAATTTGCAAGTAGTCTTTGTTCCCTGAAATAGTACGATACAGTTAACGGACACAGCTGGTCTGCTGTGAGAGTTTCCCATACTGCCCGGGAGGCTCTCTTTCAGCCGTTCCCATGTTCTTGGCTCTGAACGGTATAGCATCCGGCATTTCTCTGTCACCGTCGAGTGTGAAGCTTGGATAGTTACAGTGCTCATAAAAACTGAAACAAACGAACAAACAAATAATATAGTAATGAATAACTCTGTGAACCATGCAGATGATTTATAGTGGACTTTTTTCACAGTCGTGTGCGAGAAATCCCGATCCTGACATACCCACACACAACATAATTATTTTGTCGTAGCACATGCATGTAATGAACATATACTGTGCACTTTCAGTGAAAATTAGTGTGTTCAACTTCTGCCACGTGATTCACGCTTTAGAGCCGCCCAAGGAAACATGAGGACAGGAAGGATAGAGTTACTGACTTGGCTCAGAATATCATTGCAAAAAAAAAAAAGAAACATCCAGGCAGTGCGATAAATGAATACAACACATAGTTGCACAAACAAAATAGCACGCAGACTGCCACGAGACAAATGTATAGCTATACATAACGTCGAGACCGCGGTGAGAAAGTATTACACGTAAACTACGAAATAGCAACAACAGAAAAATTGGAGCACAACTTACGTATGGGCTATCAGCAGGGTCCCACATACGTGTCTTCTTGTCTGATGTTCCTAGATCTACTCTAGTCCACATGCGGTGAAGCGCCACACACAATCCATTCTTACCTGCAATGCACCAGACGTATATCGTACAGGTATTTACAGTTTTGTTTTTTCGTCTGTGGGAAGGAACGAAAGCAACTTCTAATTAATTATGACTTTTCCGCCATGACAACCAGACAAGCGTCGTACCTGATTTCTTCCCGAATGGTGATAACAGTTCCGAACGTAGCAGGTCATTAGCACACTGTGCTTCAATTTAAGCAGTGTTTCCTAGAGCAAAATTAAGGAAAATACAAGACGAAAAAGTATTATTAGAAATATATACATGAAAGTACGCCGCACATTTCCCTGTCCCAACTCTCGAACGCTTGATCCGTTCTCATATAACGCCTTTCTTTCTTTTTTCTTCCTGTCAGAAAAAATAAACACAAAAAACAAGAAGTTTATGATACGTTGCAAAACCATTTACGCAATACAAAGCGAATTTTGTTCACTTGAAAAAGACGGTTATGCATTACACAACGTGAAATTAAAATGCCACTTACGAGTACGCATATCTTGAACGGCGAGATACGGCGGCTCCACTGCATGGAAAGGGCTTGCGCTGTTCTTGTCCATGTCACTTTTGTGTAGTTTGCGTTTATATGCGCAGTTCATGATAACAGAAATGGTCCAACTAGTCTACCAAGAGACGCGGAACGAGCTGGCATCCAGAGCTAGCATTTGGCGGCAACTCGCGTCCCTGCTTGCGCCTCCGCGCCATTTGGCGGGAACTCGCCTGCGCCCCTGCGAGCAGACGGCGTTGCGCTTGTCGAAGAAAAAATAGATAGCAAAGAAAGCCCCGCTTCGCTTTCTCGCCCTGTCCTCGCTGGTGGGAGCTGATGCTGCTTTCCAAGAACCTCTTCATTCCTTCTGGGAGAGGGAGGTGCGACCGCGCAAGACAACTGCGGTTCCCTCAGTCTTTTCCTTTTTTTTTTTTATGCGCCTCCTATGAGCGCGTCGCCGTTTCCTTTTGGTGTGTGTATTGGGCACGTGCGTGCTTGCGTGCGTCTGTGTAATGGAAATCTGCGTTCTATATTTTGCAGGGATTGGTAGCTCTATACGAATATGTATATAGCTTATGTATACAATAATTTGGCCTCTTCAATGCGTCGAACAGTACTTTGGGTGCTATGTACGTTAGCATGTAGGTTCTGTTTTCTTTTTGGGGAGTATTGTCTAAATATTGAATAATCTTGTTTTGTTGCATTTTGTACTTGCTCATTATTGTATAACTGTTATTACCGTGTGCAATTATCTTTGTTTTAAAGTCTCGCTGTAAAGGCTCTGCCAAGCGAAAGGGGGCTGCGGCTTTGTCAATCTGTATCTGACAGCTTCTTCTGCGCCTCCGCCATCTGTGCCTTTACAAGGCTGATATAAATAATTTGAATTGTAACAAATATTTATCGTCAAAGCATCGCGTCTATATGTGCACGAAGTTCGATATGTGCGTGCATGCATACACAGTCAATACGCTTTCCAGGGAGCTTTGCACGAAAATGGTACGTATGCTTCACAGGAGACGGCGCTTGAAAAAACACTCATGATATACCATGAATTATTAATTCTTAACAGCTTGATTGTTGAATGTCATTGGTTCATTGAGCAAAAATTGGAAGAATTTGATCTAACTCGTTTTTCACAATCAAAATCACGTCGACAGCAGAAATGCTCCATCTTATGATTTACATACAGCCTTGACTATTCTTAGACGAATCGACAATAGCTACAAAAATTGCAAATTTTTACATCTCTTTACAATTCGGCTTCGTATAATCGCTTCTTTCACCCTCCCCGGTGAAAACATCCAACTGAAATGTTTCCTAGAACTGTACAGTCCACGAGTCGCCTGCGCTTAGATCGTTTGACGATTTTTGCTGTGCCGCGACAGGGCCGTTTACAATTAACACGCCGTTCGCGAACAATTTTGCTTGACTCTTCCGCAGTTCGCAAGACTATTACGAGAACTGTCTAATGCAATATCCACTTGATTAAATTTTGTTCCCCGTTAAATAGTTATTTTCTCGATAGTTTAACTACAAAAGAAGAAAGCAATAATGAACGATACAATAGTGTTGCAAACATATCCGTTTTTGAAGTATTGAAATCTTGTGCTTCTTGGTAAAGCAAATGTAATACTTACGCGATTTGTCTTCTTCTTGCGACTTGCACACTGGTCGCCACGTACTCTTGCTCTCATAATAGTGGTCGTTGCATGCGCACCCGCATATATGGCGGAAATACATTTGCTTCTGATTTCATTATTCACTCTAACTACTAGAGTTCGATCAGACCAGAATAAAACACAGAACCATCCTTTAGCCGGAAGCTGATCTAACTGCCAGATGAACTGTCACTAACGTCTGTGTGTGATGGTTGCTGTTTTTCCCCGTGTGATGAACCGCCGTCATCGCTTTTGTATAGCTGGTATATATACCGTCATTATATATATTCGTCCGTCAACATTTGTTACGCAAAAGCAACAACAACAAAAATTGCTGCCTCTCACTTCTTCAAAGCACTGCGCAGCCTGTCGGAACGCACTGGCGCGGGTGAATGCATGGCCTGAAGGCTCAATTTCAAAGTGTTGTTCAATTGCTGCCTGAACCACTCGTGAAGACCTTTCGCGCCACGTTACTTTATTATGCTCGCTTTTCTTGTGACCGATGACAAGACATTAAATTTGGCGGCCTCTGCAATACAAAGCTGCATCAACACTGCTTCTTAAATATACGAATTGGCTCAGCGGCTGTCGGACAGTGTGCATGGTCCCTTGTGGCAGGTCACTAAGAAACCAATTAAACACTTAGCGTATATGCACAAAATGACGCGACCACTAATATAACGTGAGAGGGGACTTTCGGTCTCACAAAAAAAAACTATATATATATATATATATATATATATATATATATATATATATATATATATATATATATATATATATATATATATATATATATATATATATATATTACACGAAGTGATGCTGCAAGGAAACAGGAAACGATGTATAAAAGCGGGTGATCGCCAGGCGCAATTTAATCCTCGTTACTGCGAACTGCCGTCGCATGCCGTGAAAGGACCAGTGCCTGCACAATTACTCGTTGTTACTGCTGACTTCTTTGTCACCGTCGGCGATGACGGTTTCTGCGCGTGCGTCTATTTGTCGTACAAAAATCTCTCACGTGACCTGATCCTAGGTGCCTAGGGACAGCATCATTTAGGGATTTTTGAGAAGGCGCGATGCTGGCGCCGAGCGACGCCGTGGCGTGTTCGTCCTCGGCGTGATCGTTCTCTGGACCGCGCGTTGTTCAACATTGCTCATGTAATCGTGCGTGCGTTGCTTGTGTGTTGGTTGTAGGTTCTGTGTTACTTGGCGGAAAGCCGTGAGTAGTGGCGGTGCGGCAGTGCGGCTTTGGCCTCGATGAGCTCTGGCACTACAGAATCTACGTTGTGTGACCCGTGCTTTCTTGAGAACCCGGCGGTGGTGACAGTTGAAATATCGAAGTTGCCTAGCGCCTCGGCAGCGAAGTTCTGCGAACCGCGATGTGGCGGCGCCGTGTCCGACTTTGCTTAACGGACATCGAGGGATGTGCTGCTCGCTGCAAGTCATGTAAATGCAACTGCGTCGACCGCCCACTGTTCAGCGCTGAATGTGTGTTTGGTGTGCTGTGCTTGAAACGAGTGGTGCAGCCGTGCAGCGGGGGTGGCGGAGGGGCAGAGTGGCTTACGGGCTCCGTTTGCGCGTTCACAGACATGTCCCGTCTTGGTCTCATTAGCGCCTGTCGCGGGACTGTCGTGTGCTAGCTCCTTGCCTAGTATGAAGTTTACGACGCTAACACACAGCATGTTCACGTTTTTCCGCGCTATATGTCATTTGCATGACGGCCGAGTTGAAAACGAGACATATAAGATTACTTTCTATTGTGGAAGTTCTGGAAGTCTTATTACGCAAGGAGTGCGAACGTAAACATAAACACATATGTGTGTCTAAAATTTTGAATTACCTATAATACCCTTTACGACTGATAAGTGGGCTACACGGCCTGTGTGAATCAGCTACCGTATGTTGCGACACTCTTACGTGTGGTAGACTGATGCATGGTGCGCGTTTATTTCTGTACTGTTGTAAAAACCATTTGTTTATTCACTCAATACAAATGTACGGCTTCTTCGCCGCAGTACATTTTACTTACGCGGTGAAGCATACTAAAAGTGGGAGGAGGCCACTATCAGCCAGCATAGTATGTCCACTTAGGCGACCTGAGAGGCGGCGGGTTCGCGAGCGTATGATTAAAGAACTCTTATTATGTCCAGTGACAGTGGCCCCTTTTCACTTTTAGTATGCTTCACCGTACATTGCTTAGGCTTCACCGCAAAATATTAGTGTATTGCGAGAAAGATAATCCTAAAAAGCCTAATTATGCAAAGTTTCTATTGTAGCTTGCTACACCGCAATACGTGAGTGAAAATTAGCGTCATGCAGTAAAGCATACTAAGAGTGGAAAGGGCACATAGGTTTACACTGTGCTCATTATTTTCAATTGTGACCTAATTTGCAAGTGCATCTGTGCTCGTGGTAAGCTTCATTGACAATTCTTTGTACATCACAAATTCATATTGCAGGTAAGCTTACTAAAGCACATTCGCCATTATGGTATGTGTTATTCACCTTCAATGCAGGAGCACAATGTGGATTCTTGCCCCTGCTTTTGGCTGGACTGCACATGCTCATTGAGAATTGATTCATTGTTCATAAGTGCACTGGTACTTTACTCTAAACTGGAGGGCTCAAGTTAATATGGAAGCACAATTTTTATTAAAGGGACAAGATGTTGCCGAGATGGTTGCAGCACAGCTTTTTTTTTCTTCCAGGCACCTTTTCTACTTGAAGCTTCCATTGTAGTGTTTCAAACCTCTTTGAACCAGCACATAGTGTATATAAAAATTGGACACTGATTGGGAATATCACCTAAGTTCATGCCTATATATAGTAAAAAGATGTAGCACGACCAGACAAAATAAAAGAAGGGGGTGGGCTGTAGCAATACTAAGTGTTAAATGGTGCTTTATCCTTTCCCTTGAGTTTTCTTTCTGTTTTTGTGCTTTTTATGGATCCTCCGCAGTAACCATGCGGGTGCTGAGCTTGAGCTTGTTGGTTTCAAGTCTCATGGTTGTTACTAACAGAACAGTGTGATAAACGAACAAGGGCTTGGAGGCATCGGTTCGCCTTGCTTGCCTCATGGTGCTGCTTCATAAGCACCGTGAGCATCCAGGCCAACTAGGAAGGGAGGTTTGTTGCAATTGCTTCTGAACTTTATTGCCACCAAACCAACAGTGCTCTCAATGAGAGCTTTTGGACAGTAGAATGCTTGTACCCAGCAAAGTCTTAAGAAGGAAGCATTCAGGATGTGCAAAATGGGCTTTTGAAGCTGGCAGCATTACTGAAGGGGCTTTGCCCATCTGCCCTCTTTATGGATACACAAAGATGATTTCCTCTTTAAGAGGGATTGTTTCAGAGGTTGTTACATGGCAACAGTGTTGGGTGTTTAGTAGCTTGTCTTTGCCCACTGTTAATAACCTGTTCCTTCTCCAGTGCTCCTGTGAAGTGCCTACTTTTTGGACACAATGTGCTCTCCATGCATGCATGCATTTTTAGCTTGTAAGGACGTCTATTAACCCCTTGCCTCAAGCTGGTCCTTGCTGATGTCACCCAAGAAGGCATTGGGGAGTATGGCAATGTACACTTACAAAACACTGTTGATACCAGTGAAACCAAATTAATGGAGCTGCTGTTCTTTTTTTGTCCACTCCATCCTTGTTAGTTACAATGAGCAATGTCCGAACAGAAGGCATATGTAGTTGGTCGTGCATAGCCTGCGCACTAAGACTTGTTGGCATGTTATGACCTTAGCAGTGTTTATATGTAAAAACCTTCTGTGTTGATGACTCCCTTTTCTTTATCATACTTTGCCTGATGGAGCCAGCAAGTGGGTCAACCAGATGTTCAACAGGCTTCCCACTAGTTTTCCCAGAGTCTCCTTTACCAGGGTGCTGCTCATAGATATCTGTTTTCTTGACCTTGCACTGCACTTCAACCATGGCCACACCTGCTAAAAGCATGCGATCAAAAAAGTGCTATACATCATGTTGCTCCAAACTCGTGACATGTGCTACAAGGCCTTGAGGAACACCCTCATTTATTTACGCCCTCATCATACTGTACGAAGCTTCGCATGATAAGTGCGACAATTAACATCTGCTGGTTTTTCAGTGTTATTCCTGTCCAGCTTGCTGAAAGCTATCCTGAGTGTTTCAAAAGCAAACGACCACTGCTGGACAAGAAGTGCTTAAAACAAGGGTCGCTATAACCACATATGTCACACGAAATGAAGGCCACTGAGTATACAGGCGGTTTACTTCATATCCGAGAAGCTTGGTTCTCTCTTTGCTAGTGAGTGAACTCAACTTGCCCCGAATACATGGCCTGTGACAAACTATGTGCCAGATGCTGTGTCCCCTGCAAAGCTGAAGATGTGTATGAGATCCTGACCCTGCAGCGGCTTCTACACTGGGCAAACAGGCTACTATAAAAACGACTGCCTTTACTAATATGCTAATAACATGAAAACAGGCAGAAATTTGGCTATTCATTGGACCCAACTGCAGGTGCAAGCCACTCTTCCACCAGATATGTGTTGTTCACAGAAACTGGAGCTATACAAATGCAGATAAAAACAATGATGTTTGAAAGTAGTAGAGTTGAACTACATTCTGCACAAGCAGTGCTATCTGCAGCGCTGGTACCTTATAGCCACAATTCATGGCTGCACCACCATGCAAAGGCACTATTGTTGAATTAATAACTTCTATTATATTTATGGTGGCCATATATTGCAATTACATATCCACATTGTGTGCAATATGGTTAAATGTCAATTATGATAGCCATTCCTAATCTGAAATGCAACAAAAGAGCAAATATAGGCAACAAATTGCAATTCAAAGACACAAAAGACAACCAGTGCACAGGATGAGTGATAGACTTCCTTTTATTGAAGAAGAAACGCGACATGTGTCATGCCACCACCAGTGGGTAGCAATCTTTCAAGCTTGGGTGACAGAGGCAAAACTTAGCAAAATGCTACAATCACGCTGTAAAACGGCCTTGGACACAAAAAACCGACACAATATTGTACAGAATGAAAGGGCAGGACTCCATCTAAGAACGGTCTATGGTACCACATACTTGAAATGGTGTAAAATATGTTGACATGCCCTACCCGTAAAGAAAAAGCAACAAACACAGAAAGCACGCCTTAAAATGCAATGTGAAGAGTCTGAAACCAAGAAAAAACAACCCGAAAAAGGTTTCGCTAAGTCTTTCAACGATTAAAATTGTCAAACTGTATCATCACTTCTTAATGAACCTGCACAGCTGAAAAGGAAGGAAGGAAAGCCCAATAGCAGGGCTGCAGAAAATGTCACCGAATAAATATACTTTGCTTACCAACGATACCTGTGGTTTAGTTGTGGTCTGTGTATAAACCAATTGTGTATAAACTTTTCTTGTTTAGAATGGTTTAGCGGATAGGGAAAAAATTACCATAAGAACACCAGGTGTATGCATAGTCTATGCACAAAAAGCCACTCCTTTCTTTATTTTCTCTGTACTACTATTCATGAGTATTTAAGTGCCTTAATAGCACTGCTAACATCCTACTGCAAAACACAAAATTGGGCAAGTTGTGGCATAAAGAAAATTGCAATTTCACTCATAATGTGAAACAATGATGCAGTAGCTGGTGAAATATGCGCAGGAAGCTTACTTCATGCAGTGTTTGTTGAAGTGAACACTTGCCAATGCAAGTCGGTAATCTCCTTAAAAAAGTAAAATAAGTAAGAGTCGTATTTATTTGTGGCAGTTGTGCCTCAGTGTTGAAGTGGAAATACTTGGCTTTTCTTCCTCCTCTTTCATATCCGGACTTAGCCACTGATCCACACCAAAACAACCCTTTAGCTTCTTACTGCTGAATTCGTTTTGGTTTTCTCAAATCTATATTTGGGCTACCCATTGCTAGGCCTCTCGCTTTGCTTGAGGAAAACAAGACACCAACAGCTCCATCCAGTAAATCTGAGAAGCCAAGCACTAGAAGGAGATTAATGAAGCAGATGCACTCAATCATTGTCATCACATGCAAGAAGAAAACTTAACATAGGACTGCCTTCACAAGTGGGAAGGTCATGTGTAAGAACTTGAAGGTGTGGATGCCAGCTCTATATACAGTACGCAGACATTGAGCAGGTGTTAGCCAATCTAGGCACCTGTTGGCTAGATCACGCTCTCCGGTATCAGTATTCACCACGATTGTACCTTCAGCAGAGTGGCTGAAATGTAGAATTGTGGACTGCCACACTTTTGATCGTATGTTTGAATCCTCGCAGCACAATGAGAACATTATTTGCAATATTCTAGCAAGAAATTCGGGAATTCCAGTGACAACACCAGTAGACATCGGAACAACCAGGGGAGTTAGCCCAGAGCAGCTATTGCTGTAAAAAAGAAGACTGGCATAAGCAGAAGAATTGAGATGGGCATACTACATGCCTTTGTTCTGGTAGTGGTCCACTATTTGGTGCTACACTTAATGATCTCCAGTGTCACTGGACATAATAAGACTTCTTAAATTATACACTCGCGCACCCGCCGCCTCTGAGGTCGCCTAAGTGGACATACTATGCTGGCTGATAGCGGCCCCCTCACACTTTTAGTATGCTTCGCCGCACAACTAAGCTGTACTGCGGCGAAGAAGCCGTACATTTGTATTGAGTGAATAAACAAATGGTTTTTACAACTGTACAGAAATAAACGCGCACCATGCATCATTCTACCACACGAAAGAGCGTCGCAACATACGGTAGCTGATTCACACAGGCCGTGTAGCCCACTTATCAGTCGTAAAGGGCATTATGGGTAATTCGAAATTTCAGACACACATATGTGTTTATGTTTACGTTCGCACTCCTTGCGTAATAAGACTCCCAGAACTTCCACAATAGAAAGTAATTTACAACACAAACGCAAAAAACACTATATGTCTCGTTTTCAACTCGGCCGTCATGCAAATGACATATAGCGCGGAAAAACGTGAACATGCTGTGTGTTAGCGTCGTAAACTTCATACTAGGCAAGGATCGAGCTAGCACACCACAATCCCGCGACAGCCGCTAATGAGACCAAGACGGGAGTACATGTCTGTGAACGCGCAAACCCTAAGCCACTCTGCTCCTCCGCCACCCCCGCTGCACGGCTGCATCAATCGTTCCATGCACAGCACACCAAACACACATTCAGCGCTGAACAGTGTGCGGTCGACGCAGTTGCATTTACATGACTTGCAGCGAGCAGCACATGCCTCGATGTCCGCTAAGCAAAGTCGGACACGGCGACGCCACATCGCGGTTCGCAGAACTTCGCTGCCGAGGCGCTAGGCCACTTCGATATGGTGGCTAGATAACTTCGATATTTCAATTGTCACCACCGCCGGGTTCCCAAGAAAGCACGGGTCACACAACGCAGATTCTGTACTCCCAGAGCTCATCGAGGCCAAAGCCGCATTGCCGCACCGCCACTACTCACGGCTTTCCGCCAAGTAACACAGAACCTACAACCAACACACAAGCAACGCACGCACGCTTACATGAGCAATGTTGAACAACGCGCGCTCCAGAGAACGATCACGCCGAGGACGAACACACCACGGCGTCGCTCGGCGCCAGCATCGCGCCTTCTCAAAAATCCCTAAATGATGCTGTCCCTAGGCACCTAGGATCAGGTCACGTGAGGGATTTTTGTGCGACAAAATAGAGAGTTTTAGAATAGGGGCCCCAAACGTTTTGGGGCCCCAAAGAAATAGCGTCGAAGCCACTGCGCATGCGCGAGACGCAAACTGCGTTTGGGTTTTGCGTTGGGAACGCTATTTCACCGATTTAGCGGGAGCTCAAATAGCGTTCCCAAAAGCTTTGCGTCAACAAACATGGCGGCACCCATCGAAGCGACGGCTCTAACCTAGCACCAAACTGGGTTCGATTCGCGGTAATGCGCAAGCTAGGAGAAGTGACTGCAGTTATCGCTTTCTCTCAACTAGCGTGTGTTATGAAGATTGATTCATTAGACGCCGCTGATTCCGAATTCGAGTGTGGATTTTATGGCTCGTAGGCCTAACACGGCTAAGCTTGGCTGGTGAAGGCACGTAAAGTTGGTTTTGTTGCTCCAAACTAAGCACAACTAATTGTTTGCTGCTTGAAGAATAACCTCTAAATTGTAATTAAACGCGAATACACGCAAGTCAATATTACTATTCATATCATAAGATGGTATATTTTATTTAATTATTTTTAATCGTTTTTCTTAGACGCCGTAGTGGCGCTGTCAGCGCAAGACGCTATCTGCAAACGCAAAGCCCTATTCTAAAACTCTTCACACCTGCGTGCCCCAACGCTAACACCCGCAAAGCTCTTTGGGGCCCCAAAATATTGGGGCCCCTATTCTAAAACTCTCTAATATATAGACGCACGCGGTTTCTGCCCCCCATGCAACCAAAGTTATTCGGCAGGCAGCACTTCAGACATACCCGTAATAGAATCGAATGCGGCGAAGGCAATGTGCGACGATTGTCCGAGCGACTTCGAATACCGCTCGCTTGGCGCGCCTGCAAATCACCGCCGATCGTCTTGCACAAGGTTTCGATGAATATGCCGTAACCATAGACCGTTTCATCGGGCGAGGAGGAAAGGGCACGCGGAGAGCCTTTCCTCCTCTCTGGCTTGGGCGATCCGGCGCGGCGCTGCTTGAAAGTATTGCTGTCGCGTGCTGCGGAACGACTTCGAGATGTTTAAGATCTTACTTTGTGAAATTTACGCCATGTTCGTTGATACAAGGTCGTCAGGGAAGCCTTTCGGTGCATTGGTAACTACTGTAGGCAGAAATATTTCTTGGGGACGCAAAAATGTGACACGCATAATCAGCCGCGGTGTACGAGCATTATCAGTCGCGGTGCGTGTATGTGTTGTTTACTATTTTGCTTATATCGATTTTAATTCAACAAAGAAAACCGGCGTCTCTGTATTACCAACATTAAATGGTAAATCAGCTCACTGTCTGATGGATTGGCGTAGGCAGTAAAACATAAAACATAAGAGCGCATGCTCGTGCACGGCCAACCTAAGGCAACCACGAAACATCTGAGCGGCAGGCGCTATCAAATATTTTTGATACACTGGCATCGTTCTCACGCATTTCAAGTCTAGTATGCTTGAAATTACCATATGTCTACGCTAGCCTTGCTGCATGAGGGCCATGGCGCTGCTCAACACAGCGACCACTGCGGTTGCTGAGCCAGCACGATACACATATAAGCTGTGTGCTTCGGCATTGCCTTTTTGGCCTGTATACAGCCATAATATATGAGAGGGTTCGCATAAAAAGAATGCGATGGCTATTTTTGAGCGCAAAATTTCCGTAATACGTGTGAGTGCGTCGTAGAGAACTGAACGAACACAACCGACAAAAAAAATTCGGTTATCATCCTCTTTCTCTAAAAAGCCAGAGAAAACGGGCTAACGCCGCACAACGTTTGTAAATATATAACCACTGATGCCGTATGCTTGGACCATGCGCTATACAGAACAAAGATATCTGTAATCCAGCACCTACTACTGCTTAGGACGCTCGCGCAGTTCGTAAACGGTCGCTTTGCTGGACAAGCTTAATTCAGACTGTAAGGTATGCTGCTATTACTAGCCAAAACTATTTTATTAATGGGTGGAAACCTCATCCATCCAACCAAGTAGTCACGCAATGTAACCTGCAGTGAACAGTTTGAACGCTTGTCAAACAGCACAGCTCCTATCGTAGCAGAACAGTACCCATGCTGTTACGATCGTCGCGTATGTTTTACGGCTCCTAAACCGCAGTTTAGAAATAGAGGATAATACTGCAATAAGGTCACATTAGTGATTGGAACATTTAGAAATACACAATTGATCTCCGAGGCTGATTGTAGGCTCAAATATGCGAGCACACATATCGCGCTGCGTGTTCCGTACACCTCAACGCCAGCAGAAATTCCGGCCATGACGCCTTAAACCACTCCAGCACGTCTCACAGAACCGTTTACCACGTAGAAGACGCACGTCATACTAAACAGACCGCACGACCGCGAAAACAAACGCCAGAACCTACCGCCGAGCGTATACCTGCCATGCAAAAGACCGCTTTCACCCAAGCCAGTATGGCGCTGCTCATAGGCGGCGCCACTGCGTTCACAATATGGCGGCGCCTACGAAAAAACGGTCTATTGACGCGGCACTAAGAGCGTTTTAAACCGGGAGGATAAAGGCGGCGCGAAATGAACAGTGAGAACTCCCAGCTCGCGCGCTCTTGCGCACGGTGAAATGTCGGCGTTCGATAAAGTAAAAGAAAAATAGCACACGTTATGTTCATGTCACGAACCCGAATATAATGCGAGGCGCGTTCCAAGGCTCGACATTTCGGGGAAAAGCTCTCGCTATATTCGTGCAAATATTAAGTGCGTATCTCTCGAGTATCGCCTCTTCTCTGGCTCACGCTGGTAGCAGCAAGTAAAGAACACCTCCTTTCATAGTAATGTTATTTCATAATTTCAATGGTCAACTTACGCCAGCATTCAGGCACTCCAGCTACGTGTGTCTCTGTGTGTGGTTGTACCCATTCGCTACATTATGTCATTAATTACAAATACTCACTTAGGCGTAAACCTCGTTTATGCATTATGGTATCTGTCTTTATCAATTAGACGTCATTTCGGACGTTCGGTGGTCTCGATTTGTCACGTAAGTGCATCATAGTTCCATATAAAAACCAGAAAACATGTATATTCGAACGCGGAAACCGAAAGTTCGATCACGTCAAACGACAGTTTCTTCTTTTCTTTTTTTCATATATGTGGCAGCTAGAAGTGCGGGATATCTACCGGACGTTCATATATAAAATACCCACAAATGAGACTTCCGACGGATGCTATTTCGTATACTGAGGCAGTACAATTGCATGAGTCATATATTGTAATGACGAAGCTTTATTTTAGATGAGAGCTATAGGTTACGTGGGTGCTTCCATGCAGCGCGCAGTCTGCCATTTGGGAAGTGGTGCCATTGTCGAGAAGGCCCTTCCTCTTGCGCAAGAGCGATATACGGAACCCTCCCCCCTATCTACACGCGCTGCTTACGTCATATTTTAAAGCCATATTATCATTGTATCGCACGTCCTTGATTTCATTGTGAAGGCTCCCGTCAGGGGAGCCGAAACATCTTGTATTCATTCAATGGTCGGTGTCCTTTTTACCCTTCTTCATGATGCCTTCCGTCAAAACCTCGACTTCATATCAAAGCGCTATACGTGAAAACGCTACTCGGCTTCGGGCTCGTTCCTCCCTTCTTGCCCGCATTCTTCCCCGCCTCTGGACTATTTTCCTTTACTTTTTTTTCCCCCTTAGTCCGAGTCGCCAGAGGCTATATCAGCTTGTCGTTGGAAGTAGGCATGCGCGTTTATATTGCTTGTTCGTTCGCGCTCAAATTTCGCAATGAGATCGCATTCTTTCTTCTTGCATTTTTCAGAGAGTGTTTAATTAGTATTTCTGCTTGCCACGGTTCATGCGAAAAAGACACCTCCTACCCAGTCGAACCGAACCAGCTGCGATCGGACCAGCTTAAAAGCAATGCAAAGCGTTTCACGAATGCGGAGAAACAAAAAATGCCGCCTTTTAGCGAAACGTGAGTTGAAACCAAGCAGCAACACGAGCAAACTCATTAAAGAAGAATTTTAAAAAAAGGTCCAGAGTTGCAGTCTGGTACTGTTTCTGCAGTGTGCATCAGCATGTGGCAGCATGCAAAATGCTTGTTATTATTGTAATTATGTACTTAGTACAATACATACATTTTATGCTGTCTAACAAAAAAAAAATACGCGGAGCCAAAGTTCAGTCGGCAACTAAAGCCGGCCCGATGCACCGACGATCGTTTGGCGCGCTCGGCGTTCAGTCGTGCTCTGACGGAGGCCCAGCCCGCGCGGCCGGCCGCGTGCCGATGTAGCTGGAAGGAGGCGTCGGGCCGACTGTTTTCGGAAGTCGGGTGGCCAGTGAAGCCGGCTGCCGACTATTTCCCAACAATCGGCCAATCATTGGCAATCGGCTAGGGTTGCTTGGGCGGTGACTCAGCTAGTAACAACCATACATGAACTTTCCCAAATACTTGATTTATCCGGACAAATAGGTGTGCTCTTTCTGAACTTTAGCAAAGCATTTGATAGTAAGTTACATATAAATTAGAAAAGATTTGACCTCCTTTTGGTATTATACAGCCGATTTTTGCGTACCTTAAAGATGGGGAACAGTTTGTTGAAGTTAGAAATTGTAGTTCTAGTGCATGTCAGGTCACCTCAGGAGTTCCACAAGGCATTAGTGTATTAGGCAGGGTGTCTACCAACCTGGAAAACCGGGAATCTTCAGGGATTTTGAATAGTCTGGAAATACTCAGGGAAAACTCAGGGAATTTGTGCTTATATCTGGAAAAACTAGCTGTAATTCCAATGAAAGGGAACGAAAGTCGCGGTAATTCTGGCTCGCGTAACAGAGAGGGATCGTAACGAATAGGTCTTTCGATGCCGTGTCGTCGGCTGGAGGAGTTGCCAGTGCACAGTCAACGACCGACTTTCCGGATTCTGACGAGGGTGCCTCGATGCGCGTGCCCTCTCACACGGCGGCGGAGGGGAGCGCGCGCGAACTGACACTCCACTTGGGGTCGTCTGCTTCCACGCGCGTGCACCCAGCCCCTGCCTTCCACCGCATACCCCATCGAGTCAATGTATAAGAATGTCTGGAATTTCGGACCCGAGGACCCTTCACCGTCAGATTTTCCGGACTTCGTGCTGTGACCGCAGGTCCGAAACCACCTCGCCGCCGCGGTAAACGCTAGGCCTAGTTGCTCTTACCGTTCGGCGCCGTGATTTTCGTTGAAAGAATTCGCCCCAACTCTCTCTTTGTGGTCCTCGCGGTTGGCTTCAAAGCTCAGAAAGCACGAAGCGTTACACAATGCTGGTTCCCGAAAGTCAGCTTCGCCTCAATACGGAAATGTTACGCGGTGAAACATACGCAAAACTCTTGCAGTGAAGTAACAAGCTCCGTTCCTGTGGTGGAAGCAGATGCATACCACCTAATATGGACATGTACGGGTTTACAATCGGAACGCTCGCGTCTCTAACTGCAAGCCGGCCTCCGCTACAGCGTGACAACCAGTTATGACCGCTGGATACATGACAACAGATTCCACAAAACACTGCTTCAATTCATACACAACACAGGCATCACAGCACACATATAATACACATATACGCTCCAAGAATTATGCCTTAAGGGCAAGCCTTTATCGCAATAAAAAAGAAAGTAACAAGCGTGGGAAGGGGCAGTTGTCACGGAACAGGGTATCTATTCCTTAATTATACACGCGTACACCCGCCATTTCCTGTCACAGTACGAGCACCGATATGCCTAATAAGTGTACTGGTAGGCCCTTCCGGATGTGCCTGTGGCGATTTGAGCTCTTAACGGCAGTAAAAGACATGCATTAATTTTTTCGAACTGCACGATTTTACGGACGTTTTCGTGGTCCCTAGGGAGCCCAAAAAATTGGGCGTTGACTGTACAACTGACGAAGAGGATGCTTCAAACGGTCCGTGGAGCTAACGCGCGGTGGAAGGAGGACGAGAACAGAAAAAACCTACGCATTGAGGAATGAACGGGAAAGGAGGCGTGCCGCCGCTTCTTTCAAGGAACTTGAGTTATAGTGAACTAGAAGGGGGGCCCTTCTAGAACACCATACTTGAGTTGAACAAACGAAGTGTTGGCTGACGCCGAGATGCAGGTGTCCCTCATCCAAACCAAAATAAACTTTAAAGCTGTGAAACGCAACACTGAGGCGTTGTGCGCGGGCTGAGAGTATGTAGGACAGTTGAGGTTGACACACCAGCTGTTGAGAGAGCATCTCACTGGTGACAAAGTTCGGGCCTTATACCAATTAGCTTGCTATCAATTGATAAAAAATATCACAAATTCGAAACATTTGATTCTGTATCCACCGCCTTTTTATTCGTATTTGAGAATGTTCCACTCGATTTGTAATGATTTTACCTTTTTTTTCAAATATATATATATATATATATTATTCGCTGTGCATTTCACTAACCCCTCCCTTCTGATTTATTTTGAATGAAATAAATGCTGCTCTTGACTATTTAAACTAGATTAGTTTTTTTTTTAATTTTTGGCATGTTTACTATAAGTGACAGCATCGGGCGGCATGGCGTCAGCCTGTCTTGATGTAAAACAAAGTTCTATATCACTCAGGGAACTTTGTAAAGGCACTCAGGGAAAACCTGGAAAACTTAGGAAATGCCAACTTGGTAGACACTTTGTTAGGGCCTCTGTTATTTTTATGTCAACGATTTGATTGATGTTATTCCTGCTAATGTGTCCATTTGGTTATTCGCTGTTATCTTCAAGGAAATTTTGCCCCATGATGATCACGATGTGTTGCAGAGATGCCTTGTAGCAATCTCTGACTGGTGTTCGAATTGGGCAATGCAGCTCAATGCAGAAAAAACTGTACTTTTATCGTAACAAGAAAAAAAATCTCCCAGCAAATTTCATTACCAGCTTGAAAACAAAGCTGTCACCAAAGTCCAAAAATATAAATATCTTGGCGTTACTCTTACCAATAAACTCACATGGTCAACACATATCTCGGATATCTGCTCAGCAGCATTAAAGAAACTGTGGTTCGTAAAGAGAAAGCTTAAACACGCGCCTATAAGAACTAAAATATTAGCCTACAATGAAATAGTGAGATATTAATTAGAATATGCTGCTGAAGTCTGGATTCATCATGGATTCCATGAACTTTCTGTCATCCCATTGTGAACAAGGCTTCCACAGCGAAGCCGAAACGTGTTTTAGATTGATTCATTTTTTAGCACTTCTGTTGGTCAGTGTCCATCGTTTTACTACTTCATAAAAAGGTCATTATGGAACTCGAGCGAGTCCAGAATCTCGCACCAAGCTGCGAGATTTATATGTGGAAAATATGCAGGAAAGATTCCCCATCCTCATTAATATGTCACAAAACAGAATACAGACACTACAAACATGCAGAAAAATTAATCGCCTTGTACTACTCCAGAATACTATTTCTGGAAAAAATATGGCGTTACCTGCATATGTACGTCGGTCTACTATGAGAAGAACATGACACAGTCACGAATATTTGCTTGTGCCAATTTTCGCTAGAACAAACGCTTACAAGTACGGTTTTTCCACCCGAACGGTGAGCGAGTGGAATTTACTTCCCATTGGTGTATTTGAGTCAGACGATTTCATGGCTGCATTGGAAAAGCATTGTGAATTTTAGTGATGTCGAAGTGTGATCCCTGCTTCTTTTTATGCATTAGGTACATTTTATGCAGCATTATTTACGCCTGTCTGTATTTTCTTTTTGCTTGCTGTAATTTCCCTCCTGCTTGGGCCACAGTATTGGCCTGCAGTATTACTAAATAAATAAAGAATAAAATAAAAAGAAGAATGAATTGAATTGAGGTTTTACGTGCCAAAACCACAATTTGATTATGAGGCACGCCGCAGTGGGGGACTCCGGATTTAATTTTGACCGCCATGGGGATCTTCCACGTGCTCCCAATGCCCAAGACACGGGTGTTTCTGCATCTGGCCTCCATCGAAATGCGGCCGCCGTGGCCGAGATTCGGTCCTGCGACCTTGAGCTCAGCATCGCAACACCACAACCGCCACGCCACCATGGCGGGTAGAAGCACCTGAAGTGCCAGCGTCATGCTGTGTGGCGTCGTGCCACACAGCACAACGCCATGCCTTGATGCAACACGAAACCTGCACCACAGAACTCGAGGACCACTGGCATTCAAAGGAACACAGGCAGGCAACCGTTCTTGCGCCAAAAGATAACAATGATGTGTATGGTGCCCTGTGTCTGCCTTTTGAAAATCGCTATTGGAAATTACAAATAAAACTACAGCGTCCTAGAAGTTACAGCTTGAGTGACATTGTGAACAAATATTAGGAAGAACTCTGAAGCAATATTTTTTGTAACTTGTTTGGGTATTAACAAGTGTATGTAATGCGGTCCTGTACAAAGGTTTGCGGGCCAGAGATGACATTTTCTTAAGTTTTGACTGGTTGCCCAGATAATCTCGTTTGAGTGCCCGGTTAACGGCTCTTGCTTTTGGTTCAAGGGCACATGAAGGTCACTGGCTACAAGAGCTAAATGCATTTTGTCAGACACGCATCGTAGGGCGGTGATAAAGGGAATACCCCGTTTATTCCGATGATGTGCAATATATACAGAAGCACTAGTCACATGACTTTTGTGATAAGTGCGGGATGACAGCCAAAGAAGTGTGCTCGTGTTTTATCTGCAGGCTGACGTCACATCTTTCCCTTTTTGCAAGCTAAGTACATTCACAATAACTCAACAACACAGTTCATAGTTAATCATTAACTCCAAGTCGTTTCGGCGTCTTGATTATGCGACCGCAGCGGGTGGTTCTACGATGTCCGGTGGTTTCGCTGGCGTGACCATCCGACGGCTGCTGCACACCGGCATACTTCACTGGCGTTGTAGCCGGCGATTTGGCGGGCAGTTCGGGAACTTGTGGCTTCGGTGTTACGTCGATCTCTTCTTGATGGTGATCCCGTTGAACCGCCGATGGAACACTGTCATCGTCTCCCGTCTCTGGCAGTAGGAGGAGATGGCGTCTGTTCCGGCGAACGGCGCCTTTGTCGGTCCCCACCCAGTAGGACCGTGGTGTTTGGGACGGCCGCAGGATAGTTCCGGGAGCCCCCTTGTCTTTCAGCCACACTCGATTTCCTGCAGAAAGTCTGGGCAAAGACCTGGCAGCATGACGCTTGTCAAAGTATCTTTTCTGCCTGTTTCTGTATTCCTCATCCATTTTCTGCCACGAAGAGCTAACGACACAGGGTTTTAGCAGAGATTGAACGCAAGGTATTCTTGAGCGCAATCGACGGCTCATCAAAAGTTGTGCTGGACTGTAACCTGTGGGACCCGGCGAGTTCCGGTAGTTCAGCAAAGAAATGTAGGGGTCCTCTGCTTTCTTCAAAAGTAGCTTTATCGTTCTTACCATGCGCTCAGCTTCGCCGTTGGCTTGCGGGAAGAGCGGGCTAGTTGTGACGTGCTTGAACCCGTACACGCTTGAAAAATGCTTGAAAGCAAACGAGACAAATTGTGGTCCGTTGTCGGATACCACGGTGTTTGGGATGCCGTGCCTGGCGAAGATGCTCTTCAGATGGTTGATAACCGCTTCTGATGACGTATCGCCTTTCAGCAAGGCCAGCTCTGGATATCTGGAATGATAATTCCACAACAACAAGATACACGGCGCGTTTTATTTCAAATAAGTCCACGCCGACTTTTTGCCACGGTAGCTCTGTCGTTTCCGAGGGAATCATTGGTTCCGCGAACTGAACACGTTCACTCGCGCACACATGGCAATCAGCTACAGCTTTTGCTATCTCTTTGCTGAGCCCCGGCCACCAAACAGATTCCTTTGCTTTTGCTCTGCAGCGAACGATACCTTGGTGCCCTTCATGTAGTCGTTCGATCATTTCCTTCCGCAGACTTCGCGGAACAATAATGCGAGCATCTTTCAGCAACAGGTTCTTGCAAACTGAAATGTTAGCACGGACGGGCCAAAATTGCCTCAAAACGTCTGGGAGCCTTTCTTTTCTTGGCCACCCGTGGTGGCAGGCTTTCAGCAATGACAAGCATTCCTGGTCTTTTTGTTGCTCAGCTCGTATGAGATTAAGCATGCTTTCTGTAGCCGGTAGGCCCTGAACTACTCCATCGACGAAAGCAGATACGTCTGAGTCTGTCAAGGCGCCTAGAGTTTGGTTAGTAGCGTTCGCTCGTACTCTTGATAAGGTGTCGGCTGTCGCAATGCTTTTGCCGGGAACGTGCGTTAGTGTGAAGCAGTACCTCATCAAACGCATTCTGAATCTTTGGATGCGAGGCGGCATAGCGTCCAGAGGATCACGACCGAGCAACGGAAGTAGAGGCTTGTGATCTGTTTCGAACAAAAATTTCATACCTCTTAAAAATTCGTCGAAACGTTCAGCTGCCCACGTCAGAGCTAACGCCTCCTTCTCTATTTGAGAATATTTTTGTTCCGTCTTTGTCAGCGATCTCGAGGCATAAGCAACCGGTCGTCGTTCCCCGGATGGTTGGATCTGAAATAATACAGCAACAAGACCATACGATGAAGCATCAGCCGAGACTATTGTCTCGTTGAGAGGGTGGTACATGGCGAGGCACCTGTCCGAGCTGATGGTTTCCTTGATTTTGCAAAACGCTTGTTCCTGTAGCGGTCCCCACGACCACTCATTGTCCTTGCACAGAAGGCTGCGTAGAGGCGCGCTCATAGACGCTGCATCTGGAAGAAACCTAGCAAGATGGTTCATCATTCCCAGAAGAGAGCGAACTTCCGTTACGTTCTGCGGCCTCGGAAATTCTGCGATGGCCCGCACTTTTTCAGGATGCGGCCGCACGCCACCAGCGCCAAAGATCATGCCAAGGAAGGATACTTCTTGCACTGAAAAACAGCATTTTTCTTTGTTCAGCGTCACTCCTTCCCGCTGTAGTCTTCCGAGCACCTTGTGTAGGCGAGAGTCGTGCTCTGACTTATTTGCGCCGAACACAAGAATATCGTCCATGTAGTTTAAAACACCGTCTAATCCTTCCAAGACTTGCGTGAACTTCCTCTGAAAAACTTCTGGTGCCGAGGTTATACCAAACGGTAGTCTGCGATAGCAGTACCTGCCGTATGGTGTTTTGAAAGTGGTGAGTGTTTGGCAGGACTCCGCAAGTTGGATTTGGTAAAATCCTGAGCTTGCGTCTAGTTTCGAGAACACAGAGGCTTCCTGAAAGCTTCCCATGATCTGTTCTACGGTAGGCAATTGGAGGCGCTCTCTTCTTACGAAGTTATTTAGTTGAGTGAGGTCGACGCAAATCCTGACTGAGCCGGATGGCTTCAAAACCGGCACAATTGGCGCACACCATTCCGTCGGATCCTCGACCTTCCTAATCATGCCTTCCCGCTCAAGCCTGTCAAGTTGCTCCTTAACCGCTTGCTTCATCGGGATAGGAATCCTGCGCGGGGTTGACACAGCGTAGGGGATTGCATTTTCTGTCAACCGTATCGTGTGCTCTCCTGCTATAGATCCGATTCCTTGAAATAGCCCTGGGTACTGTCTCGCGACCTCCTCGGACGTTTCCAGTTCGTCTAAAAATCGAACTACCCCAAGGGCATTTATTGCAGGTAGCCCTAGTAAAGGCATGTGCAAGTTTTTTACGACATACACTGTCTGCTCACAGCGATTGTCCTTCCATGCGATTTCGGCTTGGAACTTTCCGCACGTGTCAATGCTTGCGTCACTTGGTCCCCTTAGATTTCCTGCTTTCTCAAGATAGCTTGGCATTCCTGGGAAATTTTCCCCCACGACCGTGACTTCTGCTCCAGTATCGACTTTCATTTTTACTTCATGGCCGTTTATCTGTACTGTCACGAAGTGCGCAGACAACTTGCTTTGTCGCGGTGTAACTGTGCCGAGGAATTGGCGCTCGTTATCTGGGCAGCCCGGTGCCGTTACCCCGTCAAGTTTTCCTTCTCTGTTTTTAATTCGACAAGCCTTTTCGAAATGCCCTAGCTTCTGGCAGTAAAAGCATTTTTGCTGCTTCGCTGGGCAACTAGTTCGCGGGTGCATCGAACCTGCGCAATAAGTGCAGCTTTTTACAGAAGCGGCCTTCTTGCGACGCGCAAGTGTAGCATTCCATTCTCTCTTCTGTTCCGTTTTCTTGTTCTTTACCGCTGCAACATATGTTTCGGCGCTCGTACCTTCCCGCTGTTTCAAGTCTGCTTGCTGCTGCTTTATCGTTTCGCTTGTTCGGGCCTTTGCTAGTGCGGTGGCCAATGTTAGCTTAGGGTCCATTTGAAGCTCTTCCGACAGCGCTTCGTCTAGAAGGCCAACTACAAAGCGATCCCTTATTAAACGGTCCTTCACGTTATCGAAGTCGCATCGCTCTGCTAACTTGTGGAGGTCGGTTGCAAATTCGTCTACAGTTTCTCCTGGCTGTTGACGACGTCTGTTAAAACGGGCGCTCTCATACACTGTGTTCTTCGTGTGAACGAAATAGGCTTCAAACTTTGCCTTTACGACCTTGAAAGTCTTCAGGTCTTCGTCTTTTACCGCTAACGAGCGAAGAATCTCTCTTGCCTTCCGGCCCATTGTGTAAAGAAGGGTTCTTACTTGAATTTCCTCCGTTTTCTCGCTGAGACCGGATGCGAAGCTGTAGTCTTCGAATTCCTCAATCCAAGAGGGCCAGTCTGCTGCGTTGTGGAAATCAAATGGCTGCGGAGGCTTTATCCCAGCCATTGTTGCTCGTTGCTGGACGCTCGTTGCTACCGTGCCTTCCGTGAGGACTTGCACCACTTGCAAGCTACTGCTCCGCTCTGTCGGACTGCATACGCCCCTGACGGTCTATTTCGGGAGCGGCCGATCCCACTTCTGACACCATGTCAGACACGCATCGTAGGGCGGTGATAAAGGGAATACCCCGTTTATTCCGATGATGTGCAATATATACAGAAGCACTAGTCACATGACTTTTGTGATAAGTGCGGGATGACAGCCAAAGAAGTGTGCTCGTGTTTTATCTGCAGGCTGACGTCACACATTTCATGCCTAAAACCAACAATAGGACGGGACGTCACTTGCAACTAACTTTGTTCTCAGAAAAAGTGCGTAATATAAAGCTATGTAGAGCCTGTGCAAAAACGTTGTGTGCATTGCACCATGCCACATCGGATGATTTTGAGACATGTAATAATTTAGAAAAGAATGAAAGAATTCATATTCAGCCCGGCAAATACCGCAAATACAGATGTATCACTGACAAAGATCTCTGCTGCATCATTGCTCTTACCAAGAGTGCTGATACTGAATAACCTTGCCTCACATTTTCAGGAATTACAATGCATAGGTGGCTGTGCTGAAAGTTTTTTTAGTAGAAATTCATGTTCCCTAGCTCTGTTGTTTATACATAGGCCTGTTTAACCGATGTGAATCCTGTTGCAACTGATCACAATTTCCTACACTGCACAGGTAATGTGTGGCCTTGCGTGCCTCTTCCCGCACGAGGAGAGCACTGTCAGTTCTGATACACACATACCGGCCAACTTCTTTGGTACAGAGAAAACCAAAGGTATTTTGTACCTATTACCCATGTCTTTAAGGTTGTGTGCAACCTTATGCAACTAAGGCACAACTACTGTCCTTTTTCCTTTGAATTTTTTTTGAAGGAAGGCACTTGCGACAACAGAGCTGGGACATCCGGTTGCTGGCTAACCTGAATATTGAAACTTTCCTGCATCCTATGATGGCAAGATTTTACCATAGCCACCGCCAGACACATGAATGCCACACACCCACTGAAATTTGCAGCAGGAAGCATTGAACGGTAAAAGCTCCTTTTGCAACAAAGGACAGTAAGTGTGAACTGACTTGGAACAATTTTTTAAGTAACTTTCTCATAAATACGAGTGGGAATTGCATTAATTGAATAAAATTTATTATCGGCCTTTGCTGTCTCATGAGTATGTCAGATTAATGTATGAAAAACAGCACAATACATTACGAGGCAAACATCTAATGCTGGCAAGATGTTGCAATCTTAAATTATGATTTTGGATCTTTGAATACGGCACATTTCCGCTTGCCTCAGATTTACCTACAGCCACATTTACGTGATTGTGGCTAACAAACATTATGCCCCTCGGTTCTGCTCCTTCTCATTCATGACAACTACATCTTTGACAGTGTGCTTTATTGGGTTTTACAATTGTGTTTCTTTGTACGACGAGGTCACCACGATGGCACCGTTCTTCCCAAATCATCAACACAGGTCACATGACATGGCCAAAGGTCAGCATGATCAGCAGCTGGACCCCTCAGGTGGTAGCAGCAGCAGTTCCCGATAGCATGGTCGCAGTGACTCCCAACTAAAACGGCTGCGATCCAGCTGCGCAAGAATAACTCCAGCTGTATGTGGAAGGCCAAGACAGGGAACGCCAAACAGAGGGCACAAGTTCATCAGTGGGCAATTCCCATAATGCTCAAAATGTGCTGATTATTCAATGAACCACCAACGAAATAATTGAAGTATACCAACCATCCACTATACTTTGATTAGGCTGTTTGCGTAACAACCTGTCACATACTAACCAGCAATGCGCACAGCATCTGGTTTTTGCTGAGCCTTCTGCGGCACTCCGGCTGCCTTGTTGCTATGACACCCAATAATCACTTACATCTTATAAAAGCCTCGATGAAATTGCTTCCACTTTACAACAGGCAGCGAATCAACAATCACTTGCACACCGTGCAGGTGAAAAATTGTTGCTCCTTTTATGTGCTGGACTCATTGCTAGAGCCTAGTCTGTTGTACACTTGTTTCTTTGTGCAAGTATTAACTCAGGACCATGCCTTGAATCCAGTGATATAATGTCTCTATGGTTGGAATGCTAAGGTGGTTCACAGAGGCACTGACGCAATATGAACATGGAGTTTGTGCACTAGCTGTTTATTTATTCACTTATGCTTATTATACATAATGAAATGTGCGAACGGAGTTTGGATGAAGCGGAGAACGAAGCCGGGCTGGCGTCCTCGGCATTCTTCATCTTGTAGATACACACGAGCTATCGTCCCCCCCCCCCCTCTCTCTCTCTCTCACTATACATACATATATATATATATATATATATATATATATATATATATATATATATATATATATATATATATATGGTGTTCTTTTAGCTGCACCAAATTTTTAAAAATTGCATGTGGCAAATAGTAGAATTCTAACCATTAATCCAAATTACTCAATTAGGCGGCCATTACTTCTACAAAAAATTGAAATGCTTAACTGAATAATTAACATAATTTCACTAATTATTGTTCTAACTAATTATCTCCCAGCACATATTTCAATCTACAAATTGAGCTAGTGAGCTTGCAAGGCATATATAACAAATTCTGAGGACGGCACCGGCTTTGAGATATGCGCCGTCAAAGTTAGGGTAAAAGACACGGTTGTTCCACTTACTTTTGTAATAAAATGCTGATTTATGCGCTGAAGCACAAAAGTGACTGGAAAACCAATACATATCGTGGGACACATTGAAAAATAGTATCTCAAAACTTGTAGAATGCTGAGAATTCGTTCCAAGTGGACATGCCCCATGAGCTCACCAGCTACAATTTGTAGATTGAAGTATGTACAGTAACGTAATTATTACAACATTAATTGGTCTAATTACATTAAATATTACATTAAGCCATTTCATTTTTCATACAGGTATGGCCACCTCACCAAGTAACTTAGATCAAGGAATAGAATTATGCTGACTGACACGGGCAATATTAAAAAATATTGTGCAGCTAAAAAAAGCACCCTTTACACATTTAACAGATAATAAAAGAACATATATACAAAGATGTAACTAAAAAGTATGTCATGCCTCAGTAATGAGCCTGAAGCCACATATGAAAGTGTACATGATACATGGAACATATGCCTTAAAGACATGGTGCAAGTTATCATCCTGTGTGAAAATTTCATTTAAGAATTTGACAGTGTCTTGATCTAAAACTACTCAAGGTACACTGACACATATGGCCAAACTGCTCAGTCATAAAAGATGCTTCAATTATTTTTACCTTCTTTCCGTCCTTTTCACCATCAGCTAATTCATTTGTCCTGTCAAACATGGGACAACGCTGGTATTTTCGCAAGCTAAATTGGTCAATCTTGCTTACAGTATTCTCATGCTGTCAGAGTCATTTATTTTAGGTGTAAATACTAAGACATTCTCCATTAACTCGTATCCCCAATTCTTCCCAATCCAGGTCTCCGAATACCTCCTGTAAACGCACTGTGAATAGCATTGGAGAGATCGTATCTCCCTGGACCGTATGCTCACTGACCTGGACAGGCAAAGCAGAAGGGTGGGACAAAACATTAATCTGCAGAAAACTAAAGTAATGTTTAACAGTCTTGTAAGAGAACAGTAGTTTACGATAGGTAGCGAGGCACTGGAAGTGGTAAGGGAATACATCTACATAGGGCACGTAGTGACCACACATCCGGATCATGAACAGCAGGTTGCCATTATCCCTCAAGAGAAAAGTGTATAACAGCTGCGTCTTACTAGTACTCACCTACGGGGCAGAAACCTGGAGGCTTACGAAAAGGGTTCTACTTAAACTGAGGAGGACGCAACGAGCTATGGAAAGAAGAATGATGGGTGTAACATTAAGGGATAAGAAGAGAGCAGATTGGGTGAGGGAACAAACGCGAGTTAATGACATCTTATTTGAAATCAAGAAAAAGAAATGGGAATGCACAGGGCATGTAGTGAGGAGAGAAGATAACCGATGGTCATTAAGGGTTACAGACTGCATTCCAAGAGAAGGGAAGCGTAGCAGGGGTTGGCAGAAAGTTAGGTGGACGGATGAGATTAACAAGTTTGCAGGGACAACATGGCCACAATTAGCACCTGACCGGGGTAGTTGGAGAAGTATGGGAGAGGTCTTTGCCCTGCAGTGGGCATAACCAGGCTGATGATTATGATAAGCTGACAACCTATGATTTTGATGATGATATGTGATGTTTAATGGCACAAGGGCAAGGTGTGGCCAAAGAGCGCTATGCAAGTGGTTATGAGTATTTAATGGAACAATGAAGTGGAAAGTATTGACGGTATATGGCTGTATATGGGCCTGAAGGTATATTCACTATGCAGTGTGTAAAACATAAATGCATAAACGTTTTTGTGCACAGGAAGTTATACAATAAAATCTCCTTATGACGAAGGGGATTCACAGCATCGGTTCCGCAGGGGGCGTTCTTGCGAGACCCAGCTCGCACTATTTCTTCATGACGTTCATGCTAATCTTGACGGTAACATACAAACAGACGCCATATTTTCGGATTACGCGAAAGCGTTTGACAAAATAGCTCACCAACGCGTATTACTAAAACTTTCTCGTTTGAATTTGCATCTTGATATCCTAAAATGCTTGAGCAATTTTTAACTAACCGCTCACAGTATGTCTCATTTAATAACCACGATTCAAACATTACACTCGTCACATCAGGCGTACCACAGGGGTCCGTCCTTGGCCCCCTTCTTTTCTTAATTTACATTAACGACTTACCCTTGCATGTATCCTGCCATATCCGTATGTTTGCTGGTGACTGCGTTATTTACCGTGCAGTCAATACCATCACTGACCAAATAACTCTTCAATCTGACCTTAACCGCGTACAAGAATGGTGTGATGTTTGGCTGATGACACTCAACTCTAATAAATGCAAACGTGTCTCATTTACCCGTCGTCCTCATCCTCTTCACTTTTTTTCATCGGATTGGTGACGTTACCGTGGAATCAGTGGAATCCTACAAATACCTAGGTATCACCTTGACTAATGATCTAACCTGGGATGTGCATGTTACTAATGTTATTTCATCGGCTAACAAAACATTGGGATTTCAAAGACATCACCTTCGCCTCGCTCTATTGCATATAAAACTGTTAGCCTATAGATCATTGGTAAAAACGAAACTCGAATACGCATCTGCCATCTGGGATCCGCATCAAGCATATCTCGCAATGCCCCCGAGGCACTTCAAAACCGCGCCATTAGGTATATTCATTCCACCTACTCTTACAACGTCAGCATATCATCTTTAAAAAAAGAATCTTCCGTGTCGCTTCTATCCCTTCGTCGCCGCATTGCCACCCTTTCCCTCTTCCACAGGTTCTACTATTCGACGCTTAATCGAATACCATACATTGTTCCTCCAACGCGCCGGTCACGACGCATTGGCCATCCCCAGCAGGTAGCACAGCAACAATCACGCACAAATACATTTTCAGCCTCATTTTTCTACCGAACACCTAAGACTGGAATGGCCTTCCTCAACAAATCGCTGCCATCACCTGCTCTTCCCAATTTGGTCAAGATGTAACAACTTTTTATCTAAAGAATTGAATGCATTATGACACTTGTTTGTATATGTTGTATTTCCACCTCTTATGTAATGCCCCTACTACGGGGTCTTTAAGGAAATAAAATGAAATGAAATGAAATCTGCTCTCATTTCAAAAGTCGATGACTTAGAAAATAGGAGTCGCAGAAACAATTTAGTTATATACGGGCTAACTGATGATGATGAAGAGACAGCAGCTGAGCTTGAAAGTAAGGTAGTGACAGGTCTTTCAGGCCAAATTAGGATTAACTGTCTCTGGCGTTGAGAGGTGTCATAGAATTGGTCGCAAACTTAAAGATAAAAAGCACCCTCTGATACTCAAATTTTTATAGACTACCGAGAAAAGGCATCAGCATTGAAATCCACGCACAAGCTAAAGGGTTCCTAAATACCAATCTCTGAAGACTTTTCCACCAGAACGCGAGAAATGCGAAAGCACCTGTGGAAGAGTGCCGTGCAAGAAAAGCCTAATGGAGCCAAGGTAAAACTACAGGTTTTCCCACTCTATTTAATCCAAGCGCCAATCAATTTAATCCAAGTGCCAGTGATTTTAATCCGAGTGCCACTCAATTTAATCCAAGCACCACCCAATTTAATCCAAACGCCAGCCGAAATAATACAAACGCCAGTGAATTTAATCCAGGCATAACGGAATTCAAGAATCTTTGAATTTCACGACTTCTGAAAATTTGCAAACATATTATCAGTTAATACCTTGAAAATGAAAGAGTGAGGTGAGAGAACAGTAGCTATCCTGCCATGTGACTAACGACAACCTTTGGAAGTTTTTATTTTCTAATTTGTTATGAGAGTGGCACAGCAGATGACAATTCTCGAAATAGATTGAGAGGAAACGTCAGCATGAGTATGATGAGTTAATGATACACACGCGATTTGGTCATGGCTATCAAACGGAACAATAACGAGTGATTCGGTGATAATCACTAGGCCCTCGCTGGGAGGCTTCTGTCCCTAGCGAATACGATTCACTATTCTACTGCGATATCCAAAGCCTCTAATCGAAAACCTTATCATCGATACCACTAAGACACTCATGAATAACATTTATTTGCATAATACACCTAACTGATATGGTCGAATCACTAGTGAGCACAAGTGAAATATAATGCGCAGTTCAGGGTTCTCGGTGTTTTGCACAACAGAACTTCATATATATCGAATGAAATGCGATGAAACGAGTGACTCACTATGCCTACCATAAACTCGTGTGCTTAAGTCACTGGTGAATACTATTCACCTATTTTACTATCACTGAGGCAGCTCTCACTCGTTGATGCCGTCAGTAGTATCAATCAAGCTGTAGCAAGATGAGCACTTTTGTGTTACCACTGTTAACTGATACCGCCGAGTCTTTAGTGATCACTAGTGATGCGCTCACTGCGATGTTCTCCAGTTTTCATGCAGAATAGCATCATAGATATAAAATGAAATGTCATTCAGACGGCAATTCAATAACTATTATTTATTAACTATAGGCTATATATGCTACGCTAACCACTAGTGATGGAGAATAACTTTGTGTAATGTGATGGTCACAGCGATCATTCATGCACAGCGTCAATGGTATAAATGTGTCAATAAATGAGAGTTTAATCAGTCAACATTGTCAATTGACATCACAGAGCCATTAATGATCACTAGCGATAAGCTCTGTTCGGTGTTCTTGTATTTTTATGTAGCATAGCGTCATGCATGTCAAATGATACGTAATTCGAATGATGATTCAAGATTAATAACCTGGAGCTGCTAAGAATCAGTCACTAGTAATCACGAATAACTTTGTTTGGTATGAGAGCGGTTTCTGCATGGTGTGAATAATGGCAAACGTCCATTAATTTTGAAAAAACTGTATTGATGAGGATTACTCACAAAAAAGAATGCCTTACCATTTGATTACAGTATTAATGATGTCACACTTGCAGAAGTAACAGAATATAAATGTCTAGGGCTCTGGGTCACTAACAATCTCAGCTGGAACAAACATATTGATTTCAAAACGTGTAACGCTTTTCGTCAATTGTTTTTCTTAAGACGGGCATTGCAGTTATCCACTCCATTTTTCCGCCTCCTTGCTTACAAATGTATTGTTTCGCCTACCTTAAATTATTCTGCTATCATTTGGGACCCATTCACTAAGGCTAACATAAACAAAGTAGAGAGAGTTCAAAGGAGGGCTGCTCGATACATATATAATTATTACCAACGTACATCGATAACACATCTTTTAATCAAAGCTGGTCTGCCAACAATAAATCAGAGAAATCGTTCTGCAAGACTTAAATTCATGTACCAATTAATTAAAGGACACTACAGAACTGAACTCACCCATTTAGTTAATTTTTCGTCTGGGTATGGGACCTGACAACGACATCAACTAGCTTTAACTCCTTTTCGCATCCGTAATAACTGTTTTAAATACTCATTTCTACCACGAACTATTACGGATTGGAATAATCTCACTAACAATGAAGTGTTAGTGAGATAACGTCACTGACGTTATTCACACAACATATTACCTAGTCTGTGTTACTGCATTTCATAACTTTACTGTTCTTATTGTGTATTTTATTTTTTACTGTTTGATATCTTGTTCAAATGTTGTTTTCACGATGCTGGCTGCAGAGCTTCAGCCTGCACCCTTATTTCTCTTGTTTACATTTTGCCATTTTTGTGAAACTGCTTAATTCTTTTTTCCCACCCTGCTATAATACCGATACCGAGATTGCAGTATCAATAAACAAATAAAATAAAATAAATATTTGTAATTATGGGGTTTTACGTGCCAAAACCACTTTCTGATTATGAGGCACGCCGCAGTGGAGGACTCCGGAAATTTCGACTACCTGGGGTTCTTTAACGTGCACCTAAATCTAAATACATGGGTGTTTTTGCATTTCACCCCCATTCAAATGCGGCCACCGTGGCCGGGATTAGATCCCGCGACCTCGTGCTCAGCAGCCCAACACCATAGCCATTAAGCAACCACGGCAGGTAAAATAAAATAAATAAATTAGGGCTAAAGCAGCCAAACTCGCGACCCGGTGCCCATGGTGCCCAACGCGTACGCATGGCCGTGTACGAGTGGTTCATCCAAAATTGCTTCAGCCATGCCGGCTTCCGCGTGCTCGGTGATGACTGTAAATTCTGATGAATGCGACGCAGCCGTTGCCAGTATTGCCGAAGTTTGGAGCAAGCGGTCAGAATTTACGGAAGCTGTTGACGAATCAACGGTGGACGAGTTTGTGAGTGCAAATGATGGCGTCACGACCACGGGAGAGCCCGAAAATGAAGACTACATTGCTGACATCGTACCAAGCACAAGTGAAAGTGGGCACAATGAGCAAAGCAATGACAGTCCTTTGCCCACATCCTCTGAAGTGATTGGTGCGCTCGCGCTAGTCCAGTGCTTCTTTGCAAATGCGGGAGGTTGCAGCCTCAGCTGCTCTGACTCCTTAGACAATGTGGGGAAGTGCATGCATCGCAGGCACCGAAATCGCCCAAGCAGAAGAAAATGCAGGACTATTACATGTGAAACTAAGCTAGTTTCATCAATAAAGTGATTTTATAACATCCAATTACAGTAGAACCTCGGTGATATGAATCTCAAGGGGAGGCGAAAATATTCGTATCACCCGAAATTTCGTATCACCAATAAACGAGCGAAATCCGTCCCGAAACCATGAGACATGCACACACACAAAAAAAAAAACATTTATTTACGTGGAAAGAAGTCACGCATGTCCTTCTGAGTCTTCTTCTCCGCAAGGTCGGCTAACAGAGAATTTTTTGAGCTGAAGAACTGGGCTGTAGTGTTCTCACGCACAGTCTCGGATGTCACAGCACGCTGCAGAGTATCGAGAGCGTACATCGAGAATGGGCGCACAGGGCCGCAAGAAAAGTGGAGAGGACAAATCGCGCCCGACCGGTTGGGTTGGCTGGTTCGCAGGGCGAACAGACCAATAAACAGCGCCGTTAGCCTCGGGCAACAACAAAGTAAAAAGAAAAAGGCGAAGAGGCCACCCACAAAAACTAGAGAGAGAGAAAGCTTCACTTGCCTCGTCAGCCTCCCTTCTGCCGCGGAATCCCAAACCGGCACTGGCACATGCTGCGCCGGTGGCGGCTCGACGAAAGCGGTACCAAAGTTCGTATCACCCAGCGCGACGCGGAAAAGTGTTCGGAACATCCGAATTTTGGCCCATTGTACACAATGCATTTCGGCGGGGGAGTTTGACGAATTTGTATCACACTGAAATTCATATCAGCCAAGTTATTTAGCAGGCTTATATTTATTTAGTTTTATATTATTTAGCTTATTTAGCAGGCTTATATTAAATTATGCTCTATATTGAACTGAGAGGTGTGTTTTTGCGAGTTCGATATAGCCGGGTTCGACTGCATTACTTTATTATAGTCATTACTTAATTACATACATTATTGCCTGTACGTCTATGAATTTCGTTATATTCCATTTCTTTAAAAAGAGGTTTGACTGTACTTTTTACTGTCATGATCATACTATTGATACTCTTCCTCACCATAACTTGATGCACCTTCTTTTGTTGGTCATTTGTGCTATATAAGAAGTATTTTGCCCAAATGCCGATATGCTTCATAACATTATTCACATACTGCTCTATGCAACCCATTCTGAATTGAGTGCTGTGCACACGGCCGTTGACACACCACTGACACGTCGGCTGACACACGGTCGTGTTAGCGGTCTTATGCATAGCATTCCTTTATTCTCAATTCTACACCCTTGCCACTAACACATCTTCAGTCGTTGCCGCAACCACCCGCCTTACCCCCTCTTCCCTTTAGAGGAACCCTACCTATATATCTCTTTATCTATATATATATATATATATATATATATATATATATATATATATATATACATTGATTGAGTATATATTGAGTATATATATATACATTGATTGAGTATATATATATATATATATATATATACATATATATATATATATATATATATATATATATATATATATATATACTCTGCCGAGGAAAGCATAGTATGTCGCCTCGGAAACGACAAGTCCACTTGTCGAAACACTGGCTTCCATTTTTACCTTGTTCTCATCTTGCTCATCACCATTCTGAATTTGTTTCTTGTTCTGCCAACTTAGGTCCTGACCACCCCCAAGAAAGAGGGATATTCATAGCTGCTCATAGTGCAGTGCTGTGCAATAGATGTAACATCCTTAGTTGTGCTGTCCACCTATTACCATATATATTCGAATTTAGGCCGACAGATTTTTTTCAAATAATCATATTCCAAACTCTAGGGTTGGCTTAGATTCGAGGATTTTAAGAAATGCGGCAGTTTTTCATTGAAACTGCTAAATATGGTGCATAGCTAGCACCATCTAGAAAAGTCAGTATCGCAGTTGCTACTAGCCGTGCCAGTAGCCAACCGCACACAAGCGAAGGTGCCATTTTGACCTGTGTCGTGTCGGCCGTATCGGTGTGCGGCGTGGTGTTATCGCGATGGCACCGAGCCTGAGATGCCACTACAGTGCCGCTTTCAAGCGAAAAGTTGCGATAGCCGCAGAGGTATTGTCAAACCTTCAAGCCGGGCGGGACTTTGGCATTGACGAGAAAAATGTCCATCATTGGAGGGGACAATGACAGCAGCTTTTTGCATGTGCCGCAACGAGGATGGCATTTAACGGACCAAAGAAAGGCCGTCACCATGAAGTGGAGACAGTTTTGGTCGACTTTGTTCGGACGCAGAGAGCAGCTGCCCTTCCAGTGACAACAGAAGTGCTCCAAGCGAAAGCTAGGGAACTTTAGGGAGCCAGGGAGCTAGAGGCCTAACGCCAAAGGATTTTAAAGCGAGCCGGGGCTGGCTTCAGAAATTCATGAAGCACTTCAGCTTCAGCCTCCGACATTGCACTTCAATCACCCAGAAGCTGCCAAGCGATTTCGAAGAAAAGCTGATAGCTTTTCAGCGCTATGTGCTGCGAAAGAGAGAAGCGGCAGGCTAAAACCTTGGGCAAATCGGCAACGCTGACCAGGCGGCTGTGTATTTTGATATGCCAGTGGTGTACACCGTGAATGAAAAGGGTGCCAAGGAGGTGAAGGTGCGCTCTGCGGGCTACGAGAAGCAGCGCGCAACTGCGATGCAGTGCTGCACAGCTGATGGACATAAACTCCCTCCTTATATGATATTTAAAAGGAAGACACTGCCTGCTCGATAAATTTTCCCACGAAATGTCATTGTGCAGGCAAATGAGAACGGGTGGAAGACAGGTGCGATGGTGGAAGAGTGGGTTAAGATTGGATGGCGACGGCGCCCAAGAGCCCTTTTGACAAAGAACTCACTCCTTGTCGTTGAATCTTACTGTGGGCACTTGACCGACAATGCGAAGGCTGCGTTTGCCCAAGCGAACACGGACCTCGCTGTCATACTGGGCGGCATGACGGGCCAGTTGCAGCCACTTGATGTCTGCATCAACAAAACATTTCAAGGATTGTTTGCGGAAATATTACACGGACTGGTTGACTGACGAAGACCACATGCTAACGGCAATGGGCCGCATAAAACGTGCATCGCTATTGCAGCTGGCGGGCTGGGTAGCTGCAGCGTGTAACAACATCCCAGGTACTTTGACTGTGCGCGCCTTTAAAAAGTGCAGCATATCTAATGCGCTTGACGGTACCGAAGATAGTGCACTGTTTGAAGGTGACAGGGACAAGGAACATAGCGACGAGTCTAGCAGCGACGACGACGTTGAATGAGCTCTGCACGTTCAGATTCAATAAATGCTGTTTGCATTTTGTGAATGCTGTCCTCGCTTTTTTTGTTTGGCCTACATTCGAGGTAATATATTTTTTTTGTTGGCTTCGGACTTTAGGGGGTTGGCTTAGAATCGGGGTCGGCCTAGATTCGAGTAAATATGGTATTTGTAGTGTTAGTCATCCTAACATTCATGTCTCGCTCATTTCCAAATCTCACAAACTCAATTATCCTGTCATACAAACCTCTAATACTATATGCAATTTTAGCGAGAGATCATGGTATCACTTGGCACTAACCAAAGGAAAATCCAGCACTCAGGACGATTTCATTGATTTCTGCTTCAAACTAACACAACTGACCTTTTCTCCGACACGTCAAAAGGATTTTCAGGAAGGAATCTGAAAGACAACATCACCCAGACACACTGTGAACATCTAACTCTCTAGACCGCACCGGATATGAAAGTTCTTTATCAGAAAGGTCTGCTGGCGGGAAGCTTGTTGGCACTTGCTGCCACTTGTGCCACTTTATTGGACCCTATTTTGGAAACTGCTTGTGCACCTAAGGCGTTCCACACTTCAAAGCGAAGCTTTCATCGCACCTGCACCAAATGAGAATTATAATCAGGTGTCGTCGACTGCAACATTCCATACACATTTCACATAAAAAAATTCTGACAAAACCCAACTCATGATGAATATCAACGTTAATGTGATTAGCACTGAAGCAATGTAGTGACACACCATATTGCCAATGCCGAAACGTGCATGCAGCCAGGCTCGTCTCTCACATTGCACCGACTGTGCCATCTAGCTGCATCGCCGCAATGTCTGCATGTGGCGTAAGCTCAATTTAGCTAACACCAAAGAAGTTTTAAATAATTGGAAGCACCGTGAAATGCACCCAATTGCTCTGAGAAAACTTCGTCATAGTGACCAACCACATTTTAGCAGACTTCATGACGTCGACTGCCTCTGGCCAGACGATGCCCAGCTTGAAAGCCTTCATTTAGCTTCTTCCAAACAGTGCAGAATACGCCCGCTTCATGACAAACAGGGGTAGCTGATGCTCACTGTTGTACATCTGCTACCAGCTTTCCCATGACAAGTTTCGTGTCACCGGAAAAACTTTTCAGCCACACACTCGACGGAAAAAGCTCAGTGAACTTGCCCTGGTTAATGGTTGAAACACTAACACCATTATCCAACTCCATATTGAGCAGCATGTCATTGACTACCACTTGAATGTGCATTGGCTGTGAGTTGGGCATTCAAAGCCTCCATAGGTAGTAAACTTCGTGCTCCTCACGCGACCGGCAGGTCGGCTGTGTACACGACTGTATCTGCTCTGGGCGTTTCTTCTTCCAGACTGAACTTTTGAAAACTCTAGCCAGGTGCCCTATCCGGCCACAGTTATGACAAATGGTGCTCCCGTGCCTGTACTGACATGCAAGATGGCCTCCCCCCAACAACAAGAACAGCAGCCACTGTCATTTTGCTACTGTCATTTTGCCTGGAGCCTAAGCTTGTTGACAGTTTATTGAGCAGGGATTTTTATGTGCAGCCTCCATAGCTATGAAGGTGTCACATCACATCATCACATCACTTTAATACCTTAAAGACCCCGGTTAGCGGGTATTACATAAGGGGTGGGTTTACAAATCAAGGTTACAGAGAGTGATCTTCATGAGAAACAAATGTAGTTAAGTTGTCCGCAAAAGTTGATGAACATGTGATGGCTGCAATGTCACGGGGAAGGCCATTCCAGTCCACTGCTGTGCGAAGAAAAAATGAGGCTGCAAAAGTAGTGGTGCGAGCATGTGCGCGTGCGATTGAGTAAGGATGGGACGTACGGGGGGATATGCGCGCCGGTGGGATGATATATGGTGCTTGATTGAGCGGACTGTGAAATAATTTGTGAAACATACAAAAACTGGCGATGCGGCGACGCACAGAAAGATTAGCAAGATCAGTTTTACGTTTTAGGGATGATATGCTTATGTCGTATGAATATGAAGCATGGATGAACCTAGTGGCACGATTTTGTACAGATTCTAGTTCGTTTCTTAAGTATGCCTGGTGCGGGCTCCAGATGGGCGCTGCATATTCTAGTTTCGATCTGATGAGTGATTTGTACGCGAGAAGTTTTATGTCTGATGGTGCGTAACGCAAATGACGCTTTAGAAAACCTAGGGATCTGTTCGCGGATGATATGATATTGCTGATGGGTGCGTTCCATGAAAGGTCAGAGGATAAGGTGACGCCTAGATATTTGTATGATTGAACTTGTTCGACAGTGGAGTGTGAGATTAGGTATGAGAATGATAAGGGATTAAGTTTGCGATGAAAGGAAACAAGCTTGCATTTAGTAGGATTAAGCTTCATTAACCAAAGATCACACCACTGTTGTACAAGGTTAAGGTCATGTTGGAGTGCAGTTTGATCAGAAATCTTTGTAATTGTGCGATAGATGACACAGTCGTCGGCAAATAAATGGATATGGGAGGATACATGTACAGGCAGGTCGTTAATATATATGAGGAATAAGAGGGGTGCGAGTACAGATCCTTGGGGGACGCCGGATGTTACAGGGAGGGAGCCGGAACAGCTACTTTTAATTGAAACAAACTGGGAGCATTTGTTGAGAAATGCTGCGATCCATGCGAAAACGTTAGGGTGCAAATTCAGCTGAGAGAGTTTTAGTATAAGGCGTTTGTGTGGTACTGTATCGAATGCTTTTGCGAAGTCGAGAAAGATTGCATCGGTCTGAAGGTTGAGGTCGAGATTAGAGTGTAGATCATGAAGAAATGTGGCAAGTTGGGTTTCACAAGATAAAGATGTACGGAATCCGTGCTGGGAAGGATGAAAAAGATTGTTAGTGTCAAGGAAGTGCATAATGTGAGAGTATATGACGTGTTCCATAATTTTGCATGGGACGCTTGTTAGAGAAATGGGGCGGTAATTTAAGGGGGATTGTTTGTTACCTGATTTGTGGACTGGAATAACCTTGCCCTCTTTCTAGTCGTCTGGTAAGATTCCTGTTTCAAGTGAAAGTGAGAAGAGCATCGAAAAATACACTGCAATAATTTCTTTAGTATTTTTTAACAGTTTTGAGTTAATATCGTCGACACCAGCCAATGATGAAAGTTTTAATTTGTCAATGAGTGATGAAATGCCAGCGACAAAAATTTCAACGGGGGCCATCATTCGTAGTGTCGCAGTAGGTGGCGTGGAAAGAGGCAGGTTGGCTTCTTCAGTGAACACGGATGAAAACGCGATGTTAAAGGTGTCAGCACAAACAGCGTCACTTATAATTTCGTCTTTATCGCTTGTAAGTGTGACGTCATGTGTTTGTTGCGGGTTTATGACTTCCCAAAATTTTCTAGGTTTAGTTTTTAGAATTTTAGCTAAGTCGTTATGATAAAATGTTTCTTGCGCTTTCTGAATTGCAGTGTAATAAGCGTCTTCCGCAGAATAGTACCTGTCCCATGCGCTCGGACTTCCATCATATTTCGCAGTACGAAAAAGGCGGTTTTTCTTATTTTCGAGTCTTTTTAAATTTTTACAGAACCATGGTTTATTTTTATTGGCAAGAAAGCTCACCGTGGGGATGAATTTATTAGTCAGGTCAGTAATTTTGTCCTTAATCACTAGCCAGTTGTCATTGAGGGAACGGGAACCGAAATTGGATTGGAAAACAGGTAGAAAATCTCGTAATTCATTATTAATTGCTTCATAATTAGCCTTATCGTACAAGTGAATTGTTTTGCAGAAGACGGGACGTGTTTTGGGGACGAAATTAAAAGTGGTATGAATGACTTTGTGATCGCTGATTTCTCGTAAATATGCGATAGATTTTAAGCTTTCGGGGTTATTCGTTGGTACAAGGTCTAGAATGTTTGAGGATTCACAAGTGACGCGCGTCGGTTCTGTTACTTGTTGGATGAGGTCAAAGTTGAGACAAACATTGATGAATTCGCTTGCTTCGGTATTTCCTGTGAAGCCTGACTGAGCCAATTAATGCTAGGGAAGTTGAAGTCTCCATAAAGGAGGATGTGTGCATTGGGGTGTTTTTTAGTAAGCTGGGATAATATTTCATTAAGTTCGAGGGCGAAATCTGGATCACTTCGAGGGGGCCTGTAGCATACCCCAAGTATTATTGCTTCGGGAGGGGCACCACACATTACCCATAGCGATTCCAGTTGTGAAGATGTAATGATTAGAGAGCATGATAGTTCTTTGTTAGTGGCGATGAGTACGCCCCCGCCACGTGCATCTTTGTGGTCATGGCGAAAAATGTTACAGTTCGGCAAGTCAGTCAGTGCCTCCGTATCTGAAATGTCGTCATTGAGCCATGTTTCTGTTAGTATCAGTATACTACTGCCGGTTGATTGTACTAGATTAGACAGGAGCACGCGTTTTGGAAGAAAACTACGTATGTTAGTATAAAGTACAGAAAATGAAAGATTCGCTCTTGCGCATTTATGGTGCTGATGGCGTGGTTGCTGACGGTTACATGATCCCTACGATATGGCTTTGACAATTCCTGGTGCAGTGTCAAAGATGTATCGCTGGGCTCCAATATGCAATGTTTTGTAACGTAATGAAAATGGTACGGATTTGAGGCAATGAGCTGTTTTCGGGCGGTTCGAACTGGACGCGTGAAGTCTTCCTCAATGCTGAAATTTGTGCCTTTTAGTTTTAGACCGTTTGAGAGGATAGATTCTTTAGTTTTGAAGGATGAAAGCTTCACTATGATGGGTCGTTTGCGGTTAGTGGTGTAACGCCCTAGTCGATGTGCTCGCTCTATATCTTTGGGCTCGACTATAAGACCAAAGCGTTCAAGACAGTGGCTTATGATTATTTGCTCCAATTGAACGTATGTTTCCTTCGGGTTAGTGTCAAGAAAACCGTAGAATATTAAATTGTTGTGCCGGGAACGGTTCTCGAGGTCGTCAAAGCGCTCTTCAATGTCGCACATACGATGGGTTAGTTGACCGGTCTTAGTGCTAATGGCGTCGACTTCTGTTCGGAGAGATAAAAGATTTTCGCAGAGATTTTCTAAGTCTGTGACGCGGGTGCTTAGATTAGCAACAGTGCGGTTTGTGCTCGTTACCTGGGTTTTGAGGCTCTGCATCTCGGATATTAGTGTAGCCTGGCCAGTAGACAATTTTTTTAGTTCGTCGAGGACAGCTTTTTCAGGAGCGGGGTTTCTCTCTACGTCCCCTGATAGCAGTAGCAAGGCGCGTATGACTTCAATACATTCAGAAATAAGTAAAATGCAGCACTGTGGGCTTGGCAGCTGCACCAAAAAGTAATCACTTGATTTTTTAGAAGGAGCTTGATACCAACTACTAACCTGCATGATCAGGATGAACTGGTTAGCGGTCTGTGTGGTGGCACAGCCGCGAAGCCCACAGTGCACGGTGGACGGTGGTTGCAGCTTTATAGGTTGCGCATATGATGTTGTTGACGGCGATACGGTAGCTGGATTAGTTTCGATGATCCACAGCAGGGCTGGAGGCGCTGCCAAACGTCCTGAAGCATGGGCGACAGGGAGGAGGCAGACGCTGGGTTCGCTTCCGTTGGCAGCAAGCACGAAGTTTCCCGAAGTGGCAGAAGAGGCTGCCAAGAAGGCAGACACGAGCAGGTCGACGATGACGTGGGCGAAAATCTGCATGATCAGGATGAACTGGTTAGCGGTCTGTGTGGTGGCACAGCCGCGAAGCCCACAGTGCACGGTGGACGGTGGTTGCAGCTTTATAGGTTGCGCATATGATGTTGTTGACGGCGATACGGTAGCTGGATTAGTTTCGATGATCCACAGCAGGGCTGGAGGCGCTGCCAAACGTCCTGAAGCATGGGCGACAGGGTGGAGGCAGACGCTGGGTTCGCTTCCGTTGGCAGCAGGCACGAAGTTTCCCGAAGTGGCAGAAGAGGCTGCCAAGAAGGCAGACACGAGCAGGTCGACGATGACGTGGGCGAAAATCTGCATGATCAGGATGAACTGGTTAGCGGTCTGTGTGGTGGCACAGCCGCGAAGCCCACAGTGCACGGTGGACGGTGGTTGCAGCTTTATAGGTTGCGCATATGATGTTGTTGACGGCGATACGGTAGCTGGATTAGTTTCGATGATCCACAGCAGGGCTGGAGGCGCTGCCAAACGTCCTGAAGCATGGGCGACCGGGAGGAGGCAGACGCTGGGTTCGCTTCCGTTGGCAGCAAGCACGAAGTTTCCCGAAGTGGCAGAAGAGGCTGCCAAGAAGGCAGACACGAGCAGGTCAACGATGATGCAGACGAAAATCTGCATGATCAGGATGAACTGGTTAGCGGTCTGTGTGGTGGCACAGCCGCGAAGCCCACAGTGCACGGTGGACGGTGGTTGCAACTTTATAGGTTGCGCATATGATGTTGTCGACGGCGATACGGTAGCTGGATTAGTTTCGATGATCCACAGCAGGGCTGGAGGCGCTGCCAAACGTCCTGAAGCATGGGCGACAGGGTGGAGGCAGACGCTGGGTTCGCTTCCGTTGGCAGCAGGCACGAAGTTTCCCGAAGTGGCAGAAGAGGCTGCCAAGAAGGCAGACACGAGCAGGTCGACGATGACGTGGGCGAAAATCTGCATGATCAGGATGAACTGGTTAGCGGTCTGTGTGGTGGCACAGCCGCGAAGCCCACAGTGCACGGTGGACGGTGGTTGCAGCTTTATAGGTTGCGCATATGATGTTGTTGACGGCGATACGGTAGCTGGATTAGTTTCGATGATCCACAGCAGGGCTGGAGGCGCTGCCAAACGTCCTGAAGCATGGGCGACAGGGAGGAGGCAGACGCTGGGTTCGCTTCCGTTGGCAGCAAGCACGAAGTTTCCCGAAGTGGCAGAAGAGGCTGCCAAGAAGGCAGACACGAGCAGGTCAACGATGATGCAGACGAAAATCTGCATGATCAGGATGAACTGGTTAGCGGTCTGTGTGGTGGCACAGCCGCGAAGCCCACGGTGGACGGTGGTTGCAGCTTTATAGGTTGCGCATATGATGTTGTTGACGGCGATACGGTAGCTGGATTAGTTTCGATGATCCACAGCAGGGCTGGAGGCGCTGCCAAACGTCCTGAAGCATGGGCGACAGGGAGGAGGCAGACGCTGGGTTCGCTTCCGTTGGCAGCAAGCACGAAGTTTCCCGAAGTGGCAGAAGAGGCTGCCAAGAAGGCAGACACGAGCAGGTCAACGATGATGCAGACGAAAATCTGCATGATCAGGATGAACTGGTTAGCGGTCTGTGTGGTGGCACAGCCGCGAAGCCCACAGTGCACGGTGGACGGTGGTTGCAGCTTTATAGGTTGCGCATATGATGTTGTCGACGGCGATACGGTAGCTGGATTAGTTTCGATGATCCACAGCGGGGCTGGAGGCGCTGCCAAACGTCATAAAGCATGGGTGACAGGGTGGAGGCAGACGCTGGGTTCGCTTCCGTTGGCAGCAGGCACGAAGTTTCCCGAAGTGGCAGAAGAGGCTGCCAAGAAGGCAGACACGAGCAGGTCGACGATGACGTGGGCGAAAATCTGCATGATCAGGATGAACTGGTTAGCGGTCTGTGTGGTGGCACAGCCGCGAAGCCCACGAAGCCCGTGAAGTCCTTCTGTGTTTTGAAGTTTGAATCTATCGTCTTCGTGAAGCTCACGAAGCCCGCGAAGTCCTTCTGTGTTTTGAAGTTTGAATCTATCGACTTCAACAGATGAGTTTGCACGGGCATATTGATGCCACTAACAATCTGATCGCGCAACATACACTCTCGAAATGTTGCGAAATTGCAGTCTTTGGCCAAGTTCTTCAGCGACGCAGTTTAGTCGCTAACAGTCTCCCCCTCTTTTTGGTGCCTCGAGAAAAACTCAAAACTCGCTTCCACTTCTGACAAGTGAGTGGCACAGTGCTTGCCTAGTACAGTGAAGATTTCAGTCAGTCCTGTTTGGGTGAGCTTGGCTGATGCCAGAAGGCTACGAAGCAGAGAGTAAGACTGTGGACCGCAGCATGTCATAAACACAGCTGTCTGCTTATCACTTGGAATGTTGTTCATGGTAAAGTACAGTTTGAAGCACTCATGGTATTCCACCCACTCCTATGTATGCAGGCCAAACGTGTCCAGCTTCTCGTTGACAGGCAGGGTGGCATATTATGTACTCTGCTGGCCCACCTCGTTAGTCATCCTTATTGCTACTCACCATAACTGTGCAGTCCTGAGACATGCCAGCCAACGGACTGACAAGAATGCATAAAGTTGGGCAGGTTTCATGCTAACAAGTCAGATCATGTGTGCTGTATTAATTCTCTTGAAACTGTGACTTATCACAATATGCTTGAGCATTTGTCTCATGGTTCAAGAGGACACATTGTCCAGATTGCCTTGCATCCTGTTGAAGGTGCAAGAAAGATGGCGTCTAGATTGTGCATGTGCTGACAAGCAAGCTGAGGAAAGAACCGGCAACCTGAAAGGCACTTTCCCTGCTGAAAAGTATCCCGAAGTGGTTTACAAGATTCCCTGTGCAGATTGTGAATCTACCTAGATTGGAGAAATGGGAAACTTCCAAAGGCAACTAAAACAACATAAAAATGACATCAAAACCACATGGCTTCAAATGCCATCACGTAGCACATTGAAAACATACATCATGTGATAAACTGGATAGACTGGGACAAGGAAAATATCATCAGAGAAAGGAGCTTAACAGCAAGACTGCGTCTGGAATCGCTGGTTATGCAAATGACAGACAACATGCTCAACAGTTCACAAGGCAATTTGGACACTGTGTGTGTACTGTTGAACCCTGGGACGAGGTCTCTAACATATATAAATGAACCTTGTAATGATTGGCTCATATTAAACAAGGAATATGCACAGATTCCAAAATTTCAAGCTTTGTGTGTTGTTTACATTGGTCAGTGACCTGTTGTACTAATGATGGTTTGACCTGACGAGATGGTGTTCTGTCAAACCCTTGCTTATTACTATAGACCCCACCTAGTGCGAGACCAAAGCAGTGGTTCTTTTAAAGTTGTCAGCAGGTTATCAAATGTGGTGTTGTAACTTCTGAACCATGCTGTTATTCTGATAATGACTGAAGGCAGCCCTCCCTGACCTAACTTGCAAGTGCATGCAATACCTTGGGGGCCATCCTTCGGGCAGCCTCGGGTCGTAGGCAGAAGCTGCGTAGCCGCTTGACCAGCTGACGCCACGTGTTGTAGCGACAGCATGCTGCAAGTGACAACAGGGATTGTTCCAGTGACAATTATTTGTAGGTGCAGGTATGGATGCACTACACGCTAAGAACAGCTAACACTATGGAACAACCATGTTATGTCTGGCATGATGCAGCCTCTACACAAAGCAACCTGAGAGACCATGCTTTAAGCACTATACCCTGACCCAATACTACAAGATTACAATTTTTTTTTTTTTTTTGCAGCTTGAGCTTTTTTAGACACATTTCACTGCCGGTTGTGAGTCTTGCACAGCTCTTGCCTTGATACTTCTCTGATTATGTAAGACCACAAGAGGACCTTTTTGTTGACTGTTTGTTCTGCTTGAACAGACTAATCCTAAGCAAACATAACTCAAGGTAGACTGCTACCACGAGCTGTCCATCATGTTATGGCCATAAGATTTCCAAACTGCATTTGAAGTAAACAACAGCATAACAGTATGCAGGGCAAAAGTTGCAATGTGGGTACAAGTGCATCAAGAAACCACATTCTGAGCGTTGATTTGCCAGAGCTTGGAGCAATGCTTGCTACTGATTAAAAACAATACAAAGGTTTGGGGTTGTGTACCCACATTAAGTGGCCAGGACTATGCAGCCTGCATTGCAGTGGCTGGCATACACTAATGAAGTCAACACCATTTGCCACAGTGGATGCACCAAAACATAGGCTCTTGCTGCCACATGTATGACGTGCAACCCACAGTGCAGCAGCAAAGCAACTGTGACTGACTTCAATGTTTCATGACCTGTAATATCAAGCACCCAGCTATGCTTTATAATATCCAACAAATGTAACTGTTGTAACTGCCAGTCCCTGATGGGACTGGCAGTTACAACAACTGCCATAACTGGTGATAATTTTTATGCATGCCGTAAAAAAATTTTTTTTTTGTTTTTAATCTGCTAATGTAATGTGTTGCATTCATCCTCTGCATTGATCCCCCTATGCTTGTACCGAATGTGTATTATATTATGTGTATTGAGAATAAATAAATAAAGATAGTATTACAACACGAAACCCATGTTCTTACGAAATAATAATTTAGAAGCATTTCTTAGGTAACTAGAGTTTTGAGATACACCAAAGTGTCAGAACAAAGGGTCTGCACCTTATCCTTGGCAAGTGTATATTACTTCAGGAACACATTCATTTGGGATAGATAGTGCATACTTGAATTAGGAAGGAACAGCGTCAACTAAGACGGTCACGAGAGGGAGAACGGCACTTGTCCTGTGTCGTTCGTCATCTTAGTTGGTGCTGTTCCTTCCTAATTCAAGTGTATATTATCCTTACACATTAGAAAGGTAGTGACTTCAGCGACGGGCCCGGTACTTTAACATCTACACTACAGTGATGGGGCCAGGCACTTTAACATCTGCACTACAGAGACGGGGTCCGGCTCTTTCCCCACATTGACATATGACGAAAATACGAACATATATATGGACATGTTGATATAAGAACGGTAATCGAGGTCCCATGACCATGATCGTATATGACAAAAGGTGGAGAAGAGCGTTTTTGCGATTTCGCTAAGTTCTATGTTTGGGGCCCCCCTGCATGCACGATACATTCTTGTTGCGCATGAATATTTTCTCAGCGACCAGTGATCAAATCTCGGAACATCTTGCGTGAAGGTTGGGCTGAAAAGTGGCTAGCGCGTGGCTCGTGAAGAAACGTTTTGGAATTTTTCCCAGAATAAGAAGACAACAAAAGAAATGTGGGTTAGTGTTTGAAACAATACCAGTTGTTAGCCTTACATGAGAAAATACTCAAGCATGACAAAAGAAATTGTGCATGCAGGAGGGCCCCAGACTTGGAACATTACGAAATCGCAAAAATAGCATGCTCCATTTCTTGTCATATAAAATGTTTTCCCCAGAAAA